>NC_092761.1:91462876-92062876 GCF_047496795.1 Chiloscyllium punctatum
ATGAGATTTGTTCCTCCAGCTTGTGTTGAGCTTCATTGGAACACTATAACAAAGTTAGAATTTAATGTTTGCATGGGCACAAGGTAATTTATTGAAATGGCAAACCACAGAAAGGTTGGGCTCATTCTTATGGGCAGATTGGAGGTGCTCTGTGAAACAGTTATCCAATTGCTGTTTGGTCTTTCTATAAAGAAAACTGCATTGTGAGCAGCAAATACAGTAGACTGGATTGAAAGAAGTGCAAGTAAAATACTATTTTACCTGGAAAGTGTGCAAGGCCCCTTGAACAGTGAGGAGTCAGGTGGTAAGAAACCAGAAGACAATAGAAAAAAGTAGTAAGTGGAAGAACATGAAATATGTGGGTAAGCTAGCTAGTAAAATGAAGAAGATTGTAAAAGTTTTTTTAATAAGATATAAAAAGTAAGAGAGATGTAAAATTGGACATTGGACTGCTGTAAAAGTAGGCTGGAGGAGTAGTAATAGGGGACAAAGAAGTGTTAGAGGAACTGATTAGATAATTTGCATCAGTCTTCACAGTGGACAACACCAGGAGTATACCAGAACTTTGAGAGTCAAGGAGCAGAGGTGCCTTCAGTGGTTATCAGAAAGAAGCTGCAAGGTCTGAAGTTGGATACGTCGCTTGGATCATTAGACTAACGCAGGGATTTGAACAAGATAGTTGAGATTACGGAGACATTGGTGATGATCTTCCAGGAATCATGAGTCTCAGAGGTTAGGAAAATGGCTAATGTAACACCTCTGTTTAAGAAGCGAAGGAGGCAGAGGATGGGAAATTGTAGGCTAGTTAGCCTAAGATTGGTCGTTGTTAAGATTTTAGAGTCCATTATTAAGGATGAGATTGCAGACTGCTCGGAAGTGCGTGGTAAAATAGGGCTGAGAGTCAGCATAGTTTTGTCAAGGGAGCTCATGCCTGACAAATCTGTCAAATGTTTTGATCAGAAGTCACACGACACTACAGGTTATAATCCAATAGGTTTATTTGAAATCGCAAACTTTTGGAACGCTGTCCCTAATCAGATGAAGTGACTTCACCTGACGAAGGAGCAGTGCTCCGAATGCATGTGATTTCAAATAAACCTGTTGGACTACCATCTGGTGTTGTGTGACTTCTGACCTTGTCCACCCCAGTCCAACACTGGCACCTCCATATCAGAATTATTTGAGGAGGTAAAGGGCAAGCTAGAGAAAAGAGACCCAATGGACGTGATCACTTTGGATTTCCACCTTTGACAAAGTGCCACACAGGAGACTGCTAAATAAGATAATGGCTGATGGTATTAGGGTCCTGGAAGAGGATTGGCTGACTGGCAGAAGGCAGAGATTGGGGATAAAAAACTGTTTTTTTCAAGAAGGCAGCCAATGTGTAGTGAAGTTCCACAGGGGTCTGTGTTGGGGGTACAATTATTTATATTATGTATGAACGATCTGAATGAAGTAGCTGAAGGCATTGTTGCTATGTTTGCAGATGATACAGACAGTTGGAGGTACAGGTAGTGTTGAGAAGGCTGCAGAAGGACTTAGACAGGCTAGGAGAGTGGGCAAAGAAGTAGAAGGACATAATATGGGCAAGTGTGAGGTTATGCACTTTGAAAGAAAGAATAGAGGCATAGACTGTATTCTAAACCGGGAAAGGCTTCAGAAATCTGAAGCTCAAAGAGCCTTGGGAGTCCTTGTTCTGTTAAGGTTTCTGTTAAGGATTCTGTTAAGGTTAACATGCAGATTCATTTGGCAGTTAGGATAGTAAATACAACGTTAGTATTCATTTTGAGAGGATTGGAATACAACTGCAGGGATGTACTCCTGAGGCTGTGTAAGGCTCTGGTGAGATCAGTTTGGAACATTGTGAGTGGTTTTGGCCCTATATTGAAAGAGGGAAGTGCTGGCTTTGGAGGGGATCCAGAGGTGGTATACCGGAACAGTCCTGGGAATGAAGGGCTTGTCATTTGAAGAGCAGTGGATGACTCTGGGTCTGTATTTGATGGAGTTCTGAAGGATCGGGCATCTCTTTGAAATGTACAGGATACTGAGAGGTCTGAATAGATTGGACGTGGAGAAAATGTTTCCACTTGGAGGAGAAACTAAGACCTGAAGGCACATTCTCAGAGAGAAGGGCTGAAACTTTGGAACTGAGGTGAGAAGGAATTTCTTCTGTCAGACGGTTGTAAACTGTAGAAGTTATTGCTGCTGAGTGCTGAGGAGGTCAACTCATTGAGGGTATTTATGACTGTGATAAATAAGTTCTTGATTAATCATGGGATCAAGGGTTACAGGGAGAAGGCAGGAGAATGGGGTTGAGAAACCTATTAGCCATGATCGAATGGTGGAGCAGAAGCCATTGATCAAATAGTCTAATTCTTCTCCTATAGTCTGATGGTAAAAGGGCAAGTCTGACATCATCTGTGATTGTGTGAGAAGGTGTCATGGAGAGTGAGGAAGTGTTAGGAGTGATGGAGGAGTGAACCAGGGCATTGTGGAGAGAATGGCCTCTGTTGACCCTCCCTTCTGGAAGAACAGCACTTTCTGGTTCGACACTTAACAGCCTTCAGGACTCAACACTGGGTTCAACAATATTGAAGTATGACATCTTTACTCCAGTTTGAGCACAACAAAATGCCAACTCATTCCTTACATCTTGGGGCCTTGTTGTCTTTGCTCTCAGCAGAGCAAATCTAGTTCATCCTTTTCACATATACCTTTACACTTTCTTCAGATTTCTCTCTCTCCTTTTATCTCCCTTTATCTTTTGCTATGGGCACCCTCACTATCCATTCCACTTGTTCCTCCTCCACCACTATCAACAACATAAAGACCACTATTTCCATCGCCTATCTGAAGAAGACTCACATCAGACTCAATGCTAACCCTGCTTCTCTCTCCACAGATGCTTCCAGTGCAGCACTCAATACCAAGTTTCTCCAGCATTTTTTGTTTTTTTTTTAGATTCTCAGCATCCGTAGTATTTTGCTTTCATTTACTCTGAATACCTTGATCAAGGGTAAATAAATAATTTCACCAGAGGTGTAACGTTTAAATTAAACTTGAATTCCTACTTCTGGAACATACAAGGTGTAGATTGTTGCTTCTCCTGAGTTTTTAAAGTCTTTCTCGCTGTATGTGGGTGTTGCTGGAAAGTGACATTTATTGCCCATTTCTAGTTGTCTTATAAAACTATTATACATTGAATAAATGTGATATAGGTAGTTATTTCATTTATCCTAGACCACACAAGTATATGAGATCTACAGAACAGAAGCAGGCCATTTGTTCCACCATTTCATGCTGGTGTTTGTGGTCCACTTGAGTACCCTTCTAATCTATCTTCGTCCAATCTATCATCATAACCCTGTTCTCTTCCTCATTTGATTGTCTAGCTTTTCCTTAATAGCATCTATTCTATTCACTTCAACCATTCCTTGTGTAGCGTGTTCCACATTCTCACCAATTTTTGAGCAGAAAATTTTCTTCTGAATTCTCTGTTTGATTTATTTGTGATTACCTTAAATTGGTGGTCTCTGGAAATGTTCTTCACAGGATGAAATATTCTCTCTGTGCTTCACTCGACAAATATCTTTCATAATTTAAGCTACCTTTTATTAGGTCAACCTGTTGGGGGGTTGTTCAAATCCATTATTAAGGGAATGATAACAGGACATTTGGAAAGTTAAAATGCAATCTGTCAGAGTCAGCATGGTTTATGAAAGATAAATCACACTGAGTAATTTGCTGTTCTTTGAGGATAAAACAAGCAATCTAGATACTGGAGATCCTGTTGTGGACTTTCAGAAAACATTGGATGAGGTGCTGCACAAAAGGTTGATATACAAATGAGATTACTTGGGGATGGGATAATGTATTAGCTTGGATGGAAGATTTGCTAACAAACATAAACTAGAAAATCAGGATTAATGGGTCTTTTACTGGTTGGCAAACTGTAAATAGTGGGGTGCCACAGGAATTGGTCCTCAAATATTTACAATTCATGTTAATGACTTGGATGTAGGGATAGAAAATACTGTAGCCAAATTTGTAGCTAACACTAAAGTAGGTGGGAAAGTAAGTTGTGATGAGAAAAGTATTAAATTTATGCATGTTTATGAAAAAGTTAGGTGAATGCACCAAAATTTAGCAGATTAAGTTGAACGTAAATAGATGTGAGGTAGTCCATTTTGGTCAGAGGAATAAAGACAACTTATTATAGAAATGGAGAGAAACGTCAGAGTGCTTTGGTTTAGAGAGATCTGGGTTTCCTCATGTATGAATCACAGAAAACTAGTTGCAGGTGCACCCAATATGCAAGAATTGCAGGTAAATGCAATTTTGGTATTTATTTCTAAAGGAATAAAGAATAAAAGTAGGAAAATGTTGCTCTGACTGTACAAAGGCACATAATTTTGGTCCTCTTCAAGAGGGATGTAGTTGCATTGGAGGCAGTTCAGAGAAGGTTCACTCAATTCTAGGGATGAGGGGTGTGTCTTATGAAAAGAGATTGAGCAGTTTAGGCTGAAACTTTCTTGAGTTTGTGATTTATTGTCACTTACATTTTAGAGAATAATGCAGTAGAATACAATGAAAAACTTCAACAGTCGCCACAATCTGGTGCCATTTTGAATAGTTTAAGAAGAAAAAGGATAAAAGATATAACAGAGAGAGAGTCCTGAGCTGTAAGCCAGATCACCATGATACCTGCGCCTCCACCCCTCCTCCTTCACCTGGGCTGGACCCAACATTGGAGTCACCAGTCTTTAAGTGCGATCTCTTTGTCGCTGGGCTCACCTTGCTGAATTCACACTTGCCCCACAGTCAGGAGTCCCCAGCTCTGCTACTGCCTCAATGATAGGAATCTCTACTTTTGGGCACACCTAGCTGCTGCTGTCTTGTCAATGCCAGGAGTCACCTTTTCTGGGCCTAGTGCAACCGGGGTCCTGTCCTCAACTGCCAGACCAAGCTACTGCTAACCTCCAAGATGTTACTTTGTCAGCGCTGCCATTTTAAAACATCTGCTGCCACCATTGCCTCTGATCTGTGGAGGAGCTTTATTGTCGTTGGCCTCAAATGTCGGGAGGATGACGCCCTTGCTGCTCCTGCTGAAACCACTTCCAATCACTGTGAGGAACTGTGTCTGCCACTGCCTCTGGCCACTGGGGGGAGCTGCCATTCCATGCATGACCCACTCAAGCTGCCATGCTGATGTCACCCACTAACCCACTGTAAAGAGAAAAAAATGAAAGACAAAGAGTAGTAGTAAAAATAGAAAGAAAGTGGACGAGCCCCAGGTAGAGCCCGCACACAGCCCTGCTACTCTGCTGCCATTTTGAATATTGTTCAGAAGAATGAGAGGAGTTTTAATGAGACATATGGGATATTATAGGAGATTTACACACATATGGATATTTCCTCATTTGGTGCGTAGAGGTCACAGTTTTAGAACAAAGGGTAGCAGATTTAAAACAGGTGAGGAGAAATCACTTCTCTCAAAGGGTTGTGAATTTGTGGAATTCACTACCCAAAGTGCTGTGGATGCTGAAACTTGACTAACTTTAAGGAGGAGATAGATAAATTTTTAATTTGTAATGGATTGAAGGGTTATGGAAAGTGGGCAGGAAAACAGAGTTGAGGCTGAGAAAAGATCAATCATGTACGGATTGAATGGTGAAGCAGGCTCAGGGCTAAACTGCCTACTCCTAGTTCTTACATTCTAGAATAGACAGGATTGAACTTCATAGGAAGAGGTGTTGGCAGTTCTGGAAAGTGTGAAAATAGATAAACCCCTTGGGCCTGATGGGATTTATCCTGAGATTCTCTGGGAAGCTAGAGAGGAGATTGCAGAGCTATTGGCTTTGATCTTGTTGTCGTCAGTGTCTACAGGAGTAGTGCCAGAAGACTGGAGGATAGCAAATGTTATCCCCTTCTTCAAGAAGGGGCGTAGAGACAACCCTGGTAATTACAGACCAGTGAGCCTTACTTTGGTTGTGGGTTAAAAGTTGGAATGGATTATAAGAGGTAGGATTTATAATCATCTAGAAAAGAATAATTTAATTATGGATAGTCAACACGGTTTTGTGGAGGGTAGGTCATGCCTCACAAACATTATTGAGTTCTTTGAGAAGGTGACCAAACAGGTGGATGAGGGTAAAGCGGTTGATATGTATATGGATTTCAGTTTGATAAGGTTCCCCATGGTATGCTATTGCACAAAATACAGAGGCATGGGATGGAGGGTGATTTAGTGGTTTGGATCAGAAATTGACTAACTGTAAGAAGACAGAGGGTGGTGGTTGAAGGGAAATCCTGGAGTTCAGTTACTAGTGGTATACTGCAAGGATCTGTTTTGGAGCCACTTAGAGTCATAGAGATGTATAGCACAGAAATAGACCCTTCTGTCCACCTTGTCCATGCCAACCAGATATCCCAACCTAATCTAGTCTTACTCGCAAGCACCCAGCCCATCTCCCTCCAAACCCCTCCTATTCATATACCCATCCAAATGCCTTTTAAATGTTGCAATTGTACCAGCCTCCACCACTTCCTCTGGCAGCTCCTTCCATACACATACCACCCTCTGCGTGAAAAGGTTGACCTTTAGGTCTCTTTTATATCTTTCCCCTCTCACTCTAAACTTGTGTCCTCTAGTTCTGGTCTCCCCCACCCCAGGGAAAAAACTTTGTCTATTTATCCTATTCATCCCCCCCATGATATTATAAGCCTTTGAGGTCACCCCTCAGCCTTGGACACTCCAGGGAAAACAGCCCCAGCCTTTCGTATCGCTCAAATCCTCTAAGCCTGGCAACATGGTTGTGAATCTTTTCTGAACCCTTTCAAGTTTCACAATATCCTTCCAATAGGAAGGAGACCAGAATTGCACGCAATATTCCAACAGTGGCCTAACCAATGCCCTGTACAGCTGCAACATGACCTCCCAACTCCTGTACTCAATACACAGACTAACAAAGGAAAGCAGACCAAATGCACTATCCTATCCTATCCTATCACTATCCTATCTACCTTCGACTCTACTTTCAAGGCACTATGAACCTGCACTCCAAGGTCTCTCTAAAGTCAACCCCTCAGCCTCCAACGCTCCAGGGAATACAGCCCTAGCCTATTCAGCCTCTCCCTATAGCTCCAATCCTCCAAATCTGACAACATCCTTGTAAATCTTTTCTGAACCCTTTCAAGTTTTCCAACATCCTTTGATAGAAAGGAGATCAGAATTACACTCAGTATTCCCATCGTGGTCTAACTAATGTCCTGTACAGCCGCAACATGACCTCCAACTCCTGTACTCATTTTTCTGACCAATAAAGGAAAGCATACCAAACGCTGCCTTCACTATCTTATCTACCTGCGACTGCACTTTCAAGGAGCTATGAACTTGCACTCCAAGGTCTCTTTGTTCAGCAACACTCCCTGGGACTTTACTATTAAGTGTATAGGTTTGCTAAGATTTGCTTCCCCAAAATGCAGCACCTCACATTTATCTAACTTAAACTCCATTTGCCACTCTTCAGCCCGTCGGCCCATCTGATCAAGATCCCATTGTAATCTGAGGTAACCTTCTTCACTGCTCACTACACCTCCAATTTTCTGACACTACTATTTGTCATTTCAGAAATGACCTAGATGAAAGCGTAGAAGGATGGTTTAGTAAATTTGCGGATGGCACTAAAGTTGGTGAAGTTGTGGACACTACGGAAGGATGTTGCAGGTTACAGAGGGATATAAATAAGTTGCAGAGCTAGGCTGAGGGGGGAAGTGGCAAATGGAGTTTAATGCGGAAAAGTGTGAGGTGATTCATTTTGGAAGGAGTAACAGGAATACAGAGTACTTGGCTAATGGTAATATTCTTGATAGTGTGGATGAGCAGAGAGATCTCTGTATCCATATGCGTAAATCCCTGAAAGTTGCCACCCAAGTTGATAGGGTTGTTAAGAAGGCGTACGGTGTGTTAGCTTTTAGTGGTAGAGGGATTTAGTTTTGGAGACATGAGGCCATGTTGCAGTTGTACAAAACTCTGGTGTGGCCGCACCTGGAGTATTGTGTACAGTTCTAGTCACCACACAATGGGAAGGATGTGGAAGCTTTGGAAAGGGTGCAGAGGAAATTTACTAGGTTGTTGCCTGGTATGGGAGGGAGGTCTTATGAGCAAAGGCTGTTTTTGTTGGAGAGAAGAAGGTGGACAGGTGACTTAATTGAGACATATAAGATAATCAGACGGTTAGATTAGTGATAACCTTTTTCCTCAGATGGTGATGGCTAGTATGAGAGGATGTAGCTTTAAATTGAGGGGTGATAGAGATAGGACAGAGGTAGTTTCTTTATTCAGAGTAGTAATGGTGTGGAATGGCCTGCCTGTAACGCTAGTAGACTTGCCAACTTTAAAGGCGTTTAAATGGTCACTGGATAAACATATGGATGACAATGGAATAGTGTAGGTTACGTGGGCTTCAGATTGGCTTTACAGGTCAGTGCAACATCGAGGGCCGAAGGGCCTGTACTACGCTGTAATGTTCTGTGTTCTGTTTTCAAGGGAGAGAGATCCAGGCTGTCAATTCTTGTTTTCTTCTTTTTAATGGCCTTGCTAACTTGTGACAACTTTCAGTAATTCGGACGTATTGGCATTCCTATCCCCTTTACTAGATCAACACTAGACTCAGCTTTCTGCACTGACAGACCATTGCTGAACCAGATTTTTTTCACTACATTTGACTTTGCAGTGATATTTCACAAGCCGACCTCTTATTTCAAATTTCATTTTAAAATAAACTTGAGTTCTCAGGCTACTGTGTTGGTCTTTGAACTTTCTTATTCTAGTTCTCTAATCTTATCATTATACAACTGAACTTCTATCTGAACAACATCTGACCAGCTCACAATTTGATCCAGATTCTTGACATCATTATATTCTATGATATGAAGTGCAGAACAGACTCAATGGACTGAAATGGTCTAATTCTTCTCCTATATCCTATGGTCTTGGAAGGTGTTCAGTAGTATTCTTGAGCAGTTTTAAAATAGATGTTGGAACTGCATGGTGTCATTTTTAGCTTTTGTTCAGCGCATGAAATTTAGTTGGACAATGTATCCTAGTAAACTTTTGTAGAAGGATAAATCTACAGTTGCAATGTGTAATTGGACACTTGCTCACGTGGTTCAATTTCAAGGGAACTTGAAAAGATTATGATGTGTTCAGAATAGATTTAGTAAGCTGATGGTTCTTGGCCATTCAGCACATGACCATTCTAGTTTTCTAGAAATCTGTATCAAGTTTAGCAAGCAGCCTGATTTACATTTGATCAATTTAAGGAAGAGCCTCTGAACCAGTCTGCTATTACATTTCTGGTTTGTCAAGAGTGAAGGTGACCATTTATTTACAAACTTGCTGTTAACTGAGGATTGGGGCTGAATATTGAACCACATTTAAAAAAGACCCGAGCGGCCACAGTATTTATTCCATTTCCTTCTGATGGGTCCAGAATTTAAAGAATCTCATTCTAAGCTACTGTGACAACCTGCTGCCCAATTCTTATGGCTTTTATTTGATAAAGGCCAGAACATATTTTATAACATTGAAGCGTGATGGTAAAAATTCAAATATCTAAAATTTATGTGTAATGTTTTCTGAACCTTTAGTTTCTAAACAGAGGTTTGGCTCAAAACGTTAACTTTTTTTTTCCCAATAGCTGCCAGACCTGCTGAGTTTTCTCAGCAATTTCTATTTTTGTTTCAGGTCTTCAGCATCCACCATTTTTTGTTTTCTGTGACTCAAGATATTATCTGGTTATCTTCCAACTAGCGAATGAGCAAAATTCACTTTTCCCTACCCTGTTTAAAATGTGTATTTTTATATTTCTTTAATACCATTTAGACAATTTCAAAGCCTATTTAGAATATAAGCAGGGAAAGCTAAAATATCTACATTTGCAACTGTCATCTGTTGTTTGTAATTGTTGTTGCTTTTCAGTCAAGTCATTGCTAAACCTTTGCATGGTGAGAATAAATATTTAATTTTTCATGTACTTTAAAACAAATATGACATGTATAGGTTTGGTGTTTTGAGTATTATTTTTCTTCTACAGACTTCTTCTAGTGGCCTGCATAAACAAGACAAACCTTTACCTGTTCCTCCAACTCATCGAGATCTTCCGCCTCCCCCACCTGAGCGACACCCATCTGCAAGTGTTGATTCTCGAATGCAGAGGCGGCCTTTACCGAGCACACCAAATGATCTCCTACCACGAGACAAGCCACCTCTTGTACCGCCAAACCGACCTGGAGAAACCTGGCATATACGATCTCAGGCAGCTAAAACACCAGTCCAGACGCTTAATTCGGGGGATAGATGGACAGGTCGAGAATTATCCAACAGGCACTCGTTGCCTTTAGCATTGTCATCTCAGATGGATACCAGGACAGAGGCGGTTAGACATAGCAGTTCACTTGGGCTTGATAATACAGTGGTGAGAATTACAATAGCATAATTTCATTTAGCTTTGTTAGAGTTGGATACATTGCAGTGCAGATCTTTGGTTAACTTCAACAATAACACTGCTGCCTCACAACGCCAGGGACCCGGGTTCAATTTCTACCTCAGCTGACTGTCTGTGTGGAGTTTGCACGTTCTCCCCGTGTCCGCGTGGGTTCCCTCCGGATGCTATAGTTTCCTCCCGCAATCCAAAGCTGTGCAGGTTAGGTGAATTGGCCATGCTAAATTGCCCATAGTCTTCTGGAATGTGTAGATTAGGTCATTAGTCAGGGGTAAATGTATATGATGGGGATAGGGGAATTGGGTGGGTTGCTCTTCGGAGGGTTGATGTGGACTTGTTGGGCTGAAAGGCCTGTTTCCACACTGTAGGGATTCTAAAAAAAAAGTTCTTTAATTAACTGAAGTAACCAAATTGACATTTCGGGCAAAAGCCCTTCATTAGGAATGAGGCTGGGAGCCTCGGGGGTGGAGAGATAAATGTAATGAGGGGGCTGAGAGTCCAATAGGTGGATGGAGGTGGGGATGAAGATGATAGGTTGGAGAGGACGCTCTGTGGCTACCTGGTCAGGTCCATATCCCTTAACAACCCACCCTCCCCTCCTGGCACCTTCCCCTGCTACTGCAGGAATTGCAAAAGCTGCCCCTACATCTCCCTCCTCACCTCCGTTCAAGGCCCCAAAGGAGCCTTCCACATCCATCAAAGTTTCACCTGCACTTCCACACATGTCAATCACTGTATCTGCTGTTCCCGATTTGGTCTACTTTACACTGCGGAGACTGGACGCCTATTCACAGAGTGCTTCAGAGAACATCTCTGGGACACCCGCACCAATCAACCCTACCGCCCCATGGCTGAACATTTCAACTCACCCTCCCACTCTGCTGAGCAAATGCAGGTCCTGGGCCTTCTCCATTGCCATTCCCTTACCACCTGACGCCTGGAGGAAGAACACCTCATATTGTGCCTCAGGATCCTTCAACCCCAGGCCATCAATGTGGACTTCACCAGTTTCCTCATTTCCCCTCTCCCTACCTTACCCCAGTTCGAACCTTCCATCTCAGCACCGTCCTCATGACCTGTCCCATCTGTCAACCTTCTTTCCCACCTATCTGCTCCACCCTCCCCTCCGAACTATCACCTTCATCCCCACCTATATCCACCTATTGCAATCTCAGCTACCTTTCCCCCAGCTGCACCCCCGTCCCATTTATCTCTCCACCCCCAAGGCTTCCAGCCTGATGAAGGGCTTTTGCCTGAAACATTGACTTTCCTGCTCCTTGGATGCTGCCTGACCTGCTGTGCTTTTCCAGCACCACTCTAATCTTGACTTTGATCTCCAGTATCTGCAGTACTCACTTTTGCCCTGAAGTAACCAGATGTTTGATGCAAGTTTCTGTTTCATGGTGATGGTTATAGGTTTTTATTCAGCCATTTCATCAAATAAGCAACAGTTAATGTCATTCTAATTTACATCAGTGACTTGGATTCAGAAGCTCAAATTTAGTCAAACATTAACAAACTGTATGGTGCAGTGAAATCCAAGAAGGATTCACAAGTGAGTTAGATAATCTGCAAGTTGGTGGATCAATGACAGATGATGTTTAAAATCCTGCACTTTGAAATTGAAAATAAAGTGACACAAATGCATCGAGTAACAGTGAAATAACGAAGTTGATCATCTATTAAATATCACCATTTAAAAGATAATTATAGCTGGAGAAGGCCATAGTGTTAAGAGATCCTGAAATTGAAACCAAGCTAAAGCAGCAGTCACCAAAACAAGCGTGTGAGACTGTAAATCAGTAAGGATATGGTCAGACTGTCCAGTACTCTCATCACGCTACATTCTGACCACGCTGTCCGATCGCCGAAGCACAAGGGACACATTTAAGTGTAGGATTCCCAGTGCGTAAGGATGAATTCGGACATTATGACCTCAAAAACAAACATCAGGAGGATGTTTTTAGAGACATACAATAACACGTTCTCCTCTTGAGCTTTTCTCGAAGTCTACTTTTCCATTTTCATGAACTCATCTTTTAGGTGACGCCATCATGTAGCAACCATACCATCTGTACAATTATTGACAAATGGGGTATCTGGACTTGCAGAATTAAAATAATTCATCAATAACCTCAATGCTGATCAGCTTATAGCCACTGTACACAAGGGAAGCATTAATTTCTCAGCCATCATAATATTTAAATTCTCTCTTCTCTCTGTCTCTGTGATCACACCCCTCACCTCGTGCGACCTTCTCTCTCTTGTATTTCTCCTTTTCCAGCTTTTTTTCTTCTCTCCTGATCTCTTGTAGCACATTTCATCCCCCCCCCGCACTTACTGTGCACCCCCTGCATACATACACACACACACACACACACACACACCTCTTTCAGCTCATAGCCCTTCAGCTGCCTCTTTTTCTACCCCACTCTTCTTGAAGCCACCTTCTATTCCACTCTTCCCTTGCAGCTTCCTTCTCCCCTGTCTCACACCTCATACCTTGCTGCTCCCTTCTCTCACTGCCTTTTTGCCACTGCATTCCTCTTGCAGATTAGCTTCCTTTTCCCTCTTTCCCTCTCCTCTCTCCCAACCCTTTTGCAGCCTCCTCTCTTTTTCCATTGTCTCTCTCTATCTCTCTCTTCTCTTCTCCAAGGCCTCCCTCCCACATAGACCAACATTCAAATCAACACGGCGCGTGCGCGCACACACACTCACTCTCGCGCTATCTCTCTCTCTCTCTCTCTCTCTCTCTCTCTCTTTGAGTGCAACAAACAAAACTGGGTCCAACATAAGTTCCTTTCAGCATTAGCAATAGATTGTGCTTGCAAAATGTGTCCCCTCCATGGCTAAAGGCAACTCTGAACCCAAACCCCAGCTGCTGACTTTTTCTTTACCCAACGCTCAGCCCTTGCCCTGATGAAACTCTGCCCAGCAACTCTTTCAACGTCATTGCTGACTTTCCTAATTGTTTGTTGCTTCTCTGATCACATGCTGTTTCTTTCCTGTGTTTGGTATTGCCGCATTTACTAATGTGCCTATTAGCTGCAAGTTTAGGGGATAGTCAGCCTGTGCTTGGAGAAGCAGCATCTTAACATTCCCTTCCATTCTTTTCATGAGATGACTCATTTCTTGAGTGATTGTTTGTAGACCATGTTCAGCGGTAGATTGGCACACAGACGCCACGTATTTTGAGCATTATAAGATATCAAACAATGAGCCGATAGATAATCTAGAAACTTGTGTACAATTAAATTACCTAAGAAAATATCGGTTCAGACTGATAAAATGAAGTTTGGATTGATGTCAAGAAGCTCTTTCGATAAGGGATCGAAATGCATTAAATAAGTTCTTACTTTATAACAGAGATCAAACCATGAAATTATTTAAGAAACAGCAATGTGAGGAGTGTCATTTCGGAAAGACAAATCAGGGCAAGACTTATCCACTTATTGGCATGGTCTGGGAGTGTTGCCAAGCAGAAAGACCTTGAGGTGCAGGTTCATCGTTCTTCAAAGTGAAGTCGCAGGTAGACAGGGTGGTGAAGAAAGCACTGTATGGTCTGCTTGCCTTTTTTGGTCAGTGGATTGAGTTTAGGAGTTGGGATGTCATGATGTGGCTGTACAGGACGTTGGTTAGGCCACTTTTGGAATGCCGCATTCTGTTCTGGTCTTCCTGCTGTAGAAAAGATGTTCTAAAACTTGAAAGGGTTCAGAAAAGATTTTACAAGGATGTTGCTGAGACTAGAGGGTATCAGCCACAGGGAGAGGCTGAATAGCTGGAACTGTTCTCCCTGGAGCATTAGAAGCGGCAGGATGACTTATAGAGGTTTATAAAATCATGAGGGACATGGACAGTATAAATAGACAAGGTCTTTTCCCCAGGGATGGGTGAGTTCAGAACTAGAGGGCATAGGTTTATGTGAGAGGGGAAAGATTTAAAAGGGATCTGAGGGGCTACTTTTTCACGGAGAGGGTGTTGCATGTATGGAATGAGCTGCCAGAGGAAGTGATAGAGGCTGGTATAATTCCAACATTTAAAAGGCATCTGGATCCGGATATGAATAAGAAGAGTATAGAACGATAAGGAGCAAATGCTGGCAAATGGGACTTCATTATTTTAGGATATCTGATCAGCATGGATGAGTTGGACTGAAGGGTCTGTTTCTGTGCTGTACAACTCAATGATCCTACAATTAGTCCCTGCAGCATATCAATTTCAGTGGGGTAGTTCGGGATGGATCAGTAAAAACGTAGCATGTCCTTCCCCAGCTAGAATTATCTTTTAAATGGTGATATTTAATAGGTGTTCAAATTACTGGAACTGAAATCAATGCATGAACAGAGGTGCAAGTTACCTTATCCAAATGCATGATTTGAATGCCACACTAAGTTACTTAGATAGTAGCTTGCATGATAAAACAAAAGCTACCACCTTGGGCAACAGTCTGTATGGGGTTTGCACATTCTCCGTCTCTGGGTGCTCCGGTTTCCTCCCACAATCCAAAGATGTGCAGGTTAGGTGAATTGGCCATGCTCAATTGCCCATAGTGTTGGGTACATTAGTCAGGATAAATATAGAGTAGGGGAATGGGTGTGGGTGGGTTACTCTTCGGAGGGTCGATGTGAACTTGCTGGGCTGAAGAGCCTGTTTCCATACTGAAGGGAATCTTATCTAATCTAAAAGCCATAATGTTATGATAAGTTTCTTCACTGTTTTGGGATCTTTGAGAAAATGAAAGAAGGGCCAGAGAAAGCACATAGTCTAAGGAAATCATGATATGTGTGTGCGCAGGATTTTAGCAGTTTCCACACGTTATCTGCTAAAATTAATTCACAGCTTGACTTAGGTTCTTGTATACACATCCAAATTTATATCTAACTTACCTACTTTATGCTGATTTTTAGAAAAAATTCATTTTTAAATTGCTATACCTTACATAATATCTTTTGATTCTTGCAGGCTTTCTGTGGTGCCTTGAGTGATGGCTCAGAGTACGAGACCTCCAAAGTGAAATCCTCCACATCAGCAAATACCATCTACTCTCTTGCTTCACGGTATGTAAAGTTCTGCATTGTGAATGTTCCATAGGGGTTGAGTATCAGTGACGGTTTACATCATCTGCAATAAAGCGTGTATAAGGAAGTGAATAGCTTTACATATACACAATAATGCATCGATGACCTGATGCATGATGCAATCACAATTTTCTTTTATGTGATTTGCTATGTCATTATTAACTGAGATGGCGATATCAGTTGTGTTTGTCTCTGGTATTGTAGGGAGCGAGGGGTTAACAAATTTTCTCTGCTACAGTTACAGTTCAAGGGCATTGTCAAACCTAAGTGGTTATTATTAATGAATAGAACATGGATAGGTTTTTGATTGGAGGTTGGGGGTGGGGTACCGACTGGCAGACACTCAGTTTCTTGCCAAATATCCACATCCATATTTTCAAATAAAAGTAACTGGATAGTGGTTAAGAATTGGATCTGCACCCCATTTTCCACTGTAACAAGCTTTTCCCTTTTTAGTTTAGGATTTGCTTTAAACATGACTTTTTTTTTAAAAAAACAGCATCTTAGTCATCCTAACCCTTCAGTTAGAAGTTGTGACATATGGAGCTTGATGTGGAAGAGGCAATTTTTTTCAAAGATGAATGTCACCAAGTACACTGTCTAAATTGTAAAGATAGTTCTCTGCTAGAAAAGGCTCTGTGTTCACCATTATACGAACTTTATAATTTCTGTGCTCTTGGCTGCACCATTTTTGTCTCATAGAAGTGGAATACAGGGAGCCTCAAATGTACAGGCAGTTCTGAGGTAAGGTCGTGTTTGGTCATTTAAACTTTAAGGCTATAATTTAGGCACTTCATCTGGCAAATGTCAGGTAGTTGACTGAAGTTATGTAATAACTGGCAGTAACTATTGAAATAATCGACAAGTTACCTATACAAAAGAAAGAAAAAAGAAATGTAAGCAGATTCTGGATATCATGAACAAAAACAGAAATTGCTAGAACAATTCAGCAGGTCTGGCAGCATCTGTGGAGAGACAGCAGTGTTAACACTTCAGGTCCAGTGACTCTCCTTCCAGGGTTTTTTTTCACCAGTTTCTGATTTTGTAGCAAGCTGCCTGTTGTCGTTTGATAATGCAGAACTTAAATATTGCTGAAACAAAACACATTTTGTCGAAGCTTTTTATCTTGCACTCATCAGGATGACTGGTAAGAAATATCAAAGTAAGGGAAAAACAACATTGAGACTGTATGAGAGGGGAATACTGATTAGTAGATACATTTCCATGGAGAAATTGGCGAAAGTAATACTATCACCTGTTTATTAGTCTGTCTGTTTTGCACCAGTATATCTCAAAGAAATGGACCGATTTTAAAAAGGCTTTATACACATTGTATAGCCCAGGGAAGACTGATTCGTTTTCGACAATGGTTGTGGAAGTTTTCAAAGGATCGGTTATCATTGTGAAATGGGATGAATTGGCTTTTTTGTGGATTGCAGTTATAAAATTGGGAAGAAAACATAATTTGATGGAAATATGCAGGAAATCCTTCAGAATCTGTAATGAGAAACGTTTTCTCTGCAACATCTTTCCTGGGGATGCATTGACTAATTTTGGCTTCCTAGTTTTGGAAGTACCAAAGAGGGCAGAAGAGAGAAGGTGGGGAGAAAGAAGTGGGGAAAAAGAAGGCTTGAGTGTTGACAGTGAACAAAGAAATGGTGGCCTTCCAATGGGCAAGAAAGAGGTAACGTAAGGGTTAAATTGTATGGATGTAAATGCATGAAGTATCATGTACAAGATTGGGGAATTCAAAATTCCTCTGGGGGATATGAGATAGTAACATTGATAGAAACATGGCTTAAGCCAAAACAAGACTGATACCTTAACATCCAGATTATCAGGTTGTTAGAAGAAAGAGGATGAATAAAAAAGGGAGGAGGTATAGCAGTTTTGGTCAAAGATGGTATCATGATGCTTGAATAAGATGCAGTTCCTGAATTAGAACCTACATGTTGGAGGTGAAAAACAGGAAGGAGCAGTGACCTTGTTGGGGATTTATTATAGACCTCCAAGTATTGGGGAGGCAGGAGAAGAGAGCATTTGTAGGTAGATAATGGAAATCTACAAGGCAAGTAGTTTTTAAAAAATTCATTAACAGGATGAGGCCATTACTGGATAGGCCAGCATTTATTGCCCATCCCAGAGTGAACCACATTGCTGTGGGTCTGGAGTCACATGTCGGCCAGACCTGGCAAGGATGTAAGTTTCCTTAGTGAACCAGATGGGTTTTTCCAACAATTGACAATGGATTCATGCCATTAGACTTCTAATTCCAGATTTTTAAATGAATTAAAATTCCATCATCTGCTTTGGCAGAGATTATACCTGGATTCGGAGAACATTTCCTGGTTCTCTGGATGTATAGTACTGAGATAATAACACCAGGCCAACATAGATGGTTGTAAATGTGGCGGGCCAAGTGAGAATATCAGATGGGAATATTTGGGAAATAGCAATCATAATATAATATGGTTTATTGTTAAGTTGGAAAAGGATAGAAATCAGTCAATGATTAGGATCCCAGAAAAGGTTGACTTTAGGCGTCTAAAAGTTGAACTGGAACAGGTTCGAAATGCTGGATAAAATGAGATGAAAAAAAGGGAGAATTTCAAAAGAGGTGAATAGGATGTAAGCCAGGTATGTACATATGAGAAATAAATACATGGTATCAAAAACTAGAGTACCCTGAATAAATAAGAATATTCATGAAAAAATAAGGAAGTAAAAGGAGTCTTATTATGCATACTGGAATAATATTAGCAATAAAAATCAGGAAGAGTGTCTCAAATGCAGGGGAGAGGTGAAGGCATCAATAAGGAAGACTAAGAAGAAGTATAAGGAAAGGATGGCAGGCTGTGCTAAAACAAATGGGAACATGTTCTTCAAACATATTAATAGTAAAAGATTAGTGAATGATAGAGTGAGGCCCATAAGGAACAAACAGGGTAAGCTGCTCACTGAAGCAAAGGGAATGACAGAGGTACTAAATGAGTAATTAGCTTCTGTTTTTTACCAAGTTAGAAAATGCTGACAATGGTCTAGCTGAAAATGTGGGTGTTGAGCAGTGTAGCACTAGAGGGTCTAAAAGCCAGGTAGAGAAGTCACCAGGTTGGATTGAATGCATCCTAGATTGCTGAGAAACTAAGGGAGTAAATTGTGGCGCCATTGACAGAAATTTTCTACGCCTCTCAACATAGGATGGGTCCTGGGAGACTGGAGAATTGAAAATGTGACAGCATTGTTTAAAAAGGGGTAAAGGATAACACAGGAAATTACAGACCTGTCTGCTTGGCCTCAGTAGTAGGGAAAGCTAATAAAGGCCATAATATAGGATAAGGTAATTATACACAGTAAATTTAATAATAGGCAGTCAACATGGCTTTGACAAGGAAAGTCATGTCTGATAGATTTAATAGGGCTGTTTGAGGTGACACAGGTGGTGGATGAGGGTTGTACTGTGGATGTTGTATATTTGGTCTTTCAGAAAACATTTGATACAGTGCCACATGGCAGATTGTTTAGCAAATTAGAAATGTTTGGGATTGCTGGGTCCCTAGTAATGTGGTTTAGAAGTTGGCTAAAAGATAGGAAGCAGAGAGTTTCTCTAACCGGAGCCAAGTTAAAAGTCATTTTTATAAATGATTTGGGTCTGAACATAGGAGGTATAGTTAGTAAGTTTGTAGATGACACCAAAATTGGAGGTGTACTGGACAGTGAAGGTTACCTCAGAGTACAACAAGATCTTGATCAGATGGGCCACTGGGTTGAGGAGTGGCAGATGGAATTTAATTTAGATAAATGTGAGGTGCTGCATTTTGGACAGACAAAGCAGAGCAGGATTTATACACTTAATGGTAAATTCCTAGGGAGTGTTGCTGAACAAAGAGATCTTGGACTGCAGATTCATAGTTCCTTGAAAATGGAGTTACAGGTAAAAGGATAGCGAAGAAGGTATTTGCTATGCTTTCCTTTATTGGTCAGAGCATTGAGTACAGGAGTTGGGAATCCCCCTCACATAGCAAGGATGTTGTGAAACTTAAAAGGGTTCAGAAAAGATCTACAAGGATGTTGCCAGGGTTGGAGGGTTAGAAGTATAAGGAGAGGCTGAATTGGCTGGGGCTATTTTCCTTGGAGCACCGAAGGCTGAGGGATGACCTTATAGAGGTTTATGAAATCATGAGGGGCATGGATAGGGTAAATAGACAAGGTCTTTTCCCCAGGGTGGGTGAGCCCAAAACTAGAGAGCATAGGTTTAGGGTGAGAGGGGAAAGATTTAAAAGGGACCTAAGAGGCGACTCTAACACACAGAGGGTGGTGTGCGTATGGAATGAGCTGTCAGAGGAAGTGGTGGAGGCTGGCACAATTCCAACATTTAAAAGACATTTGGATGGGTATATGAATAGGAAAGGTTTAGAGGGATATGGGCCAAATACTGGCAAATGTGACTAGATTAATTTGGGATGGTCGGCATGGACGAGTTAGACTGAAAGGTCTGTTTCTGCGCTGTACATCTCTCTCTCTCTCTCTCTCTCTGATTCTATGGTGTTCCCCAGGAATTGGTGTTGGGACCCTTGCTTTTTCTAATGTATGTAAAAGATTTGGAGATAGGTGTTGAGGACAAAATCTGAAAATTTGCAGATGATCCTAAAGTAGAGGGAATAGTGAATTGTGGGAATGAAACTGGCGACTTCAGAGGAGCATTGACAAATTAACCAAATGGGCAGACACCTGGCAAATGCAGCTCAATGTCGGGAAGTGTGACATAATGCACATTGGTAGAAGAAACATGGAGAGAAAATACAGGCTCAATGGATTAAAGAGACTTCGGGTTTGCATGCATAATTCACTGAAGGTGGCCAAGCAAGTTGAAACATTTGTTAAGAAGGCTTATAGGATCCTTTACATTATAAATAGAGGCATAAAGTAAAAAGCTAGGAAGTGATGTTACACCTCTGCAAATCATTTGTCAGACCATATTGTGTTCCAATTCAAAGAAAGATGCAGGGAGTTTAAAAAAGATTTACTAGAGTCAGAGTCATAAAGATGCACAGCACTAAACAAGCCCTTCAGTCCAAGTCGTCCATCCTGACCAGATAACCTAAATTAATCTAGTCCCATTTTCCAGCATTTGGCCCATATCCCTCTATACTCCCCATGTAACCGTCCAGATGCCTTTTAAATGTTGTACTAGCCTCCTTCCTCTGGCCACTCATTCCATAAATGCATCACCCTCTGTATGAAAAGTTGCCCTTTAGATCTCTTCTAAATCTTTGCTCCCTCACCTTAAGCCTTTGCCCTCTGGTTTTGGACTCCCTTATCCTGCTGAAAAAACCTTGGCTATTCACCCTATCTATGCCCCTCATGATTTTATAAAGCTCTAAAATGTCATCCCTCAGCCTCTGATCTAGAGAGAAAAGCCCCAGCCTACTCAGCCTCTCCCTATAGCTCACTCAAATTCTCCAAGCCAAGCAACATCCTTGTAAATCTTTTCTGAACCCTGCCAAGTTTCAGAACATCTTTCCTAAAGCAGGGAGACCAGAATTGAATGCAGTATTCCAAAATTGGCCTAACCCATGTCCTGTACAGCTCGAATACAACACCTTTACGTGGATTCTTTTGCTAAGTGGATTGGCCATGGTAAATTGTCCGTAATGTCCAGGGATGTGCAGACTTGGTGGATTAACTACGGGAAATGCAGGTTACAGAGATAGGATAGGGGGGTGAGTCTGGGTGGGATGCTCTTAGGAGAGGTGATATGGACTTGATGGGCTAAATTGCCTGCTTCCACACACTGGAAATTCTTTGATTCTTTATTCAGAGAGTTGGGATTTGGAGTGCACTGCCTGGAGAGTGGTGGAGGTGGATTCCATACAAGATTTCATAAGAGAGCTGGATCTAAGTTTGCAAGTAATGAACTTCGAGGACTATGGAAAGAGGGCTGGAGCACGGGACTAGCTGGGTAACTCTTTTGGGAGCTGGTACAGAAACAATGGGTCAAATCGTCTACTTCTGTACTTCAAAATTCTATGATTCTGTTCTGTGATTCTGTGGCACATTGTAATTGTCTTCAGGCTTGGAATACTTGTATAGATATATCTTCAGTCTGTAATTCTTAATGAAGTTGAAGAGTTTTTAAAATGATGTTTCTGGGGGAAAAAAATCAATAAAAAGCATTGAAACCCAACTGTAAATGTGCAGCTTGATTTAGAGAAGTGACACTTGTGCAAATGAGTACTCCATTTGTGCTTCATTATGACGTGATCCTAGTGCATGAATTTGGGTTCTTGTTCATTGCTTCCCACATGGTGAGGTTTTGATCATGAATAGTAGTTAGGAGGAGCCAATGACAACCAGCCACACATCAAGGAGAAGGCAAAAGGATCCAGTGCTTCCTACGGCACGAATTCAGTTGAGTGACAAATGTTTTGGCATGGGACAGCTTCCTGTGAAATTGTTCTCTTTGTGTTTTCTGTATAATTGAATCCTTGATTACTGTTTAAGCAGGCAACTAGAATCATTTATTGTATTAAGTAATTTCTCTGGAATAGGAAGTTTGAAATTATTTCTCTAAATTAAGTCTTCATGTTCTAATGAAAAAGAGGTGTCATGTCTAACATTATATCATTGTTATCATAAGGTGCTGCTTGTATGTAATGGCACTGTTTGTGGCAGTGTTTATGGGGCTACAGCATGAGATTGTTTATAAATTTCTAAAAGTGGAATAAATCATTTTGAAGCTACTTTAATTCTCATTTTGTACTTTCAGACCCCTGACAAAGCCTTTTACACCAGAGGAGCGTTCAGAGAGTAGTGATGAGGACATTGATTACATGACTCCGTCCTCGCTACCTGTACATGCTCCACTCTGTGTTACCACCTCGTTGGATTCCAGAGTTTTGGTTCAGTCACAGGGCAGCCACAATGCAGAGTAAGGGAAATTTTATTTTCAGCATATTTGTATTTAAGACTTCTTAGCTGCTGGAAAGCAGGTTCCTGAATTGTATTTGGGCGACATTGATTGCAACCCGATTTATCCGTGGAAAAGGCTCATAAGAAACATTGCTGCCCCCTACAGCTCCTTTTGTGTATGTAGCCAGTGCAGCTGACTATTCTTCATCACATAAAAATCTTTGGTAGCAATACTGTGATTGTGCATCTCCTTTCTAAAGTCAGTAGGCACTAGGTTATAGTCTAACAGATTTATTTGAAGTCATACAAGCTTTCGGAGTGTTGCTGTATCTCACGAAGTAACAACAGTCTGAAAGCTTGTGTGACTTCAGATAAACCTATTAGACTATAACCTGGTGTCTAATGACTTCTGACTTTGTCCACCCCAGACTAACACCAGCACCTCCACATCATCATTCTGAACAAAATGACAAATACTTGTTCATAAATCAAAGGCTATTCTTAATGTAAAGATCAATAACCATCCACCTGATGATTAAACTGAAACACGACCGAGAGGTTTTTGTAACTGAGTAATTGTTAGTGATTTTCCTTTTTTTGTCGGTTAGAGCTTTGTCTGATTCGGACCCACTGAGGCAGATGTGCGAATTTATGTTTACCTCATCGTCTCAGGCCACAAATGTAGACTTTACAACTGGTAAGATGCTTCTTTATCCTTCCAGAAACTGAGCCTTGAGTGATGTGTGCTTTTTGTGCCCCTTCCAAAATGTCAATGATCTTTTCTCTATCATTTAAGTGAATATTTTAATCTCTTCCTTATCTGTAGACAATGGTGATTGTGCTATCAATGATGGACCTGAACAAGGTGAGAGTGAAGATGAAGATAATGCATATGACTTCCCCAAACCGCCAGTGCCACTTCCTCCAGCACGTCGCACATTGTCTGATATCTCTCAAGCAAGTTCAACATTTTCCAATGTGTCTGATCAAAATCTGCCTAGTCCCAACACAGGAGGTGAGTTTTGTTTTTAGTAATGCAATTTCAAGATGTGAGCATTTTTATTTTATCCAATTTCATGACAAAATGATGATCCACCTTGAACCATTGCAATCTGTTTGGTGAAAGTGCTAACACAATGCTGTTAGGCAGGGACTCTCATGATGTTAACCCAGCAACAGTGAAGAAATGACAATGTAGTCCCAAATCAAGTTGGTGTGTAACTTGGAGGGGGACTATGCAATGATAGTAATGGGAATGAATCTTTAGGGTGCTGAATAGGATACATAACAGGCAGAGTGCTTTATCCTGGATGATGCGAAGCTTCTTGAGTGTTGTTGGAGCTGCACTCCTCCAGGAAAGTGAGGCTGATTCCATCACAGACTAAACTTGTGCCTTGTAGCTGTTGCACGGGGTTTGTGGAGTCAGGAAGAGAGCTACTTGCTGCAAAAGTCCTAGTCTCTGACCTATTCTTGTCACCACAACATGGATATATCTGATCCAGTTCACGTTCTGGTCAATCACAATCTCCTGAAGTGTTGATATTGGGAAATTTAACAATGGTAATGCCATTGAACGTCAAGGAGAGATGGTTAGCTAACTTATTGTCGGAGATAGTCACTATGTAATATTTGAGTGATGTGAATTTACTTGCAGCTTATGGGCCGAAGTCTGAATATTGTTCATGTCTCACTGTGTGTGGGTATGTACTGCTTCAATATCTGCATGTGATTGGTTTGGGTTTGTCTTGCTTTTTGCCAGGACATACCTGGACAATTTTCACTTGGCTAGATAGATAACAGTGTTGAAACTCTACTGAATCAGCTTGGACAATAAGGTGGCTAGTTCTGATACACACCTTTTGCAAGGAAACTTGCCATATGCCTGAACATGCCATATGCCTGAAGTCCTTAAATAAAACCAAAAGACTGCAGGTACTGGAAATTTAAATACAACAGCAATGCTGGAGAAACTCAACAGGTCTGACAGCATCTTTGGAAAGAGAAAGCAAGTTAACAATTCAAGTGCAATTACTCTTCTTTAGAACTCATCAGTGATGAGAAACACTCGAAATACATAACAGCGCAGAAGGAGAGGCTGCAGAGTTGGTTGAGGGAAAAAAAGGGATGATCAAGGGGAGGCGGAGGTGAGAGACGCAGAGACTTCAAGGAAGGTGTAAATAAATGTATTGATGAGAATGAGAAAGGAGAAACATAAAAAATAACCCCAAAAACTAAACGTTAGCTCTCCATAAAATCTTAAGAGGAGTTTTTGGGCTGACTGGGCTACTATGTGGTCTGGCGGTGACCAGAGAAAATATGGGAAGTTGGTGGTCATGCTTTTCAACTCATGGAAGTTAGTTAACCTGTTCAGTTAAAAATAATCATTGTGGCACAAAGAGCCACACAGCCGCCTCAGTCTAATTTTTATCCAGCTTTGCAGACTTCATTATCTTCAGAGTTGAAAATGGATTTGAACATCTTATGATCATGACACAATAGGAAAGATAAATGATAATGAAGTTATTTAGGCATGGAGAAGCACCTATTTCCCTGTCATTCCTGTGCTGACTGAACAACATTCCTGTGTTAACTAAACAAAATTGGCTCCTGATTAAACAATATCTTGATTTTAAAATTTGCATCTTAAAAAAATCTCTTCATGGTATTTTCTCACACACACACATTCCACCTCCCACTGTATCTGTAATCTCCTCCAGTCCCACACCCTTAGAGGCATTTGTGTTCTTGTGTTTTTGCTTTTGTGCATCATTGATGTTAATTTCTGGGCATCAGGTGGGGTGGGGTGCTTGTCATTGAGCTGAAGGTCAGCATCAAAAAAAGTTTAGAAGAAGGAAAGAAAGAAATCTGTGAAAGCAAAGTTTTGTTTAATTTTATATTTCAAGGGTACGTATTTAAATGGAGTGCTAATATTGAATGTGTTATGGGCCAGCAACATTTGTAACATTTGAAACACAGATAATATGATACAACTTGTATGCCAGCAAGTGTTGGTACTTTAAGGTCAGGGAATAAAATTTCAGATGCTAAAAGAGAGATGCAATTTTGGATGATAAGTCTGTCTGATCAAGTGTTTCTCTTTTTTTCAGATTCATCTGCACCTGAAAGACCTCCCAAGCCATTACCTCGGCGAATCAACTCAGAACGTAAATCCGGTCCTAGTCAGTCCAACAGCTGTCATAAGACACAGCAGCAGACTCTCTCAGCTGAGATCAACAGCCTCTTGAGCCAGGGCTACTCATATCAGGATATCCAGAAAGCATTGCTAATTGCACAAAATAATGTGGAAATGGCAAAGAATATTCTTCGGGAGTTTGTATCTGTCCCTTCCCCTGCACACATTGCAACATAGCCATCCGTTAGGACACCGCCTCCAGCTAGCCAGAGCTAGTGGTTGGTCTGATATAAGCCTTGGCTTGAGTGACAACGTGCCTCGTCTAACCCCCTCGCCTCATCAAATTGAATAATCAGGTCTGTGCAATTACTGAAATATAGAAGGATGGTAGCACCCTGCCTCATTTCCACTCCAACTGTTGGATTTTTATGAAAAAAGTTTATATGTGAAGGTATTCTTAACATGTCTGAAGTTTGACAAATTTACAATCTTAAGGGCAGTCATCACATAAGGAATTTTGCAATCCATATAAAACTGATGCCACTTGATTACTTTGTGCAGAATTATCAGAAATGTTTGAATATTATCTCTGGTTCTAGTTCCAAAAGTATTCCAATAAAGTGGATGTACATCCATGAATGAATTTCAAAATTATATTTTCCAAATTGGATTCTAAAGTTGAGAAATATGTATTATACACAGGCTGTATCATATTCAAACATTGTATTATTCAAAGTATGCAGTAACAGGCTTCTGTGTGCCTGTGCAAGTATTGCGTGAACAAAGTTGAAAATGTTAACAGTGAGTTGGGATTCAAAAGTTAGTTTCAGAATAAGGAGGTTTAAAAGTAGACCCAGCTTCACTTGGTATTACTTATCAATTTGTGTCACTGGGATGTACAGCTGCTGGTGTGGAATCAGGTTAGCACTTAAACCATCCAGCCATTCAGAATAAATATGTGGGTCTATTTTTGTACATGCAGGAATCATTTGCACAGAATAAAATATTAGTTAGAAAGTTGTATTTATACAGTATCTGGTCGTGTGCGTATGAAAGAGAAATTTAAAGTGAAAAGTGGATCCCAATTTACACAAATCCAAAAGAGATGTTCAGTCCAATCATGCAAAGTTCTTGCTATAAATAAATCTGCAATGACAGCATGGGTTTCATTGTACAAATCTAATTGATGTTTTCCCCATTTGAATTATTGTGTTTGGCATGAGGTTTGAGTGTAAAGTAAGGAGCAATTAAGAATAGAAAATAGGCAGGTAACCATATGTAATCAGTGCAATACTGATGCTGAGCAGGTACTAAAACAGATTGTTATTTGATCCCAGCTGATCCATGAGAGAAATCTCAATGTTAGTTTACCAAGAAAGAACCCTCCAGGTTAAAAAATACTTGGTTTTGAATCATTGTATTACAATGCATTTAATCACAAGAATGTGACGAAAATCAGGAATTGTAAGATGCCACCTTACTCATGAAGTCCAAGAATACTATCCCTATCCTACATTGGCCATTTAGTCCCAAATGAAGACTGACTTGTAGTTTCCAATATACTGTTCACCCATTATATTTCTAATAAGATATTTAGCACTGAGCTATGATTCTAATTCTACTGTCTATTTTATTATGAACAAGCAAACAAAAGTCCAAATAGAAAAGCAAAATACTGCAGCTGCTGGAAGTACTCAGGTCAAGCACCATCTTTGGAGGTTGGGAGAGAAGCAAAATTGAAGTTTCAGATCAATGCTCTTTCATCAGGACTGGTTCATTGACCTGAAACATTCTCTCACTCGTGCTCCTTGTCTCCATGGAAACTTGCAGTTGTTCTGGGGTATTAGAGGATCTTCTTCTTTCTATTAATGAAGGAATTAATAAATATATTATTGTCTGAGTTGACAGATCCAAATTGTTATTTGAATTACAATTTGCCTGTACCAAGATTGAATAGGGGCAACAACTAGAATGCTGCACTTGATCATAATAGTCCCTGGACAGAGGATGGGAAAAATCAGTTTCTGATTGCTTTCCAGTGAATCCTGCAAAAGAATGGATGTATGGGTGTTCTTGGGTCAATCACTGTGTGGCTGCATATCTGACTGTTGGCATGTATGTATCTCTTTGTTTGATGCAGATTTTCTCCTAGCAAAGGGTTGGATGTGCCCTTTGTGACCTTGCCCTCTTTGGTTATAGTGGTCTGGATTTGTCAGACACTAGAGGGAGTCAGTGTTCAGGAGAGGAAAAGTGGAAAATCTGAAGAGGAAATGTGTGCTATGTTGAAGCAGATACAATTTTACCTTTTTGTCATTTTCCTTGGTCTAGTTTTTCCTGTTCTGTTCAAACTACAGTGAAGAACATCTGGTGTGTTCTCCTGAGCTGTAGCTCCTGATAACACCTTGATGAGGAATACACATCACACATCATCCTTACTTTCAGCTGTATGACTATTCCTTTGCTAAGGCTGGGTTGAAATCCTTCATTTTTCTGAACAGTGCTGTAGGTGTACCTACCTGTACCATATGGACTGCAGTGATTCAAGAAAGTGGCTATCATCTTCTCATAGGCAACTAGCGGAGGCAATAAATGCAGGTCTTGCCAGATTCACATTTCGTACCAGAATTCTAAAAAAATAGTTTTCAGTCAAGTCCAGAGATGTTGTAAGAATTTATTTCCAACAATGTTTCTGTTCAAAACTTGGTAAAACTAAACTGAAATAATTCAAACTGCTACGGCAGTCAAGTGAGGCTAACAGCAGTATTACTGTTGCACTTTTAAATACTTTTCTTTCTTGCCCTATGCAAGCATTGATGTGGGAAGTAATTTGGGTGTGATCAACAACCAGCAAATACAACTTGACATTACTGTGATGTTCATGAAAGGTATGTGAAAGTAGATATTTGTAAGGAAAATATCTGTACCTAACGTCAATATAGAATCACAACATGAAACAAAAGAGCAGGAGACTATTTAGGCCAATGTGCTTGTGCCAGCTCTTTAGAAAAAGTTATCTAATTAGTTCCACTCTCCACTCTTTCCCAAAAACCTTGTAAATTCTTTGACATTGTCAAAAGCACAATGGTTTCATTTTTGTTTATGTTCTGCTCTGTCATCGTGTTTATAGATTTTAGCAGGATAGATCAGAAATTAAAATTAAAAATTGTAGAGGAAATTCTTCAATTTCAGATTTGCAAAAAATAAAAATAAAAATTTTTGAAGGAGGATTCTGGAATAGATCTTGGAAAGGTTTTACCTTGCATGTAAGGATATGGTATTCTAACTGCATAATCCTGTGATGCTGTTTTTTCATTAAAAGAGCCATTTTCATGAGTCTGTTGAATGCAAGCATTTGTGTTTATGTACTGTAATGGAGAATGGAAAGTTGACTGTGGTCAACTATCCCTTTCCCAGTACTGTACACATCTAAATATTCTGCCAGTTGTCCGGCAGAGTTGAACACTGGATGAATATGTGTAGAGTTGACTTGATTTTTAGTATAGATATTTGTGTCTAATCATAATTTTCTAATAGCTTAATTTAATTTTATTCTTGTTTCAGCTCAACTCAGTTTTCTAAACTATGTAATTACTTAAGTAAAAAGATCTTTATTTATGGGTTGCAATATTTTGATTGTAACTTGGTTGTAGCCATTTTTCAGACATTTAGTGAATAGTAGAGTTATCTGGTGTATTCTGATGTTTTGTGCCATATTTTGTTTAGGGGTGGGGTAGGTACAAAAATGATAGTGGTTGTTAGTTATGGAGTGTAAATATCTAGTAACCAACTGTGTTTTAATATTTATTGTTATCTTAGTTACTCAGATTGGATCTGTTTGCTGTTGTGATCATTTGTACTTATTTGTCAACAGTTGGCATTAATAACTGGATTTTTTTTCATTTACCTGAAACACTGACACAATCCTGTCAGTGTTGCACTTCAGTGTGACTGTAATTAAACATGATCCAAAATTAAAAGTCTTTCATATAAATACAATTTTATTAATGAAAGATATGCCATAATTTGGTTTCCTGGGAGGCAGATAACTTATTAGATGAATAAGCTTTTGAGTCATGCTGGCAACTTGCACAGTATTCAGGAAGGGTTGTTGGACAGTGATTGTATGAAGATATTCCCATTTCCCAGGAGGGAAGGATTACGAGTTTGAAGTTCCACTTGCCCTCCAGAGACGTGATTGCAAATTGCAGTTGATCTTAGTTCTGAAAACCTCTAGCAGTAACTTTGTGTCATGTTTTATCCAACTAGTTCCAATCCCCATTCTTTCCTCAAAGCCTTGGGAATTCTTTGACATTGTCAAAAGGGCAGCTGTATTACTTGCAGTTTTTAAAATTTATTAATATTTTCCATTGCACTGTGGTTTCAAGCAAAGACAGTGAGGTAGGGAGCAAATAAAAATGAAAGAATCCATATACTGCATCTAGTGACTGGACAAGTTGACAGAAGGTTCTCTGATAAAGGAAATGCAGCTAGTTTTTGAGCTTTGTGCTTGATGTTTTAGTTCGGAGTTCATATGTAAACCTGATTACAAAGGCAGTGAGTAACTGGAACACATGTTATCCTACTCCATGTTTATTTTCAGATCCATCACTGTGGGTGAGTATTTTCTTCATAGTAACATATTCATTTTCAAACAGAACAGGGGACTGGCTGGGTCATTTCTATTTTACGTTGCCCTTTGATTCAGGACTTCTGTGGAAATTCAGAAAATCCAGTTTTCGGGAGTGGGAGAGGAGTAAAAAAAATCATGTTTATCTAATATTTATTTGCCAATTGAGTGCTTCCACCAATTGCAGGAAAGAGCTTAGAAAGCACTGCTAATTTCATGGTTTGGTTTGCTATTTACTGCTGCTTGTTTTGTGTGAAGAAGGCACATTATTCAATGATGAATTGTTTTTAAAAGTATACATATGCTTTTATTGAAATTAACTGGGCTTTATATGAAATCACAATGTGTTGAAAAGCCTGAGTTTAATTATATAATCAATGGACTTGACCAGATAAGGGGTTTCAGAGCATTCATTTTCAGGGAGAAAACAAAATCCTAGTAGCTGTCAAACACCTTGCCCACATGCAGCAGGATGTGTTAACTTGAGTCTTATGAAATAAAATTGACATATGGGTATTCTAACTTCCCTGTCCATATATCCATTCGGGATGAACAGAGGGTGAATCATATAGATCCTTTCTCTTGATAATTTGTCAAGATCACTTCTGGAACTCTAACCTTTAATATCTTTCAAACAACAACAAGGATATTCACTGCATCTTCAACCAGTAAAGTAACTGACCCACCCTCCATTTAAAACCTGTGTGAATCATCTTCTGAGATTTTTGTAATCCAGGGTAAATATACAGGGAAAGGAATTTGAGGCTGCACTCTGAAGGAGATGGAGTGTAATGCTGATTTCTGTTCACTGATGAAAAGCAGACCTGAGACCCCACTTAGCCAAATTAATGACATTAGCCACAAAAGATGCCAGATGTGACTTGTAGTTTATCTTTAAATGTGGTTCAAACCTGAGCCTTAATGCCACAGTTTACAAAGTAGCCATCTGATTTTACATACTCAACATAATGCTGGGTTTAAATTGAAGTTAGGAATTCTATCCCTAAGCTAATTAAAGTCCAGTGTGATCAATGCAAGACATTTCAGGTAATCAGGGTCATTTTTATATTTTATGAAAACACTTTTAAAAAAAATGTTAAAACCTATGACTTCTGAATTTGTTGAATTTTCAGTGATAGTTGTGCAGCCATTTTACCCAAGGCCTGGATTGGACGTTTTATTTTCTTATACCCCGTTTTAGAAATGGGCGCCAAAATGTACTCATTCCTGTCACCCCGAGCATCCCTTTTATAAAAAGACATTTCAGTCTTAACAAAGAACACATATATCTATTTGTATTGAATTTGTTGCTGTGTAGTGCAGTCATTTTGTTTCTTCTGTGCAGACCAACATTAGTTGATTTCATTGGCATTTCAAGGGCTACATTTATTCAATGTGTTCAAAGTTTTATCCATTTGGTGCTGCAGAATGTTGCTGTTCTGCAATCAGTGAAAGAGGCCTCCTTCCAAGGAGGGAAGAGCCAGTTCAATGTCTACTGTGAGTGTAACAGTAGTCAAAAGGTGAGGGTTTATGAATTAGATTATTTGCTTTGAGCCAGCTTAACTCCTGTTACTTCATTTAAAACATTTCTTGTAAAATAAGCATTTCTTCACAGCATCAGGACGAAATGATTAGTAATGTTTGTTGGATTTTGATTCTGATTAACACCTGATTCATTATTTTGTTCTTGAGCTCTCCAGTGATTGGATGTTTTCCAGTGAGTAAGGAGACTGAGAAATCATCTCATGAAGTTCAGGCATGGATTATGTTGATATTAATATTATACCTCTGAAATATCTGGCTTCACCCAGCAAATTATTTTGAATGTGCACTAACTGTTGATGAGCAAATGCACTAAGTACCAATGAGATAAATCACCAGTTAATTTCTCCTCGCTCTTCAGCTTTTAACATCCACCAAACTAATCATTTCATCTGAATTGAGGTCTCCTAGTTTGAGTATTAGCTTGGATATGTACTCAGATGCCTTCAACAAGGCTACCTCCTAATTTCTCTGTACCTGAGATTAATACTATCAACTGATTGTAAGTTTGCTTGCTGTGCTGGAAGGTTCGTTTTCAGACGTTTCATCACCATACCAGGTCAGATCTTCAGTGAGCCTCCGGATGAAGCACTGGTGGTGTAGCCCGCTTTTTATTTATGTTTGTGTTCCCTTGGGTTGGTGGTGTCATTTCCTGTGATGACATTATCCCCTATAGTGATGTTATTTCCGGTTCTTTTTCTCAGTGGGTGGTAAATGAGTCCAAGTCAGTATGTTTGTTGATAAGAGTTTTAGTTGGAATGCCATGCTTTTAGGAATTCTCATGCATATCTTTGTTTGACTTGTCATAGGATAGATGTGTTGTCCCAGTCAAAGTGGTGTCCTTCCTCAATCGTATGTAAGGATACTAGTGGTATCATTACTTTCCTTATACACAGATGAGGAAGGACACCACTTCGACTGGGACAGCACATCCATCCTAGGACAAGCCAAACCGAGACACACACGAGAATTCCTAGAAGCATGGTATTCCAACTGGAACGCTATCAATAAATACATTGACTTGGATCCCATTTACCACCCCTGAGAAAAAGAACAGGAAATGACATCACCAAAGGAAATGATGTCACCACAGGAAATGACATCACCAACCCAAGGTAACCCACATGTATAAATTGAAAGCAGGCTACACCACCACTGCTTCATCTGGAGGCTCATTGAAGATGTTATCTTGTATGGTGATGTATTGGGGCTGCATGGTGGCTTAGTGGTTAGCATTGCTGCCTCACAGCACCAGGGACCCAGATTCAATTCCTGCCTCGGTAACTGTCTGTGTGGAGTTTGCACATTCTCCCCGTGTCTGCGTGGGTTTCCTCTAGGTACTCCGGTTTCCTCCCACAGTCCAAAAGATGTGCAGGTCAGGTGAATTGGCCATGCTAAATTGCCCATAGTGTCAGGTGCATTAGTCAGAGGTAAATATGGGGTAGGGGAATGGGTGTGGGTCGGTTACTCTTCGGAGTGTCTGTGTGGACTTGTTGGGCCGAAGGGCCTGTTTCCATAGTGTAGGGAATCTAATCTAATCTAATGTCTGAAAATGAACCTTCCAGCTCAGCGAGCAAACCTACATCCAGAACCTCAACCTGAGCTACAAATCTTCTCAAATCTGACTAACTATCAACTGAACCAACCTAATCAAATTGCCTGGGCTATGGTAACAGTGAGTTTCACTGGGTACCCTCTGTCAGTCAGCAGTCACTAATGGTTGGGACAACTGAATCTTTCAATTCCTAAATTCTTTTAATTGGGACCAAGTGAACTGAATAGAGAAAGCTAGACTGATTGGGCTACAATCTGTAGGTGTGATGAGGAGAGCACTAATACGCCTTGAATTGAAATTATTTAAAGCAACAACTGCTTTCTGTAAATTGAGTACAAGACTGTGTTTCATCTGTGAGGAGACCTAAATACTTGAGGGGCAAATTTTCAAAATGAATATCCAGTTGTGCTCTAGTCTGGGTTAGCCATTGTGCTGGATTGATTGTGATATGGCATAGTTCACAACCATGGTACTGATTAATTTGGTTAGGGGGAGGAGGCGGACTGAGGCAGTACTATTGTGTGATAGAAAGGCCAACACAGATAAAACACAATCAGGAGATAGGAGAACCTGCTTTTAAACGATCTCTACATCAGCCCTTTTGAGTACTCAACAGCTTTCCAATGTGCACTTGCTTTGACTCATAACCTCTGAGAAAATGGTTTTCTGTAAATTTCGTATGTTTAATGTGATAAATGTAGAAATGTACAGAATTGCAGGATGTTTAAGTCAGTATTTTTTATTGAATACTGTAATCTGAAGATTTTAATGAAAATGCTCCTGTACGAAATGAACTTCAATGCTTTTGATATAAATGAATGTTGAGACTCGCTTTCTTAGGTCATTTTTGGCGCCCATTTCAAGCAATGTGTCAGTTTTCTGAGATTTTAATTTGTTTTGTTCTGCACTGATGTAGGACGATCTTTCACTTTGTTCAGGGTTTTTGTGCTTGCAATATGTAATTTTTTTTAAACTCCTAACCTCATTGCAGATTCTGGATGTTCTGTGCAATTAATTTATATTCATTTAAGTGCTCTCTTACTGTGTTGGTAAGTGTTTTAAGACATAGCAAATGGAAAGTACTATTGTGAAATAATGTATTAAACACATACTGAAATCACGCAAGCTTGTCTACGGGCTTTTATTGAGAATCACAAATATTAATAGCAGCTCTGGAAAAGAACATTCTGTTAAGGAAATAAAACCTGTTGTATGATGGTGACTGGGAAAAGGATCAACTTGCTATGTGTTTCTGCTTTCGTCTTTCATCTCTCATTTCCACTGAACAATTTTTCTTCACTTCTAGACTGGAACTTCTTTTTCACGCTCTCTTTCTCTAAGCAATTTATTTTTTCACCTCCCAACTCTTCTATTAATCTTTAATGTGGGTGTCTCTCTCCCTCTCTCTTTTCCAGTGTCTTTCATTAGTGTTGCTTTGATCATTAGCCTGTGCAGTCGTTTTGTTGCTTTTAAGCTGTCTTGTTTGCACCCCACTTCATTACATTCATTGTTTCAAGATGGCAACACTTTGTGCATAACATGTGAGAAACCACATTTTTATACACATGACAATAATTGTAATTCTAATCTAATACTCACTCTGGTTATCAAGACCTCTACATTAGCACCCTTCCCTGAACCTCATTCACCTGTATGATTGCATGACCACCTTATTTTTTTTCACATCTTGCAGGAAGTTCTGTACCTGAAATGTTAACTTTTTTCTTAATAGATGCCGTCAGATCTTTGTATTTCCAGCATTTCCTTCTTCAGATTTCCTGCATCTTTTGTTTTCCCTTTGAAATTTTAATGGACAGGTACTGAAGTTGTTGATGTGTCCACAGGCTATCTGATTCATTTACAAGTTAAATGAGTTAATTGCAAAATGATACAGAATTAACAGTTATGTTCTACAGAAGGAAAAACAAATTTACATTCTCGGTTTACAGTTTCAAGTGGATTCTGCCTTCAATTTACTTCAGGTATGTTGGCTACAAAATTTGGATGACTCTTTACAATCGTGTGTTCATGGATTATGGAACAAGTATGAAGGCTTCCCGATTTAGACTTCAGGTTGGCTACAACATGTGGGTCTAATGTTAATTACATGAATTGGTTCTTCTATCTACACAGATCTTGCATGTAGTTGGATTGTTGAGCCATTAATATGGACAATATAATGCAAATATCCATAGAATACATCCTGGTGAGTAGGTGTTCAATAGTTGGTTAAGTAATCATTTCAAGCATTTACAGTTCAATCAGTTTCCCAGATGGAAAAAATCCTGTGAAATTAACATAGAGAACTCTTCAAGATACTATGTTTCATTGCCAGCTAGATCAGGGTCTGAAATATTGGTGGGCTAAACGTAGAAAATAGGAGCAGGAGTAGGCAATTCAACCCTTAAAGTCTGCTCCACCATTCAATATAAGGTGCTTTCTCATTACTTTCACCCTACACAAATAGATTTTTTAAAAATGGCAGCATAGGAGAAGGAAGTAGTCATAGTCACTAAGGCAGGAGGAAATGCACTCCACGTGAAGGCCCCTTTGTCAACCTTTCATTTATTATATCCAAGTCATTGTTTCATTCAGACATTTGTTGAAAATTGTTGTAGGCTTCATCTGTTTTGACCTCCGTTGTCAGATAGCTGTTTTCTCTTTCTAATTCCACCTGTCAATGGTGCTGATTGCCACTTACTCCTGCAAGGAACCCATGTGTCACCATCCTGCTGTCTGCGATGTAATCACAATGCCAGTTAATTGATCACAGTTCTCAGCAGCAGCAGCAGCTGTTTCACACAGAATTAAACTTTATCTGTTCTTTTATAAATGACTGTGAGGCCGCAGGTTAAATACTAGGCTTTTTATTTTGCTTTACCAATGGTAACTGCAGTTTTCAAAGTGATTTTTTATTTGATGCATAAATTGTGAAAAATCAATGCAGTTTTACACAAGGAGGGGCCATTATTATGACTGACAGGAGGAGTGGCCTGATGAGGCCCCACTGCTTCATTACTCTCATCACTGGTGTATCATCGATTCAGTTACCAACATGACCAATTCCACTGTTTTTATAGTATTACCCAGAATAAAAGAGACATTGACATTGCTCGTTATTTAATTAACTGAAAATGATTTTTTTTGTGACAAAACTTATTCTGAAAGTAAGTGGCAACCAGTGATTACCACTAAAATGTGATCTGGGAATTCTACACAAACACACTTATACAGCTGAAACAAGGCAAGTTTCAGCCTTGTTTTATCTTCGCATAGATGAAGGTTATTATTCCTTTAAAAAGGCAAAAGAGGGAATAAATAACAACTCTGAGCCAAAGAATCACTGCAGAACACTGCAAACACAATCGAGAAACAAAGAATAAAATGTGATGACTTCTTACATTCCCTGAATTTCCTGGTGATCAAGGTGAATTGCTGGCAGCTGTAGAATGTCAGTTCTCATTCCAATCAACTTGGATTCACTTGAAAATTGGTCACAGGCCACTCCTTTAGGTTTTACCAAATAAGCAGAAATACTGGTATTTGGAAACTATTATCAAATTCCCAGTGTCATCTTCTGAAATTCTATTTTTGAGGAGAGACTGCAGTTTCTGGGCAGTCTCTATGCAGTGCCTTCTGGGTTTAAAACAATTATTAGAGGTTTCTAGTCTAAGCCAGGATTTTTCCTCAATCTCAACAATAAACCCTATTTCTTATCTCCTTGCTCTGCTTAGCTGCTTCTTCAAGGTCACTTTTTCTTTTCCCAGAAAAACAGCAGGTAGTTTAAATCACACATCAAACTCTTGACTTTGGCAATTAGCAGGTGGGTTACTATTCACCAGGAAGGACTCTCCTTCTCAACCTCTCCCCTCATCTGAGGCATGGTGACCCTCTGGTTAAACCACCACCAGTCATATCTCTCTGAGAGAGTGAGCAGCCAATCCACATGTTGCTAAACACTGTTCCAAGAAATTACATGATCCTGATCAGAAAATGTCTCAATAATTCCATCTCTTCTAGCTTCCTTCTCATAGTCTTTAAATATAAATAAACATTGCCAACACCATTCACTAGTTTCAAATTACACTGTCCTTGTCCCCGCTAACTGGGTTAGCGAAGACTGCTCTTTAGATAATCTTTATGTAAAAGGCTACTTCTCATGCGAACTTGATTCTGAATGTTGACAGATTATTGGTCCATGATGGAATTCACATTCCAGTATGATCACCTTTTCAAATGGTGCTTGCACTTTCCAGTGTTGTATTGAGGAATTGGTTTAGTTTTTTTCCTTTTGCTTCCTAGCTCATTGGTCCAGCTGCTACGACTCTGAGTACACTGGAAATCGCACCCTACTTTTCCATGAATTGTACCCAAGTGTAAATGTCTTATTTAATCGCCAAAAAGATCAATTTCTATCCTGGTTTCTTTTGTTCTAGATAACAATCATTGGATTTCTCCAATAAACTGAAAAATAACTCATTTATTAATTCCCAACTTGTCATTTAAACAAATGACAGAATTTATCAATTTAAGCTACTATGTAGAATTCAACTGTACCCCCCAATCCGAAATACTCACGTTTATACACAGGCAAGGTTGTTCTGCAGTGATATGAGTTTGAAAAAATGAGCAAAAAAGAACAAGGAGATAGTTCTTGTGGAAGCCAACGCAGCCTGTTACCTGGTTTTGCTTTAAAATTTATGTTTACTGACTTGTTTGAGCACTGCTTGCAGCTCCAAACTTCTCCAACAACTCTCGTCTTCCTGATGAAAGGCTTTAGCTCGAACTGTCGATTCTCCTGCTCCTTGGATGCTGCCTGGCACAGTGGTTAGCACTGTTGGCTCATGCCACGGATCTGGATTCGATTCCAGCCTTAGGCAACAATTTGTGTGGAGTTTGCACACTCTTCCTGTGTCTGCGTGGGTTTCCTTTCACAGTCCAAAGATATGCATGTTAGGTGGCTTCACCATGCTAAATAGTTCATAGTTTTCAGGGATGTGCAGATGACTTGGGTTAGCCATGGTAAATGCTGGGTTATGGGCTGCTCTTTGAATGGTTGGTGCAGATGCGATGGGCCAAATGGCCTCCCTCTGCACTTATGGATTCTATGAAAATGCATCTTTATTTTAAAAAGACCTTTTATTTGGCTGTTTCTCACAAAATTACATGCCTTTCAGAAGACAGCAAGTAATCCATCTCTCATTTAGACTTTCTATTTCAAAGCAATTAAACAATAAAGCCTCTTCAAACCAGAAATGTCCAGTTCCATAGCTCAATTTCTCATCGTGTATTATGTATACATATATCCCTAACAAGGCCAATAATTATAACTGTTCCTCTATTTCTAGTGGTTGGGTTACTCTGTGTAGAGTTGAGTATCTCAACATTTTTCAGGCCTAAGTCTGTCTTCAGTTAATTGAAGACAGCAGAGATAGCAGTTTGAAGATGGTGCACGCTTTTGCCAGTATATTTTTGGTGAAGGAAGTGAATATTTGGCTGTGGTGAAAATTCAATCATACTGCTGACGTGTGCCTTGCTTGCAGATGGTGGACAGGCTTTGGGAGTCAGGAGGTAAGTTATTTGCTCCAAGATTCCTAGCCTTTTTCCTCCTCTTGCCATAACATTTATGATGTGGAGGAGCCAGTGTTGGACCGGGGTGGACAAAGTTTAAAATCGCACTACACCAGGTTATACTCCAACAGGTTTATTTGGAAACACTAGCTTTCGGAACGCGCTGCTCCTTCGTCAGGTAGTTGTGGAGCAGGACCATAAGATACAATTTATAAATGATGAACTACTGATGAAGGAGCAGTGCTCTGAAAGCTAGTGCTTCCAAATAAACCTGTTGGACTATAACTTGGTGTTGTGTGACTTTTAACTTACAGCATTTATATGGCTGGTCCAGTTCAATTTCTGGTAAAACAATACTCCCCAGGATGATGTTAGTTGCAGTATTCAGCTATGGTAATGCCAGTGAAAGTTAAAGGGGATCGTTAGATTCTCTTTCACTGGAGATAGTCATTGTATAAAACTTGTTGAATGTTACTTGCCACTTGTCAGCATAAGCCTGGAAATTGTCCAGGCCTTGTTGCACTTGTATGTGAGGTGCTTCAGTACATGATGAGTCATGAATGGTGCTGAATATTGTGCAATCATTTGCGAACATCCCCACTTCTGACTTGATGGAGGGAAGATTATTTAAGTAACTGAAGCTAGTTGGGTAGAACACTGAGGAGCTCCTGCAGATATGTCCTAGAGCTGAGGTAACTGTCCTCCAACAGCCAGATTCCTCTATGCCAAGTATGACTCCAACCAGTGGTGAGTTCCTTCCCCCCCAATCCCCATTGAGTCTAAATTTCCTAGGGATTCTCAATGCTTTACTCAGTCAAATATGGCTTTGATGTGAAGGGCAGTCACTCTCACCTCATGAGTTTAGCTTTTATTTCAATGTCTGCACTGAGGCTGTAATGAAGTCAGAAGCTGAATGAACCCAAACTGTGTGTCACCCAAGTAGGTTATTGCTAAGCATCTGCTGCTTGATAGCACTGTTGATTACCCTATTCATCACATTACTGAAGGGACAGTGAACTAGCTGGTTTGGATTTGTCTTTTTTTATGACTCAGAGGTACTCTGACAAGTTTTTTCATGTGGTTGGATAGATGCTATTATAGTCAAAAAATGTAGTGCTTCCTGATGAAGAGCTTATTCTTGAAACATTGACTGTCCTTGTCCTCTACTGCCTGACCAGCAGTGCTTTTCCAGCACCACACATTTTGACTCTGATCTCCAGCATCTATAGTTCCCACTTTCTCCTAGATGCTATTATACCTGTACTTAAACAGCTTGGCTAGGGATGCAGCATTTTCTGGAATGCTAATCTTCAGGACTGTTGCCGAAATGTTATCAGGGCCCATAGTCGTTGTGCAATGCCTCCAGCCACTTCTTGATACTACATGTAGTGAATCAGATTGGCTGAAGACTAATATCTGTGATACTGAAGACCTCTGCAAGAGGCTGAGATGGATCATGCACTCATCACTTCTGACTGAAAATTGGTGCAAATGCTTTCCCTTCTACAATTGAAGAGTTGTAGTTGAAGGGAGTTTTTCGAAATGGAGAAAGGTGACCAGTGGTGGTTCACAGGGGTCAATGTTGTTTGTGATTATACATAAATGATCTGGAAGAGGGCACTGTTGGTCTGATCAGTAAGTTTGCAGATGTCATGAATATTATTAGAGTAGCAGAAAGCATAGGGGACTGTCAAAGAAGACAGGAAAATATAGATAGACTGGAAAGTTGGACAGAGAAGTGGCAGATGGAGTTCAATCCTGGCAAATGTGAGGTGATGCATTTTGGGAAGTCTAATTCTGGAGCGAACTATACTGTAAACTGAAGAGCCTTGGGAAAAATTGATGAGTAGAGAGATCTGGGAGTTCAGGTCCATTGTCCCCTGAAGGTTGCTGCACAGGTGGATAGAGTGGTGAAGCAGGCATATGGTATGCTTGCCTTCATCGGACAGGGTATTGAGTATAAGAGCTGGCAGGTCATGTTAAAATTGTACAAGACTTTGGTTCGGCCGCATTTAGAATACTGTGTACAGTTCAGGTCGCCACATTACCAAAAGGATGTAAACACTTTGGAGAGGGTGTAGAGAAGGTTTATGAGGATGTTGCCTAGTATGGAAGGTGCTAGCTATGAAGAGAGGTTGAGTAGATTAGGATTGTTTTCATTAGAAAAAAGGAGATTGAGGGGGGACCTGATTGAGGTCAACAAAATCATGAAGGGTATAGACTGGGTAGATAGAGATAAGTTTTTCCCCCAGTGAGGGATCCAATAACGAGAGGTCATAGGTTCAAGGTGAGAGGTGAAAAATTTAAGGGGGATATACGCGACGAGTACTTTACACAGAGGTTGGTAGATGCCTGGAACGCATTGCCAGCAGAGGTAGTAGAGGCAGGCCCGTAGATTCATTTAAGGTGCGTCTGGACTGATGCAGGAGTAGGTGGGGAGCAGAGGGATACAGATGCTTAGGAATTGGGTGATAGGTTTAGACAGTGGATTTGGATCGGCTCAGGCTTGGAGGGCCGAAGGGCCTGTTCCTGGGCTGTAAATATTCTTTGTTCTTTTGTACTGACGTGTTGGACCACCCCATCATTGAGGTTTAGGGTATTTGTACCCTAAAATTAAAGAATTAAAAGATTGAATGAATTGATTATTCAGTGTTGAGATTTTCCTTTGTGTTTTCCCACACAAAGATTTTGCGAAACAAACAATACGTTTACTTAAAATAAGTGAACATATGGTAATTCTGAAAAATAACACATGGAAAGGAAGTCTATTTAATCAGGATTGAAATGAATCCAAGTTTGATCAATGATAATACCTCCATATTTAGAATGAGAAAGGCAGTAACTTAGAAACATACCAGAGAAGTAGTTTAAATTGAGATTTGCTATTGTGATACTGGTTCTTAGTTATAGAGAAGTGTTTGTTTAATTGCTTTATCGTACTGGATTAGCTGCATTTTGTTGAATTCTTACTTTGCCAATGACTGCCTAATAATAGTAACATTTAGTTACTCATGGTTTAGGATCAAAAGCTACTTGAATCTCTGCCAGTTTTGTGTCTCTTCCCATCCCGTGAATTCAGTTGCTATTCATGTAGACCCAGGATCATCGGGTAAATGATTCTGCTGCCAAAAGGCTCAGGTTTCTGAGACCTGAGCGGCCGCTGACTATTTCAAAAAGAAAGAGTCCTATTCATTTCAGTGCAGCAAGTTCAGCCTTAATGCTTTTAAACTAACTCTCATGACTCTGAACGAATGATCTGTAGGAATTTTTAGACAAAGTTAATTTCCCATTTGGGTTGAAATGCTGTTGCTAGAATGTGTAAACCCAGCTGCAAGAAATTCAAACAGATGATAGCCCAATTATGCAGCAGTAAAATCTGTACTCTGTTCAACTATACTGAAGGCAAAAGTGAGGACTGCAGATGCTGGGGATTAGAGTTGAGAGTGTGGTGCTGGAAAAGCACAGTGGGTCGGGCAGCATCCGAGGAACAGCAGAATCAACATTTCAGGCATTCCTGATGAATGGCTTTTGCCTAAAACATTGATTCTCCTGCTCCTGGGTTGCTGCATAACTTGCTGTGCTTTTCCAGCATCACACTATTGACTCAACTAAACTGATTCCAATTCTACCTTTGCCTTCCAATTAAACTGCTGTCTTGTATTTTTCTCTGGAACCTCCCCAGTAAACAATGCTTAGTCTTGGGCTGATAAAGCAGATGACTTATCCAGGAGTAAATCTTATCTCTTAACTGCATTTTGTAAATGATTACTATTGTTGGAGATAAGAGGAAGAAAGAGCAGGAATGATGATACTAACTTGACCAGGTTCGACATCCAGCTCTTTGGTCTGTTAATTGTCTATTATAGTCCACGTACAATAAAAAGAAACACTATTTATTATATCCATTAGAATGTTTAGAGATTGCAGAGTGCAACAAATCATGTCAGGTATTTGCAACAATATTTTATTTAGCATTTTCTTTGCAAGTCATAAAAAACAGTCAGTCACAGTTTTTATTTCAAATTTACATAAGACAAAGTACTTCAATGGAACGAGGCTGGGCAGGTAGCTTTAGGAATTGCATTAGAGCCTCAAAAAATGTAGTTTAGAGCAACCTGTATATCCACTTTGGGTCAGTAATGGTAGCTCCTAACTCTTATCTGTGCAGAGCTGATCTTGCACAGCTAGATGTGCTCAATACCTTAGTGTTGTTGGTAGTTTCAAGCCAGAAGCAAGGGTCTACATCCAGCTATGGATTTTAGGTCCAATAATGAACTGACCCAACAATGAAGGAAATGAGTTTCTCACTCAGGGAGGAAATGGCCTAGTGGTTTTATCACTAGACTATTAATCCAGCGATCCAGATGATAATGTTCTGGGGACCTGCCGTCATATCCTGCCATTGGCAGATAATGGAATTTGAATTCACTTAAAAATCTGGAATTAAGGGTCAAGTGAACCAGATGTTTTTCTGACATTCAGCAATGGTTTCATGGTCATCACTAATATCATTTAGGGAAGGAAGCTTTCATCTTTACCTGGTCTGTCTTCATGTGACTTTGGACCCACAGCAATGTGATTGACGTTTAACTGACATCTGGGCAACAAGGGATAGGGAGTAAATGCTGGCCTAGCCAGTGATACTCATGAATAGAAAAAAAAATCTAAGCTTTAAAAGAATGAGGTGGTCCCAGCTCCCTGGGGTGTCCCTATAATGGGAGGGCACACTATTTTCACCAATCAGAAAATATGTAAATGTGAGGGGTACTTGCTAATGCCTGTCATGATATCCCGTCACTCGAGAAAAATAATGGGGTGACTACTGTTGTTTCATTGACTCCAAAACCGCCTACCCTGCTGCCCACAGGGTCACCTAGTTGCTTTCTAATTAATGGGCTTCACTCTATTTAAATGAAGCACTTTCTGTGGCATTACACTAACTCTGCAACAGTTCAAATAGTGTACAATATAATTTTAACTAATTAATTTTATGTATATTGAAAGATCCAGCCACAGCTTCAGCATCTGTCACAATGTTGTTAAAATTTCAACATAAATAACAAGCAAGCAAGTTAACTTTAGCACAGCGATGTGTTAATATGTTTATGTGCCTCCCTTCCAAATGAGTCAGAGATGGCCAATTTTCTGCAGCAATAGCAGCATGAAAGTGAGACACAACTCATTCTCAAGTGATGCTCTACATCATTCTAATGCTTTCTTTGATCCTCCAATCCAATATTAAACTTTTGAAAGTCAGACCAGCTTCATCGAGGGGTCTTAGATTTTTGTGGTGCTATGATCACCATTTGGGGACTTTAGAGAAGATTTCCATCCATTCAGTAAAAGTATAGTATTGCAAATGCTGGAGATCTGAAATAAAGATGGCAAGTGTTGGAGAAATGCTACAGGTCTGGCAACATTTGTGGAGAAAGTGTTTCGACAGCACTTGTTTTTATTTTATTTCCCCGTCTACTACTCGTTATGATCATGAAAAAAAAGTGTGGAGTGTTCATTGACTGCACAGTTCTCAAATACAGGCAAGAAAGGAAGCAAATGGAATGCAGTAATCTGCATTGTGGGGGAAGGCAGATTATTTTAAATAAAATAGGATTAATAGGGAAAGTTGTAGAATAGTAACTGGTCTTCATCAATTTGAACTGGGATCTTCTGACATGTATGATGCTCTGAGTAGTGGAGTTGAGCAGCACTGGTGTTACCAGAAGGATAAACCAAAACTAAATTCTCAGGATTCCACGCCCTTCAAGAACGCTTTGAAGGAAATTATTTCTACATTTTATTTCTCCACTCACATACCAACACCACTCAACAATTTATCTCGCTATACACTGAGCATATGACAGGAAATATTGCCCTTTCTGTGCACTAGGGTCTAACATTTCATGCAATCTAACTCCAGGCCAATGCTTTGGCCACTAAGTGAGACTTATGTTAGTTGCTGCTTTTAATGTTGCCTCTGATGTGAAACAGCCAAAAAAAAAACCTGAGTCAGTATTTGCAAAGTAGAAAGTAACCAAATTGTTCTTTAAGTGGGGAAGTTGAAAATTGAGAGGATGTTCAGTGGCGTTGATTGCTGCAGACAGCCTGCAGAAGAAACAGGACTAAAAGGTGTCCTGTTTGATTTAAATAATGCAAATTCTTTACAAGCTAAACTAAGAACACAACATCTTGACTTATAGGCAAATGGACAAAATGCAATCATCTAGCCTTGGTGCTTTGGTGTGGAGCTGGCTGAGCTCCCAAGTTTGGAGAAACATATCCTGGACGTTAAAAAGGAAAATTTCTATACCCTGTGTGTTCTGCTCCCTTATGGCGACTACAAACACAAAATGCTGGAAATACTCTACCGAACAATGCAGTGAGAAACAAAAGCTAGCATTATTGTTACTTCATAGTCACAGTGAGAACTATACGCTTTCCTGTTTACATTGTTTCTTGTAAAAATTTAAGGATCAGGTGATCATGAAAGAGAATGTGTAACATCTCAAACAGATCACTAATTTGAAAATGAATTTGCATTATTTTCAATGGAAGATGCGTCCGACCAGACAGAAACCAAGGACTTGTACTTGTAACTGGATGAAGGTTTGGTGATGATGTAAATTCTGCACTACAATCAAATCATTATTTCTGGAGTTTAAATTTAGAGGAGAGCTACTGATGTTGAAATAGAGTAAAAATTACCTATTGTGCAGTGCATTTGGTTTGGACTCAGCAGAGAGCAAATGCCATTATCAATATGTGATCAGCATTTCTAACAGAAAATCTATCCAAATAAACAATTTCTGGATTCTGTTGATTTAGTTAAAAATTCCTGATGTTACTAATATTGACATTTCTTTTGCAAAGCACTATGAATAAAAACCCTTGTTTACCCATAACACTGACTGAAGTTCGTCCTGCCAAATAGTGATGTGTTGGATACTGAATACAGACTGCAGCTGAAACCTAAAAGAAAATACTTTTATCATTGTAACTACTACTCCTGATGAGAGGTGGGGATACTGATTAAAATATGTACAAATATGTCATATCATGCTTCCTAATGTCAATTACACAACTAATGAGAAATGTAATCTCTAATCCGAGTCATGGTATGAACATCCCTGTCTGCAGTTAGTTAGAACTATACTAACACAGTCCTGACGATTTCCCCTTTGAACAACACTTTCTAATCTGGATGCTTTTTAATACACATTCTTCATCAAAATGTTCAATTATAAATTGTTGTGATTAAAAGGAATTTTTAAGAATTGTACAGAAAAGTAACATGAATTTCCTTTTCAACTGTGTCAAGGGGATGAAGCCTGGACGGGCATTTTGTACTCTGTAACTAATGTGACAGCATACAATTTGAGCAGAAATATATAGCTGAGAGGTAACCTGCAGTTGTAGAGATCAAACAGAAAACACCCAGTTTGACAGTGGGAATGTTAGGGGGAATGATAGGCCATGTGTTCTTTCAGTAAAGTGTTGAGTGGTTTCCAGTGAAAGAAAGGCTCCAGCATTATTGAAACTGCTTCAGTGTAGGAGCATGTGCAGCGCTTCTAAAGGCAAAAACGTTTCATGTCACTGTCATATCCATGTGGTCTGGTTAGGCTGGGAGCACTGTGGTTACTTATCTTCATTCAACAGGATTGCATATTGCTTCATCTCTCTTCACTCCAGAAAAAGAACAGAAAACAATACAACATGTTAACATTAAGTCTTACTGTTTGACTGTCAGAGATATACTGTGATATGGGAATAAAACAAAGCTGAGTCTGCTCTACCACTCAGTGGGGTTGTATTTGATCAGCACCTCAACTCCATTTCCTTGCCTTTACTACAAATCCTGAGAGTTCTTTACTTAAGGTTTATTTGTGGCATAGATTTGTATGAATCCTTGGACTGTTAGGAAGATCTCAATAGGTAAAATATTCTCAATTATCCTCACTGTACAGAAAACATTGAGAAGTATCTGATTTTAAAAAAAATGACAGCCACCAAAAGAACACGCAAGATTTTGAGTTAATCAGAGGAAAGGATTTTAAAGCATCTTATTTTGGGAAACTCAAACTGTGCCTGATTCTAAAGTTTTTGAGCCACCATTGTTTTGAAGATGTGGGTGTACTGTACCTTTAACAGAGTTAAAAGCTAGCAGTGACAGCACCAAGTGTTCTCAATAAGATAAATGTAACGTGCTCCAGCTACTGGGGTATCTAGGGTAGCTGGTTGCCTGGAAACAACAAAACAGATTTGAATTAGGCCAATCAGTTTAAATTATACCCCGAAAAATACTAAACTCCAATCCAGTCTGAATTTAGTAAACTGACAATCTTAAAAGCCAATGATACAATCCAATGCTTTGGGTGTATAAGACCAGGGAAAATTACACAGTTGGGAGGAGAACTGCCAAGCCACTAGCATGTAAAATGACTGCCTGAAAAATAGCTCTCTTAAAGATACCTTTATTGATCAGTAACCAGGGAAGCAGAATCCCCAAGAAGAAGCAAAGAAGATAGGTGTACAGAGAAAACTGAAAGCTGCCTGGCTTTGAGATAAGTTTTGTTTTGTAAATCTTAATCGGGGGTTTTATCGGACTAGTATTATAGAGGGATAGGTTTGAGGAAGGAGGTGTAAGTAGTTGTTAGTTAATTATTCTCTGTTATACTTTTAAAAAATAAAGTTGTTAATTTTTACTTTAAATAATTCTTGACCTCTCGAATTTTCACAGATTATTGCATGGGACAGATCTTTTCAGTGTTGCTGGTTTTAAATAAGCAGGCGGGTTTACCCTGTAACACCACAGAACAGCAGGATGTCAATGTAAACTTAACAGTATGTGATACACATTATTAACAATCATACAGGTACCTTCATTTTTATTGAATACTGGTAATTAATTTGCTGCAATCAGTAGCAGTGTCTCCTTAGGTATTGACTAGATCTGGTGTATACATCTGCATTCAGTATAGATTTGGACTGGTACATGTGCTTGGTCATATCTGGATCATGAATCGCATAAATGTCACTAGCTGCTGTGTAAGTTCAGTTCATTAAATGTGGAATTGAATGTAATAACTGTGAAACGATCATTGTTGTAAACCCCATCTAATTAATGAATATACTTTCGAGAAGAAAATTTGCCTTCTGGTCTTCCCTATATCTAGATCCACAGAAATTGGTTGACGCTTAAATGCTTTCTGCAATGGCTTCCAAGCCATTCTCTTCAAGCACAATTGGAGATGGCCAACAAATGCCATTCTTGCCAAAATAACCATGTACTATAACAAAACATCAAGGTCTGAAATGATAGTGTGTGCCTGTACAAAGCCACTTTGTTACACGATTCCTCGAAAGCATTTTAGTTCCCTAACCTGGTCACTGGGCAACTTCTTCTCTCCATTGACTCCTTGTAGAAGCACAGTCTCTTCTGGCACCTTCTGGTCATTCTTAACTTCCACAACAACATCGTCATGAACATCTGTCCGTGTGCTAAACAAAATCGTTTGTTAATTTACCAATGGCAACCTGGGACAGCCTGACTTCAGGTTGGAACCGAATATTGTGCGGAGTGAAGAGCAATGTGGAACATTGAACATGTACGAGTTTAAATCATCCAATCATATGCATTTGCAACAAATTATACATACATACTAAGCTATGTACATAAATTAGTTTATTGACATGTTCTCTGACATACTCTTGTACATCATTCATACTCATTGCTCCTTTCTCAGACACACGTTCTGTAAAGACCATATTTATTTATTTCCTTTTATTTATAAATATGGGTTGAAAAAAACTACTTTAAATCAAGGGGACTATGCAAAGAAATGGCTGCAGTTTTAAAAATAATAGCTGACAATCATATTTTGATTGGCTGTTAACCAGGAACCTCTTGGGGCCACTGTAACAGAGAAGTCTCTAGTCTGCAAAAAAAAACTTCTCTGCTTTTTCTGTGTGGAGGTACCAGAAAGTGTCCAGTAACAGCTAAGTGGCTTCCACTTACCTTCTCCTCAAAAATCCCTGTTGAAGGAGGAATAAAACATTGGTTGAGAATTTACTTTGTCAACGAGTGAAAGACTGAACATCAGTATGCAAAAAAACCTTGTGCCAACAACCAAAGAACTAAAAGGAATTGAAATAAACTTCAAGGAGCAGGAGAGTCCACCCAGCCTTTGAATCTGATCTGCCATTCAATGTTTTCTTCACTTACCCTCTGATACCTTTAAACTCTAGAAATTTATCTATCTCAAATATATTCGGTGACTGGACCTCCACAGCCGTGTGTGGTGGTGAAAACTTTTTTTTTACCCTTTGAGTGAAGAAACCTTTCCTCCTCATGGTCCCAAATTAACTTCTCCGTAACATGAGATTTTGTCCCCTGGTTCTAGACTCCCCAATCAGGAAAACAACTTCCCTGGCTTTAGTCCGTTCAGCTCTGTTAAAATTTTATACATTTTTATCAGATCTCTTTGCATCCTTCCAAACTTGTGAATTTCAACCAACCTCTCTCCTTAGGACAGTCCTGCTATCTTTGGTATCAGCCTATTGAAACTGCATTGTGCTCCCTCAATGGCAAGTAAATCCTCTCTTGGGCAGAGAGATCGAAACTGCACACAATCTTTCATGTATGGTCTAATGAAGGCCCTGTATAACTGCAGTAAAGACACTCCTATTTCTGAACTCAAATCCTTTTGCAATGAAGGATATTATAACATATGGCTTCCTAATTGCTTGCTGCATCTGTCTGTCTACTTCCATTGACTTGTATACAAAGGCACCCACATCACTTTGTACATCCACATTTTCAACATATCACCATTTAAATAATAGTGTTCTTTACAGGGAAGTGTACATAATCACATAGCCACTTTGTACTGTCCTGCCATGTGCACTGTACTGTCCTCACTCAACTTCGCCAAATCAAATTTAGATATCTTTGCCTTCAACTCATATTCCCTACTGATTTTGTGGAAGAAACAATTAATCAATTCCTGTGGTTGAGACAGGTGCAGTCGAACTGTGTTTTCCCAATTTAGTTTCCATTTTCCACCCTTAGTATTTGTTTTTGTCTTTGTCTATCAGTGAAAGGGGACTTGAATTGGTAGAGTACGAGTTAAGGCAGTAATTCCTATTTCCTTTTTGTTATTGATTAAAGACAATTTGTTCACAACTAAATTCTTTTCTTGTTGATTAAGTCAGAAACCTGATCATTTTCTTTAAACCTGAGTTCATCAGTCAACTAATTCAAGGGCCTTTGGATAGTCTGAATTTTTTTTACATTTCACAACAACTCGAATAGTGTGACTTTATTTTGAGGACACTACCTCAGTTGGTTGTGACAACATATTTTCACACACATCCTCTCATATATACACACTCTCAAATTTATTTTTGCTCACATATATTTTCACTCACATCCACTCTTACAAAAGCTTGGAGACTTACATGTCTTGTTTCCCTGAGCGACCACAGGGGATCTTGCCTTTTTTATACAGGAAGTACAGGATCGCACCCAGGAACGCAAGAAGAATGATGCACACAATGATGATGACTATCAGCATTCCACCACTGCTCCCCCTATGAGTCTTCCCTGGATAAACAGAAGGCTAGATGAAGCACAGGTTGCTGACACAGAGAATCTTCACACAAAACACTGCAACTCTTTAATAACAGGGGAAATTCCACTCTCATTCTTATTTACCAATTGCTGACATTTGAACTTTTCTTCAGCCAGTTATGTCTACTCAGATTCTTGATTCTTTGTTGGTTGTTATTGATGATGCTCAGTTCAAGAGGAAGGATTTGTGATTTTAGACTCTATGCGTAGAGTTATACAGCATGGAAACAGATCTTTTGATCAAATTTGTCCATGCTGACCAGATTTCCTAAATTAATCTAGTCCCATTTGCCAGCATTTGGCCCATATCACTCTAAATCCTTCCTATTCATGTACCCATCCAGATGCCTTCTAAATATAATTGTACCAGCCTCTACCACTTCCTTTGGCAGCTTGTTCCATACACGCAGCACCCCCTGCATGAAAACATTGCCTCTCAGGTCACTTTTAAATCTTTCCCCTCTCACCTTCAATCTATGTTGTCTAGTTTTGGACTCCCCTATCCTGAGAAAAAAAATCATCTTGGTTATGTACCCTACCCATGCTCCTCATGATTTTATAAAGCTCTATAAGGTCATCACTCAGTCTCTAATGCTCCAGGGAAAATACCCCCAGCCTCTCCCTATAGTTCAAACCCTCCAAGCTATTGTAAATCTTTTCAGCACCCTTTCACGTTTCACAACATCTTTCCACAGCAGGGAGACCAGAATTGAATGCAGCATTCCAAAAGTGGCCTAACCAATGTCCTGTACAATCACAACATGACATTTCAATTCCTCTACTCAATGCACTGACCTATTAAGTCAAGCATACCAAACGTTGTCTTCATTATGCTGTCTACCTGTGACTCCACTTTCAAGGAACAATGAACCTGAACTCCAAGATCTCTTTGGCAACAGCCACCCACCTCCCCTACTTCTATCGGACCACCTTAGCAAAATGCAGCACCTCACATTTATCTCAATTAAACTCCATCTGCCACTCCTTGGCTCATTTGCCCATCTGATCAAGGTCCCATTACACTCTAAGATAACCTTCTTCACTGTCTACTACACCATCAATTTTGGTGTCATCTGCGAATGTACTAACTATTCCTTTATGTAAATGATTAGAATTTTAATATAGATAACAAAAAGCAGTGTACCCAATACTGATCCTTGCAGCACACTGTGGGTCACAGGCCTCCTGTGACCAAAAACAACAACATTATCCTCTATCTTCAATATTCTAGCCAATTTTGAATCCAAATGGCTGGCTTTCACATGGATTCCATGTGATTTAATCTTGCTAACCAGTCTATCATGCGGAACCTTGTTCAATGCCTCTCCCTGTGGGGAAATATCCTTCTTGCTATAATGCTGTCCTCTTCCAATTTAAGAGTGGAACTGAAAGCTGAAGGCACCTGGGACTTCTGGTAGGAATCCAACTTTTGAATTGAACTGCCTTTGAGCAAGATTTCTTTAAAAATTGTAGAAATGTTACATTGCAAGAGGACAGTCTGTCTGTTGTATTTGCACCAGCTCTCCAAATGCACAATTTGCTGAAACCAAATCCTTTGTTTTCTTTCCATAACCCTGTATTCCCTTTGCTTTTAGATTAGTCTTAATTATATTTCAGCTAAATGTGCAACTACCACCTTTAGGCACGTTAGCCACTTGCTGTGTCATTTTTGCTTTTTTGTAAACAGTTACTTTAAATCTGTGCCACTTTGTTCTCGATATGAACATATGGATTGATGAGTAAGGAAGAGTGGGCCATTTGGCCCTTAGAGTCAGAGTGACCATTCGGCCCTTTGAGTCAGAGTGACCATTGTTAATGAGGCACAGAATACAAAAAGAAGGAGGTTATGATAAAATTATATGGGATACTGATTAGACCTCAGCTGCAGTATTCTGTGCAATTCTTAGGAAGGATGAGGATACACAGGCAGAGCAGGGAATGTTTATCAGTATAGTTCCAGGGATGAGACATTTTAGTTATGATGATAGATTGTAGAAGTTGGCACTTGTTAAAGTCACCATAGTTCCTGAGTACCACAGGGCTGCTTTCATTACAGATAAATTTTTGCTGGTGAGTTTAACCTGAGGGTTACCAGTCCTCAGATAAGGGGGTGAGGTTGACAAGGTGGGACATCCATGATGACCTCAGCCAACATGTGAATTGACCCACACTGTAGGCATCACTCTGCTTCACAAACCAGTTGTCTAGGTAACTGACGTACAGCAAGAGAAATGGAAAGAACAGATAAGGAAAAAAATCCTACTAATAGATCGACCATCAGAGGGTATGGTTTTGCAAACGAAGCAACTCTGACCTGAGTGTGGTGGAGACAGGTTGGATTCAGGCCACCAAGAGGCATTTGATGATTATTTCCATTTAACTAATGTGCAGTGTAATGGGAAAAAGGCAGGAGAATGACACTAACTCACAATGCTCACAGAGTTAGTGCAGATGCAATGAACTGAATGACACCCCTTCACACCGTAACAACTATTTGATTCTGTTAGATCTTGGCTATTCTGATTATAGCCTCAACTATACTATTCCACTTACCATATGCCCTTGTTACCTCATTTGTCAATTGGGAATCCATCTACCTGTACCTTAAAAATATTCAATGACTTTGGAACTTCCTTCCTAAGAGTGCAATGGAGGCAAAGACTCATGGCCCTCGAGGAAATCATTTTTCTCCATCTTCATCATAAATGGAAGAGCCCTTTCTTTAAAAAAAACACATTCCTAGTTCTACTGTCTTCCTCAGGGGAAATATCCTTTCAGGTTACAGTATACTCTGTTAAGCTTTCTCAGTTTCTTGTGTGTCAATAGGGTCATCTTTTATTCCCCTAAAGTCAAAAGGATATGTGACCAACCTTTTCCAATAAGATAACCACTGCCCCTGTCCAAGTATCAGTCAAATGAACCTGCTCTGAACTGCATTTATATCTGTTTTTAAGTAAGGAAGACTAAAACTGCACATGGTAGTCCTTGAACAGTTTCTCCCTATGAACTCTGTCCATGACTGTTGAATACCATTGTGTCTCCAAAGAAATTAATCCTAACTTGTCCAGTCTTCCTTAAGTTCCTCATCCATGGAACCATTCTTATGAATCCTTTCATCACCCAAACATCTACACGTACTTCTGAAAGTGTGACAACCAGAACTGGACCCAACACTCCAGTTGAGGTTGACTTAGAACGTTATACAGGTTCAATGTAACCTTTCTACCTTTATACTTGGAAATTTACAAATATCACTCTGCTCTTTAAGAAGGGTGACAGGGAAAACCAGGTAATTACAGACCAGTTAGCTTAACATCTGTGGTGGGAAAATTTGTTGGGGGATCTATAATCAAGGCGAGGGTAACTGAAGACCTCAAAAAAAATTGTTAGTCGGGAGAGTCAGCATAGATTCATGAAGGGTCAGGTTTCATGCCTGACAAACCTGACAGTTTTTTGAAGAGGTGACAAAGGTAATTCAATGCATTTTGTTTATTTGGACTTCCAGAAGATTTGTGATAAAATTGCACACAAGACGTTCAGCTAAAGTAGAAGCCCACTGAATTAAGGGCAGGTTACTGACAAGAATAGGAGATTGTTTGAGTGGCAGGAAACAGTTGGAATAATGGGTAAGTACACAAATTGGCAGGATGTGAGTAATGTTGTCCCAATCTGTGTTGGAGCCCCAATTATTCACAACATTCATTACTGACTTGGATAATGGCAGAAAATGTCAAATTTCCTGGCAAATAAAAATTAAGCAGCATTGTGGACTGTTTTGATGACAGCATAAACTTACAACAGGACATTGATAAATTAGGTGAATGGGCAGAGCTGTGGCAGATGGAGTTTAATAGTAAACAAGCGTGAAGTCATCAATTTCGAACTAATAAAATATAGATCAGCTATTTTTCTTTCAGAAAGCACAAAGTTAAATGCAATGGATGCCCAAAGAGATTTGGGGGCTCAAGTACACAGTTCTTTAACAAACAGGTGCAGAAAATAGTCATGGAGGCTAATGGAATGGTGTCCTTCATATCCAAAGGGCTGGAGTATAAGGAAGCAGCTGTTATGCTGCAGTTATACAAAACCTCAGTTATAACCCACTTATATTATTAAGAGCAGAGTTGGACACCCACATCTCAGGAAGGATGTTTTGGTCCCGGAAGGAATTAAATACAGGTTCACACTGATGGTATCTCGAATTCAGAGGTTTCGTTTGAGGAAAGGTTAAATAAATTAGGCCTTTCATTCTCTAGAATTTAGAAGGTTAAAGGGTGATCCAATCAAGTTCTTCAGGATATTAATAGTGAAAGAGAATAGATAAATATAAACAATTTCTACTGGTTGAAGATTCTAGAACTGGAAGCATAGTGTAAGAATTAGTCAGCTTCAAAACTTCACTGGACATTGATTTACTGGACTCTGACTCATGTGAATCAGTCATTTTAAAAGTAATTTGTTATTGTAGCTTTTCCTTTAGTCTTCTTTCTCCTTGTCTACTTGGTGCTGTGTGGATCTGTTGTGAACTATGCCTTGGTGATTGAATCAACTATCATTTTTGCTACAAGCCTAAACAGAGTATGCTGCAAATCATTTAAGAATAGCACTTCATGGTGTGTTTAGGGGCAAGCACACCAAGTCCTATTTCAAAAGGGAAAAAAAACGTTAATGACTATGAAGGTCAGAGAAAGAAAACAAACAAAAATACTGACCAAAAAAAATTAGTTACCAAAAACAGATCCTGGATTTACACTATTCTCAGCTCCAAGACCACTGTGGGAGAAAAAACAAACCACTCTGCCTGCCCACCACTTGCTCACAGAAACCGTGTCTGTTCTTAGCCAAACAGAGCCTACCCATAATGCCACTACACTCAGCCCAGGAACTAACCGTGAAACGAGACATTACTGAAGCAGTTTCCCCAACTGAAGGAATACACTCAATAGTATCACTGCTCCTAAAGTCCCAAGGGCATTCCCTGTCTCCCCAGGTACTGCACAAAGCCCACACAGATTAGGTGGCACCAAGATAGCTGAAGAAGGGCTGATGCCCGAAACGTCGATTCTCCTGTTCCTTGGATGCTGCCTGACCTGCTGCGCTTTTCCAGCAACACATTTTCAACTAAGATAGCTGACAAGAATGAACACTACCCTTGGGACCTATTGAAGCCAGGATGCTAGCCATTAGCACCTGTTTCTGTAGATGAGCTAAACCTCCTGTTACAATGATTAACTGATGAATACTGCTGGACAAGCAATTGTTTTCTATTAACTGTAATCGAAACTGCATTGTCTTACAATTAACATTTCACTACTGTAACTCTATAAGAACTGTCTGTATCTGAAGCTCAGGGAACAAAATCCTTGTCTTAATTTTACGCAGAGAGCATGGAATGTGTTGCTAGCAGCAGTTGTGGAAGCGAGGTCATTGGGGACATTTAAAAAACTGCTGGACATGCATATGGTCACAGAAATTTGAGGGTTCGTACATTAGGTTTACCTTACATGAGGATCAATGTTCGGCACAACATCGTGGGCTGAAGGGCCTGTTCTCTGCTGTACTGTTCTATGTTCTAACTGTGCAAAGTGTTCATTTTGTATCAGTCCAGTCAGTTTGTCTTCCCCACGATATCGTGAGAATTAAACCAGTGTTTGTCAATTTCACAAGATCTATGTGTAGCCTCTATTTGTATTTGGACAATTCTCTGACAATCACCAGCCTTATTCTCACAGTGCTAATATATTAATTCAGAGGCTGAATATACAACAAGCAGAATGAGGTAATTTTAATGAGATCTCAGGAAATTGCACATTCATGTGTTCTAAGGATAAATCTTTACAAATATCTTGCAGCAGTTTTAAGGTGAGGGGGGGAAGATTTGAAAGGGACCTAAGGGGTGACTTTTTCACATAGAGGGTGGTGCGTGTATGAAATGAGCAGCCAGAGGAAGTGATAAGAGACTGGTACAATTACAACATTTGAAAGGCTGGGTATATGAATAGGAAGGTTTAGTGGGATATGGGCCAAATGCTGGGAAATGGGACTAGATTAATTTAGGAAATCTGGTTGGCATGGACAAGTTGATCCTAAAGATCTGTTTCCGAGCTGTATAGCTCAATGTCTCTATGATTCTATGATTTAATTTGTATTGCCTGACATGTAAAGGTGGTCTACATTAACTGATTCTTACCAGCAATAGGAGGCCTTTTTGTAGAAACTGCTGTTGACTCTGAAAAGGAGTAAATAGAGAATTGTTAAGTGACCCCACTGTGCACTTTTTAAAAATGCAGCAAGGGTGCTTGTGAGGAATGGTACATTTTACTGATTATTCACACACAGAAATATTATTTAAAAATGCAGAGAATGCAGAATGTGTGTTAAAGAGAACTCCATGAAGCATTTCCTGGGCTTATGCAACATGTGGTTAGATATAGAATAAAGCCTTATCACCATCAAACATTCCCGTGACAGATACGGCACAGGATTAGATACAGAATGAAGCTCATTCTAACTGTCCCCATCAAACAGTCCCAAGACAGGTGTAGCACAGGATTAGATATAGAGTGAAGCTCTCTTACAGTCCCATTCTAACACTTCCAGGATAGGGATAGCACAAGCTTCCTCTACTCTGTGCCTATCAAACATTCCCAGGACAGATACAGCATGGAGTCACAAAGTAAAGGTCCTTCAATAGAAGGACTTCCCAAAGTAAAAGTTGGACCCCCAAGTAGAAGCACAAACTGAAATGTTGGGGTTGTGAGCTCTGAGGCAGCAATGGTTGCCATGAAGATCGAACTCAGTTGTAACAGCTGTGCAGCTGCCCTCCTCCACTCAGTTCTCATTAAGGGGTCATGATAATTTTCAAGCCCAAAAATGGGATTGCAGACATAAGACATTTTGGAATAATTGCTCCACACTGGCCCCAGCAAACATTCCCAGGATGGGCAATATACATGTTTAAATACAGAGTAAATCTTCCTGTACACTGTCTCCATTAAACACTCCTCGCACAGGTACAGCCCCTGGTTCAATACAGTGTAAAGCTCTTACCAATAGGGGAAATATTCCTCTTTATCTTACAAGAAATAACTAAATAAGTACCCTTTGGCCCTGAATCTCCCCCAAGATTGATTAGATTTCCTACAATATGGAAACAGGTCCTTCAGCCCAACAAGTCCACACTGACCCTCTGAAGAGTAACCCATCAGACATATTCCCCAACACTTATCCCGACTAATGTACCTAACACTTTGGGCAATTTAGCATGGCCAATTCACCTAACTTGCACATCTTTGGATTGTGGGAGGAAATCTGAGCACCTGGAGGAAACCCAGACAGACATGGGGAGAATGTGCAAACTCCACACAGACAGTCGCCCTCGGTGGGAATTGAACGTGGGTCCCTGGTGCTGTGAGGTAGCAGTGCTAACCACTGAGCTACCATGCCACCCCATGGTGATTGGTGAAGAATTCCATCTTCCAGTCCTACTCCCAATTCCCAATCAGTAATACTTCTGAAAAAGTGAAGGAGTTAGCATTGGATGAAAACAGGTTTAGCATTTGTGTGATGCTTCCTTTGGTACTGCAAGTTATTATCTCGGCTTGGGTGAGGAGCTGTGAGTGACCAGCACCTACAAAACTATGACTGAGCACAATTGAGATTCATTACACTTCTGAGAAGAGAAAATTCTCAGGATCATTTTGATAGAAATGCTTCACTTTGGTGTTAATGCTTCAGTCCAATCCTAGATGAGTTGTGATTAGACTCTTACCTCTCTGCACAACTGAGTTGTGGGTCTTACTCCCATATTCATTGGTGCCATTACAAGTCACGTTCAGTCCCTCTGCAGGAAGCAGTACAATCAATTCACTGATAACAATGTGATTAGGCAACAGATGCTTTCTTATGTCCTGTGCAGATGGGAAAAAAAATGAACATAAAAGAAATCAACTAAGGAACCATGGCAGAATTCAGTGGAGGATATTTGAAGAGTTTCTCCTTCAAAATTCTTGCATATGGAGTTAACTAAACCATCAGAATCCCTGTTAAAAAATGACAATCTCACTTATAAGGATATCTGGTTCAGAAGAAATAGAGAAAAGCAGATACCTGTGCCATTCATTATACATTGATTGGAATTAGAAAATGTAACCTGCTATTTAAGAAAAGGAGATAAAAGGAAATCTGACATCAATGCTGTGAAAATCTATTACTGAAGATGTGGCAACAAAGCACATTGAAAATCATGTTTAGACAGAATCAATACAGTATTATGAAAGAGTATAATAATTGACAAATCTGTTGAAGCTTTATGGAGGTGTAACTAGCAGGCTGGATAAGGGATAATAGAAGATGTTTGGATTTTACAAGACATTCAAAAAGATGCCACACAAGAAGCTGTGACAAACATTAGGACTCCTAGAATTGGCAGTTATATTTTAGCATTGATTGAGGAACGTTAATGGAAAGAAAACAAAGAGTAAGAACAAATAAATCATCTTGAGATTGGCAGGCAATAACTAGTGGGGTGTTATAAGGATCAGTACTTGAGTCTTGGCTGTTGACAATTAATATCAATGGCTCAAGTAAGGGCACATCAGGAGAGTGGTAGCATAATTATCATACCACTGGAGTAGTAATCGAGGAACCTAGACTAATGTTCAAGGGGCAAGAGTTCATATTTCATTATGGCTGATTGTGGAATTTGAATTTAGTGAAAAAGTAGTCAGGTGAGGGCATGTAATTCTGTTTCCTCATGATACTAAGTTAGGTAGGGTGGAGAAAAAAAGAGCATGTGGATTATATCAGTGTACTACAATGAATGTTGTGGAGCAAGACTGTTTGTAATATCAGTGCCATGGTGAAGGATATGGAATAAATTAGTATAACATTGGAGCGACTTTGTTATGAATCACAAATGTCAAAATGGAGGTTCAGCAACAATTGGTAAAGCAATGATAGACTTTATTGCAATAGGAGAGGATTAGAAGAATAAGGAAATCTTGCTCCAGATACAAGGTTTTGGTGAGACTATACCCACAGCACTGGGTATTGTTCTAGACTCCATACCATGGAAAGGATACATTTGCTCTACACTGAATTGATTTCAAGGATGAGAGGTGGAGAGGCTGATCTTTGAGGACAAATCAGGTGATTCCATTGAGATGTATAAAATGCATAGAAGGGTTGACAGGACTGCTGTTGACAAGCTGTTTCTCCTGGCTCAAGAACCTTAGCTAGGTGACAGAATGTCAAGATAAGCGATTTAATCATGATCAAGAGCGTTTGAAAGTTGGAGACTTCACTTAGAGAGTTGCAAATCTTGGGAATTTTGTATTATGGAGAGGTGCTGATGCACACTCTTATGGAGATAAATATAGCTCCAAACCCAAAAAGAATGAAAAGGTATGGAGATACGCTGTAAAGGATATGGAGACACACTGTGAAGGATATGGAGACACACTGTGAAGGATATGGAGACACACTGTGAAGGATATGGAGACACACTGTGAAGGATATGGAGACACACTGTGAAGGATATGGAGACACACTGTGAAGGATATGGAGATACGGTGTAAAGGATATGGAGACACCCTGTAAAGGATATGGAGACACACTGTGAAGGATATGGAGACACACTGTGAAGGATATGGAGACACCCTGTAAAGGATATGGAGACACACTGTGAAGGATATGGAGATACGCTGTGAAGGATATGGAGACACACTGTGAAGGATATGGAGACACACTGTGAAGGATATGGAGACACTCTGTGAAGGATATGGAGACACACTGTGAAGGATATGGAGACACACTGTGAAGGATATGGAGACATACTGTGAAGGATATGGAGATACGCTGTAAAGGATATGGAGATACGCTGTGAAGGATATGGAGACACGCTGTGAAGGATATGGAGACACGCTGTGAAGGATATGGAGATACACTGTGAAGGATATGGAGACACACTGTAAAGGATATGGAGACACGGTGTCATGAATATGGAGACACACTGTAAAGGATATGGAGACACACTGTGAAGGATATGGAGATACACTGTGAAGGATATGGAGACACACTGTGAAGGATATGGAGACACACTGTGAAGGATATGGAGATACACTGTGAAGGATATGGAGATACGCTGTGAAGGATATGGAGACACCCTGTAAAGGATATGGAGACACACTGTGAAGGATATGGAGACACACTGTGAAGGATATGGAGATACACTGTGAAGGATATGGAGATACACTGTGATGGATATGGAGACACACTGTGAAGGATATGGAGACACACTGTGAAGGATATGGAGATACACTGTGAAGGAGATGGAGACACACTGTGAAGGATATGGAGATACACTGTGAAGGATATGGAGATACACTGTGAAGGATATGGAGATACACTGTGAAGGATATGGAGACACACTGTGAAGGATATGGAGATACACTGTGAAGGATATGGAGACACGCTGTAAAGGATATGGAGATACTCTATGGTGTCACTACCAGGGACACCATCACACAAACTGTCCAAAGAACTACAGCAGAAACTGAAACACCTGATCAGCGGATCCAGACAATCTATACAATCGACACAGGAATTCTTGGACATCATCAGAAATATACACATAGACAAGGAAGAAACTATGGTCTCATTCGATGTAAGGGCATTGTTCACCTCCATCGACAAAACACTGGCCAAAGAAACAATAGCCACCTTGCTGTACAGACATAACAGACAACAGGACGTTGAACCTATCAACAAAGATGGCTTACTTAAACTACTGGACTTGTGCCTCACAACACACTTCACATTCAATAACCAAATATACGAACAAATCAACGGAACACCCATGGGCTCACCGATCTCTGGACTCATAGCAGAAGCAGTAATGCAAAGGTTAGAACAAACAGTCTTACCACAACTTCAACCCAAACTCTGGGTCAGATACATGGATGACACCTTTGTAATAATTAAAAACACAGAAATAGAGAACACTCACCAGATCATCAACGCCACACTGAGAGGTATCCGATTCACTAGAGAGGAAGAAAAGGACAACCAACTCCCATTCCTAGACGTGATGGTACAGAGAACACCGAACGGAGAATTCACCACAAAGGTTTACAGGAAAGCCACACACACAGACCAAGTCCTAAACTATGAAAGCAACCACCCCAACACACACAAACGAAGTTGCATCAGGACACTATTCAAAAGGGCCACAACACACTGCAGCACACCAGAACTACAAAAAGAGGAAGAGGAACACCTATACAAAGTATACACCAAAAACGGATACCCTCGCAATTTCATCAACAGCTGCCTAAGGGAGAGACAACGGAACGAGGACATGCCGCAACCCAAAGGACTAGCCACACTACCATTCATCAGGAGCATTTCTGAACTGACAGCCAGACTACTGCGACCACTAGGACTCACAACAGCACACAAACCAACAGCCACGCTCAGACAACAACTCACCAGAACAAAGGACCCGATACCCAACACGAGCAAAACTAATGTAGTGTACAAAATCCCATGCAAGGACTGCACAAAACACTACATAGGACAAACAGGAAGACAGGTAACGATCCGTATACACGAACACCAACTAGCCACGAAACGACACGACCAGCTATCCTTAGAAGCCACACACACAGACGACAAGCAACATGAATTTGACTGGGACAACACTACCATTATAGGGCAAGCCAAACAGAGAACAGCCAAGGAATTCCTAGAGGCATGGCACTCATCCACAGACTCTATCAACAAACACATCGACCTGGACCCAATATACCGGCCACTACAGTGGACAGCTCGAACTGACAACCGGAAGCGGCAGAGACAGGCCACAATAAATGCCGGAGGAAACAGCACAGAAGCGCTTCACAGGAGGCTCCCAAGCACTGAGGATGTCACCTAGACAGGGGACGAAACGTCTGCAACACAAATTCCCAGCTCGGCGAACAGAACCACAACAATGAGCACTCGAGCTACAAATCATCTCACAAACTTTGGAGATACTCTGTAAAGGATATGGAGATACTGTTGAGAATGTGGAGATACGCTGTCAAGGATATGGAGATACGTTATACAGGATATGGAGACACACTGTGAAGGATATGGAGACACACTGTGAAGGATATGGAGACACACTGTGAAGGATATGGAGACACGCTGTGAAGGATATGGAGACACACTGTAAAGGATATGGAGACACACTGTGAAGGATATGGAGACACACTGTGAAGGATATGGAGACACACTGTAAAGGATATGGAGACACACTGTGAAGGATATGGAGACACACTGTAAAGGATATGGAGACACACTGTGAAGGATATGGAGACACACTGTGAAGGATATGGAGACACGCTGTGAAGGATATGGAGACACGCTGTAAAGGATATGGAGACACGCTGTGAAGGATATGGAGACACGCTGTAAAGGATATGGATACACACTGTGAAGGATATGGAGACACACTGTAAATGTGGACCTGAGGCAGACATTAAACCATGGTCATTTTGAATGGGGAAATAGATTCAAGGAGAAAGTGAGGACTGCAGATGCTGGAGATCAGAGCTTAAAATGTGTTGCTGGAAAAGCGCAGCAGGTCAGGCAGCGTCCAAGGAACAGGAGAATCGACGTTTCGGGCATTCCTGAAGAAGGGCTGATGCCCGAAACGTCGATTCTCCTGTTCCTTGGATGCTGCCTGACCTGCTGCGCTTTTCCAGCAATAGATTCAAGGAACAGCATCATGTACATCTGCTCTCAATTTTCAAAAAAAATTCTCATTCATGAAAGAATGGGTGGCACAGTGACTCAGTGGTTTGCACTGCTGCCTTACAGCGCCAGGGACCTGAGTTCGATTCCAACCTCCGATGACTGTCTGAAGTTTGCACATTCTCCCTGCGTCTGCGTGGGTTTCCTCTCACAATACAAAGATGTGCAGGTTGGATGAATTGGCCATGCTAAGTTGCCTATAGTGTTCAGGGATGTGTGGGTTAAATGCATTAATCAGGGGGAAATGTAGAGTAATGTGGTAGGGGAATGGATCTGGGTGGGTTACACTTCGAAGGGTCAGCGTGGACTTGTTGGGCCAAATGGTCTGTTTCCACACTGTTGGAATTCTCCGATTTCTATGAGAGAGAGAAATAAATAAATAGAGAAACAAATGCCAAGTTCAGGCAGACAAGAGATTGAGGGACAGAATAGAAAGCAGGAGATACAAGAAATAGACTTTTGTAATTTGGCACCTTAACATAAAAGCCAATTCCTATAGGCAAGTCCATACCCTCCTATAAATGGAAGGAAGGCCTTAGGAGACAGTTGGCTGTGAGCAAACAATCCAGTGAGAGAGGGAAAAAAAGGCAACATTCAAAACAAAGGGAGCAGAAAGGATAAAGATGTCAAAGATATAAAACTGAGGAATTCACCAAAAGAATAAATCAGTTGAGAAGACTTGTGATAAATACCTTGCACCTCAATGCTAATTCCATCCCTAACTCCACACAACAGCAGAAAGACATTTTATAGCCTCCACGGTTTAATTACAAACTTTTAATAATGATAGAACCAGATTTTCTGGGTCGACTCAGGTGACAGGCCTGACATTCGAGTTCTCTCTTAATTTTTTTTCTGGGACTTATGTGGAACCCGTAGACAACTAAACAACGCATTGCATTCATTGAGCAGAAGCTATGCAGCAATTTTTTTCACAGTTTGTTTACTAAAGATTGTAAGTGTGTATTTACAGGATTTTACAATTACAGGCCTTTTGCATACAGTAACCTTTCTCGTAACTGTATTACAAGGCTAATAGACTTCACAAATTCAAAGGTGTAATGCTTGCTGTGCCAGCTCTCAGCAATTGCTGTGAACTTTGCTCCATAATCCTGAATGATTTGCACATAAAGAATTCAAGTTTAATGCTAGTATTATATTATTAATGAGAACTTTCACCATATCCACATTGGTCTTTTCCTCTCTGCAAGTTGTACCCTCATGTCATGATCTCCTGGTCTTTTGGTGAGCACTCGTAAAATTCCACCTTTTATTCATTTATGAAACAAAAGCACAGTTTCCTTGTGCACTTCTGCTCAAATGCAACTTTAGGTCGTCCAATTTCTGATCCTGCCCCTTTTTCTTCGTACTGACCTACTGCCAGCATTTGCTTCAGAGTAAATAGTATATATGTCATCTGTTTCATGATAAGTGAAAATTTCACTAATTCATATGTTCTATTCCTGTGTTGAAGCTGGTATTTTTGTTTTGATGAACTTGGAAAGCCATTCCCTTTTGAAATGTGCACAGCATTTCTTTTTTAAGGAGCTTGAAGACTCGTCTGCTTTTCATCTGGCCATACTTTAAACTTTAACAAAAGAACAAAGTTTTAAAATACAAAAGTGAAATGTAACTTCCTTCTTGAATGGCTGTTTGCATTCTGGACCTCATGCCTGATCCTCCTGGTCACTGAGAAGACTGTAAACTCCCAGGACTTCCAAACTCTGTTCCTAAAGGTTCCAACTCCAGGATGTGATGTGTTCTGGATTCTTCCCCTTCCCAGTGCCTGCTTTGACAATCACAAGTTTTTAAAATGTGTGTGGAGTTGAAAGTGAATGTGTGGCCGAGTAATCAGCTCAGAAGGACTGTGCCTTATTCTGGCAAGTGGAGGATCCTGGAATTCACTGGGGATCTGTACGCGGCCCTTGGGAACGTCCCATATGGATCGAGGGAGAATTCCTTCATATGTCGTTCAGATGCAGCCGCCCGGTGTGTAGATGATCAAGATGTGTGCAGGTTTTATTTTCCTGGTACACTGCCTTACAGAGAATGTTGCTTGGCATAGGTGAACTTTACAGCTGTTTTGGCCAATAGAGAACAAAGTAGAATGAAGGCAGAGACTGTGGCAATTTTATCCTAAGATCCCAGAATAAACTGAACAGATCAGAGTAAAACCCTTATACAACATGCAATGCTGTTATGTTTGTTTAAGTTGTGCGTTGTCTATTTCTGAAATGCAGCAATATTCAAAATAGGAGATTCATCCAGTCTCTGTCACTCATATTTTTGTATGTATTGTTTGAGAGCTCTTCACAGTTGTTTCAGCCCTCCATGCTACTCTCATCAACTGGTGCCCCAAAGGATCATGCAATGTGTGCTATTTACATACCTTTACCTCCTTTCCAATGCTACATGTAATGTTTGGTGTTGGATAGCCTTTGAAAATACAAGTCAGGTTGACATAATGTCTATTTTTGTAGAATATCTTCTCCGTACAGTTTACTTTAGGTGGCTCTGCAGGAAGAAAAACACGAGAGTTCAATTCTAGGGTACTACACTAACAGACATTTCTTTATTTAGCTGGATATTTATTCTCCAAGCCTTTCCTGAAGGCACTGCCTGTTGCTGGGATACATATCCTTTATTACCAGCACCCGTTAGTGAACCTGGACAGTTCAATATTTCTAATCTAGTATTGTGGAAAACAACTGGGTCGAAGTCATCTTAATCAAATTGGGTTTGGTTCTTAGCTGCAGACATTTACAAACCTCTCTCAGAACCCTGTACCACAGGATGCATATGAAGTATAGTGTGATCCCAGTTGATGTTACAAATCAGGTTCCAGAATGAAATCTGGCCTGATGGATCATATTTTGTTTCTTGTAATTTAACCTGGCTGTCTTTCACTAAAACATGAGCAGACAAGCTGCAAACTTGGTTTTAATAATAAAACACTTATTATATAAAAGAAAACAATCCCAGCTATCTACATATAACAGTTCAAAAAAATTCAAAAAAGATGGCAAAACAACATCAAATCTTCTCAACAACATCAGTTTACAGGTGAGAGAAACTTAGTGAAAATTTTCTTCCCTATCAAATCTGAAAGTTTGACTTAACTGTTTCTTCTTGGTTCTGGCTCTAAGCTGTGAAGCCTTTTACCATAAAGACTCACCCCAACTGAGAACTTAAACTTTCTCAGTCTCTTAATAGTCTGCAAAGTTCTAATCAAATATCCCTGGTCTGGAAATTTTACAGATTACACTTTTTCACTGTGGCAACTTATTTCCTAACTGCTCTGACCAATTTTTTTTAGGGAAGACTATTCTTGCACCTGACTTCAGTTAGATCCCCTTTGAAATGAACCCAAAAGCTTTCTAAGCTCAGGGTTTTCCTAAGGTGAAATCAATCATTGCTTATTCGAAAGCAATGACAGGCTAATGTTTTCCCTTTTCTGTCTAACATCCCCACAACATAAACAAACTTTCTTTAATACTCCTGCAGAAGTGGCAGACAAGATAAAAAAGAGATTAGGGTAAAAACTGATGGGTGGGATGTACCAGAAAGACTAAAAATCACACAACACCAGGTTATAGTCCAAAGGTTTAATTGGAAGCATTAGCTTTCGGAGCGCCGCTCCTTCATCAGGTGGTTGAAGGAGCAGCACTCCAAAAGCTAATGCTTCCAATTAAACCTTTGGACTATAACCTGGTGTTGTGTGATTTTTAACTTTGTACACTCCAGTCCAATGCTGGCATCTCCAAATGTGGAAAGACTAGCTTTTCTTATTGTGGATTTATCAGCCTGTTTCAGAGAGATTACATCCCATTTTGCTTAAGGAAATGGGAGTGGAGATAGCAGAAGGACTTGCCATAGGCTTTCAATCTTCCCTAGAAACAACAGAGGTTCAACAGGATTGGGGAGTGGAAAACATGACATCTTTACTCAAGAAAGGTGTCAGTCTAGCCACCACAGCTGATCAGTTCAAAATTTGTGCATAAAGTTTTAGAAACAATAATCAAAGAAAGCAATCAATATGTACTTAGAAAGGTTTGAGTTGATGATGGAGAATTAGCATGGATTTGCAAAAGACAAACTGTACTTAACTAATTCAAAGTAATGTTTTCTTAAAATAATAGTAATGTTAAAAGGAAAGTCTTGATTGTTGTTTATATAAATTTTAAGAAAATGTTTGAAAGAATACCATTAAACATTTCTTTTGCAAAATTGAGATTCATGAAATATGGAGGCCAGTTAAGGTTAACTTAGATAAAAATCTGCCATAAGAACAGAAACACTATTATGATAAATGGACTGTTTCAGAATGGAGGATGGTCAACAGTGCTAGGACACTGATTATTTTTTGATATATGACTTGGATATTGGAATGTAAAGTAAAATTTCAAAAGTTGCTAAAAGTTTGGAGGAATGGTGTACAGTAAGAAAAAGTACTATTCAACTGCAATAGGACATAGATAAACCAGCAGAATGGGTAGACAAATGGCAGACAGAACTTAACACTGAGAAATGTGAGGTAATACATTTTGGTAGAAACAAATATCAGAGAGTAGAAGGGACAATATTGATTTAGTGGCACAATTCCATACTATGTGCAGGAACAGTGGGACCTGGGGTTGGATGCAAATACACCTTTGAGATAATGGCAAAGCAAATGAGATCTTGGGAATCATAAATTGAGGTGTTGATGATGCAAGTAGGGAAATTATGCTGAACCTATATAAAGCTTGAGTTATGCTACAACAGTTTTGCTTCCAATTCTGGTCACCAGACCTTAGGAAAGTTGTGAAGCACCTTGAAAAGGGGCAGTAATGATTTACCAGAATGGTGCCAGAGATGATGGATTTCAATTTCAAGGTTGCAATGGAGAAACCGTGTTTTCATCCTTGGAACAAAGCACACTGAAAAATGTGATAGAGTTGTACAAGAATGATAACAGATTTAAGTAGGAAATACGTACACAAACAATTCCGATTAGGTAGTTGGAACACAAGGGAACACAAACTTCAGGTACTGGGTAAGAGACCAGGAGAAAGTGAGGAAGAACATTTTTCCGGAACACAGTGAGCGGTAATGACCTGGAACTTCTTGTATACAAAAGTGATGTAAGTAATAATATTGAATGATTTATATAGGAAATTGGATGTGCACTTGAAGGAAATAAACTTGCAGGGCTAAAGGGATAAAGCAGAGAAGAGGAACTAAATGGATTTTTCAATAGAGAGTTAGCAGGGACTTGATGAATCGAATGGTCTCTCTTCACCTCGTACCATTATAATCCTAAATAGTTTAGGGTATATCAGAGTGTTTCTGTGAGGAGTTTGGGATAAATCAGTGTTACAGTGTGAGGGTGGGCTTTATCAACATTACACAGAGCAATTTAGATGTATCAGAGCATTACTGTGAGGGGTATGGGCTGAAGTAAGGCATTCGAGTGAGCAATGTGGACTACATCAGATTTTTATAGTGTGGGTGTGGGATGTATTAGGGTTTTATATAAATTTTATGGAATATATCAAAATGTTGTATTGAGCATATCAGCTGTTAGATCCATGAATAATGTATCTGTGCTGGTTTTGGATTAGTGGTGCTGGAAGAGCACAGCAGTTCAGGCAGCATCCGAGGAGCAGCAAAATCTCTTTGTTGGCTACATAGAACAGTCAATCTTCCGTAATTACACCAGCACCACTCCCCACCTCCTCCTCCGCTACATTGATGACTGCTTGGTGCCACCTCATGCTCCCGCGAGGAGGTTGAGCAATTCATCAACTTCACCAACATATTCCACCCTGACCTTAAAAAAGATTTTACTGCTCCTTGGATGCTGCCTGAACTGCTGTGCTCTTCCAGCACCACTAATCCAGAATCTGGTTTCCAGTATCTGCAGTTATTGTTTTTACCTATCTGTGCAGGTGTCAGGTTATAAACACACTAACATCTACAGCCCTGTATAAAGTTTAAAAAGGATATAAATGTGTTCAAAGTAATTGAGAGAAGATTCACTCAACTGATGGGTGTTATCATCTGTGGAAATCCTGTACCTAATGACTTTAGAAGAATAAGAGATGATCTTATTATATGTAAAAGACATAAAAGATTATGAAAGGCTCTGACAGAGTGAATGCTGAAAGGACAGTACCCTTTGTGGGAAAGATGAGAACTAGGGGACACGTTTAAAAATCAGTCTTCTATTTAACATGGAAATGAGGAGAAGGTTTTTCCCTTTGAAAGGTTGTGAATCTTTGGAACTTTCCCCCAGAGTGGTGAAGGCAGAGTCATTGAATATCTTTTGGGGAGAGACAGATGGTTTCTTCACTAATAAGGGAGTGAAGGTTATCAAAGTTAGGTCACACGCAGATCAGCCATGAGCTTGTTGAAAGGAAGAGAAAACAAATTACCTGCTCCTGCTCCTAATTTGTAACATGTATGTAACAGTATACAGGTTGTGCAGAGTGATTTTACTAATCGGCTGTTCATACCTTTGACTGTAACTCTGATGGATTTTTTTTTAAACAGGCTTGGAACACCCCGGATTGTAACTTCACAGGTATAGTTTCCAGAATCATCAGATGTGACCACTGGTAGTTGAAGAAGATTTGTAGAACTGACTGTCTTCTAAAGGGAGAATCAGGAGATGATTAATAAACAGGAGGAGTGGTAAATTTCTCAAAAGTATGTTCCTGTACAAATTCAAACAGAAGTCTCTCTTTATCACCAGTTCCAAGTGCCATATTGAAATTAGTGAAAAAAAATCTCTTTGGGCTGGAGCCATATTTAGCACAAGGGAAGTCTTTTGTGATAATTGGATACCAAACATCTCAGTCCTATGTCAGCACCGCAGGGAGTTCCATGTGGCAATGTTCCACATCAAACAACTTCAGCTGTTTCATCATTTTGCACAGAAGTTGGGTGTGTTTCCTACAATCATACAACGCTCTCTTCTAGTTGCAACTCCTCAGATAATGAAGCAGGCTGAGATGACAAAACAAGGCTTGGACAGTATTCAGCTTTGGGCGAATAAATGTTCACCACACACGAGTAAGGTAGTGATCTTCTCCAACAAGAAAGCTTATATTTCTACAGTACCTTATACATATTGAAACATCCCAAGGCATTTCATGGCCATATTACAGAGCAAAATGATTCCATTTTGCTAGTTAAAGATATGAGGAGTAAAATTTTGGGAATATCCAGTGAATAATGACAATAATATGTTTTAAGGTAACAGGGAAAGATAAAAATATAATAAAAACCAGGTAAGTTTGGAAAGGCTGATAGCAATTGGGGCAATGGATGTCAACAATATCGGTAAACAACAATGGGAAATTTTTTAAAATGATCAAACTTCCTCTACACAGTCCCCATCAAACATTGAGAGTGGATACAGCATAGAATTTCAGAATAAAAGTCTCCCTAAACAATTCCATCAAACACAGAGCCAGGAATTGGTACAGGCACCTTAACTATCCTACTAAATATTGCACAAAGAGCAAATTAGTCCAAAGGCTCTTTCCAAATTTTTTCTATAGGTTTTAATCCTACCTTGTGTTTTTTCCAAATCACAGATGTCTGTTGTGATCCTTCTGCGCTACAATATATATTTTTATTTTTGTCACCCTCCTCAAAAATGTATGGTCCTCTTGGTTTCAATACAATAGGATCCAGATCTGTTGGAGAGGTGCAGAGAGGAACAGAAACTCAATTACTTATTATCCCGATTTAATAGCTGAGCCCTTTAATCCTCACATTAAACTTGAATCTGGCCTTTCAGCCCGTTCATAGAACTGTAAGGCCAGGAGCAGAAGTCATTCATTCAGTTCTTCAAGCCTCCTTCACCATTCAGTGTAATCACAGCTGATCCTTTCTCTCAAATGCCATATTCCCACTTTCTCCCCATACTTTGGTGCCTTTAAAATCTGAAATGTTACTTATCTCTTTCTTGTGATTTGGCCTCCACAGCGTTTCTGGTAAACATTTCTACATTCACTACACTGAGTAAAGACATTTTTCCTCATCTCTGTCCTAAATGGTTTATCCCATATTGTGAGGCTGCCCTCAGTTCTCGGTTTCTCAACCAGGAATTACATTCACCCCACAGTGCATCTAGCCCTGTTAGATTATTTTATGTTTCAATCAGATCCCTCTTATCTTTGTAAACTCTGGTGAAAATAGGCCTAGTTGATTCAATGTCTCCTCATTGGGCAGTCCTACCATCCCCGGCATCAGCCCAGTGAACTCGCCTTTAAATTAGATTCCCTACAGTGTGGAAACAGGCCCCTTCAGCCCAACAAATCCACACTGACCTTATAAAGAGTAACCCACCCAGACCCATTCCCCTACCTTACATTTACTAAAGCACCTAACACTAAGGGCAATCTGGCATGGCCAATTCACCTGACCTGCACATCTTTGGACTGTGGGAGGAAACCCACACAGACACAGGGAGAATGTGCAAATTCCACACAGACAGTCGCCTGAGGTGGGAATCGAACCCAGATTCCTGGCGGTGTGAGGCAGCAGTGCTAACCACTGAGCCACCATGCCACCCCTTGGATAGAATACTAATTCTACACTAAGAATATCCTTTCTTAGATAGGGAGACCAAAACTGCATGCAGTACTCAGTGTGCTCTCTTCAAGGCCTTGTATAACTGCAGTCAGATATCCTGACATCTGAAGTAAAATCCTCTTGCAGTGAAGGCCAATGAATACCAGTTGTCTTGTAATTGTCTGTTGCACTCGTCTATTTCAATTGACTGGAGTACAAGGACACCCAGATCCCTTTGAATATCCCTATTTAGCATTCCTAACAATATACTGGGTGTCTTTATACCCCAAGGATTGCAGCAATTTAAGAAGGCAGCTCATCACACCTTCTCTCGGGCACTTAGAGATGGGCAATCAGTGTTGGTCTCGACACTGATGTGACCCAATGAATGAACAACACATGCTGCCTGATAGTTCACTTCCAGAGTGGCACTGAGAGACATAGGAACAAGGAGCTGATTAGATTCTTCAAACTTGTTCCACCATTCAATAAGCTCATGGCTCATCTTGCTCAACTCCACATTTTTGTCTGCTCTCTATATCCCTTTACTCCCCTGTCAATAAGAAATATACTGAACGGTGCCCTGAATAAGTTTGACTCCACTATGTTTGAGAGAAGAGAATTCCACAGACTAATGATCCACTGAGAGAAAAGAAATTCTGCTCATCTCCATCTTAAAATAATAACCTTATTTTCTTAAACTTTGCCCTCTAGTTCTATTCATTATGTGCCTAGTATCCTACTCCATCATCAAATCATACAGTACAGAAAAGGTCTGTGCTGTTAAAAATACACTCGCCTCACTTGCCCACAAGCTTTGAATGTTTTGACATGTCATGGGTCTATCTAGAGCACATGGATTGCTGCAGTTCACTTTCTCAAGGTCAACTAGGAATGAGCCCATGGCCCTCCAATGCATAAAAAAAAATTGCCATTTTCTCTCTAGTTTTATTTTTAAAATAGTGGAGTTACATTTGCTTCAATTCATTGGAACTATTCCAGAATCTAGAAAAACTACCACCAATGCATTTCTATGGCAACTTCTGAAGTACTCTAGGAAGATGAAGTGTTGCATAGTTTGTGGAGTTCTGAAGCACGAAGAAAGATTACTTTTATGGAGACTAACACATTTAAATTCCTCTGGGACTTTTCCTGGTTGTGGGAAAAGACCAAAAGCCCAGTTGAGGTTGGCCCTCTAGAATCTGCCCTCCTTATAACCTTGAATGCAGCAGACTTCAACAAATGGGACAGATATCCTTTCCATATTCTAATGATTAATTCTATCAGCATCCTTATTTGTACAGGTATACAAAGAATCACCCCTAATGTCTGCACATCATAAGGAAGCTGGCATTTGTAGAATTCGACACTAGACATTAAATGTTTGGGAGAAGAAAGGAAGTAGAGAAAACAAATACATACAATTAATTGTTATTGTCTTGTTTACATTAAAATCCTTGTCATCTGCATCAAAGTCCAGCACTCTACAGCCATAAACACCACTGTCATTTCGTTTTACTCCAACAATTTCAAAGGTGTTGCCAGTGCCACTTTGAAGGGTCTCCTCCTCTTGTCCATCCTGTCCATGAGAAGGAAAGCATAATATTGTTACAAAGGTTATTTCCTGTTGACTAATCTCAGATTACTCAGGAAGTAATGTATTGGAATATTTTTGCCCAGCAAGTGCAGGTGCTGTAAGAGTATTAAATATACATGTGTCTATGTGCTCTATTTGACATCAGTAATAAATATAGACTAGTAATACATCCTGTCCCTAAATCATGGTAATCTACACAGGCTTCCATTTTGTGAATCTGTATTGAATGAATTTATGAACTTAACAATCCACAAATTCCATTTAGTTTTAATACCACCATGTTTGTTTCCTTATTAGGTAATATTGTCATAGGATCTCCTCTCGGCCCATATTTTGCAAATGAGTAACATTGGTATGATTCCAGCAGATGTTACAACTGGACAAGTTAGAGACTCATGGAATCATTCAGCACAAAAACAGATCTTTCAGCCCAACTTGTCCACGCTGATCAGGTTTCCTAAGTTGAACCAGTCCCATTTTCCTGTATTTGGCCCATATCTGTCTCAACCTTTCCTCTCCATTTACCTGTCCAAATGTCTTTTAAATGTTGTAACTGTACTCACCTCTAGCACTTCCTTTGGCAGCTTGTTCCATACATGCACCACCCTCTGTGTGAAAAGGTTTCCCTCAGGTCCCTTTTAAATCTTTCCCCTCTCACCTTAATCTTATGATATCTAGTTTTGGATGCCCCTACCCTGGGGAAAAGACCCTGCTGAAACCTGGCTTCGTGGATCATATTTTGATTTTTTTTTGGTTTTAATGAAATACACTGAAACACAAATACACAATAAATTCAGAAATTTATAATGCAAAAGAAATAGTCATGTCAGGGTTTTAACCAAACAATTGGTTAAACTTGGTCTGGAACTTTATAACTGATGAGCTAACCAAGTTCTAAACTATCTATCTTTCTCAGAAGGAATTGTTTTACACATCCATCTTCAGCCAAAACTTTTGCAAAAATGATTCCCAAACAGAAGTCCAAAAACATTTTTTTTTCAAGCTATGGATATTTTCCCTAAACAAAATAAAATAATAAATCTCTAATCTTCTAACCTAAAATTCGAATTCACAATTGTTTAATTTGTTTACTAGTAAAATCTCTTACAATGTAAATAAATTTCCATTTGCCTCCAAGAACCATCTCAGACTGTTTTTAAAACAAAGGACCATGGCTGCCGAAATACTTCCAAAATAATCATCAAACCCCTACAAACATAAAGCTCAAACTCATTTGTCTCTCATTAAAAAAAACTCTTAAATAAATGATACTAAAATCTACATTAATCACACACCTTAAGTCATAGTGTGGTATATTAATTTCAATGCTGGTGTGATGTCAGGTACATTAGTCTACATGTTCCAATGTTGAAAGACCATATGCCAAATGTCCCTTCCGCTGTCCATAATAGGCAACATATTCACCAATCCGTCTGTGCTTACAAAATCCAGAAGGGGAAACTTTTTCTTTGCCATAAGCAGCATGGAAAATAGTGAGGAAGTTGGGGAAATTTGCTAAAATGAAAAAAATCTCAATATCAAGGAAAAATGGTTTCAATTTTTCCCTTTAAGTTTTCAACAGCAAGTTCAAAATCTTCCAACCAAGTGGGGACTACTTGTTCCTTGCACTTCTAGACAGTTCCTAATTCTGCCCTCCTTTCCCAAGAGACTAGATGGCACCAATACCTGCCATGAAAGTCAGAGCTGTTACCTTGTGGCAGCAGCTTATCTTCTTCACACAACCCTGCACACTCAATGACATGGTTCTCTTCCCCTTTGGCCACAAACAGATATTGCCAAACCACCAGACCCTCCACGTCATCATGGCTGCTTTCTGACCAATTCACACATGACTTTTGCCTGCTTTGTGCACAAGGAGAAACTTGCATCTTTCTGCACCGCCACAGGATGGGACGCTGCCAAACTCTGTAGCTTGCGCTGCTCTTTGTTGCACTTAAGGAATGACAGTAGCTTGTCACACGTGAAAAGCACTGAATAATCCCAGCAAAGGAGATGTTGCTGTTCAGCATCATGCTGCATCAATATAATACCTTCAGAGTGTGCCAGCAAACAAAGACAATGAAGGTGCTTCAACCAAATGACTATTTTAAAAGTCAAAGTCAAAGTAGCGTGAAGGCGGACTACAGTCAGTATGGGCTGCCACCATAGCAGTTAGCTAAAAGGCATCGCTGATTCCAGTCCAGTCAGTTGGTCACAAGTCAGGCACAATCAGGTCGGGGATTATAGGTATATCAATGCGACTTCTGTATGGATGAGCACATGTTGTTGCAATGAGACAAAAGGAGGACCGAATAGAATGGAAGTAGTTGAAGAGGTGGACTACTAAATAATAAAGGCAGAGGAGAGCTAGTAAAAGATGATATTCTAGAGTCCAAGGACAGAATCTGGAATGAAGGAACAAGAAATTGCAATCACATCACTTGGTGTAATCTACAGGCAACAAACCTACGGGAAATTAAAAAAATTCAGTCATGGGGTAAGGGCATCACTGGCGAGATCAGTAATTATTGCCCATTCCTAATTACCCAGACTTAAGTGTCAACCACATTGTTGTGGGTCTGGAGTCACATGCAGTCCAGACCAGGTAGGATGGCAGTTTTATTCACTAAAGAACATCAGTGAACCATATGGGTTTTTACAACCATTGATTCATGGTGATCATTAAGACTCTTAATTCCAGATTGTTTTTACTGAATTCAAATTCCCCCGACTGCCTTGGTGGGATTCGAACCAGATTCCCCACAACATCAATATCTGAATCTCTGGATTACCAATCCAGCAATAATACCACTGGGCCCTCTCCTCCCCTCAGAATGAACATATTTGCAAAGAAATTAAAGATTCTATATACACATGGTGAGTAATGCAATTTAGGGACAAATCGCTAAGGTCTGAGGAAGGGCCTCTCTCCACGGATGTTGCCAGATCTGCGGAGCTTTTCCAGCAAGTTTTATTTTTGTTTCTGATTTACGGCATCCGCAATTCTTTTGGTTTATATTCAGTACAAATTAGGGATTCACTTATATGGTGTAAGCTGAAAACGCACTGCTGGTTGGAGATGCAGGATTTCTAATGCGTGTTTCCTGCAAATAAAAGTTTATAAGTGAATGAAAACTGGGGTACAGTTTTCCACTCTTCATAGACTCATAACAAAGAGCATTGGTTACCACACTTATTTTTGATCTTATTACGAAGCAATGCCTTGGATTTCTTATTTCCAATCTGGGCCCGTGGGTCCTGAGGTGACAAAATAGTTCAAGACAGAATCCACAATCGTTGCTACAGATGGGGCAGTGGACCTCATGAGGCAGGTGGTTAGGATGCTCAGGCTTTTGAAAGCTCCTTCCACTGCTTGTGCTTTGCCTCCACTTGGGCCTACTGGTAGGGCTCAAAATGGTTAGCTCCTATTCAGATGCTGCTTCTCCAGTTTGGATGGTCTTGGCCAAGAGATTTTCATGAGTTGATGAGGATGATGTATTTTTCAGTGAGACGTTGCAGATATCCTTAAAGTGTTTCCTTTGCTCTCCATGTGACTGCTGGTCATGATGAGGCTCAAATAAGAGACCTTGCCTTGGAAACCTTGTGTCAGGCTTGTGGACAATGTGACCTCTCCATCACAGCTGACAAACATATTCAGTGGCCCAATGCTTGGAATGTGGGCCTGAGAGAAGACACTGATATTGGACTGCCTATCCTGGCAATGAATTTTCAGGACTGACAAAGGCATTGCTAGTGGTATTTTTCTCTGGATTTGAGGTGCCAAACGGTGTTGGATGTTTGGAACTCTCTTCTGTAAATGGTAGTGGATGCTGGATTAGTTGATAATTTTAATATTAAGATTAATAAATTTCAGTTAAGCAAAACTATCAAGGATATGGGCCAAAGGCAGGTATATGGAGTCAGACATAGATCAGCCATGATCTCAGCGAATGGTGGGACAGGCTCAATGGGCTGAATGACTGACTCCTGTTCCTATGCTCCCATTTGTCTGTTGTATGTTAAGCATATTTTCGATACATTCAGGTCCCGATACATTCAGGTCAGTAGGTGTGTCCAGTGGGAGTCCCTGTGGACCTACAGATTAGTGCAGGGCCTGAGGCCTTTGTGATCAAATGTTCTGCTCCTCAGAAGGCTAAAGGCTGTACTGGCACACTGGAGGCAATGTTGAGCTTCATTGTTGATGTCTGCTCTCACTGGCTGAAGGTTGCCAAGGTATGTGAGATGATCTGCATTATTCAATGGCTGACAAAATTAATTGTGTGTGTGTGTGTGTGTGGGGGAGGGGGGGGGGGTAAATGGTGGGGTGGGGAGAGGGAACTGCTGTAACGAGGACTACGTTGGTTTTGGAGCTTAGTATTGAATACAAACAAAGCATCTGTGTATCGCAGTTTAATGATGGAGGTTATTACCAGAATCAGGGAGGGTCCCAAAGGACTGGAAAATGACAGGAAGTTTCTTAATAAGAGATGGAGATAGAAGGTGGGAAATTATGGGTCAGTTAACCTGACCTTGGTCATTGGTAAGATTTTAAGAGTCCATTATTAAGGATGAGATTGAGGAGTACTTGGAAGTGCATGGTAAAACAGGGCTGAGTCAGCACAGCTTCGTCAAGGGGAGGTCATGCCTGACAAATCTGTTAGAATTCAAGATAACAAGGAAGTTAGACAGAGGAGAGCCAGTGAATGTGATTTCTTTCAACATTCAGAAGGTGCTGTGTTGGAGAGTACTAAATCAGATAAGAATCCTTGGTGTTAGGGGCAAGGTACTGGCATGGATTGGTCAATTGGCAAAGGCAATGGTAGCTAGTGACTAGTAAGAGTTTTGTAAGGATCAGTGTTGGAGCCACAACAATTCATGTTATACATTAATGATCTGGATGAAGGAACAGCAGGCATTGTCACTACATTTGTAGATGACACAAAGATCAGTGGAGGAACAAGTAATATTCAGGAGGCTGCAGAGGGGCCTCGACAGGCTAATGGAGTGGCCAAAGAAATGGCAGATGGAATACAATGTGGGAAAGAGAGAGGAAAATGGGGGAAACTTCAGTAATCTGAAGCTCAAAGGGACTTTGCAGTCATTGTTCAGGACTGAGGTTGAGGTTAAGATTAACATGCAAATTCAGTTGATTGTTTGGATGGTAAATGCAATGTTAGCATTAATTTCAAGAGGGCTGGAATACAAGGGCAGGGATATACAGTTGAAACTACATAAAACTCTGGTCAGATCACAGTCGGAACATTATGAGCATTCAGCTTATAAGTTTGCTCACTGAGCTGCTAGGTTTGTTGTCAGACGTTTTGTCACCATGCTGGGTAACATCATCAGTGAGCCTCTGGTGAAGCGCTGGTGTTCTGTCCCCCTTTTTATTTATGTGTCTTGGTCTGTTAAGGTGGGTGATACCATTTCCGGTTCCATATCACCCACTTTTGGCTCCCTGATGATGCTACCTAGCATGGTGACAAAACATCTGAGAACAAAGTTACCAGCTCAGTGAGCAAACTTACAACTAGAACCTCAACCTGTGCTACAAATCTTCTCAAAAATCTCATTATGAGCAGTTTTGGGCCCCGTATCTAAGGAAGGATGTGCTGGCCTAGGAGAGTGTCCAGAGGATGTTTGCAAGAATGACCTTCAGGATGAAGAGCTTTTCAAGGACTCTGGGTCTGTACTCAGTGGAGTTTAGAAGGATGAGGGGAATCTCACTCAAACTTACAGTTTATGGAGAGGCCTGATAGAGTGGATTTGGAGAAAAAGTTTCCATGAGCCTTAGAGTGAAGAGATCACCTTTCCTTCAGCCAGAGGGTGGTGAGTCTGTACAACACGTTGCCATAGAAAGCTATGGAGGCCAAGTCGTTGAGTTTCTTTGAGATATAGATAGGTTCTTGATGAGTAAGTGGATTAAAGGTTACGGGGGGGAAGGCAGGAGAATAGAGTTGAGATGATCGAATGGTAGAGCAGTCTCGATGGGCTGATTTGCCTAATTTTGCTCCCATACTTTATGGTCTAAAACAGACCTAATTTGTATAAACATTCCTCATAACTTAATGCTTTAAGTTATGAGGGATCATTCTTGTAAACCTACACTGCATTCTTTCCAAGGCCAATCTATCCTTCCTAAGGCGTGGTGCCCAGAACTGCCCAAGTCTGACTCACTTGTTTAACTGCAGCATGACTTCTGCATCCTTGTCGTCCAATCGTCCAATCACTAAATATAAAGGCCAGCATTCCATTAGCGTTCTTGATTATTTTCTGCACCTGTTTGTGGCATTTTAAAGATCTATGCAATGAACTCCAAGTCTCTTTGGACATCCACTGTTTTTAACTTCAACCTATCTAGAAATTGCCCTGATCTATCCATTCGCAGTCCAAATAGATAGATCACACTTGCTTACATTGAACTCCATCTGCCACAATTCTGCTCATATATTAAGTTTATCAATATTGCTGTTGGATGCTATCCTAAACATACTCCAAAAATACACTGCCTTTCTGACAGGCGCTTGTCTGCCTCTCCCAAACTATATTAAAGTTAAAATTCCCCAAACTTGGAGGGAAAATGAGATTGATACATAAAAGGCTTCAGTTGTGGAAAGTAAGATGTAAAACACAAGTAATGCGCCAAGTAAAATGCATCAAGTGTTCTTGAAGGAACTGGATCTGCATACAAAATCTTAAGAGGATTCACTTTCAGATTTACATATCCTATTAACTTAAAAAGAATAAAAACTCTTAACTAATCTGTTACTGGAGTACAGACAATATTAACACTTCCTTCTTCTAAGTATAGCCCCTAAAGGAACTACATGACAGCTGAGAATTCCACTGATACATGATAGCAGTTAATGTAATGCTGGTGCTATGACCACACAGCCTATTGTGGAAAGTAAGGAGGTCATTCTGAAAGATGGAAATTGAGATCATATTTGAACCAGGGTCACTGTAAATTGTCAGAGAGGAAAATGGGCCACTCCCTATTAGGACTCATTTAAAGGGACAGCAGGTTACACTGTGATTTGAGATGTGTGGAGAGCCTTAAGAAAGTGATATTTAAAGACATGTTTCATATTTGTTGGTAGCATTAGAGTGCTCAAACCTCCTCCATGCTGGTCTCTCCTATCTGCATAGGAATGAAACAGAAGTAATGCTCTGGATCTACCTCTACCCACCTCCATCACTGCCTTGGGTCTGTTGTAAAATAATGCCAATTAACAAAGACCCTAGGACTGCTGCATCACGGAGCCCAGTAGACTGACAACGGAAACAGGATTAGTCCCTTGTCCAACATGAAAATCCAGCCTAAAGTGTTTTATTAATCAAACTGGACTTTCTTGTTGGTTCAATGGTAAATGAAACAGTCATGCAGTCCTGCACGAGAGCAGGAGGTTTATGTTTGAAAGTTAGATTATAATAACAATACACTGTGTATTACCTACTGTATTATCAGGGCCACTAAAGTACATTGGGCAAAGACAGCAATTCCATTTGGGCAAACTGGCAAAGTGCAAGGCGGGAAATTGTTACAGGAAACATATACTATACTTAAGACAACAACTAAACTCCACTTATCCTTAGCTCCTGCATATTTAAGTGTAGGAGGTTGAGAGGTGACCTTATAGAGGTTTATAAAATCACGAGGGGCATGGAGAGGATAAATAGACAAGGTCTTTTCCCTGGGGTGGATGGGGGAATCCAGAATTAGAGGGCATAGGTTTAGGATGAGAAGGAAAAGTTTTAAAAGGGATCTAAGGATCAACTTTTTCACGCAATGGGTGGTGTGTGTATGGAATGAGCTGCCAGAGCAAATAGAGGGTCTAACTCTATCGACAAACACATCTACCAACCCCTGAGAAAAAGAACAGGAAATGACATCACCACAGGAAATGATATCACCAACCCAAAGAAACCCAAACATATAAATAGAAAGCAGGAATCATCAATAGTGCTTTGCCTGGAGGCCCACTGAAGATGTTACCCACTAGGGTGTCGAAACGTCTAGAAATGAACCTTCCAGCTCAGCGAGCAACCTACATCCAGAGGCTTTACAGTCTTTGGGGAAATGTTGCAAGATCAGAAGGAATGATTATCCACTAGGTGGGATTGAGGTTCACAAGGAAGAGGTATTAGAAATCCTGCAGTGTGTGAAAATGGATAAGACCCCTGGGCCAGATGGGATTTATCCTAGGATCCTCTGGGAAGCCAGGGAGGAGATTGCCGAGCCTTTGACATTGATCTTTAAATCATCATTGTCTACAGGAATAGTGCCAGAAGTCTGGAGGAAAGCAAGTGTGGTTCCCCTGTTCAAGAAGGGGAGTAGAGACAACCCTGGTAATTATAGACCAGTGAGCCTTACTTCAGTTGTTGGTAAAGTGTTGGAAAAGATTATAAGAGATAGGATTTATAATCATCTAGAAAAGAATAATTTTGATTAGGGATAGTCAGCACGGTTTTGTGAAGGGTAGATTATGCCTCACAAACCTTATTGAGTTCATTGAGAAGGTGACCAAACAGGTAGATGAGTAAACCGGTTGATGTGGTGTATATGGATTTCAGCAAGGCCTTCGATAAGGTTCCCCACAGTAGGCTATTGTACAAAATGCGGAGGAATGGGATTGTGGGAGAGACAGCAGTTTGGATCAGCAATTGGCCTGCTGAAAGAAGACAGAGGGTGTTGGTTGATGGGAAATGTTCATCCTAGAGTCCAGTTACCAGTGGTGTACCGCAAGGGTCGGTGTTGGGTCCACTGCTGTTCGTCATTTTTATAAATGACCTGGATGAGGGCGTAGAAGGGTGGGTTAGTAAATTTGCAGACAACACTAAGGTCGGTGGTGTTGTGGAGTTGTGGATAGTGACAAAGGATGTTGTAGGTTACAGAGAGACATAGATAAGCTGCAGAGCTGGGCTGAGAGGTGGCAAATGGAGTTTAATGCGGACAAGTGTGAGATGATTCACTTTGGTCGGAGTAACCGGAATGCAAAGTACTGGGCTAATGGTAAGATTCTTGGGAGTGTAGATGAGCAGAGAGATCTTGGTGTCCACATATACACAGATCCGTGAAAGTTGCCACCCAGGTTGACAGGATTGTTAAGAAGGCATACAGTGTTTTAGCTTTTATTAATAGAGGCATCGAGTTTCAGAACCATGAGGTTATGCTGCAGCTGTACAAAACTCTAGTGCGGCTGCATTTGGAGTATTGTGTACAGTTCTGGTCACCGCATTATAAGAAGGATGTGGAAGCTTTGGAAAGGGTGCAGAGGAGATTTACTAGGATGTTGCCTGGTATGGAAGGGAGATCCTACGAGGAAAGACTGAGGGACTTGAGGCTGTTTTCGTTAGAGAGAAGAAGGTTGAGAGGTGGCTTAATAGAGACATATAAGATAATCAGAGGGTTAGATAGTGTGGACAGGGAGAGCCGTTTTCCAAGTATGGTGATGGCGAGCACGAGGGGGCATAGCTTTAAATTGAGGGGTGATAGATATAGGACAGATGTCAGAGGTAGTTTCTTTACTCAGAGAGTAGTAAGGGTGTGGAATGCTTCACCTGCAACGGTAGTAAATTCGCCAACTTTAAGTACATTTAAGACATCATTGGACAGGCATATGGACGTACATGGAATAGTGTAGGTTAGATGGGCTTCAGATTGGTATGACAGGTGCAATATCGAGGGCCGAAGGGCCTGTACTGTGCTGTAATGTTCTATGTTCTATAATACACCATGGCTGCCATGCATGAACAGATGTGGTCAGCGAGGTCACACTGCTGAAGGAGGTTTGGATGCGGTGATAGCTGGGGACTCAGCTGGAATGGGACAAAGGCCAGAGCTGGAGATGGAGGCCAGGAGTGCTTGTGAGGGGATGGACTGCTACGGGAGAGGGGCAGAATAGGTCTGAACCATGTGCCAGCCTCTTTGGCTGAGAGTGATGGGAAGGCTGGGTGGTGATTTGGGAGCCCATGGGAGAGTGAGGGGAAAGCAGTTTGGACAAAACAAGTTATTTTATTCTGTTGTGCATTCTATTTTAAATCCAGGCACTGTCATCTTTAGTTAGGCAGCTGCTTCCTGTTGCTTGAGAATTATGTTAGCTTTCTTTCTGCTCTTTGTGTCACTGAGGAAACTCAGCCAAGATCAAATCCTCTTATGTTTTAACTAGCTATTGTATCAGTTATCTTTTAAAACTGTCATACAATCATAGAGATGTACAGCATAAAAACAGACCCTTCGGTCCAACTCATCCATGCCGACCAGATATGTCAAATCACACAATACTTTAGAATCTTCAAAAACAATACATTCCCAAATGCTTTCTGTAGAATAATTTCCAAAACACTGTTGGCACTTCAATTAGATTCTGCACTAGTAGTTTGGCAGTTTGTGGGCAAGAGTGATCAGTGGTGTGAATAGAACAGCTAAATGTTCTTATTTCTACACCTTCTACACCTTCCAAACAAGAGACCTCTACCATTTAGGCAAAGACAGCAGATGCAAGGGAATGCTAGTGCTAGCAAGTTTCCCTGTACGACACACACTATTCTCACTTGGAACCGTATGGCTATTGTTTCACTTTAGTGTCATAAGGTTTCCTCCCACAATCCAAAAATGCGCAGGTCAGGTGAATTGGCCATGCTAAATTGTCCATAGTGTTAGGTACATCAGTCAGAGGGAAATTGGTCTAGGTGGGTTACTCTTCAGTGGGTCGGTGTGGACTTGTTAGGCCAAAGGGCCTGTTTCCACACTGTATAGAATCTAATCTAATCTAATCTAATCCTGAACACCTTTCCTAACAGTAACTAGAAAAGACAGCAGCATTCAGGAATCTTCTCAAGAGCAAGAAATGTTGTTCGAGCCAGCGAAGACCATATCCTGTGGTGTTCTGTATATTTTCTCAAAAAACTAGCTAACTCATTCTGTAAGAAACTGTGGATATTAGGAAGGGTCAGAATTAAGTTTTGCTATAATGTATGACTTCTAAAATGTAACTGCTGAAAATCAATGCCTGGATTCACAAATGCAGCTTAGAGGCATCATTGGTAATAACATATTCAACTCAGCTCTCAATTTTAAGGAAGAGGGAAAAAAAAGTGGGTTGAGGGAGAAATTGTTTTCCTTGTTAAAATGGTCAATTTTCCCCGATGATCTTCTAAACTTTATACTTCTTGTTTAAAAACCCAAATATGTAACACAGACAGCAAACAGCTCCTCACCCGCACTCTGTAAAAGGTGTTTTCAACAGAAGATGAGCCATCGGACTTGCACTCTAGTATCATATTATCTGTCTCCTTCAATATCTTGGGCCGATACAGAAATTCCACATTTTCGGTTGGATCTGGTGGAGGAGTCAAAATAGAAAGATTTGGTATTGTGAAGTAGACAGAAGAACTGATGCTGACATTGCTCATAAGTCTCACTGCTGTAAAGCAGTTAAAGAAATATTGTGCATGCATTATTAAAATAATGACATAAAAAAACCCTCCAAATGTAGTGGGGGATCAAGAGGCTGATGAGAATATAGCTATTATTGATGCATGGTTAGAAGGAGACTGAAGTTAAATATTCAGGATACATAATCTTTTGAAAGTACAAGCAGGAAGGAAAGGCTGGTGGGGTGGCTTAATACAAGATGGAATTAGTGTGTTAGCCAGAAATAATCTTGGATCAGAAGATGTAGAATTCATATGGGTAGAAATAAAAAATAACGAGGGAAATACAACACTACTGAAAATAGATTATAGCCCCTTAACAGTAGCTGTTCTTTATGATAGAAAGTAAATACTGAGGTCATATAAAAAGGCAGTAAATTAATTATAGATGATTTAATCTTCATGTAGGTGGGGAAAAATCAAATTGACAGAGGTAACCACAAAGAAGAACACATAGAATGTATTCTGGAAAGTGTCCTAGAATATATTGTGGATCAAACCAAGGAGTAGGCTATTTTGGATCTGACAATGTGTAATGAGACAAAGTTAATAATCAATCTCAGAAAAAATGATTGCCTAGGTTACAATGACCACAAAATAGTTGATTTAGCATTCAATTTGAGAGTGAGAAATGTGGATTGGAAACAGCTATTTGAAACTTTTATAAGGGCAATTACAGGGGAATGAGAGCAGAGTTGGTGGAAGCGATCTGGGAAAGGAGTTTAACAGAAAGGAGGGTTGGTGAACAATGGCAGACATTTTTTATAAAAAGTTCATAACTTTTAACAAAGGCATATCCTAGTAAGGACTAAAGATTCTTGGAAGGGGATAACTGAACCATATTTAACCAGTGAAGGTAGGGATAGTACAAAATTGAAGGAAAAGCATCCAAAGTGGCAGAGGGTAAAAGGTAAATCAGAGGATTGGGAAAGTTTTAAAAGTCGACAAAAGATGACCAAAGGGAGAAAGAGCAATTGCTTGTAAACTAAAAACAAATACTAAGAGCTTCTGTAAGTATGCAAGAAGAAAGGGACAGAGGCATAAAAAAACCTAGGCCCCTTAGAAAATGAAGCGAGAAAATAATAATGGAGAGCCAGAAAATTACAGAAAAGTTAAACAAATACTTTGCAACAGTCTTCATGATAAAAGGATACTAATACCCTTACAAAAATACTAAATAATCAAGGCGCTAAAAGGAGTGGGTAGGGTGGGGGAAGAGGCGGAAATAAACACAATAAACATCACCAAAGCATAAGTATTTGGGGAACGAATGGATCCAACAATTGATCAGCACCCTGAACCTAATGGATTACATCCTTGGAATTTAAAGACAATAGCTACAGAATAGCAGATGCACTGATAATAACCTTCCATGCATCCTTAGATTTCGGGAAAGAAAATCCCAGAGAACTGGAAACTATAACACATTTATTCAAAAAGGGAGACCAAAAAAACCAGGTAACTCTGGGCAAGGTAACTTAACATGTCATTGGGAACATATTAGATCTTTTAGAAAGGATGTAATAGCAGAGCATTTAGAAAAACAAATGAATCGAGTAGAGTTTATATTGCTTCATGAAGATGAAACTATGCCTGGCCAATTTATTATACTTCTTTAGGGATGTAACAAACTGGGTAAATAAAGGGGAACCAGTGAACGTAATATATTTACATTTCCATATGTTAAATTAATAAGAGACTGCACATAAAGCTACTTAATAAGGGACCATGGTGTTGGGAAATTATACTTGTATGGATAGAGAATGGGCCAAATAATAGAAGATAGATAGTTGGGATAAAGGATGCATTTTTAAGATGGCAACCAGAACCAGGTGAGTGCCTCAGTAAACAGTGCTGGGTTACAATTATCGATGGTGCGGTGTGTGTGTGTGTGTGTGTGTGTGTGTGTGTGTGTGTGTGTGTGTGTGTATATATATATACAATATATTAATGACTTGGATAAGAAGAAAACATTGTTGTCTGTTTTAAATAGGTGATCCCTTACTTTCAGAGAACACTTTCTGATCCTAGAATGTCTCACAATGAGAAACAACCTCGCCACTTCTACACCAGCAAGTCCTCCAAGAATCTTAGATGTTTTCATAGGATCCCCTTTCATTCTAGGAGGAGCTTACTTTTCATATGCCAGTGTTAAAAATGTTAGTTTGCTCAGGTATGTTGTCAAAGCAGCAAGAGTACAGCAACAACACAATCAGAGATCATCAGCTACTCATGTACTGCAGTCCGCCAAAACATATACAAGAACATCTCCCCAGACTTCAGCCTCATCGTACTGTCCGTCTGGGTATTCCTCTTTGTATTTTAACACCAGCTTTTGTGATGAATCCGAAGACATTGAAGCAAGCAAGTCATGCATCCAGTCATAGTCTTGTTGAGGGGAAGCAGAAATCAAACTTCTGGTGACATTGTTCCAGTTACAAGAGCTTCACAGTGGAGGGTACAATTGATGGTGTGAATGTTAGGATTTTGCTCTTTCACCTTACTGACAAACCCTTGGACTTTCTCCTGATGGGTGCTGCTCCATCAGTGCAAATACTCCAACACGTGGCCCACGTTTGCTTACCCTCAAGCAGCTGTTACTCAAAATACTTCTTCACCAGTCGCATGCCTTGGTAGCTCCTTACAAAAGAAAAATTCCCTTGAATGGAATTCCCATCAACACACTGAACACTGGCCAGCAGCTTGCAGGGTCTGCGTATACCTGTGGAGTCGGCAATCTGCAAAGTAAACTTCTAACTAGTAGCTAGCTTCTCTTAAAGCACCTTCTTGATATCAGCTGACATTGTCGATTCATTGTTTAACTATATTATCAGAGAGTGGAATTTTGACAATCTCTTTTGCAGCATCAGTTCTTCACATCACACTTATGGTTTTTTTTTACATGCAGGCATGATTAATGTTTCAACAATAATATAGGGCCGCTTTGAAGACAGCTTGGTAACTCGTCTCTAGAGCCTAATCTGATAACTGCACACACTCCAGATGTTGGGTGCACATGACATTTTGTTCTCTTAAGGTTTTGAGGCAGGTGTTTGTTTGCAAGAGATTGTCTGTAATTGGTACGTTAACTTTGTAACAGCACGATAGGGAGGAGCCGATGTTGGACTGGGGTGGACAAAGTTAAAAATCACACAACACCAGCTTATAGTCCAACTGGTCTCTTTGAAAGCCCCAGCTTTTGGAGCACTGCTCCTTCAGCAGGTGTTTGTCTTGACAACCACCTGATGAAGGAGCAACACTCCAAAAGTTAGTGCTTCCAAATAAACCTGTTGGACTATAATCTGGTGTTGTGTGATTTTTAAATTTGTACTAGCACAGAATTTGCCAACTTCTCTCTGTAGTTGCAACATTCAAGTAAGAGGCAAGCAGCATCTCAGTCTATGAATATCCAAAGGCCAGATAGCTCTCATTGTCCTGACTCTGAATTGTTCTTGCTCTTTTATCTTTGGCTTCAGATGTTTCATTCTTTGGAAATGAATTGCCTCTTTTGACAAGAAACATTCCTATTTCTTCTCAGAATCTATTCTTAGATTTTGATTGGTGGCTTAACTAAAAAAAAATCCCAAAATATTTACCTTAAAGTCTTTGCTAACATGGATATGTATCCGGGTAGGCAGGTCAGTTCAACGGTTGTTTCAATAAGCAGGCTGCATTGTGAGCAATTTCCTACTTCCACATCTACACGGAGCGGCACTGCTTCCCAAGAATGTCGAGGCACATTTCTCGCCATGCTGCAGCACACTGGTTGAAAACGTCTGAAATAAATGAACCTTCACTCTCTTGCAGAATCTGTTCTGCTCAGTCTACCCATAGGAAAAACCTCCAAATGTTCGACTACAGAAGACATTATAGCAGACAAATTCTGACTTCCAGCTTTGAACCCCTTCTCTCTGAAAGGGAATCTTCAAGCAGTTAAGAGGCCCATATCAATATGAGACTGATGTTACTCTTATCTTTACCAGCATATTTTGTCCATATGTATTTCAATCTTTGCACCTGCACTTTACTTAATAACTATCACTTCTTTAGTTAGTAAATTTCAGCAATTGTGTAATAAACTACTCTTCAACTTTGCTTAAAATTAAAGCTTTCTTGCTGATTATTTTTAAATAGAATCATAGAATCATCATGGAAGAATACAGGCGGTACATTGGTTCAGTGGTTAGCACTGCAGCCTCACAGAGCCAGGGACCTGGTTCAATACCAGCCTCGGGCGACTGTGTGGAGTTTGCATGTTCTCCCAGTGTCTGTGTGGGTTTCCTCTAAGAGCTCTGGATCCCCCCCACACAATCCAAAGATGTGCCGGATAGGTGCATTAGTCAGGGGTAAAATATAGGGTAATAGGGTAGGGGTCAGGGTGGGTTACTCCTCGGAGGGTTGGTATGGACTTGTTGAGCCAAAGGGCAAGTTTGCACACTGTAGGGATTCTATGATTCTAATAATAGAATCTTAGTGGTGGTATGATGCTTCACTGTGCCTGGGACCCAGGTTCAATTCCAACCTTGGATGACTTTGAGGTTTGCACGTCTCCCCATGTCTGCGTGTGTTTCTAATGAGTGCTCTGGATTCATCCCATGGTCCAAAAATGTGCAGGTTAGGTGGATTGGCCATGGGAACTGTGGGGTCATGGGTACAGGGTAGAGGGCTGCATCTGGGTGGGTTGATCTTCAGACTGTTGGCACAGACTCGATGGGCTGAATAGCCTCTTTCACTCTCTAGGGATTCTATGATTGTAAATTGGAATACTTGAGACACTAAAAGAGGGGGGACAAACTATACAATTCACAATTTGTGGTCTACTTTGCACATATGCTTCAGATAGTCACGATATTATTAAATGATGGAGCATTCCTAAGCAGCAGTAAGGCCTATTCCTGCTTCTATTTACAGAGTGAGAGAGTCATACAGCACAGAAACAGACCCTTTAGTTCAACCAATCCAAGACAAATGTCATCCTAACTAAATTAGTCCCACCTACCTGCCCCTGCGCATAACTCTCCAAACCTTGCCTATTCATGTATCCAGGAGAACGTGAGGACTGCAGATGCTGGAGATCAGAGTCAAGAATGTGGTGCTGGAAAAGCACAGCTGGTCAGGCAGCATCTGAGGAGCAGGAGAATCGATGTTTCGGGCATAAGCCCTTCATCAGGAAAGGCTCCTGATGAAGGGCTTATGCCCAAAATATTGATTCTCCTGCTCCTCATATGCTGCCTGACCTGCTCTGCTTTTCCAGCACCACACTCACTATTCATGTATCCATCCAAATGTCTTTTAAACATTATACTTGTACCTGCAGCCACCACTTCCTCAGGAAGTTCACTCCACACGTGAACCACCCTCTAAATAAAATTTGCCTCTTATGTCTTTTTGAAATCTCTCTCCTCTCAATGAACCATAAAAACTCACGACAAATGAGGATTCATATTTTTGAAAGATATCCCTTCTTGCAGTTGGCATAAAGTTTATTTATTTACTCATTGAAGTTAGATCAAGTCATAAAATTGACGGTATTGCCTCAAACTCATGAAGCGTGCTTCTTTACTCCCAACTTAAAAATGATGGATGGCTTCAGACGAATTTCAATGTGTTAATCTTTGGAACGCTGTGATCCTATTGTCACATGGTTGTAAAAACAAAATATAATCTGTAGTTATTCCTGCACATCTCTGCCAATGTCAGAAATGTCCCTTGTGGGTCTTATCTTTACATCTGTACCCATAAAGATCAGCCTAGCTCTACAAACAGTAACAATGACATAATTATGTGATACTGATATAGCAGTCAATTCAAGTTTACAAAGACTGTCATATCTCTTGGTCCAAACTGGGAGGAAGTACAAATGAAATCTTTAGGACCTGTCCAATAATGTAGATTTTCTCCAACATTTTGTCTATGAGCCTTCCTGCCAAGGACTTGGCTGAGCCGGAAATAAAGGTATCAGGGCCCTAGCCAGCATCCTCATACCCAGTTGAAAGCTGCCCTACCATTAAACTCACCATTGGAGAGAGAGTTAAGTTTTGTCCCTCAATTTTCTAATTAACTTTATGGTCCCTTGCCCTTAAAGGAAAGAGGGACGCTTGTAAAATGCAGCATGTAGCCTGCACTCATCCCTGCTGGTTCTCCTATTTTATTGTGGCTGGTGCCAATATCATAGAGTTACAGAGGTCTACCAGTCAAAAACCACCACCTACCTATTCTAATCCCATTTTCTAGCACCTGCCCCATAGCCTTGCATTCCTTGGCATTGCAAGTGTACATCAAAATTAATTCTTAAATGTTATGAAGGTTTCTGCCTCTACAATCCAGATGGTAATGAGAGTTCAAGATTCCCACCTTTTTTCTGGCACTCAAGGGAGGCTTATTACTAATACTCACAAAGGGGGCAAATGACTGAAAATCCAACAGTTGTCGAAATCACACAAAATGCCTGAGGAGCTGCATCCATGATACCCATATGTCCTTACCATGATAGCAATGGAATACCAGAAATCTGAAACAATTGACCAGTATAAAATATTTAATAGTGTCTTTTACAGAAATGGATAAAGAACATTTGAGGTGTTGTGAATATTCTATAACAGTTGTAGAATGTCCTACTCACTGTCCACCTGCAAATTCCTGCATGTCTGATGAGTCGAATTGTAGAGCCACATTTCCAACCACACATTTTGCACATGTTTCTAGAAGGTGGAACTGGTCTTTTGTCCCAAGAATACTAGCATTCCTTTATCAAGTTCCCTTTCTGCATATCCTTCTGCTGATGGGTGTTCTTGAAGAATTGTGACCCTTCATACAGAAGGCTCCATCAACTCAGTTTCTTGAGCAAGGGTTTCCCAGACATTAATGCCAGTTTGTATTTCTTGAGGGAAATCTTCAGTGAGTCTTTGAAGGATTTCCTTTGTCCTCCTCTTATTCAAATTGCCTTCCTTGAGCTGGGCGAAGAAGATTTGCTTTGGCAGTGGCAACTTGGGCATCCCTAGTGTGTGGCCAGCCCAATGGGATTGGTTTCAGATGATTATGGCCTTGATGCTGGTGCTATTGGGTCCTTTGAGGACACTGATGTTAGTATGGCTGTTCTTCTAGATGATGTGGAGAATCCATCTCAGTGTTGATGGTACTTCTCCAGGACCTGGAGGTGGTGTTTATACATCATCCAAGTTTCAGAGCTGTATAGCAGAGTCGGGAAGATGACTGCCTTATACACAAGATCTTGGTGTCAATATGTATATCGCAATTGTCGAAGACATCTTTAGGCATCTGAAGGTAGCGCTCATTGGCTGGAGGCACTGTTCACATCGATGTCAATCTTTGAGAGGTGGTTCCCCAGAAAATGTTCCTTATTTGGGAGGATGTTTTCATTGACCTTAATAAAGGGTAGGTCAGAGCTTTCCCTTGAATCGGTTAGTAAAGGACTTGAGTCTTCTTGAGGTTGAGCTGAGGTCAATATTTTGGTATGTTTCCATAAAGGCATTACAACAACACTTGAAGATTCTCTTCTGAGAAAGCAGAGATGACATTATCAACCACATCGTGAATTTCATGAGCAACATCAGTGTCATTTTGTTCTTGGGATTTGAGTTTTCCATCCATCCTGTAGATAATGTCCACACCACTGGGAAACACCCTACTACTATGAGTTTTAAAACTCATCCTTTCCAAAACAGGGAAAAGAATGCAGAGAATAAAAGACATCAGTCTACCTGTCACACACAGGTGAATCATCATCTACACACTGTTTGCATTGTTAAAAGTTTGGGCCAGTCTGCCAATTTCTGTTATGATCTGGCTAGAGACGAGAAATTTTCTTTCAAAGTGAGAAAAGCAACAAGGGAACTTGCGAAAGGAATGAAGCTACAAAGCTCCACACTTTGAGCAAACAGGAATGAACTTTACTATACGATGTTAGAACAGTAATATAACCTACAATTCATCAATAACAGCTTTCTTACACCGAGAATTAACATGTGGTTAATATAGAGGTCTGGGGCCGAACACTCCACAGAGCTCATGAAACAACAAGTGTGATCAGGACAGATTCCATAGGTTTCATGGTGGGTCATCAAATGTCATTAAACTCAACAAAGGATCACAACTTTTCACTTGTGTCATCTGGCCTCAAAATTCCATCTTAACAACCACTCCATCACTGATTGCCTCAATGACTGCTCCCGTTCTAGTTGGTCACCCTCACTTCCTGGGTATGCAGTCACCTGAATTTAAAACTGCACTTGAGTACTTACTTTCAGGCACAATTTCAGAACAGCACTCTGGCACTGCTTTGCATTTTACCAAGCTCTAATCTTGCTCCACTGTATGAAGCATATGAAAACAAAAGAATACTGGGAATCACAGCGGGTCAGGCAGTATCCACAGAGAGAGAACTCCTACACAAAGCAGATATTGTGGGCTTTTCAACATCCACTCTCAGTTGCATTAATGCTCACAGGCTTCTTCTGACCCCTTCAAAGCTTCCTCGAACACAGAGCCAGTGAGCTTTGTACTTTCTCCATTCCCAGGACTTATCTGAATCTTGACTCTAATACTTGGCTGCCTACTAATTCTAGAATTTCACCTCAATTCAAACAGCACGAGCCATCTAATTGCACGGCTAACTGCAGCACTCCAACATGTCGTCCACTTCCGACGCTTTCTCCAACTACTTGTAACCATTTGAAATCCTCCTCAGTGACCTCAAACTGTCCCAAGACACCTTTGGAAAACCTTGCAACAGATCCCAGCCCCATGGCTGGGCAAATTTGAACATTGCTATCTAGTAACACATGGAACTGCTCCAAAAATGTTAGTAATCGTTAACTGCAAAGGATACAAAGAGAGAATTTCATCAACTGCATATGCTATGATAGTTAGATCATTTCAGTTATTTATTTCAGGCTATATACATCTGTATCTACAGTAGTAAATGGGAGTTGAAGCCTCGAGATAAGGCTTCTTCATCTCAAGGAAGATTTTACTTCTGCCATAGTTTATAGAGTTCAAATCAAGTCTTATACATGGAACAGTGGCATTGTCAGGTAGGCCCATGTAATATCCGAGGTAAAAACAATGACTGCAGATGCTGGAAACCAGATTCTGGATTAGTGGTGCTGGAAGAGCACAGCAGTTCAGGCAGCATCCAAGTAGCTTCGAAATCAACGTTTCGGGCAAAAGCAAGGGCTTTTGCCCAAAACGTCAATTTCGAAGCTACTTGGATGCTGCCTGAACTGCTGTGTTCTTCCAGCACCACTAATCCATGCAATAACCCCCTGGTTTCCAGTTAAAATCTGCTTTGCAACACTTGAATACTCACAGGATATTTGTATGTCAATCTTAATAGACTTCTTCATTTTCTCTACTCCTGTCGGCATCCTGTAGTTTACCTCACAGTAAAATTTAGAATCTTTGTCCTTCTTCTCAGGCAGATAATAAAGTGTACTGGCAATGGTATAAAGTCCACTGGGCTCCTTTGTGGCCTGAGGAATCATATACATCTCTAAAGAAAACATAAAAGCAGAGAAAACAACAATGAGCAGTGAAACCTGCTGGGAGGTGGAGAGCACACCAACAGGTAGATGTAATATATTTGGATTTTCAAAAGTTACTCAATAAGGTACCACACAAAATACTGTATTAATACACAAGATATTGCACATTACCACAGATGGAGGATTGATTAGCAGACAGTAGGAATAAACAAGGTATTTTCAGGATGGCAGGCTGTAATAAACCGTTTCAAGGATCAGTGTTAGGGTCTCTGCTGTTTGCAATTACATTAAATATTTAGGCAAAGAGATCAAGACTAATATTTCAACATTTACCGACAACACACCATGAGGTGGGAATGTAAACTGTGAAGACAACAGAGAACATTGAACATTACAGGGCAGTACAGGCCCTTCGGCCCTTGATGTTGCACCGACTTGTGGAACCAATCTGAAGCACATCTAACCTGCACTATTCCATTGTCATCCATACATTTGGATAAACATGACCATTCAAATACCCTTAAAGTTGGTGAGTCTACTACTTTTGCATGCAGTGCTTTCCATGCCCCTACTATTCTCTGAGTAAACATCTGTCCTATACCTATCACTCCTCAATTTAAAGCTATGTTCCCTCGGGCTAGCCATCACCATCTGAGGAAAAGGCTCTCACTGTCCATCCTATCTAACCCTCTCATTATTTTGTATGTCTCAATTAAGTCACCTCTCAACCTTCTAACAAAAACAGTCTCAAATCCCTCAGCCTTTCCTCATAAGACCTTCCCTCCATACCAGGCAACATCCTGGTAAATCTCATCTGAACCCTCTCCAAAGTTTCCACATCCTTCCTATAATGCGGTGACCAGAACTGTGCTCAATACCCCAAGTGCGGCCACACCAGAGTTTTGTACAGCTCAGCATGATGTCCTGGTTCTGAAACTCAATCCCTCCAGCAATAAAAGCTAACACACCGTATGCTGTCTTAACCCTATCAACCTGGGTGGCAACTTTCAAGGATCTATGTACCTGGGCACCAAGATCTCTCTGCTCATCTACACGACCAAGGATCATACCATTAGCTCAGTACTCTTTATTCCTGTTGCTCCTTCCAAAGTGAATCCCCTCACACTATTCCGCATTAAACTCTATTTGCCACCTCTCAGCCCAGCTCTGCAGCTAATCTATGTCCCTCTGCAATCTACAACATCCTTCAGCACTATCCACAACCCTTAGTGTTACCCGCAAATTTACTAAACCATCCTTCTACACCCTTATCCAACTCATTTATAAAAATGACAAACAGGAATGGCCCCAAAACAGATCCAATTTCTGATCCAAATCGCTAAGTCCATCATCAATCCCATGCCTCCATATTTTGTGTAATTGCCTACCATGGGGAACCTTATCAAATGCCTTTCTGAAATTCATATGCACCACATCAACTGCTTCACCCTAATCCACCTGTTTGGTCACTGTCTTAAAGAACCTAATAAGGTTTGTGAGGCACGACCTACCCTTCACAAAACCATGTTGACTATCCCTAATCAAATTAGTCCTCTCTAATGATTATAAATCTTATTTCTTCTAACCTTTTCCAACACTTTACCCACAACCGAAGTAAGGCTCACAGGCCTATAATTTCCAGGGTTGTCTCTACTCCCCTTCTTGAACAAGGGAACAACATTTGCTATCCTCTAGTCTTCTGGCACTACTCCTGTAGGCAATGACTACATAAAGATCAAAGCCGATGGCTCTGCAATCTCCTCCCTGGCTTCCCAGAGAATCCTAGGATAAATCCCATCCGGCCCAGGGAACTTATCTATTTTCACACTTTCCAAAATCTGTAACACCTCCTCCTTGCGAACCTCAATCCCATCTAGTCCAGTAGCCTGTATCTCCGTATTCTCCTTGACAACATTTTCTTTTTTCAGTGTGAATACTGATGAAAAATATTCATATATCACTTCCCCCAATCTCCTCGGACTCCACACATGACTTCCCACTACTGTCCTTGATTGGCCCTAATCTTTCTCTAGTCATTCTTTTATTCCTGATAAACCTGTAGAAAGCTTTAGGGTTTTCCTTGATCCTATCTGCCAACAAATTCTCATGTCCCCTCCTGGCTCTTCTTAGCTCTCTCTTTAGGTCTTTTCTGGTTATCTTGTAACTCTCAAGTGCCCTAACTGATCCTTCATGTCTCATCTTAACATAAACCTTCTTCTTCCTCTTGACAAAAGATTCAACTTCTTTAATAAACCATGGCTCCCTCGCTCAACCACTGCCTCCCTGCCTGACAGGTCCATACTTATCAAGGACACGCAGTAGCTGTTCCTTGAATAAGCTTCACATTTCAATTTTCCCCATCCCCTGCAGTTTCCTTCCCCATCCAATGCATGCTAAATCTTGCCTAATCACATAATTGTCTTTCCCCCAGCTATAACTCTTGTCCTGCGGTATATACCTATCCTTTACCATCACTAACGTAAACATAACCGAATTGTGGTCACTATCACCACAGTGTTCAATTCCCTCCAAATCTAACACCTGGCCGGGTTCATTCCCCAGTACCAAATCCATTGTGGCCTCGCCTCTTGTTGGCCTGTCAACATACTGTGTCAGGAAACCCTCTTGCACACATTGGACAAAAGCTGACCCATCTAAAGTACTTGAGCTATCATATTTCCAGTCAATATTTGGAAAGTTAAAGCCCCATAACAACTACCCTGTTACTCTCACTCCTATCCAGAATCATCTTTGCTATCCTTTCCTCTACATCGCTGGAACTATTTGGAGGCCGATAGAAAACTTCCAATAGGGTGACCTCTCTGTTCCTGTTTCTAACCTCAGCCTATACTACCTTAGTAGACGAGTCCTCAAATGTCCTTTCTGCTACCGTAATACCGTCCTTGACTAACAATGCCACAACACCCCCTCTTTTACCATCTTCTCTGTTCTTACTGAAACATCTAAATTCCAGAACCTGCAACAACCATTCCTGTCCCTGCTCTATCCATGTCTCTGAAATGGCCACAACATCGAAGTCCCAGATACCAATTCATGCTGCAAGTTCACCCACCTTATTCTGGATGCTCCTGGCATTGAAGTAGCAACACTTCAAACCAACTTCCTGCTTGCCAGTGAACTCTTGCAACCTTGAAACCATATTTCTGACCTCACTACTCTCAACCTTCTGGCTACTGGAGCTACAATTCAGGTTCCCATTCCCCTGCTGAATTAGCTTAAACCCTCCCGAAGAGTATTAGCAAATATTTTCCCCAGGATAGTGGTACCCCTCTGGTTCAGGTGTAGACCATCCTGTTACAGAGGTCGCACCTACCCTAGAATGAGTCCAATTATCCAGGAATCTGAAACCCTCCCTCCTGCACAATCCCTGTAGCATGTCTAACTCCTCTCTCTCCCTATTCCTCGCCTCACTAGCACATGGCACGGGCAACAGAGAGTCATAGAGTCACAGAGTTGTACAGCATGGAAACAGACCCTTCGGTCCAACCCGTCCATGCTGACCAGATATCCAAACCCAATCTAGTCCCACCTGCCAGCACCTGGCCCATATCCCTCCAAACCCTTCCTATTCATATACCCATCCAAATGCCTCTTAAATGTTGCAATTGTACCAGCCTCCACCACTTCCTCTGGCAGCTCATTCTGTGTGAAAGAGTTGCCCGGTAGGTCCCTTTTATATCTTTCCCCTCTCACCCTAAACCTATGCCCTCTAGTTCTGGACTCCCCGACCCCAGGGAAAAGACTTTGTCTATTTACCCTATCCACGTCCCTCATAATTTTGTAAACCTCTATAAGGTCACCCCTCAGCCTCCAACACTCCAGGGAAAACAGTCCCAGCCTGTTCAGCCTCTCCCTGTAGCTCAGATTCTCCAACCCTGCCAACATCCTTGTAAATCTTTTCTGAACCCTTTCAAGTTTCACAACATCTTTCCAATAGGAAGGAGACCAGAATTGCACGCAATATTCCAACAGTGGCCTAACCATTGTCCTGTATAGCCGCAACATGACCTCCCACCTCCTGTACTCAATACTCTGACCAATGAAAAAAAACATACCAAACACCACCTTCACTATCCTATCTACCTGTGACTCCACTTTCAAGGAGCAATGAACCTGCACTCCAAGGTCTCTTTGTTCAGCAACACTCCCTAGGACCTTACCATTAAGTATATAAGTCCTGCTAAGATTTGCCTTCCCAAGATACAACACCTCACATTAATCTGAACTGAACTTCACCTGCCACTTCTCAGCCCATTGGCCCATCTGGTCAAGATCCTGTTGTAATCTGAGGTAACCTTCTTCGCTGTCTGCTACTATTCCAATTTTGGTGACATCTGCAAACTTACTAACTGTACCTCTTATGCTCGCATCCAAATCATTTATGTAAATGACAGAAAGTAGAGGACCCAGCACCGATCCTTGTGGCACTCCACTGGTCACAGGCCTCCAGTCTGAAAAACAACCCTCCACCACCACCACCACCACCATCTTCTGTAACTAAACTAACTAAATGGCTAGTTCTCCCTGTATTCCATGAGATCTAACCTTGCTAACCAGTCTCCCATGGGGATCCTTGTCGAATATAGATCACATCTATGCTCTGCCCTCATCAATCCTCTTTGTTACTTCCTCAAAAAACTCAATCAATCAAGTTTGTGAGACATGATTTCCCACGCACCAAGCCATGTTGACTATCCCTAATCAGTCCTTGCCTTTCCAAATACATGTACATTCTGTCCCTCAGGATTCCCTCCAACAATGTGCCCACCACCGAGGTCAGGCTCACCGGTCTATAGTTCCCTGGCTTGTCCTTACCGCCCTTCTTAAACAGTGGCACCACGTTTGCCAATCTCCAGTCTTCTGGCACCTCACCTGTGACTTTCGATGATACAAATATCTCAGCAAGAGGCCCAGCAATCACTTCTCTGGCTTCCCACAGAGTTCTCGGGTACACCTGATCAGGTCCTGGGGATTTATTCACCTTTAACCGTTTCAAGACATTTAGCACTTCCTTCTCTGTAATATGGACATTTTGCAAGATGTCACCATCTATATCTTCCATATGCTTTTCCACAGTAAATACTGATGCAAAATACTCACTTAGTATCTTCCCCATTTTCTGCCACTCCACACAAAGGCCGCCTTGCTGATCTTTGAACCAGAGCTAACAAGTCTGTTATGGCATTAAGCTTCCTTCCTAGCTCCCTGAATTTCTACCCTAAATCCCCATCACTTTTCCTCCCTATGTCTTTAGTACTTATGTGGACCACAACTTGGGGCTGCTCCCCACCACCTCACCCCCCCCCCTCTCAAGGATCCCGAAAACATGATCAGAGACATGCTATGAAGAGATAGACAGATTAAATGAGCTAGCAACAAAGTGATAGATACATAATACACAACAAAGAATACAGGAATTTAGCTCACAGATACAGCAAACTATTGAGAGACATGTGCTGGTCTTTAGTGAAAGGCGGAATTATAAGGAGGTCTTGTTACAGTTTCCTATGGTTTTAGTGAGACTACACCTGTTTGTGTGTTTTCGATCTCTGTATGTAAGCAAGGACAGTTGGTGAACTCTGCCCCCCATTTTGATTACTTTTCCCTGAGAGCCAATCTTAATCTTGTTTTTCAAATATTTACTTTCAGACAGAGTTGTTCATTATTCTGCTAGCTGTGCACACTTTGGAAACAGACTTTGTTCCTTTACTAAACCGCGACTACTTCTTTTGCTTTTGATTCATAACATTTGTCATTTTATCTCTTCCATCCACAACGTGATACCAAATTTTCTCCTCTTTAATTCCCTTACCCCCTTTCAGTAGCAGGAATTCCATCATGTTTATACCTTTATTCTCTTAAGATGTTGTATTCATCAAGTCATACAGCATGGAAACAGACCTTTTGGTCCAACCCGTTAACACCAACCAGACATTCCAATCTGAACTAGTCCCATTTGCTAGAATTTGGTTAATGTCCCTCTAAATCCTGTCTATTCATATATCCAACGAGATGCCTTTTAAATGTCGTAATTGTACCAACATCCACCACTGCCTCTGGCAGCTCATTCCACACAAGCACCACCCTCTGCATGAAAATGTTACCCCTCAGGTCCTCTTTAAATCTTTCCCCTCTCACCTTCAACCTATGCCCTCTAGATTTGGACTCCCCCACCCAGGAAATAAGACCATGGCTATTCATCCTATCCATGCTCCTCATAGAACATAGAACAGTACAGCACAGCACAGGCCCTTCAGCCCTTGATGTTGTGCCGAAATTTTTATCCTACTCGAAGATCAGACTAACCTCTGTGCCCTTCATTTTACTATCTTCCATGTGCCTATCCAAGAGTTGCTTAAATGTACCTAATGTCTCTGACTCTACTATCACCGCTGGCAGTGCATTCCACACACCCACCACTCTCTGTGTAAAGAACCTACCTCTAACATTTCCCCTAAACTTTCCTCCAATTACCCTAAAATCATGTCCCCTCGTGATAGACATTTCCACCCTGGAAAAAGGTCTCTGACTATCCACTCTATCTATGCGTCTCTCCATCTTGTACACCTCTATCAAGTCACCTCTCATCCTTCTTCACTCCAATGAGAAAAGCCCTAGCTCCCTCAACCTTTCTTCAGAAGACATGCCCCTCCAGTCCAGGCAGCATCCTGAATCTTCATGCACCTTCTCAAAAGTTTCCACATTCTTCCTATGATGAGGTGACCAGAACTGAACACAATATGTCAAGTGTGGTCTAACCAGGGCTCTACAGTGCTGCAGCATAACCTCGCGACCCTTAAACTCAATCCCCCTGTTAATGAAAGCCAACACACCATATGCCATCTTTCAACTCTATCAATTTTGGTGGCAACTTGAGGGACCTATGGACATGGACCCCAAGATCCCTCTGTTCCTCCACACTCCCACACTCCCACACTCCCACTCTCCCACACCCCCACACTCCCACACTCCCACACACCCACACTCCCACACACTCCCACTCTCCCACACTCCCACACACCCACACTCCCATCCTGCTTTTAATCTTGTATTCTGCATTCAAATTTGACCTTCCAAAATGAATCACTTCACACTTTTCCAAGTTGAACTCAGTCCTGTCCCCCTTAGTCTACGAATTCACCAAATTTGTTCAGAACACCATTCAGGCCCTCCAGCTCCTCCATAACTTTTGATTCCATGGACCCCAACACCTCACCTTTGTCATGGACATCCTGTCCCTATACACGTCTATCCCCTATGACCAAGGCCTATAAGCCCTCCGTTACTTCATCTCCCACCGACCCAACCAGTTCCTGTCCATTGACACACTCATTTGATTCATGGAACTGCTCTTCAGCCTCAATAAATTCTCCTTCAAATCCTCCCACTTCCTCCAGATCAGAGGGGTAGCCATGGGCACCCGCATGGGTCCCAGCTATGCCTGCCTCTTTGTAGGATATGTCAAACAGTCCCCCTTTTGCAGTTACTCTGGCACCATTCTCCACCGTTCCCTCCACTACATCGATGACTGTATTGGCGTCACCTTGTGCTCCCACAAGGAGTTTGAACAGTTCATCAACTTCACCAATACCTTTTATCCTGACTCAAGTTCACAAGAATAATCTCCAACACCTCCGTACCCTTCCTGGACTTCTCTGTCTCTCGTGGCCAACTCAACACAGACATCTGTTTCAAAGCCACTGACTCCCACATCTACCTTGACTACACCTCCTCCCATACCACCAACATCTTACCCCCACCGTAAAAAAGAGATCCCTTACTCCCAGTTCCTCCTGAGTATCTGCTCCTAGGAGGAGCAATTCCACTCGAGAATATCACAGATGTCCTCCTATTTTAAGGATTGCAATTTCCCCTCCCATGTGATCAACAACACCCTCCAGGTCATCTCCTCCACTTCCCACACCTCCGTCCTTAAACCCCACCTCTTCCAACCACAACAAGGATAGAACACCCCCATCCTCACCTTCCATCCTACTAATCTCCAGTTACAGTGCATTATCATCTGCCATTTCTGCCACTGACAGTCAGACCTCACAACCAAAGATATATTTCCCTCCCACCTCTATCTACATACCGCAGAGACTATTCTCTCTGTGACTCCCTCGTTAGGTCACGCCCCCACCAACCCACCCTCCACACTTGGCACCTTCCCTTACCACCGCACAAGGTGTAAAACCTGCACCGACACCTCCTCCCTCACCTCTACCTTAGGCCCCAAAAGGAACATTTCAAACCCAGAAGAGATTTTTGTGCACATCCACACACCTCATCGGTTGCGTCTGTTGCTCTTGATGTGGTTTCCCTACATCGTGCCAACTCACGGAACATCTTTGGAAGGCACACACCAAACAACCTCACCGCCCTGTGGCACCGTGCTCCACTTCAACTCCCCCTCCCACTCCCCCAAGGACATGTAAGTCCTGGGCCTCTTCCACCATGAAATCAAATCCCTCCCACCAACCTGAGGAAAAATGCCTCGGGACCCTCCAACCACATGGCATCAGTATCAATTTCACCAGTTTCCAAATCTCCCCTCCCCCACCTCATCCCCCAACCCTCCAATTCAACATTGCCCTCTTGACCTCTCCATCTTCCTTCCCACCTATCTGCTCCATCCTCCCAACTGACCTATCACAATTACCTCTCACCTGCCTCCACTTATCGCCTTCCCACCTAGCTTCCACCCTGCCCCACATTTACCTCTCAGGCCCCTTCCCCCTCCACATTCTTGATGAAGGGTTTATGCCCAAAACGTCAACTTTGTGGGCGGCACAGTGGCACAGTGGTTAGCACTGCTGCCTCACAGCGCCAGAGACCCGAGTTCAATTCCCGCCTCAGGCAACTCTCTGTGTGGAGTTTGCACGTCCTCCCTGTGTCTGCGTGGGTTTCCTCCGGGTGCTCTGGTTTCCTTCCACAGTCCAAAGATGTGCAGGTCAGGTGTATTGGCCATGCTAAATTGCCCGTAGTGTTAGGTAAGGGGTAAATGTAGGGGAATGGGTGGGTTGTGCTTCAGCGGGTCGGTGTGGACTTGTTGGGCTGAAGGGCCTGTTTCCACACTGTAATGTAATCTGTTGCCTGCTCCTCAGATGCTGCCTGACCTGCTGTACTTTTTCAGTGCCACACTTTTCACCCCACACTCCCTCAGGCTTTACCATTAACTGTTTACGTCCTGCCCTGGTTTGCATTTTACCAAAATGCAACACTTCTCACATTTACCTAAATTAAACTCCATCTGCCACTCCTCAGCCCATACGATCAAGATCCAATTCTACTCTGAGGTAATCTTCTTCTCTCATGTTGTGGCTGTACACAATATTGCTTCGGCCACTTTTGGAATATTGTATGCAATCCTGATCTCCTTCCAATCAGAAGGATGTTGTAAAACTTGAAAGGGTTCAGAAAAGATTTACAAGGATGTTGCCAGTGTTGGAGGATCTGAGCTATATGGAGAGGCTGAACAGGCTGGGGCTGTTTTCCCTGGAGCGTCGGAGGCTGAGGGGTGACCTTATAGAGGTTTATAAAATCATGAGGAGCATGGATAGGGTAAATAGGCAAAGTCTTTTCCCTGGGGTGGGGGAGTCCAGAAATAGAGGGCATAGGTTTAGAATAAGAGGGGAAAGATATAAAAGAGACCTAAGGGGCAACTTTTTCACGCAGAGGGTGGTATGTGTATGGAATAAACTGCCAGAGGAAGTGGTGGAGGCTGGTACAATTGCAACATTTAAAAGGTGTGTGGATGGGTATATGAATAGGAAGGGTTTGGAGGGATATGGGCCGGGTGCTGGCAGGTGGGACTAGATTGGGTTGGGATATCTGGTTGGTATGGACTGGTTTGACTGAAGGGCCTGTTTCTGTGCTGTACATCTCTATGACTCTGTCCACCACACCACCGTTTTTTTGGTGTCATCTGCAAACTTCATGACCATATCTCCTATATTCACATCCAAATCATTTATGTAATTGACTAAAAGCAGTGAACCCAGTTCTGAGCCTCATGGCACACCACTGGTCACAGGTCTCCAGTCTGAAAAAACAACCCTCCCCCACTACCCGTTGTCTCCTAGCTTCAAGCCAACTTTGTAACCAATTGGCTAACTCCCCCCGGATCCCACGTGATCTAACCTTACTAACCAATCTGGTATGCGGAACCTTGTCGAACGCTTTGCTGAAGTCCATACAGGCAACGTCTACTGCTCTGCCTTCATCAATCTCCATTGTCACGTTCAAAAAACTCATAAACAGCTTTCCCCGTGCGCTGAAACTATGTCCTCGAGTTCTAGGTTCAGGAGAAATATCCTATCGTTATCCCACATATCATATATTCTAAGAATTTTATAACTTTAAATTGGATTACTTTTCATTCTTTGAAACTCAAAGAAAAAAGACTGGGTTGCCTCAATCTCTTAAATAAAAGAAAGAATTACTGATGGTGAAAATCTGAAACAGAAAGTGCTGGAATTGCTCAGCGAGTCTGGTGGCGTCTGTGGAGAGAAAGCAAAGTTAACGTTTCAAGTCTAGTGACCCTTCGTCAGAACTGAGGAGAAATCACTGGATTTGAAGTGTTAACTCTGCTTTCTCTCCACAGACACAGCCAGACTTGCTGAATTTCCCCAACAATTTCTGTTTTTGCCTCAATCTCTTGCTTCTGCTGTTTGAGGAATTAGTCTGGTGAGCTTGCACTGCACTCCCTCGATGGCAAGTACATTCTTCCTTAGCCAGTTTGCCTTGAGAAGGGGGAACACAAGTTAGAAGCTCCCAGAAACAGCAGTGGACTAACATTTCTGCCATTCTTCTGCAGTTGTAGAGACTCACTAAAAAATGAGGGACAGCTAATAACAAAGATGCAAATTAATTACAGGCTACATGGACGTGATGTGCTCCTTTCAATGAACTCAAGCAGAGGTAGCAGTACTTGAATGGACAGGTTGAGAAATGTGAAATGAAAAACGACATACTGTTGTTTATCTTCGTGGTAGCTTGCAATGGGGTGTGGTCCTTGTACCACGTTATGTTCGGTGCAGGGTAACCATTCCTAGTGACACACGTGGCAATCTGAGTAAGAGAGATAGCAAAGCACATTAACAATGACAAGATCAATAACAGCAGATCACCAATGATCTTAAGAAACAACTGATTAGCAATAAAGGTCATAAGAACATTGCAAAGTTGTGAAAGAAACAGTATAATGGTAAGTTTGTTTGTGTGGCACATGCTCTGGGACTGAGAGAACCACCTGGGGTTTTCAGGGAGGAGGAAGTGTGAACTGCAGATGCTGGGGATCAGAGTGCACAGTGCGGTGCTGGAAAGGCACAGCAGGTCAGGCAGCATCCGAGAAGCAGGAGAATCAATGCTTTGGACATAGGCTTTTCATCAAGAATGAGGCTTGTGGGCCGGGAGGGGGGGGGCCCTGAGACATAAATGGAGGGGGGGGGGGGGAGCTGGGGGGAATGCAGCTGAGAATGCAATAAATAGATGAAGGTGAGGGACAATGTGATAGGTCGGAGAGGAGGGTGGAATGGATAGATGGGAAAGACGATGGACAGGTCAAGAGAGCGGTGCTGAGTTGGAGACTTGGGACTGGGATAAGGTGGGGGAAAGAGGGAAAATGAGGAAACTGGTGAAATCCACATGAATCCTGTGTGGTTGCAGGGTCCCGAGGCAGAAGATGAGGTGTTCTTCCTCCAAGTGTTGGGTGGTTAGGGATTGGCGATGAAGGAGGTCCAGGACCTGCATGACCTTGGTGGAGTGGGAGGGGAGTTGAAGTGTTTAGCCACGGAGCAGTGGGGTTGGTTGGTGCGGGTGTCCCAGAGATGTTCTCTGAAATGATCCACAAGTTGGCATCCAGTCTCCCCGATGCAGAGGAGACCATATTGGGTGCAACGGATACGGTAGATGACATGTGTGGAAGTACAGGTAAATTTCTGATGAATGTAGAAGGATCCTTTGGGTCCTTGGAGGGGAGTGAGGGGGGAGGTGTGAGCGCAGGTTTTGCAATTCTTGGGGCGGCAGGGGAAGATGCTGGGAGTGGGTTGTGGGCTGGTGGGGGCGTGGGCATGGACCTGACAAGGAAGTCATGGACAAGACAGTCTCTCCGAAACGCTGATGGGGTGGGGAGAGAAATATATCCCTGGTGGTGGGGTCTGTTTGTAGGTGGCAGAAATGGCAGAGGATGATGCGATGTAAATGGAGGTTGGTGGAGTGGAAGGAGAGGACTGGGTGGGACGGAGGGGGATTCTGTCCTTGTTGCATTGGGAGGAGTGGGTTCAAGGGCAGAGGTGCAGGAAGTGGAGGAGATACGCTGGAGAGTATCAACCACGTGGGAGGGGTAATTGCAGTCTTTGAAGAAGGAGGCCATCTGGGATTTTCTATGGTGAAAATGGTCATCCTGGGAACAGATGCAGCAGAGATAGTGGAATTGGGAATAAAGGATGGCATTTTTACAGGAGGTAGGGTAGAAGGAGGTGTTGACCAGGTAGCTGGGGAATCAGTGGGTTTGCAGTAGATGCCAGTGGTTAATTGGTCGCTGGTGATGGAGATGGAGAGGTTCAGGAATGGGAGGGAGGTGTCTGAGATGGTCCAGTAAACTTGAAGTCAGGGTGAAAAGTGTTAGATTAGATTAGATTATTTACAGTGTGGAAACAGGCCCTTCGGCCCAACAAGTCCACACCGACCCTCCGAAGCGCAACCCACCCAAACCCATTCCCCTACATTTACCCCTTCACCTAACACTACAGGCAATTTAGCACGGCCAATTCACCTAACCTGCACATTTTTGGATTGTGGGAGGAAACCGGAGCACCCGAAGGAAACCCACGCAGACACAGGGAGAACGTGCAAACTCCACACAGTCAGTCGCCTGAGGCGGGAATTGAACCCGGGTCTCTGGCCACTGTGCCACTGTGCCGCCCAAATGTTAGTGAAGTTGATGAAATTTTCAACTTCCTTGTGGGAGCATGAGGCAGCACCAATACAGTCATCGATGAAGCAGAGGAAAAGATGGGAGGTGGTGCCGGTATAAAGGCGGAAGATGGGCTGTTCCATGTACCCAACAAAGAGTCCAACCTTCTACCTCAAGAGTGGAAAAGAAGTTCACTGTATAAAAGTTGCAAATATTATTCAAAATTATATTTATTCTAACCACGACATTTTCCCTTTGTCATGGTCCTCCAGATCATAAGCAGTGCTGTTAATACATTTATTTATGGATACTTTATTTCCTTATTTTATTTTCCAGTCCAGAATATGTTAAAAACTAAAAGAAAACCAAATGGGACATAAATAATGTTCTTAAAAGTTTCTCTGTCCAACCCACTTGCTGAGAACAAATTCGTTGCCCATATCTGAACCCACTGTCATTAAAATCAGAATTTTTAAAAAATGTTAACTTCACAAGCAAAGCAAATCTACCCATTCTAAAGGTTGAATTTAGCCTCAATATTTTTTCCAACCAGCACAGGCATCAAATACCTGCAAATCTAAAGGAATATCCCAACTACACAGGCAGCAGGAATGACTTTCATATTTGGGCTTCAGTAACATGGCACCTCCTGACTTTCTGACCGAACCAGCTGCAAACCCAGTGCCAGGGATCCACATTTCCTGTCAAACCCTTCAGCAGCCAGAGTATATTTGTCAACAGAAATAGAAAGAAGCAATACAGTTCAACAGTGGTTCACATGCATTCAGAATCTATATTGACAAATACTGAAAAAAAACTAACAGCAACAGATGCTGGAAGTCAGAAACAAAAATAAAAAATTGTTGTAAAACTAAAAAAAAATTGAAATCTCACGAAGACGGGAAAATATATACTAACTGCTAAAGAAATCTCTCCAAACGTTTCATTGAGCTTCACTTTACTACAATTGTCAGGGACACAAGGGTAGGCCATTCAGCCTATTGAGTCCCTTCAGCCAATCAATTAAATCACGGCTGATCATTTAATTCAATGTCACTTTCATGCACTATCTCCAAATCCCTTGATGTCATTAGTCTCCAGAGATTTATAGATGTCTGTCTTGAATCTGCTGAGTGGTTGAGTTTCCATATCTCTCTGGGATAGAGAATTCCAAAGATTAACTGCCCTCTGAGTAAAGAAGTTTCTAATGTCAGTCCAGAGATTATATTCTCTAGTTCTATCAGCCAGAGAAACCATCCTATCTATATCCATCCTGCCAACAAGCCCCAAAATAATGCTGCAAGTTTAAATTAGGTCACCCCACATTCTTTGAAACTTTGGTGAATACAGACTCAATCTCCTTAATCTTTTCTCATAAAACAATTCCACCATCTCAGGGTTTAATCTGATGAATCTCTGTCCACTCTATCTCTGGCAAGTAAAACCTCCTTTCCATAAAGAAGTCAAAACTGTACATAATACTTCAGGTGAGGTTTCATCAAATTCTACACAACTGCAGCAAGATAGCTTTACTCCTGTATTCAAATTCCCTTGCAATCCCCTTCCAATGTGCTATTTGCCTTAACTGTTGAAGTGACTGATTCTTTAGTGACCTGTGAACACAGATAAGGTCTCTTTAGACAAGATACTTCTTAGCCTCTCATCACTTAAGAAATATTCTGCTTTTCTGTTTTTCCTACTAAAGTGAAGAACTCACACTACATTCCAACTATCACTTTCTAGTTTAATCACTTAACCAATTCAAGTTCTCTTGAAGTCTCCTTGCATAGTCTTCACATGTAAGTTTTGACTCAGCCTAATATCATCAGCAAATCTGGAAATATTACAAAGGTCTCCATATCCAGATCATTTGCCTCACAACGCCAGGGATGTGGGTTCAATTCTCGCCTCAGGCAGCTGTCTGTGAAGTTTGCACATTCTCTCCATGTCTGTGTGGGTTTCCTCCCACAGTCCAAAGATGTGCAGGTCAGGTGGATTGGCCATGTTAAATTGCCCATAGTGTTTATTGCATTAGTCAGGTGTAAATATAGGGTGGGGGAATGGGTCTGGGTGGGTTGTTCTTCGGTGTGAACTTGTTGGGCCAAAGGGCCTGTTTCCAGACTGTACGGAATCTAATCTAATCCTCAAAACACAGCTATAAACCTAGCACTGATTTCTGCATTTCCCACTAGTAACAGGCACTTTTACAATTTATTGTTTGGATGTGAGTATTGCTGGCAAGGCAGCATTTGTTGCCTGTTTCTAATTGTTTTTCAACACAGTGACTTGCTCGGCAATTTCCGAGGACAATTAGGAAATCAACCAATTGTTAAACACGAGATAAGGACTAGATTTCCTTCCTTAAAGAACATTAGTGGAACAGATGGGTTTTTGTGACAACTGATGATAGTTTCAAAACCCCGCCACTGAGACTAACTTTACATTCCAGACTTGATTGAATTTAAATTCCATGAGCTGCTATGGTGGGATCTGAACACATCTACAGATAATTTGTCTGGGCCAGCAACTTACTAGTCGAGTGTCATTACCACTATGCCACCATTTCCCACTACCGTTCTGAGAATAATCTGAATATTCTTAGCTCTGCATTCAGGTTAACAACAATTCTCAATCTTTGTCAATACTTTTCCCCAAATCCTGTGTGCTCTAATTATATTTACTAACTTCCTGCGGCAGGACATGTGGTGGCACGGTGGCACGGTGGTTCGATAGGAGTTTGCACATTCTCCCCGTGTCTGCGTGGGTTTCCTCTAGATACTCCGGTTTCCTCCCACAGTCCAAAAGATGTGCAGGTCAGGTGAATTGGCCATGCTAAATTGCCCATAGTGTTAGGTGAAGGGGTAAATGTAGGGGAATGGGTCTGGGTGGGTTGCTGTTCGGAGGGTCGGTGTGGACTAGTTGGGCTGAAGGGCCTGTTTCCACACTGTAGGGAATCTAATCTAATCTAACCTTATGAGAAGTCTCCTGAAAATCCAAATGCACCACATCTACTGGTTTCCCTAAATCAATGCTTCCAATAGTTCCTCAAAAGACTCCCAACAAGTTAGCCAAACATACTTTCCCTTCATAAATCCATGTTGATTCTGCCCATTTTTTCCATTTGCTTCTACATGTCCAATGTCCCATCTTTTACAATAGATTGCAACATAAGACAAAACCATAAAACCAATAGAAATAGGAGCAGACATTAGGCCATTCAGCCCATTGAGTCTGCTCTGCCATTCAGTCATGGCCGATATGTTTCATAACCCCATTGTCCTGCTTTCTCCCCATAGCCCTTGATCCCCTTGATACTCAAGAACCTATCTATCTCAGTCTGAAATATACTCAATGACCTGGCCCCCACAGCCTTCTGTGGCGATGAATTCCATAGATTCCCCACTCTCCAGCTGAAGACTTTTTTTTCTTATCTCCATTCTAAAAGGTCTTCCCTTTACTCTAAGGCTATGGCATCAGGTCCTGGTCTCTCCTACAAATGGAAATATCTTCCCAACATCCACTCTGTCCAGGCCATTCAGTGTTCAGTATGTTTCAGTTAGATTGCCCCTCATCCTTCTAAACTCCATCGTGTATAAACCCAAGTCTCAAACGTTCCTCACATGTTAAGCTTTTCATTCCTGGGACCATTCTCATGAACCTCCTCTGAACACGCTCCAGGCCAGTACATCCTTCCTGAGATATGGGGCCCAAAAATGCACACAATACTCCAAATGTGGTCTGACCAGAGCCTTATAGAACCTCAGAAGCACATCCCTGCTTTTATATTCAAGTCCTCTCACAATAAATGACATCTTTGCATTTGTCTTCCAAACTACGGGCTCAACCTGCAAGTTTACCTTGAGAGAACCCTAGACTAGAACTCCCAAGTCACTTTGTACTTCAGATTTATGAACTTTCTCCCCATTTCGAACATAGTCCATGCCTCTATTCTTCCTATCAAAGTGCATGACCTCACCCTTTCCCACGTTTTACTCCATCTGTCACTTCTTTGCCCACTCTCCTAACTTGTCCAAATCCTTCTGCAGCCTCCCCGCCTCCTCAATGCTACCTGTCCCTCGACTTATCTTTGTATCATCTGCAAACTTAACCAGTATGCCCTTCATTCCTTCATCTAGATTGTTAAATATAAAGTGAAAAGTTGTGGTCCCAACACTGAGCCTTGCAGAACACCCTTTCTCACTGGCTGTGATCCTGGGAAAGACCCTTTCATCCCCACTCTCTGCTTTCTGCCAGACAGCCAAGCTTCTCTCCATGTTAGCACCTTGCCATTCACACCATGGACTCTTATCTTACTCAGAAGCCTCGTGTATAGCACCTTGTCAAAGGCCTTCCTGAAGTTCAGGTAGATAACATCCACTAGCTCTCCTTGGTCTAACCTGCTTATTATGTCCTCAAAGATTTCTAGCAGGTTTGTCAGTATGACCTCCCCTTGATGAAACCATGCTGACTTTGTTCTATTTTACCATACACGTCCAAGTATTCAGAAATTTCATCCTTCACAACGGATTCCAGGATCTTACCCAAGACTGAATTGAGGCTAATCAGTCTGTACGTTTCCCCCTTTTGCCTTACTCCCCTTTTTAAACAGGGGTGTCTCATTAGTGATTTTCCAATGTTTCGGACCCTCCCTGATTCCAGCCATTCCTAATAGATCACTAGTAATACCTCCACTTAGTCATAAAGATGTACAGCACGGAAACAGACCCTTCGGTCCAACCTGTCCATGCCGACCAGATATCCCAACCCAATCTAGTCCCACCTGCCAGCACCTGGCCCATATCCCTCCAAACCCTTCCTATTCACATACCCATCCAGATGCCTTTTAAATGTTGCAATTGTACCAGCCTCCACCACTTCCTCTGGCAGCTCATTCCATACACGTACCACTCTCTGTGTGAAAAAGTTGCCCCTTAGGTCTCTTTTATATCTTTTCCCTCTCACCCTAAACCTATGCTCTCTAGTTCTGGACTCCCCGACCCCTGGGAAAAGACTGCCTATTTACCCTATCCATACCCCTCATGATTTGGTAAACCTCTGTAAGGTCACCCCTCAGCCTCTGACACTCCAGGGAAAACAGCCCCAGCCTGTTCAGCCTCTCCCTGTAGCTCAAATCCTCCAACCCTGGCAACATCCTTGTAAATCTTTTCTGAACCTTTTCAATTTCACAACATCTTTCCGATACGAAGGAGACCAGAATTGCACACAATATTCCAACCAATGTCCTGTACAGCCACAACATGACCTCCCAACTCCTGTACTCCATACTCTGACCAATAAAAGAAAGCATACAAATGCCTTCTTCACTATCCTATCTACCTGTGACTTCACTTTCAAGGAGCTATGAACCTGCACTCCAAGCTCTCTTTGTTCAGCAACACTCCCTAGGACCTTACCATTAAATGTATAAGTCCTGCTAAGATTTCCTTTCCCAAAATGCAGCACCTCGCATTTATCTGAATTAAACTCCATCTGCCACTTCTCAGCCCATTGGCCCATCTGGTCCAGATCCTGTTGTAGTCTGAGGTAACCCTCTTCGCTGTCCACTACACCTCCAATTTTGGTGTCATCTGCAAACTTACTAATTGTACCTGTTATGCTTGCATCCAAATCATTTATGTAAATGACAGAAAGTAGAGGACCCAGCACCGATCCTAGTGGCACTCTACTGGTCACAGGCCTCTAGTCTGAAAAACAACCCTCCACCACCCTGTCTTCTACCGTTGAGCCAGTTCTGTATCCAAATGGCTAGTTCTCCCTTTATTCCGTGAGGTCTAACCTTGCTAACCAGTCTCCCATGGGGCACCTTGTCGAACGCCTTACAGAAGTCCATATAGATCACATCTAACGCTCTGCCCTCATCAATCTTCTTTGTTACTTCTTCAAAAACCTCAATCAAGTTTGTGAGACATGATTTCCCACACACAAAGCCATGTTGACTATCCCTAATCAGTCCTTGCCTTTCCAAATACATGTACATCCTGTCCCTCAGGATTCCCTCCAACAACTTGCCCACCACTGACATCAGGCTCACTGGTCTGTAGTTCCCTGGCTTGTCCTTACCACCCTTCTTAAACAGTGGTACCACGTTAACCAACCTCCAGTCTTCTGGCACCTCACCTGTGACTATTGATGATACAAATATCTCAGCAAGAGGACCAGCAATCACTTCTCTAACTTCCCACAGAGTTCTAAGGTACCCCTGATCAGGTCTTGGGAATTTATCCACCTTTATGCGTTTCAAGACATCCAGCACTTCCTCTTCTGTAATATGGACATTTTGCAAGGTCATAGAGTCATAGAGATGTACAGCATGGAAACAGACCCTTCGGTCCAACCCATCCATGCCTGCCCTGACTGTTTGACTCTCTTCTGTTCTCAACTGTACCAGTGTCAGATTGACCTCTTTCCTCTCTATCTCCCTGGGTCCCACCCCCCCCCCCCCACCTTACTAGTTTAAATCCTCCCAAGCAGCTCCAGCAAATTTCTCTACCAGTATATTCGTCCCCTTCCAATTTAGGTGCAATCCATCCTTCTTGTACAGGTCACTTCTACCCCAAAAGAGATTCCAATGATCCAAAAATGTGAATCCTTCTCCCATACACCAGCTCCTCAGCCATGCATTCATCTGCTCTATCCTCCTATTCCTGCCCTCACTAGCTCGTAGCACTGGGAGTAATCAGACATTACTACTCTCGAGGACCTCCTTTTTAAATTTCTACCTAGCTCCCTGTTATCTCCCTTCAGAATCTCAACCTTTTCCCTTCCAATGTCGTTGGTTCCAATGTGGACAATGACCTCCTGCTGGCCCCTCTTCCCCATGGGAACATTCTGCACCCTCTCTGAGACATCCTTGATCCTGGCACCAGGGAAGCAACATACCATTCTGATTTTTCGCTGCTGGCCACAGAAATGTCTGTCTGTACCTTGGACTACAGAATCCCCTAACACGATTGATCTCTTGGAACCCGACCTAGCCCTCATTGCATGAGAGCCAGTCTCAATACCAGAAACTTTACTGTTCGTGCTGGGAATCCATCACATTTTCCAAAACAGCAAACCTGCTTGAAATGGGTCTAGCTACAGAACACACCTGCACAAGGTGCCTACCTCTCTTACCCTTCCTGGAGTTAACCCATCTATGTGACTGTATCTGAGACTTTCCCCCCTTCCTATAACTGCCACCCATCACATAATGTTGCAAATTCCTCATTGCTTCTAACTGTCTCTCCAACTGATCCATTCAATCTGATAAGATTTGTAACCAACAGCATTTATGGCAGATATAATCTGCAGTAACCCTTAAACTCTCTTTAAATTCCCACATCTGACAGGAAGTACATATCACTGTACTAAAGGCCATTTGTGCTCCTTCACAATCTACAGACCCAGAAATTAACACTGTCTTATTCCTCTACAAAACACTACCCCAGGTTAGATTAATAGTTACGTCTTATATTGTAAGTTTAATCAAGAGACATAGCTCAAAAAACATAATCAAGAAAGAACCCACTCTACTCACTACTGCAGACTTTCTGTAGGCCACTTAAAACAATTAACTTATCTGGTTCTGTGCTGTGAACTTCGCCCATACAGTTCCTCCAAGATCAGTTGTGAATTTCACTGTTTGTTAATTTTCCCAGACGCACATCGATGTCCAGCAATACATGAATTCAAACAAAGGCAATGTCAGTTTCTTTCTCTGTCTCTCCTGCACTGACCTCACCATGTGCTTCCTTTATCTGTTGTTTTGACTTTTTTCCCAAAGTTCCAAAACAATGCAACAGCATATAAAACAGTAATTGCTGCTCCTGGAATTCGAGGAAATCACCTCCAGCACCTAAAATACCTCAAAAATGCAGCAGCTGTTACAGCCAGAAATTTTTCCCGTCCTCCATCTTGAATTACCCAGAATCCTTTTGTATTTCCCATAAAACTCTGGGGTGTAGTCAATCTGGTCCAGGTGATTTATGCACTTTCAGACAATTCAGTTTTTCTAGCACCTTCTCCTTGGTGAAGGCCACCATACTCAGCTGGCTCCCTCACTTTCTTGAATTTTGGAGTATTACTCATGTCTTCCACTGTGAAGACTGACAATAAGTAACTAATCAGTTCCTCAGCCATTTCCCTGTTCCCCACGACTATCTCTCCAGTGTCACTTCCCAGTGGTCGAATGTGCACTTTATATATTTAAAGAAACTCTTACAGTCTTCCTTTATGTTTCTGGCTAGCTTAACTTGCTATTTAATTTACTTAATCTGCTCCTTCTTCTTTTTGTCACCCTCTGTAGGTCTTTGTAAGCTTCCCAATCCTCTGGTTTCCCACTGCGCTTTGCCATATGATACGCTTTCTCTTTTGTTTTTATGTTATCCCTGCCTTCCCTAGTCAGTCATGGTTACCTCATCCTCCCTATACCCTGCTTCTTCATATTGGGATGAATCTCTGTGTCTCCTGATTTACTCCCAGAAACCCCTGCCATTGCTGTTCCACTGTCTTTCCTGCTAGGCCCCTCTCCCAGTCAATTCTGGTTAGCTCCTCCCTTATGCCTCTGTAGTTGCCTTTTCTCAGCTGTAATACCGTTACCTCTATCTTCTCCCTTTCAAATTGCAGAGTAAATTCAATCACATTATGCTCTGCCTTCTAAGGGTTATCAAGTCTGCCTCATTGCACAACATTAAATCCAATATTGCCTGTTTCCCAGTGAGCTCCACCACAAGCTGCTCCAAAAAGCCATCTCAGACATTCCACAAGTTCCTTTTCGTGCAATCCACTACCAACCTGATTTTCCCTGTCCCCGTGTGTATTGAAATTCCCCATGATCACTGTAACTTTGCCTTTCCTATACATCTTTTCTATTTTCTGGTTTGTCTTGTGCCCCAGCTCCTGATTACTGTTTGGAGGCCTGGACGTAACTCTGAATATGGCTTCTTTCACCTTTGCGGTTCCTCAATTCTACCCGCACAGATTCTACACCATCTGACCATACTTCGTTTCTTACTATTAATTTAGTTTCATTTCTAACCACTAAGGCAATCCCATCCCCTCTGTCTGCCTGCCTATTTTTTCGGATAGTTCCCAATCCTGATCCTGTTGCAGCCACATCTCTGTGATGCCCACCATGTCAAACCTGCCTATTTCAATCTACACCACAAGCTCATTTACCTTATTTCATACACAGCATAGATTCAAATATAACACCTTCATTCCTGCATTATCTATCCTTTCTCATTGTCATTCTTCTTTACAGTGTGTTTGAAGTTTGCTATTACAATGTAAGATGTGCAAGACATATATTTTAATATTTATTTTTGAGTTTGGATTTTGAAATACTGCCATGGTTGTGGAAACTGCAGCATCTCCAAGATGCACAGCCAAGGCTCCACATTCCAAACAGCACATTCCAAACCCATGACTATTTCCATCTCGAAGGGCAAGGGCAGCAGATATGTGTGAATACCAACACCTGCAAGTTCCCCTCCAAGCCACTAACTATCCTGACTTGGAAATTTATCACTGTTCCTTCAGTGGGATTGGTTCAAAATCCTGGAATGCCCTCCCTAACAGCACTGTGGATCTACCTACAGCACAGGGACTCCAGCAGGCCAAGAAGGTTGCTCATTACCATCTTCTCAAGGGGTAAAAACTAAGGATGGGCAATAAATACCCACATCCCATGAATGTTTTTTTTTAAAATGTAGGTTTTGGTCTGTGTGTAAGGGGATTAACTTTTCAAGGTTTCTGGAGCCATGCTCATTTTGAAAATCACTCAGAGAGACTTCCTGGATTTGTGATGGTAATTTATTTTACTAGCAGAGAGTAAACATTAAAGACGGTTAGCTTGTTTTCTGTTTGAAAGATCAGGAATTGATTTTATTAAGCTTAGGGGCAAAGTTTAATGTATAAAACAGTTTCTTCTTCAGAAAGGAGTTAGTTTGGACAAGTTGGGAAGTAGGTTACTTCAGTGAAAGGGTAATTGTTTTAAAGATGTAGACCAGAAAAGTTTGGTTAGAACCTGAAAGGGTTATTTCAAGCTAAGAGAGTCAAAGTTCAGTTGTGTGAATACTTAAGGAAAAGGCCTTCAAACTCGCATAACTGCAAATTGAAAGCAACAATTTTATCAAACCGATATATGTGTTAGAGCAAGGAATTCTCTCTAGTGCTTCACTGTGGTAGAATATGCTGTTGTGATGAACAGAATATTGTATTTTATCATGTTTCAAAATCTTCTAAACAGTGTTTCATATAAAATAGCTTGGTTTATTTTATCTTTTCCTTTGAGTAGTATACTTCCAGTTTATTGCTAAATCTTGATTCACAATATTGTGTGCTTGTGTTTCAGTAAAAGACGACCTCATTAAATTAAAAAAAACAAAATATGATTTAAAAAGCAGATTTCAGTTTGGGATCAGACTTGTCCAGTAATAACAACAGTGGGGCCATAACACTATTACTGACATTAGACTAACAGGTTTTTAAAACTCACCCAAAGAACAAAAGAGAAGTACAGCACAGGAACAGGCCCTTCGGCCCTCCAAGCCTGTGCCAATCATCATGCCCTAACTAAACTAAACAAAATACAAACCTTCTGCCCTTATTCGGTCCGTATCCCTCTATTCCCTCCCTTTTATGTAACCAGCCAGCTGCCTCTTAAATGCAACCAATCTGCCTGCTTTCACCACCTCTTCTAGCAGTGTGTTCCAGGCTCCCACTGTTCTCTGCCTGAAAAACTTCCCTCGCACATCTCCCTTAAGCTTTCCACCTCTCTTGTTGAACCTGTAACCCCTTGTAATTGAAACTTCAACCCTGGGAAAACGCCTCTGACTATCCAGCCCATCTATGCCTTTTGTAATTGTGTAGGCCACTATCAGTCTCCTCTCAGCCACCACCTTTCCAGTGAAAACAATCCCAGTCTTTTTAATCTTCCCTCACAGCCAATGCCCTCAAGACCAGGCAACATCCTGCTGAACCTTCTCTAGACGGTCTCCAAAGCTTCCACATCCTTCTGGGAGTGTGGTGACTCATGGAATGCTGGCTGGGTTAGCATTTATTGCCCATCCCTAGTTGCCCTTGAGAAGGTGGTGGTGAGCTGCCTTTGTGAACTGCCACAGTCCACCTGCTGTAGGTAAACCAAAACATTGTTAGGGAGGAAATACCAGGAGTTTAACCCAATGACAGTGATAGAACAGCAATATATTTCCAAGTTAGGATGGTGAGTGGCTGGGAGGGGAACTTGCAGGTGGTGGTGTTCCCATGTATCTACTGCCCTTGTCAATAGACAATAGGTGCAGGGGTAGGCCATTCGGCCCTTTGAGCCTGCACCACCATTCATTATGATCAAGGCTGATCATCCACAACCAGTATCCTGTTCCTGCCTTATCCCCATAACCCTTGATTCCACTATCTTTAAGATCTCTATCCATCTCTTTCTTGAAAGTATCCAGAGACTTGGCCTCCACTGCCTTCTGGGGCAGACCATTCCATATATCCACCTTCTAGCTGTCAGATGGATATCCTTCTAGATGGAAGTGGTTGTGGGTTTCAAAGGTACTCTTGAAGGATCTTTGATGAATTCCTGCAAGTGCTTCTTGTAGATAGTGCACACTGCTGTTACTGAATGTTGGTGGTGGAGGAAATAGACGTTTGTGAATGTGGTGCCAATCAGGCAGGTTACTTTATCCTGAATGGTTCGAGACAAAAAAACTGCAGAATTCAAAGTAGACAAGCAGGAGGCTGGAAGAATGCAGCAAGCCAGGCAATGTGAGGAGGTGGAGAAGTCAATGTTTTGGGTGTAATCCTTCTGCAGGACCGAGGGTGGGTGGAAAGGGAGTTGCAGATGAAGTGGAGGTAGGGGAGGGGGGTGATGGTGGGGAGGTGGGGATAGATGAACACAGGTAGAGGGTAGGACCTGGTTGGTCAATGAATCCTCCCTTCGACAACCAGGTCGTACACTCTCCTTGTGTTCACTAATCCCTACCTTACCTCACCACATCACCACCCCCCAATCCCCTTTACCTGCAGCTTCTTTTATACCCTCCCCCAACTTCTCCCCTCCTCACGCTGCCTGGCTCGCTGTGTTCTTCCAGCCTCCTGGATAAGGTAGACAAGCAGGAGGCTGGAAGAACACAGCAAGGCACTTTACTGATGATCAAGAGTAGACTGATGGTGGTAATTGGTGGGGTTGCATTTTTTTTTGTATTTAATTGCCTCTCTATTTCTAAAGCCCAGGATTCCATATATCTTATTAAACTCACAGTCAGCCCTTTACCTATTTGTCCTGCTTTTTTATGTACAGGATATACCTGGGCAATTTTCCTCATTGTCAGGTAGATATCAGTGTTGTAACTGTACTGGAACAGCTTGGCTAGGGGGAGCAGCAAGTTCTGTAGTGTAAGTCTTCAGTACCATTGCAGAATGTTGTCAGGGCCCATAGTTTTTGCAGTATCCAGTGTTTCCAACTGTTCCTTGAAATCTCATGGAGTGAATCAAACTGGCTGAAGCCTGGTATCTGTGACGCTGGGGACCACTGGGGGAGGCTGAGGTGGGTCATCCACTCGGCACTTCTGGCTGAAGATTGCTGCGAATGTTTTGGCCGTATCTTTAGCACTGACGTAGATTAGATTACTTACAGTATGGAAACAGGCCCTTCGGCCCAACAAGTCCACACCGACCCGCTGAAGCGCAACTCACCCAGGCACATTCCCCTACATTTACCCCTTCACCTAACACTACGGGCAATTTAGCATGGCCAATTCACCTGACCTGCACATTTTTGGACTGTGGGAGGAAACCGGAGCACCCGGAGGAAACCCACACAGACACGGGGAGAATGTGCAAACTCCACACAGAGTCGCCTTGAGATGGGAATTGAACCCGGGTCTCTGGCGCTGTGAGGCAGCAGTGCTAACCACTATGCCACCGTGCTGGACTCTTCCATCATTGAGGACGGGGGGTATTTGTGGAGCTGTTTAATTTCCCACCATCATTCATGACTGGATGCAACAGGACTGCAGAGCTTAGATCTGATCTGTTGGTTGTGGGATTGCTTAGCTCTGTCTATCACTTGCTGCTTACTCTGTTCTGCACGCGAGTAGTCCTGTTTGGTAGCTTCACCAGGTTGACACCTCATTTTCAGGTATGCTGGTCCTGCTCCGAGCATGCCCTCCTGAACTCTCCATTGAACCAGGGTTGATCTCCTGTCTTGATGGTAATGTGGGACATGGCAGGCCACAAGTTTGCAGATTGTGCTGAAATACTGTCGATGCTCCAGTGTCTCATGGATACCCAGCCTTGAGTTGTCAGATCTGGTTGAAGTCTGTCCTATTCAGCAGACTAAATGTAGTTTGCCATTCTCCCTCTTCCTTCTTTCTTTCATTAGTACTACTCTTCAGTCATCAGGATTTTTTCTAAAATCTACAGACTTCTGGAAGAGAATCAATTTTACTACCTCTCCATCCACCACCTCAACACTGGGATGAAGCTCATCTGATCTTTGGAATTTATCAACTTTCAACCCAGTTAGCTTTTCAAATACCCTCTTTCCTGATAACAAATTCTTTTAGTTTCTTCATTTCTGGGAGATCTTTAAGATCTTCCTCCATGAAGACTGACACAAAACAATTTTTTTGTTTCTCTGCCATCCACCTGTTCTCCATTCAAAATAGGAGGCATGTTACCTTTATTTGTAATAAATTGCTTAAAACAGATACACAGTCTTTGTAGTCTTAGGAAGATGAGTTCACCTTTTAGCTTGTTAAAGCTTGTCCTACCAATCAGTGAACACATACTTGAGTTATGAAGTAACTCCATGATCACACAGCACTGCCCTTTGATGTGAAGGGCAGTGCTTGTCACTGGCCACCCGGGTGTTTTCCTATCTTCCTGGTGGTGGAAATTGAATAAAGATTCGTGCACCTCGTGTCTCTCACTGTGTCTCACACCTGCACACACACACCATGGGTGCTGGGGAAAAAATAAGCACTACCGCAATTAGGCGGTAGTGTGGGGGTTAAATTTAACAAAAAAGGAAAAAAAAAGAAAAAAAGAAGAAAAAAAATGAAGTTACTCCATACCATTAACAACAAGATTTAGGCCTTTTTGAGAGAGACTCACAGCAACATGTTGACATGAGGTAACGAAGGGGAAATTTAACTAATTTTTTTCTTAAACTACAAAGGTGTCTGTGAATCTCTTCAATTTCTTTACATATTAAAATAATCCTGAAGTATAAACGTGAGACAACTGAGTGTCAGTCTTTCAGTTTTGCCTACCTCTGATGGTTCTGTTTTCATTATTGATATGAGTTTATTACTTTCAAATATCTCAGGTATTTCTGGTGCATCTGCAAAAAAAAGCAGAAATCGGTAAATACAGAAACAGAGGCATTTTAAAAGATGTAAAAAAAAACTAGACCCATGCTCTTATCTGTCCTTGCCCAACTGTGTCAAGTGATTGGTCAAAATAGAACACATCACAATCAGAATAACAGCCAGAGATAATATAAGGGGAAGAACAATGTACATCATGGGTTTGGAGGTTATATAATATGCTGCCTGAAAGGATGGTAAAGGTATGGTGGTAATGCCACTAGACTAGTAACCCAGGGCCCCACAATTCTGGGTACATGGGTTCAAAGTCTACCATGTCAGATGGTGAAATCTGAATTCAATAAAAATTGGGAGTAAAATAGTGACTGTGTGACTAGACGCATTGACAGACATCTTTGCATCCTCGTTGGCCACAGGTGAGGTCCCAGAGGACTGGAGAATAGCCAATTTTGTCCCATTGTTTCTGAAGCATAACAGGGATAATCCAGGAGATTACAGGCCATTGGGGCCTCACATCAGTGGGAGGAAAATTATTGGAAAAGATTCTCAGAGACAAGATCTAAACGCATTTAGACGCGAATGGACTATTAGTGATAGACTGCACAGGTTTGAGTGGCAGAGGTCAAGCCGCACTACCTTGATCAAGATTTTTCAGGAGGTGACTAAGATAATTGATGAGGGAAAAGCGGTTGATGTTGAAGGACTTCAGTAAAGCCTTTGACGAGATCTGTCATGGCAGACTGGTACAAAAAGGTGAAGTCACATGGTATGAAGTGAGCTGGCAAAGTGAATACAGAACTGGCTTAGTCATAGGAGATAGAGGGTCGTGGTGTAAGGGTGCTTTTTGGAATGGAGGGTTGTGATTAGTGGTGTTCCACAGGGATCAGTGCTGGGATCTCTGCTGCTTGTATTCTACAGAAATGATTTGGAGGAAAACGTAGCTGGTCTAATTAGTAAATTTGCGGATGATACAAAGATTGGCAGAATTGCTGATAGTGAGGAGGATTGCCAGTGAATACAGTAGGATATAGATCAGTTGGGGGCAGGGACAGAAAAATGGCAGATGCAGTTGAATCTGAACAAATGTGAGATGATATTGGAAGGACATTTGGAAGGTCAAGTACAAGTTAAAATTACATAGTGAATGGCAGAACCTTTAGGGGTAGTGATATACAGAGGGATCTGGGTGTGCAGGTCCACTGAAGATGGCAGTGCAGATAGATAAGGGAGTGAAAAAGGCCTATGGCATGCTTGCCTTCATTGGAAGGGGTGCCGAGTATGAGGATAGACAAGCTATGCTGCAGCTTTATAGAACTTTAGTTAGGCCACACTTGGAATACTGCATACCGTTCTGGTCACTACACTACCTGAAGGATGTGGATGCTTCGGAGAGGATACAGAAAAGGTTACCAGGATATTGCCTGTTATGGGGGATTTTAGCTAAGAAGGAAGTTTGGATAGACTGAGTTTGTTTACACCAGAAAGCAGGGGGTTGAGGGGTGACCTGATAGAAGATTATAAGATTGTGAAAGTATGAGGCTTTTTCCCAGAGTGGACAGGTCAATTATTAGTGGCATGGGTTCAAGTTGCATGAGCAGAGGAAATTTAAAAAAGATGTGCAAGGCAAGTTTTTCACACAAAGGATGGTAAAGTGCCTGGAACACACTGCCAGAGGTGGTGGGGGAAGCAGACACAGTAGCAGCATTCGAGAAGCACCTGGACTAATATATGAACAGGAAGGGAAGAGAGGGATGCAGATCCTGTAAGTGAAGATGGTTTTAGTATGGAAGGGCAAAATGTGTCAGTGCAGGCTTGGAGGGCCGAAGGGCCTGTTCCTGTGCTGTAATGTTTTTTGTATTGTTGACTATCGTGAAAATATTCATCTGGTTCACTAATGCCCTTTAGAGAATGAAATCGACCATTTTTATCTGGTCTGACTGACATGTGACTCCAGACTCGCAACAATGGGACAGTTAACTACCCTCAGATAATTAGAGATGGACTAATAAGGATAAAGCAGGCAACTTGCGCTTGGAGGCATAGGATGTGAGTGAGATCCTAAATGAGCATTTTGCATTGGTATTCACCTTGGAGAAGGATATGGAAAATAGTGAGATTTGTGTGCAGCATGATAATATGTTACGGCATTTTGAGATCAAGAAAGAAGTGGTGTTGGATTTCTTGAAGAGCATTAAGGTGGAAGGGTCCCCACGATCCGATGGTATCTACCCTAGGTTTTTGAGAGAGGCAAAAGAGGATATTGCTGTGGCCTTGACCAAGATCTTTGTATTCTTGCTAGTCACTGGAGAGGTCCCGGAGGCCTGGGGAGTAACTAATGTTGTTCATCTGTTCAAGAAGACAAATAGAGATAATCCAGGAAACTATTAGACTGGTAAGTCTCACATCGGTGGTTGGGAAGTTATTGGAGGAGAATTGTTAGGGATAGGATTTATGCACATTTGGAAAAACGTGGCCTAATTAGGGACAGTCAGCACGGCTTTGTGGGGGACAGGTCATGTCTTTCTTACTTGATTGAAATTTTTCGAGGTGGTGACGAAAGTGATTCACTAGGGTAGAGCAGTGGATGTTGTCCACATGGATTTTGATAAGGCTTTCGACAAGGTCCCGCAAGGTAGGCTCATCCAGAAGATTAAGATACATGGGATCACGGTGACTTGGCTGCATGGATTCAGAATCAGTTTGCCCTTAGAAGACAGAGGGCAGTGGGGGAAAGGTGATTCTCAGGCTGGAGGTCAATGACTACATTGGCCGCAGTTCCATAGGGCTCTGTACTGGCAGCTCTGCTGTTTGTGATATATATAAATGACTTGGATGAAAATATAGATGGCTTGGTTAGTATGTTTGCAGACGATACAAAGAAGGGTGGAGTTGTGGATAATGTCGAAGCTTATCAAAGCATTCAGCAGGATAGAGATCAGTTGCAGATATGGGTGGAGAAATAGCAGAGGGAGTTTAATCCGGGTAAGTGTGAGGTGCTGCACTTTGGGAGATCAAATATCAAGGAAAAATATACAGTTAATGACAGGACTCTGAACAGCATTGATGTTCAGAGGGATCTTGGGGTTCAAGTCCATAATTCTCTGAGAGTAGCCACGCAACCGGATAGGGTGTTAAAGAAGGTATATAGCATGCTTGCCTTTATTGGTTGGTGAATTGAGCGCAAGAGTCAGGATGACATGTTGCAGCTTTATAAAACTTTGGTTAGGCCATATTTAGAATATTGCATTCAATTCTGGTCACTACATTACAAGAAGGATGTGGAGGCTTCAGGAGAGTTTGTAGAAGAGGTTTACCTGGATGCTGCCTGGATTAGAGGGTATGAGCTATAAAGAGAGACTAGAAAAACTCGTGTTGTTTTCTCTGGAGCGGCAGAGGCTGAGGGGAGATATGATAGAGGTTTATAAACTTATGTGATGCATAGATCAGGTTTGATGGTCAGAATCATTTTCCCAGAGTTGAAATGTCTAATACAAGGGAACATGCATTTAAGATGAGAGGAGGTAAGTTCAAAGGAGACGCGAAGGGCATGTTTTGTACACAGGAAGTGGTAGGAATTTGGAATGGGGTGGTGGTGGAGGCAGATTCGATAGGGACATTTAAGGGACTTTCAGATAAGCACATGAATACGTGAGAAATGAAGGGATATGGACCAAAAGCAGGCAGAATGGATTAATTTAATTTGGCATCACATTCGGTACAACACCATGGGTGAGAAGACTCATGTCTGTGCTGTACAGTTCAATGTTCTAAGTGGTTTATCCAGTGACGTCCTCATCCCATTAACAAATTAAAAACACATTCAACAGGAAATTGGACAAATATTTGAAACATTAAAAACCATTACAGGTCACTAGGATAGATGTGGTATTAATTACATACCATTCAATCAACTGGCTTGGGCAAGATGGTCCTCATTTTGTGTTGTATTATTCTATGATTCTAAAAGATTATTCCAGAAAAGAAATCTCACCAAAAACCTTCAACTCTGTTGTGGCTTCACCATTGCCTGCTGGACCAGCACCAACTTGGCAACAAAATGTCCGTTCATCTTTAAGTTCAATATTGTCAATGGTCAGAGTGTAGTTCTTATCCACATTGATTCGATCAGTGTAGCGAGTCTTATTGTTGATAATTCTATTTTCTCCATCCTGGAAATAGATTCGTTGGCGAGTGTCCTTCTCCATCTGAATACAGACACAAGTTTAAATTTAAAGATTTTTAATAAAATGTAAGTTCCATAGTTACAGTTCTTGCCCCTTGAGCTGCGCACTATACTCCAGCTGAAAGATGACCCACATCAAGTCATCAGACAATGCTAGCTGGTATTAGCATCCGGAAGATGCTGAATAATAGAATCATTTTCAATTTAATGTATATCCTCAAAAACTACACTTCCAAAATGATACATAAACTATTCCAATGCACATTTCCTTGGAGTCTGAAAAATGTACATTCAAAAAATTGAACTGTTTCTTCTTTAAATCATTTTACTTTTCCAAGTAAAAGGCTTGGCTCTAGGTACCTGCATGAGTTCCTGTTATGCCTGCTTCTTTGTGGGATGTCTGCACCATTCCTCATTCCAGGTCTATGCAGGCCCTGTACTACACTCATTTTCCACTCAGATATTTTATAACTTTTAGGATTCAACACTGAGTTCAACAATTTTAGACCATGAACTCTGTCCTCCATCACAAAACCATCACGAAATGGTACAGCACAGACAGGGCCATTAGGAATACCTTGTGCATGCTGACCCAAAGACACTCAGATGGCCTTTTTAATCACATCTTCCTCCCATTATGATAGTCTCCTTCTCTCTCCCATCCCTCATCACCACTAACCCCAAGGTCTTGATGGAAACAGTTTGCACTCAGCAAAGATGACCTACTTCCTGCCTTTAATGGAAAATTATAGGCCAATTAGCCTAACCTCGGTTGTTAGTAAAATTCTAGAATCCATCATTAAGGATGAGGTTTCTAAATACTTGGAAGAGCAGGGTCGGATTAGAACAAGTCAACATGGATTTAGTAAGGGGAAGTCGTGCCTGACAAACCTGTTGGAATTCTTTGAAGAGTTGACAAGTAGGTTAGACCAGGTAAACCCAGTGGATGTGGTCTATCTAGACTTTCAAAAGGCCTTTGATAAGGTGCCACACGGGAGGCTGCTGAGTAAGGTGAGGGCCCATGGTGTTCGAGGTGAGCTACTGGGATGGATTGAGGATTGGCTGTCTGACAGAAGGCAGAGAGTTGGGATAAAAGGTTCTTTTTCGGAATGGCAGCCAGTGACAAGCGGTGTCCCACAGGGTTTAGTGTTGGGGCCGCAGCTGTTCACGTTATATATTAATGATCTGGATGAAGGGACTGGGGGCATTCGAGCGAAGTTTGCCGATGATGCGAAGTTAGGTGGACAGGCAGGTAGTACTGAGGAAGTGGGGAGGCTACAGAAGGATCTAGACAGGTTGGGAGAGTGGTCCAGGAAATGGCTGATGGAATTCAATGTGAGCAAATGTGAGGTCTTGCACTTTGGCAAAAAGAATACAAGCATGGACTACTTTCTAAACGGTGAGAAAATTCATAAAGCCAAAGTACAAAGGGATCTGGGAGTGCTAGTCGAGGATTCTCTAAAAATAAACATGCAGGTTGAGTCTGTGATTAAGAAAGCGAATGCAATGTTGTCATTTATCTCAAGAGGGTTGGAACATAAAAGCACCGTTGGGCTACTGAGACTTTATAAAGCTCTGGTTAGGCCCCATTTGGAGTATTGTGTCCAGTTTTGGTCCCCACACCTCAGGAAGGACATACTGGCACTGGAACGTGTCCAGCGGAGATTCACATGGATGATCCCTGGAATGGTAGGTCTAACATATGAAGAACGGCTGGGGATTCTGGGATTGTATTCATTGGAGTTTAGAAGATTAAGGGGAGATCTATTAGAAACTTACAAGATAATACATACCTTGGAAAGGGTGGACGCTAGGAAATTGTTTCCATTAGGCGAGGAGACTAGGACCCGTGGACACAGCCTTAGAATTAGAGGGGGTAAATTCAGAACAGAAATGCGGAGACATTTCTTCAGCCAGAGAGTGGTGGGCCTGTGGAATTCATTGTCGCGGAGTGCAGTGGAGGCCGGGACGCTAAATGTCTTCAAGGCAGAGATTGATAAATTCTTGATGTCACAAGGAATTAAGGGCTACGGGGAGAATGCGGGTAAGTGGAGTTGAAATGCCCATCAGCCATGATTGAATGGCGGAGTGGACTCGATGGGCCGAATGGCCTTACTTCCACTCCTATGTCTTATGGTCTATAAAAGAATCAGAGGGTTAGATCGAGTGGACAGTGAGAGCCTTTTTCCTTGGATGGTGATGGCTAGCACGAGGGAACATAGCTTTGAATTGAGGGGTGATAGGTATAGGACAGATGTCAGAGGTAGTTTCTTTACTTAGAGAGTAGGGGCACGGAATGCACTGCCTGCAACAGTAGTGGACTCACCAACTTTAAGGGCATTTAAATAGGCATTGGATAGACATATGGATGAGTGTAGGTTAGATTGGTTTCACAGGTCTGTGCAACATTGAGGGGTGAAGGGCCTGTACTGTGCCAGAATGTTCCATTTTCTATAGCTGTACAGAGGCTTGTATCCTGTCACCAAGTCACCCTTTATTTAAATGTGTGCAGTACACGGGCTCTCACCAGCTAGCTCAGAGCCAGTCCCTAAAGTGAGGAGAATCCTTGAGACTCCTATTTATATCTGTCAGCCAGGGCTTCCTGATTGGTCAGGTTAACCTGACCAATCAGGAATCTCCTACTCAATAAGATCCACTGGGCCAACCTTGTTCCAATGACTACACATCCACTGCCTCTCTTAATCAACAGGCTTGAAGAATTCCAGTAGATTTGTCATGTGATTTTCCTTTAGTAAATCCATGCTAAATGTGTATGATTCCATCACTGCTTTCTGAATGCTGTGCTATAAAATCCTTCATAATGGATTCTTGCATCTTCCCCACTACTGCTGTCAGACTTCCTGGCCTATAATTTCGTTTTCTCCCTACCTGCCTTTAGTGGGGTCACATTAGCTACTGCCCAATCTGTAGGAACTGTTGCAGAATCTAACGAATCTTGGAAGGTCCATCCACTATTTCTTAGGGCTCTTTCTTATGTACTCTGGGATGTAGATTATCAGGCCCTGGTGATTTATCAGCCTTCAATCCATCAATTTGTCCAACATCATTTCTCTTCTAATATTTGCTTTAGTTTCTCCTTCTAACTAAACCCTGCGTTGCTCAGTTTCTTGTAATTTTTTCATGTCCTCCTTTATGAGGACAGAAGAGAAGTCTGAATTTAGTTTGTCAGCCATTTCTTTGTTGCCTATTATAAATTCCTGTTTCTAACCATAAGCGACATACATTAGTTTTCACAAATCTTTTCCCTTTTACATGACGATAGAAAACTTTTACAGTTAGTCCTTATGTTCCCTGCAAGATTATCAAGGGGTCAGTCATACAGTAATAGGGAGCAGTCATTTCAGTAGTAATACAGTTCTACTTACAACAAACCATTGGACATATTTCACAGTGCTTGGAGTGGATATGTCAGGAACACAGGGTATGCTGATGGGTTTTCCAATCTCTGCTTCTACCACAGGCGGGGTAGAAACTTGAACACTACCAATTATGCCTATGAGAAAAGAACAAAAGAGTGCATTAGCTTCAAATTGTTTCTCTGCAGTTCCCAATATATGGGCTGCACACAGAATAAAGTTGAACTGGTCTACAGTATACACTAGTGATTGTTACAGTGAAATATGTTTGGTACAGTATATGAGAAAGCATTGATCAAAGTGATTGAAGGTATGTGTGTCAATGTCACCATAGCAACAACAATTGCAAATATACTTTCTTGGAAGTAAGTGATTCCAATATTTCTTCAGAAAAGGAGAATTTAAAGCTTGCTCTAAAGCTTTCCAATGCTGCTCTGTTTAACCTTTGATAATGTATTTTGCAACATATTACTTTGTAATGGGATACAGTTCTAAGAGCCATGAAAAAATGAGTATAAAACACAATCACTGGTGAAAAAAGTTTTTGCACGTCAAGTCAACATGCTTCTTCAAGATGACTGTAGTGACTGGAACAATGTCAACCAAGTGGATCTAATGGAATATGAGTTCCTTGATTGGGACTGTTAACCTGGTCCAATCAGGGACTCCTGGCTGACAGATAGAAACAGGAGCGTCAGAGGTTCTGCTCATGCTACAAGCCAGCTCTGTGCTGACTGGGTCAGTGTCATGTACTATGCATGTGTAAATACTTCAGTGAACACACCTGTAACACCAACCGTCAGCCATATCAGCCTATGCATAGACAATGATGCTGGCAGTAACTGGGAACAGCAAGCTGTGTGCAGCTCATGTATTATTCATATTTTTACCACTTGGGAAGATAACCATTTGACTGAAACTTATCAGCAATCCCTCTTGCCATTGAGGGATGTACTGTTTTTGAGCACTAACTCGGTCTGACAGTTGTCATTGGACAGACTTGCATGTGCGTGACCCCTACTGATTGAAACCCTTCAATCAATGAGCTATACAAACTAGAAAAGCTCCCAATCCAGTGTTGTGTTAACTGAATAGAAGCATGGACCTCCTTGGAAGTGCTTGTGGTAGATGTTAGGTACAGACAGTTATATTATACTTGGTGCATATAGCCAATGTATGTTTGAATGTTATTTAATTCTGACTGGAGCGTAGTAACCACCCAGTACAGAAGACAGATAGTGGGCTACGTCCCAGATAACTGGATGAGCTACTGTGACTATAGAACCAGGGCAAAGGTTGGTTCCTCAAAACCTTTCAATCAGTCACAAGTCAAGAGTGTTGATGGAATACTCTCTACCTTCTGAAGTACAGCTCCAACAATACTATAGAAGCTTCACACCATCCAAAACAAAAAGTCCATTTGATCATCACCTCACCACTATATATGCAATGTGATCTATCTGCAAGTTGTAGTTATCAATGGAATAACCTTCATTTCCAGGCATAACTAAAAATGAGGTGCAATCTGGTAAAGCTACAATACAGGAGTACCTGTGCACAAAGCAGGATAAGCAACAAGTGAAAAGACAGGGTAAAGCAACTCTGTAACCAACGGGGCAGATCTAAACTCTGCAGTTCTGCCATATCTAGTCATGAATTAACAACAGAAAATTAAACAACAGTCTTCAGTCTTCACCTTCATCCCACTACGCTCCCAGATCAACAAATTCAACACGCGTCGTGACATCAAATTTTCCTTCCGTCGCCTCCACCTCCTCACTTACTTTTTCCATCAGGATTCCCACCCACCCTCCAAGGACCCCTTTGCCCACCTCCAACATACTCCATCCATTTGGACACTCCGTGCTGGTGATCTGTTACCCGCCCTCAATCTCCATCTCCAACTGCCATGGCGACACTGACTGCCTCAACCTGTCCACCGCTCCCATCCACTCCAATCTCTTACCCTCCCAACCTACTCTCTCAACTCTAACCCCCAACCTCACCATCAAACCAGTGGATAAGGGGTGGGTGGGCACAGTGGTAGTTTGGCACACTAATCTGTACACCGCTGAAGACAGGCGCCAACTCACAGACATCTCCTTCTACTGCTCCCTTAACCACGACCTCCGCTCCCATCACCAAACTATCATCTCCCAAGCTATCCACAGCCTCATCACACCAGGGGATCTCCCATTCACAGCCTCTAACCTCAGTCTGAGAACCCTGCACCGCCCAGTTCTACATCTTACCCAAACTTCACAAACCAGACTACCCCGGCTGACCCATCGTCTCCACCTGCTCCTGCCCCACCAAACCTATCTCCACATACCTTGACACCATCCGTCCTCTTTGTTCTAGGATCTCCCCATATACATTTGGAATGCCGCCCACACCCTCCTCTTCATCCAAGACTTTCGGTTCCCCGGCCCCAATGCCTCCTCTTCACCGTGGATATTCAGTCCCTGTACACATCGATCTGCCATGATGAAGGTCTCCAAGCCCCCCCTTTTCTTCTTCTCACACCGTCCCAACCAATACCCTTCCACCGATACTCTCATCCACCTGGCTGAACTGGTCCTCACCCTCAACACCTTCTCCTTCTAATCCTCCCACTTCCTTCTGACTAAAGGGGCAGACATGGGCACCATCTACACCTGCCTCTTCATCAGGTACATGGAACTGTCCATCTTCCGCAGTTACCCCGGCACCAACCCCACCATTTCCTCAGCTACATCAATGACTGTATCGGCACCACCTCATGCTCCTACGAGGAGGTTGAACAGTTCATCAACTTTACCAATGCCTTCCACCCTAACCTCTAGTTCGCCTGGACCATCTCAGATACCACCCTCCCTTTCTGGACTTCTCCACTTCCATTTCCAGCGACCGACTCAACACAGACATCTACTTCAAATCCACCGACTCCCACAGCTACCTGGGCTACACCTTCTCCCACACATCTACCCCCTGTAAAAATGTGATCCCTTACTCCCAATTCCTCTGCTTCTGCCACACCTGCAACAACATCTCCTCTACAACATCCCAGATGGCGTCCTACTTCAAGGACTACAATTTCCCCTCCCACATGGTCAATAATGCCATCTAGCGCATGTCCTCTACTTCCTGCACCTCCTCCCTTGAACTGCACCCCTCCAACTGCAACAAGGATAGAACCTCCCTGGTCCTCACCTTCCACCCCACCAATTTCCAGATACAATGTATCATCCTCCGCCATTTCTGCCACCTACAGTCAGACCTCACCACCAGAGATATATTTCCCTTCCCACCCCTTTCAGCATTCTGCAGAGACCATTCCCTCCACAACTCCATCGTTAGGTCCACACACCCCACCAAACCACCCTCAACTTCTGGCAACTTCCCTTGCCACCACAAGAGGTCTAAACCCTGCGCCCACACCTCCCCATTTGTCTCCATCCAAGGCCTCAAAGAATCCTTCCACATCCTGCAGAGATTTTCCTGCACATCCAAACACCTAATCTGTAGTGTCTGTTGCTCTTGATGTGGTTTCCTCTACACTGGGGAGACAAGACTCCAACTTGCGGAATGTATCAGAAAACATCAACATCTCTGAGACACTTGCACCAAACAACCCCCAACTGCCCCACCTAGTCCACTAAGGACAATGCAAGTCCTGGGCCTCTTTCACCACCAAATCCTAGCCACCCAAAGACTGGAGAAAGAATACCACCTCATCTCCTGACTTGGGACCCTCCAACCACATGGAATCAATGTGAATTTCACCACTTTTCTCACCTCCCCTCTCCCCACCTTATCCCAGATCTAATCCTCCAACTCTGCACCACCCTCTTGAACTGTCCTACATGTCCATCTTCCTTCCCATCTATCTGCTCCACCCTCCGTTCTGATCTATCACCATCACCCCGCACCTTCATCTACCTATCGCCTTCCTAGCTACCTTACCCCCAGCCCCACCCCAAGCCTCAACTGCCCTGGGCTCCTCCCCCCCCCCCCCCCCCCACCCGCCCCCCCAACATTCCTGAAGATAGGTTTCTGCTCGAAACGTCAATTCTCCTGCTCCTCGGATGCTGCCTGACCGGCTGTGCTTTTCCAGTGGCACTCATTTTGACTCTGATCCCCAACATCTGCAGTCCTCACTTTTTCCTGATTGTTAACTCTGTCCACCCGAGTCTAAAACCAGTGCCTCCACAGCATGCATAACAGCAGTTTGGTTTAAGGGTCATGCTGCACTGGCAGAAATCTGGTAGCTGAACGTATGACTGCTCATAAAAACGGCAGATGGTGTAGCTTTGATTTCAGCACCAGAAGAGTGCTACATTGTCAGAGGTGCTGTCATTAGTCCTGGCAAATATTTATCCCTCAAACAAAACTAATAGAGCAGAGTAAGTGAGGACTGCAGATGCTGGAGATCAGAGCTGAAAATGTGTTGCTGGAAAAGCGCAGCAGGTCAGGCAGCATCCAAGGAACAGGAGAATCGACGTTTCGGGAAGGGCTTATGCGCGAAACGCCGATTCTCCTGCTCCTTGGATGCTGCCTGACCTGCTGCGCTTTTCCAGCAACACATTTTCAGCTCTGATAGAGCAGAGTATCTGATGAATATTGTTGTTTGTGGGACCTACGGGATGTTCTGGGGCTGCAACAGATATTTTATAAATAAAAGTTCTTTCTCTTTATCTCCCGAATTAAATTCTTTATTCTATAAAAAAAGCAAACAACAGCCTATAGGACTGAATTTTCCCATATCTTTTGTTAAGTATTATTTTCAGGGAGCTTTAGGGATGATTTCCTGCCAATCAACTTTTCTCATGCAATTGCACCCGCTGAGATCTCTACATATTCGGGCTCCAGGCTTCTTCTCATGCAATCACCGAGTCAGCAGAGACTCCAAGATCTTGTGCTGGTCACATCTTAGTCAGCATATCAAATGCTGAGCCTCACATTATTTCAAACAACTGAAGCCAGAAACTGCCCGTCCTAACCTGCTGATACAACATTAAGGCCACAGCACCTGACCCCAGCCAGCACCTGACCCCAGCCAGCACCAGACCCCAGGCAGCACCAGACCCCAGGCAGCACCTGACCCCAGGCAGCACCTGACCCCAGCCAGCACCAGACCCCAGGCAGCACCTGACCCCAGGCAGCACCTGACCCCAGGCAGCACCAGACCCCAGCCAGCACCAGACCCCAGGCAGTACCTGACCCCAGCCAGCACCTGACCCCAGCCAGCACCAGACCCCAGGCAGTACCTGACCCCAGCCAGCACCTGACCCCAGCCAGCACCAGACCCCAGGCAGTACCTGACCCCAGCCAGCACCTGACCCCAGGCAGCACCAGACCCCAGCCAGCACCAGACCCCAGCCAGCACCTGACCCCAGGCAGCACCAGACCCCAGCCAGCACCAGATCCCAGCCAGCACCTGACCCCAGCCAGCACCTGACCCCAGCCAGCACCAGACCCCAGCCAGCACCAGACCCCAGCCAGCACCAGACCCCAGGCAGTACCTGACCCCAGCCAGCACCAGACCCCAGCCAGCACCAGACCCCAGGCAGCACCAGACCCCAGCCAGCACCTGACCCCAGCCAGCACCAGAGCTCAGCCAGCACCTGACCCCAGGCAGCACCTGACCTCAGCCAGCCTGGATTATGCAAATGGCTCAGATCATTGCTATTTCACAATCCCAGAGGAATACACAGTAGTGTCATAAGAAGGTCAATGATCTTCTGCAGTCTACAAGTGTAAGTACCACTATTTTCACTCTGCCACCACCTACAGCTTCTGCCAGAACACCTGACCTACTATTCTTGCTGTTACATGGACTCCCCCTACTCCACGGTTCACACGTACATTATCCTCCACAACTACTGACCCATCTGGATTAAAATCTATGGTAAACAGAGAGGCTTGCAGCCTTCACATAAAGGCAAAGTGAGTCAGTCTGAAGAAGCTAAGTCATAAATGTATTCTGTTTAGATGCATGAGAGGGTTGTGTGTCCCTGTATGAAAGTTGCCAAGTAAAAGGTATCCTTGAGCTCCAAGGTGAATTCCCCAAGGGCTGAACTGAACTGAGTTGAATCATAGAATGATAGATGGTCTGACACCAGTCATTATAATGAAGTAAGGCCGGCATTTTGCCAAAGCCAACTTTGGTTAATGAAGGGTGGAGGCAGTCACTGACTATTGAGCATGTCATGAAACGTTGAATGGACTTGAACATGGAGGCCCAGAGAAGCAACCAATGAACTGCATACACCAGGTAATCACATGGACTTCATGTGGGACTTAATGCCATCTGGTTTCTCATTGCTGCACATGCAGAATCGCAAACTATTAATGATGTGAAAATAGCTAATATTATAATGTGTGGAAATGAGGTGGATGCTGCTGACTAGCAAGATTCTTAATACCTGTTGAAACCTGAAGGAAAAAAATTAGACATTTTTCTCCTCAATGTTGAGAATTGGGTTTTCTTATTTTTTGATGTTGTTTTACTAAATTTCTCACCATTGCTCATAATGTTCAAAACCTGCACCCATAGTTTTCAAGAAACGATGAAGAACATTAAATGCATAAGCTGTTTTTCTCTCGCATTTGTAAAATCAAAAATTACATTTAAAAACAGCATGTAAAGAAATAACTTCTAAAATATGGCGTATCTGTCACAATGCTGGTCTTGTACAAGGTTACTTTGCCCTTGAGTTTTTTTCAGAGAGGGGGTAATTGGCCAGGCTCCATCGTGTCTGAAGTTTGAATGGGTCATTGGGGCCTTGCTGTTTACCTGAACAGATAAGTGCTTCAGGCCAAAAACTTAAAGTCTTTTGAAAAAACCTGTATAGTCAAGGGGATGTGGCCAGCTCTCTGGCTGTGCCATTCAATTCAGTTTGGGAGTTAGGCTAGATTCCCTACAGTGTGGAAACACACCCTTCAGCCCAACCAGTCCACACCAACTCTCCAAAACGTAACCCACCCAGACCCATTTCCCTCTGACTAATGCATCTAACACTATGGTAATTTACCATGGCCAATTCACCTGGCCCGCACATCTTTGAACTGTGGGAGAAAACCGGAGCACCCAGAGGAAACCCACACAGACACAGGGAGAACGTGCAAACTCCACACAGACAGTCACCCAAGGCTGGAATCAAACCTGGGTCCCTGGCGCTGTGAGGCAGCAGTGCTAACCACTGAGCCACTGTACTGCTCAGTTAGTTGAATCAGAGTTACAGTTGAAACTGGAAGTTCTCTTTTTCCTTCTGCCCTTCTAACTTGGAAAACTGTAAGCTGCCTGTGCCCTTTTTTAAAAATTGTTCATGAAAAGGGATGTGTGTATTGGGTCTGTTGCAATTATTTTTGGAATAACATCATTAAGTCAGGTTTGGATAGGATAGGTTATCTGGTATTCTGTTTTCTGTTCTTTGTGTTTGATTCCATAATTTTGTAAATACATTTTGCTTGTTTGAAACTTGGCAGTCGAACCAGCTAATTTACTCTGGGAGTATGCACTATACTTCACTAAAACAAATAGCAACGTTATGGTCTGGGCTACCTGCTTAAAAATGTTTTGTGTGGTCTGTTCATGGATTAATGAATTCAACAAGCGTTGTGATATCAGACACGTCTTCCGCCGCCTCTGTCTCCAAGCTTACTTTGTTAATCAAGACTCCTGCCCACCTTCCGAGGACCCCTTCGCACGTCTCCAACATACCCTATGCCAGTCTGTTACCCGCCCTCAACCTCTTTATTTCCAACTGCCACTACAACATTGACCCCTCAACCTGTCCACACCCCTCTCACACTCCAATCTCTCACCCTCCATTCCCTCTGCTCCAACCCCAACCTCAGCATCAAACCAGCGGACTGGGGGGGGGGGGGGGGTACAGTGGTAGTTTGGTGCACTGACCTCTGAAACCAGGCACCAACTTGAAGACACCTCCTCCTACTGCCCCTTGACCATCTCCCAGACTGTACACAACTTCATCACCTCAGGGGATCTCCCAACCTCATATTTCGGGAACCCTGCATCACCGGATTCTATCTCCTATCCAAGATCCACAGGGCTGACGACCCTGGCCGACCCATCGTCTCAGCCTGCTCCTACTCCATCGAATTCATCTCCACATACCTTGATACTGTCCTATTCCCCCCAGTCCTATTCCCCACATACATTTGGGACACCACCCACACCCTCCACCTCCTCCAAGACATTTGTTTCACTGGCCCTCAATGCTTCATCTTCACCATGGATATCCAATTCCTCTACACCTTCATTTGCTATGACCAGGGCCTCCAAGCCCTCAGTTTCTTCCTCTCCCGACGTCCCCATCAGTACCCTTCCACTGATATTCTTATTCATTTGGCTGAACTGGTCTTCACCCTCAACAATTTCTCCTCCCACTTCCTCCAGATGAAAGAGGTAGCCATGGGCACCCGTATGGGCCCCAGCTATGCCTGTCTCTTTGTTGGCTAAGTAGAACAGTCCAAAATTCCATAGTTACATCAGCACCATTCCCCACCTTTTCCTCTGCTACATTGATGACTGCATCGGTGCCACCTCGTGCTCCCGCAAGGGAGTTGAACAATTCACCAACATATTCCACCCTGAACTTAAACTCACCTGGACAATCTTTGACATCTCCATCAACGGAGACCTAATCAATACTGACATTTTCTACAAACCCAACTCCCACAGTGACCTGGATTACACCTCTTCCCACCCTGCCTCCTGTAAAAATGCTATCCCTTATTCCCAATTCCTCCATCTCCGCTGCATCTGCTCCCAGGAGGTCCAGTTCCACCACAGAACACACCAGATGGCCTCTTCTTTAAAGACTGCAATTTCCCCTCCCACGTGGTTGATGATGCTCTCCAGCGCATCTCATCCACGGCCCAACCTCCACTCTCAAACCTCACCCCTCCAACTGTAAGGATATAACCCGCCCCATCCCAGTCCTCATCTTCCACTCCACCAACCTCCATATACATCACATCATCCTGCGCCATTTCCTCCATCTACAAACGGACCCCACCACCAGAGATATATTTCCTTCCCCACCCCTATCCTGCTTTCCATAATGACTGTTCCCTCCATGACTATCTTGTCAGCTCCACACCCCCCAACAACTAACCCTCCCCTGCCGGCACCTTCCCCTGCCACCTCAGGAATCGCAAAACCTGTGCCCACACCTCCCCACTCACCTCCAAGGCCACAAAGGAGCCTTCCACATCCAAAGTTTCACCTGCACTTCCACACATGTCATTTACTGTATCCGTTGCTCTCAATGCTCTACATTGGGGAGAAAGGACGCCTATTCACAGAGCACTTTAGGGACCATTTTCAGGACACCCGCACCAATCAACCCCACTGCCCCGTGGCTGAATATTTCAACTCCCCCTCCCACTCTGCCACGGACATGCAGTTCCTGGGCCTCCTCCATTGCCACACCCTAACCAGCGATGCCTGGAGGAAGAATGCCTCATCTTCTGCCTCGGGACCCTCCAACCCCATGGCATCAATGTGGATTTCACCAGTTTACTATTTCCCTTTCTCCCACCTTATCCCAGTTCCAACCTTCTGGCTCAGCACCACCCTCATGATCTGTCCTATCTGTCCATCTTCCTTCCCACCTATCCGCTCCACCCTCCCATCTGACTTACCACTTTTCCCCATACCTCCATCCACCTATTGCACTCTCAGCTACCTTCCCCCCCTCCGCCCCACCCCCCCAGCCCCACCCCCTGACTCATTCCTGATGAAGGGCTTTTGACCGAAACGTTGATTTTCCTTCTCCTCAGATGCTGCCTGACCTGCTGTGCTTTTCCAGCACCCCACACTCCATCGTCTGTAGTGCTCACTTTCGACCAGGAATCTTGTACTGATTTCCTTTTACCCTCTGCCTTAATTAGGAGAGGTTCTGCCATCACTGTTCCAGTATAACAGGTTGCATCTATCCCAGACAGCGCACAACTATAACTCCCACTCTGCCAGTCTTTTGTTCAGTGCTGCTGAATCCAGATGTTCCCAATTAAGGAAACGAGAATTCGTTCAACCGCTACCAGTTGCAGGAATCTATTTCTGGCTGTCTCGCTTCTCTCTATCTGTGCTCCATTTGTGGCTCGACAGAGTTTGTAAGTAAGTCTCAGTCTGCTTAGTAAAAAAATTAGCCTTCACATATTTTGGCAGCAATGTCTCAATAGCTGCATTCATTCTGTTTATCCTTACAGGCCAGCAATCAGCCAACTTGATTGCAATGTCAAACACGCATAATCTGTTAAGGTTAAAATTAGGTATTGGCACAAAATTCTGTTAACTCTCTCAGTGCAAACTGATCAAAATCTGTAGTTGTAAGTACAAATAAGGAGGACACAACACTGCATAAAATGAGAAGTCTTTGCAACAGCTGCGCTATAGTGCATTGCTGTGTTATTCCACACGGGGAAAGATTTACTGCTTTATTCTTTAGTTTTATTCAACGCGTGCACACACACACACCACTACACTTCCTCCTCCCCATCACTGACAAGTGAAGTTCTGAAAAACTGGGTGAAGGGTACATATCGGGAGCACACCTCTCACCATAATGACTATACTCCTATCAATTTTCTCTTCACCTTCTCTTTTGCAGTTTTTATTCCACAAATTTTGACTACTTTTCAAAACCGCACTCAAACATCTGGTCTTTGTATACATATCAAATAGTGTTCCTTGTATTTTCCTACTATTCCATGAAAGCCATTTACCTGGGTTGGGGTTAATTCAGTTTGATCAGCATGTTCTTCTATTGTGAAGGCACAGATTTCTTCTTTTCCCTTTATTGTTTCATGTAATGAGGACACTATATTGCACATTCCTAATTGCCCTTGAACTGAATCACTTACTGGCAGTTCGGAATCGATAACATTGTTATGAATATTGAGTGACATGTAGGTCAGACCAGGTAATGTTGGCAGATTGTCTCGTAATCTCATACAAGTATAAATGTTTGAAAGATCATGCAATTATTGAAACAGGCCAGTGGCTCTCAATCAACTTTTTTAATCTAAACTTTTATCAATCTTCTTTCCTCTTCCACAGGGGATACAAGGATACCAATACTCTTTGTTGGTAGCACAGAAGGGATTATAAAGATTTAATGAATGATTGTACCCATTTTGATTGAAGTCAATGGACATGTAAACTAAACAGTGTGTGAAACTGAGTCACGGTCACTGTCCTGCTATTTACACCACACAAAAACCAGTCCCACCTAGCAGTGGATTTCTGCAGGGCTACATGGAGTATTTTACCATTGGCATTGTTATAACCAACTAGGGAAGCTGCCATATTCCCAGAGTCTGCTATTCCCGGATTTGTATCAAATATTAAACTTCTTTTTTTCAGTATCCCAATTTCGTTGTTCATTAATAAAACTTGCTGGTTTCTACTTTTCTACCATTTTTGAAAGGGTGATTAGATAAATATATTCTACCCATGAATAGCATGGTGTAGATTTTGTCACAAATATACAATTTGATGTGAAAGTGCGCATTCTGACTTGAGAATATTTTAGCATGGATGTTATAAGACCATAAGACAGAGGAGCAGAAATTAGTCCACTCAGCCCATCGAGTCTGCTCCACCATTCAATTATGGCTGATATGTTTCTCAGCCTCATTCTCCCCTTAAACCTTGATCCCCTTGATACTCAAGAACCTATCTATCTCCATCTTAAATGTACTCAATGACCTGGCCTCCATAGCCTTCTGTGGGAATGAATTCCACAGATTCCCCACTCTCTGGCTGAAGACACTTCTCTTTATCTCCATTCTATAGGGTCTTCCCTTTACTCGAAGTCTGTGTCCTCAGTTCCTAGTCTCTCCAACCAATGGAAACATCTTCCCAACATCTACTCTGTCCAGGCCATTCAATATTCTGTATGTGTCAATTATATTCCTCCCCCCCATTCCTTTTAAACTCCATCGAGTATAAACCCAGAGTCCTCAAACGTTCCTCATATATTAAGCTTTTCACTCCTGGGACCATTCTCATGAACCTCCTTTGAACACGCTCCAGGGCCAGTACATCCTTCCTGAGATATGGGGCCCAAACCTGTGCACAATACTCCAAATGTGGTCTGACCAGAGCTTTATAGAGCCTCAGAAGTACATCCCTGCTTTTATATTCAAGTCCTCTTGAAATAAATATCAACATTGCATTTGCCTTCCTAATTACTGACTCAACCCGTAAGTTTACCTTCAGAGAATCCTGGACGAGAAGTCCCAATTCTCTTTGCACTTTAGACTTTTGAATTTTCTCCCCATTTAGAAAATAGTCCATGCCTCTATTCTTCCTACCAAAGTGCATGACCTCACACTTACCCACATTGTACTCCATCTGCCACTTCTTTGTCTACTCTCCCAAGCTGTTCAAATCCTTCTGCAGCCTCCCCACTTCCTCAATTCTTCCTGTCCCTCTACCTCTCGTTGTATCATATGCAAACTTAACCAGAATGCACTCAGTTCCTTCATCTAGATAGTTAATGTAAAAAGTGAAATGTTATGTTCCCAACACTGAGCCTTGTGGAACACCACTTTCTGTCAGACAGCCTAACTTCTCTCCATGTTAGCACCTTGCCTCTGATATCATCGACTCTTATCTTACTCAGCAGCCTCCTGTACAGCACCTTGTCAAAGGCCTTCTTGAAGTTCAGGTAGATGACATCCATTGGCTCTCATTGGTCTAACCTGCTCATTACTTCCTCAAAGAATTCTAGCAGATGTGTCAGGCATGACCTTCCCTTGATGAAACTCCAATGCTGACTTTGCACTTCCGAGTATTCAGAAATCTCATCCTTCACATTGGATTCCAGGATACTTACCCACGACTGAGTTTAGGCGAATCAGTCTGATAGACCATCAGCAATACTTCCACTTTCTCTTCAGCTATCATCCTTAAAGCTCTCGGGTGTAGTCCACCTGGTTCAGGTGATTTATGCATTTGCAGACCATTCAGTTTTTCTAGCACCTTCTCCTTGGTGATGGCCACTGTACTCAGCTCTGCCCCCTCACTCTTGAATTTTTGGGATATTACTCGTGTCTTCCACTGTGAAGACTGACAATAAGTAATTATTCAGATCCTCAGCCTTTCCTTGTTCTCCAATACTATCTCTCCAGTGCCATTTTCCAGTGGCCCAATGTCCACTTTTGCCTCTGTTTTGCCCTTTATATATTTAAAGAAACTCTTACAATCTTCCTTTATATTACTGGCTAGCTTACCCTCATATTTAACCTTATCCCTCCTTATTTCTTGTGTAGTTGCCCTCTGTTGGTCTTTGTAAGCTTCCCAATCCTCTGGATTCCCACTGCCCTTTGCCACATTATATGCTTTCTCTTTTGCTTTTATGCTATCCCTGACTTCTCTAGTCAGCCGTGGGTTGCCTCATTCTCCCTTTTCACCCACCTCTATAAAATGAGGAGAAGGATGCAAATTCTCTCGTGTCCTTTCTTCCAGCACAAATCCTCTCGCCCCCTCCAGGTGACAGCAACCTCCTGTACGCTCCCACTCAATCCCTTTCCTCACTCTAATCCCTTTCCACATCTACTCTTCCTCGGAACTGTCCCTCTTCCTCCATTGTCTCCCTTCCCTTCAGTCCTCGGGTTCAGACTGTGAGATCAGCTCAACACAAGAGCAAGAGGCTGAAGCTCTCCTTTGATCAGAACTGGAAGTTTATTCTTTATCACTGAGATTCGGTCTACAATAATCTCAGCTTGATTCCAGCAGCAGCATCTGTTTAATTCTCCTTGAAATCCAGTCAGTTCCAGACTTGCAATTATTGCTTTAGAAGCACTATTTTTAAATGTCCTGAATAAGCACTTAGTGATATGAAACTTGAAAGCATTGTAAACTGTGAAGGAGACAATGTAACACTTCAAAAGGACATTGAAAAGTTGACAGAGTGGGTGGATGGTTGGCAGATGAAGTTTAATGCCGATCAGTGTGAGATGATGCACTTTGGAGACAAAAAACTTGGGAAGGCAGTATAAAGGATACAATTCTAAAGGAGCTGCAGGTGCAGAAGGGCATGATGTATATCTGCATGGATCTTTGAAGGTGGCAAACAGGTGAGAGCAGTTAATAGAGATTACAGTATCCTGGACTTTATTAATGAGGGGATGGAATACAAGAGCAAGGAGGTGATGCTGGAATGCAGGGGTGGAAATGCTATCGACACTAAAGTAAGTGTGAACATAAGCTGTAATGAAAAAATAAGAAATTTACAATTAGATATAACTAGATTAAGTAAATGGGTTAAAATTTGGCAGATGAAGTTTAATGTGGATAAGTATAAGATTATCCATTTTGGTCAGAGGAATAGAAAGGCGACTTATCAAACTGGACAAATGTCAGAGTGCCTCAGTGCCTAAGGATCTGGGTGCCCTTGTGCAGTACAGCAGGTAATAAGGAAAGAAAATGGAATCTTAGCATTTATTGCTAAAGGAGTAGAGTTTAAATGTAGGGTATGTGTTCCTGTGACTGTACAAGGCATCAATGTGACCACACTTGGAGAACAATTTTGGTCCCCTTATTTGAGGAGCGATATAGTTGGATTAGAGTCAAATCAGAGGAGGTTCAGTTGATTGACTCCAGAGATGAGACAATTGTCTTATGAAGAGAGATTGAACAATTTAGGCCTGTACTCTGTAGAGTTTAACTGAATGAGAAAAGATCTAATTGAGGTATATAAGATGCTAAAAAGGGATTGACAAAGTATAAGCAGAGAGGATGTTTCCTTGAGGGGCAATTTAGGACAAGAGGTCACAGTTTTATGGGATGCAGTACCACAATTAAAACAGAAATGAGGAGAAATTCTTTCTTTCAAAGGATTGTAATTCTGTGGAATTTACTAATCTAGAGTGTGGTGGATGCTGGAATGTTGAGTAAACTTATGGAGGAGATAGACAGAATTTTAATTAGTAATGGTTTGAAAGTTGAAGGAGAGCAGGATGTGTAGTTGGGGCCATGGTAAGGTCAGCTGTGATCGTATCAAATGGCAGAGCAGGTTCAAGGGAATAATTTGTCTAGTTCTACTTCTAGGAGAAAGTGAGGACTGCAGATGCTGGAGATCAAAGTCGAGAGTGTGGTGCTGGAAAAGCACAGCAGGTCAGGCAGCATCTGAGGAGCAGGAGAATCGATGTTTTGGGCATAAGCCCTTCATCAAGAATGAGGGTTCTGCTTCTAGTTCTAATACTATTATGAATTTGTCAACTGAAACACTGCGTACAGTTTTGGATATCACATTACAGTAAGGATGTGAATGCACTGGACAGTGTGCAGTAGATATTTACAAGAATGGTTCCAGAGATGAGAAACTTCAATTATGAGGATAGATTGGAGAAGGTGGGATTGGTTTCCACAGGGGCTGGTTAGAGTAGATAGGAAGGAACTATTCCCACCTGTGAAAGGATCAAGAATAAGAGGCTCCAGATTTAAAATATTCAAAAAAACAGGCAAATTTGATGTGAGAAAAACATTTTCACATAAGAAATGACTGAGGTCTGGGCTGCACTGCCTGGTAGTGTGATGGATTCAAGTTCAATTGAGGCATTCTAGAGGGCATTGGACAATTATTTAAATAGGAACAACATATAAAAGTATGGGGAGAGTGACACAAAGTCATGATGCTCATTTGGAGAGCTGGTGTAGACAATTAAAAAAACAATAAGATGGGAGATGATTAAATATGACGGTAAACTAGCTAGTAGTATAAAAGAAGATTGCATGAGTTATTTAGGTATGTAAAAAAGGTAAGAGAGAGGCAAAAGTGGACAGTGATCAGAGGAAAATGAGGCCCAAGAACTAGTAACTGGGACAAAGAAATGGCATAGGAAGTGAATAGGTACTTCACATCCGCCCTCACAGTGGAAGATAACAGCAGTAAACCAGAACTTCAAGAGAGTCAGTGGCTGTCATTAAGGAGTAGGAGCTGGGGAAGCTGAAAGGTCTGAAGTTGAAAACAATCACCCACACTAGATGGACTGCTCCCCAGAGTTCTGAAGGAGTTAGGAGATTATGAAGGCAACTTCCAGGAATCACTGGAGTCAGGGAGGATCCCAGAGAATGTAATACCCCTACTTAAGAAGGGAAGGAGGTAGAAGTTGGGAAATTAAAGGCCGGTTAGCTTGACTTTGGTCATTGGTAAAATTTTAGAGTCTATTATTAAGAATGCAATTGCAGAGTACTTACAAGGGCATGGTAAAATACGACTGAGTCAGCTTTGTCAAGGAGAGGTAATGCCTGACAAATCTGTTAGAATTCTTTGAGAAGGTACAAAGCAAGTTAGACAAAGGAGAGCCAGTGGACATCTTCTATTTGGATTTCCAGAAGGTCTTTGACAAGGTGTTCCCAGGAGGCTGCTAAATAAAATAAGATCCCATGGTGTTAGAGGAAAGTAGTGGCCTGGATAGAAGATTAGCTAAACTGGCAGAAGGCAGAGTGGGAATAAAGGAATCCTTTTCGGGATCGCAGCTGGTGACTGGTGGAGTAGAAAGATTAAATAATAAAAGGGGTAATGTTGCAAGATAGGAAAAAGAGTGGTGCCATGACAGGTTATCAATAGCGAAACACTCATGTTACACTCCTCTGTTAGAAGTCGACCTTGCAAAATCCAGAGCTTTAAGTCTAGTCCTGGCATGTCTGAACTTTTTTTTCTAGTGAGAGAGATGGCAGCGGTAGAAAGGGTACCAGTTCCCTTTAAGGGACAATATTTGCTGATTACATATTAATTAAATCACAACTCACTACCACCCAAATATTTCAGTGAATTCCATCAAATTTACAATTCTGGAACAAACAGCATTGTCATATTTCAACAAAAACAAATATGGGGTTATTACTAAGTTCAAATGGATTTTAATCAGTTTTACATGGTATTTGTTCATGACTGTATTGGCAGGGTATTCATTTGTGAGGACATTGTACAAGGATAAGACAAAGCTCTTGTGCAATGTCCATACTCACTACAGGTTACTAGACAACCATAATTTACAAGGATTAGCACAATTTCTCTTCCCCAGCCAAGCAATACGAAGGCTTATTGTACAATGTCTACAGCACCTGATTAAAATTAGCATGAGTTAGGTGGGTACAGTTCTATGGGTGCTGTGTGTCCCTCTAAAACTGGTTGTTGTTCTGTCTAAGGTGGCAGAGACTCTGACATGGTTTGTGGCAACGGTGGCTGCAAAGGCATTATTGTAAAATCCAACTTTCCAACAGGAGTCACTACATACTCAAATCCTTCAGAACAAAGACCAATATGCACAGGAACAGGCTCTTCGGCCCACCATGCCTGTGCCCTTCTATACTAAAACTGTCTTCACTTACACGATCTGTATCCCTCTATTCCCTTCCTTTAGGGTGTCTTTGATGAAGGATGTTGGAGTCAATTGTTCTTCAACTGCTGCCCTAAATGAGAACATATAACTGGACACACTGGAGGGAGTAAATCTGGAAACTTATTAGCCCATATGTCTTGCTGCTTTCCATAAAGTCACATTTACTCACTGTTGCATTCAGGGAATTGCACGAACGCATTCCATCGCTGAGGTAGAACTCATGAAGGAGTGAAGGGTGTATAAGGCAGCACTGAAATGATGTTTCATTATCCAGATTGCAAACTCATGTGTCTGACAGATAAATGCAGTTTCTAGTCATATTATTCGAGTGTGTCCAGTATAAGAAAATGCAATTAGCCAGTACAGGCACTATATCTATTTTCCTAATCAATCTGTTCAGAGGTGTTCTAACATATCTATGGAGCAGGTGGGATGTGAACACCAGTGTCCTTGCTCTGAGGTACGGTCACTACAGATGCACCTCAAGAGATCCGAGTGTGTAACTGTACTAAACCTGTAAAAATGCAGCCCACATAGAACCTTACAAATGGCAACTCTTCAGGGGTTCCTGTAAATATTCTGGCAGAAAATGTAGAGAGCAGTGCACAGATTCCTTGACATGTCTGCATCACTTGCAGTGAGCAAAAGTGGCTTTCGAAATTAATTTCCAGCTGTTTGCTTTACAGTCCTTCAATGTTTAATATTTTGAACTGAGAAGAAACTCAAGAGAGAAAAGAAAAATAATCAGAAAAACCAACAACTACCAGTGAATACCCATATCCTATTAAACCAGAGAACGCCTCAGGGAGAAATCAATGATATCAAAAACTACCCTGACCTCACTGGTTTTAAAACATCAAAATACCAACAGGAAATGGGGCCTCTGACCCTTGCCCTACGTTCATAAAATGCGAGGGTGCTAATGAAAGGCTTATTATTTACTCCTAATCTGTTTTAAGGAATTCTGCCAGTTGGCAGAGCAAATGGTGATGTTTAAAATCTGCATTTTATGATCATCTAGCAGCCGTTCAACTCATCGAGCAGTTCCGCACAGTTTCATTTTACATTCAGTTTAAACACTGCTGCATTTAGACATTGAGCAAAGAATGTTCTATATTCTATAAACCCTGCATTCTAGGAATGTCCAAGAACCACGCAGTTGGAGGGAGGAAAAAGGGGAGTGTGACAATTACAGTGTGACAAGGACATTTTTAAAAATGGGAGTGAAATAACAATATGGAGGGCAGTATCACATCACCAAGTCACACTTTATTCCCATGTGCATAGTACATTGACTCTGAACTGGCTGGCCACAGCCAGTCACTGAAGTGAAGCGATTCTGAGTCCTCTGTTTATATCTGTCAGCCTGGGCCGACAGATTAGCCCAGGTTAACTCCTCCAAGCAAGGATCTTATAGTCAATAAGAACCACTTGGTTCCAATCTCTACTGGGAGTATTACTCATGCAGGATGATTAATGATTTGTGAAGGAAGCTGAACAAATGTAGATAATCTGTTCTCTCCTATAAATATATTATTATTGTGATTACATGATTGTTAATGTGATTTAGAGAGATGGTTAATTGATAACAAAGATTGCTCATCATACACAAAAGTTCTGAATGTAAATTTGCTCGCTGAGCTGGAAGGGTCATTTTCAGATGTTTCGTCACCATACTAGGTAACATCAGTGATGATATTACCCAGCATGGTGACGAAACGTCTGAAATTGGACCTTCCAGCTCAGTGAGCAAATTTACATCCAGAACCTCAACCTGAGCTACAAATCTTCTCAAGACTCACGTACACAGAAGTACTTAAAGGAGTTTCAGCCATACAACTGTGAAACATATTTCTGCACATAACAATCTAGGCCACTGTACATGCATTTTAAAAATAGTAATGATAACCTCCTTTCAATTCAGTTCAATGGTTTTTGAACTGAGCTTGATCTGTAGATTCTGCCACATGTGGGTGGGTGGATGGGTGGATGGATGGGTGGGTGGGTGGGTGGGTGGGCGGGTGGGTGGATTGGAGTTTGTTTTCTGTCTGACTTCACTTCTGTGTGTTCCTGACAAAGTTTCTTTTCTTTATTCTTTCATGTGACGTGGGTGTAACTAGCAAGGGCAGCATTCACTGACCATCCCTGATGCCCTTAAATTATAATGACTTCCTAGACCATGTCAGAAGGCAGTTAAGAGCCAACCATATTGTTGTTGGTCTGCAGTCACAAACAGGCCATACTGGGTAAGAATGGAACATTTCCTCCCTAAACATTATGACTGAACCAGCTAGGGGGCTTTATGCTGGTCACAAATAATAGTTGTCAAGGTCATGGTTACTAAGACTAACTTTGGCTTTGAGCTTTTTATTAAGTGAATTCAAATCCTAATATGGTGAGATTTGAAACGCTATCCCCAGAGCACTAGGATGGGCCTCTGAACCACTGGTCCAACTACGTGATCATTAAGCCACCATCTCTTCAATTGCTCAGTGTCTTCCATAATGATTCTTCTTCATGCTGGTCAGTCACAAACCAGGTACTTCCAAGAGTCTGTGACAATGTTTCACTTTGTCAGGGATTCATTGTGAGCATCCCTAAAGTATTTTCACAGTCCTCCTAGAAATCTCTTGCATGGGTGGTGGGGTGAGGCAGAGGAGAACACCTTCAATAACATTTAAAAATGAAACAAAATCTGAAACTGAGCCACATAAGCAGATATTAGAATAGGTGACCAAACGTTTTGTTAAAGACGTATGTTTTAAGGATTGTCTTAAAGGAGGTGTTCGACTTGGGGAACTGCAGGGAGGATGATCCAGTGTTTCAATCCTGGGAATATAGCCACAAAGATTCAGTAATTAAAATCAGTATATTCATGAGGTCAGAACTAGACAATCCTGGAATGTTGACGGACCAGAAGAGATCATGTGTTAAAAGGAACAGACCAGTGAAGTACTTGAAAACAACATGAAAACTTTAAAATTAAGACATTGATTAACAAGGAGTCAATTTAGGACAGTGAACACAGGAGTAATAGGTGTACAGGACTTGCTGCAAGCTGAAGAAATGGGTAGCAGAGTTTTGGATGACCTCTAGGGTATACCGTGGGAAACGAGACAGGCATGCGTTAGAATAGACAAATCTAGAGGTAACAAAGACATGAATGTGGGTTTCAGAAGCAATGAAACTGAAATGGAATGGAAGTCAGGTGATGTCTGAACATTGTAAATGTTTGGTGTCCTTACATTCAAAGTTAGTAATCCAAAAGCCTGAAGTTATGACCAAGAAAAAAATTCAAATCCTACCATGGCAGCTAGGGATAAAATTCAGTTAATTTGATAAATCTGGATTTAATAGCCACCCTTACCCATGTGAATGTGACTTCAATATGAATTCAGAACTGCAACAATGTGGTTGATTCTCCACTGTTCTCCCCAGTGTTCTAAAGAGGCATTCAGTTGTTTAGTAATGAACAATAAATGCTGGACTTTCCAATGATGACTACATCCTGTGAATGGGTTTAAAGATTCTTCTGACTCAAACAATTATCTTGACTGAGATCTTTGTCAGTTTCCAAAAATTGCAGATTGCTCTTCAACCTCATTCCCTAGAAAATCCCAGACCAGTGAGCTCAATGTCTGCCAGTGTGTACACCTGCCTCCACTACTCCACTTGACAGACGTCCTGTCTGCTTCTGTAACAATCCATAGTACTAAAATTTCCATGCAAAATTAAAGCCTTCACTCTGTTGCTCAGCCTGTCAGCAATCTGGAGATTCAAATGGCAGGTGCATGGGGGAAAGAGAAAATGAACTGGAACCAGTGTACACATTATAAATGTAAATGTTGGTGTGGTGTGTGCATCTTCTATGCTTCATTTATTCTAATCAGAGTTTTGTTTGGGTGACTTTCCTTTCCCTTCCTTTCCACTTCCTTCTGTACCTGGCCTGACAGGGTCGTCTTGAGCCACCACATGATCTACAAATGGCGCCATGGGTTACCTAGTATCAATGTCCCCTAGCCACACTTTTGCTCCTAACGTGAAGTCTAAAAGCTTACTGTGCAATTTACTGCTTGATGTGGCCCAGATTGAAGCCATATTCTGATGTTGTGAATAAATCTCTCAGTTGAGGATCAAGTTAAGGGTTGTACCACTGGCAATTAGTCAGTCATGCAATGACAGGCACACAACATAAAATTTCTAATTAATAATTTGAAAATGAATATCCTTTTAGATGGTGTCGATTCCTTCTCTACTACAGCTATAACACTAGTATCTTCCCTGACAGATTGGAAAATTGCTCAGGTATGCCCTATCGTCAAAAGGACAAATTCAAACTGGCCAGTTTTTCTGCCATCAATCTACCTGTGGTCAACAGTGGAGTGATGGAAGGGGCCATTAATTTTGTTATCAAGCAGCACCTACAATCAATAATCTATCTGTTAATGCTCAGTATGGGTTTTGCCAGGATCTCTCAGCTCCAATCGTTAGTACAGTGTTAGTTCAAACATGGACAAAAGAAAGTAAACCCATGTAAAGTAACAGTGAATGTCCTTGACACCAAAGGAGTTTTTGACAGAGTGTGACACCAAGAGTCCCAGCTGAAGTCATTCTGAGCATAAACGTACATATAGATGTTCAAGGTCAGCACCTGGGGTGAGTGCTGCAGGAATTTCTCACAGCAATTCCCGACTCAAACATCTCCAGGTGCTTTAGTAATGATCTTTCTTTCATCACAAGATCATAAGTAGTGATGTTTCCTGATGATTACACAATATTCTGTGCCATTGCAGCTTCTCAGATGAAGTATTCCATGCCAAGTTGTTACATGAGAAGTGGATATTAGAGGTCCTGTAGACATTGCAGATATGGACTTCAGAAGGCATTTGCCTCCAAAAGGTTATTACACAAAGTAAGATCATTTGGGATTAGAGGTAATATATTAGCTTGGACACAGGATTGGCTAACCAACAGAAAGCAGACAATTGGGAATAATGAATCATGTTCTGGTTGGCAAGCTGTGATTACTGGGGGACCAGAGGGTTCAGTCCTCAGGCACCAATTACTTACAATCTATATTAACGACCTGGATGCAAAGATAGACTGTACTGCAGCCAAATTTGCCAAAGATGACACTAAAATAAGTAAGTTGCAATGAAGAAGTAAGAAATTTACAAATGGATAGGTTATGGGATTGGACCAAAATCTGGCAGATCAAGTTTGATGTGAATAAGTGAGAGGTTGTCTCTTTTGGTTAGAGGAATAGAAAGGCAACTTATTATCTAAACAGAGAGAAACTTCAGAGTGCTTTGGTGCAGAGAGATCTGGGTGTCCTTGTGCATAGGTCACAGAAAGCTAGCATGCAGGTGTAGTGGACAAATGGAATTTTGGCATTTATTGCTAAAGGAATGGAGCTAAAGTATTGTACAATGCATTGGTGAAACTGCATCTGGAGTATTTCATATATTTTTGGTCCCCTTACTTGAGGAGTCATAGCATCATAGAATACAGACCCTTCAGTCCAACTCATCCACGCCAACCAGACATCCCAATCTGAACTAGCATTTGGTTCTGCATTTAGCCGAAATCCCTCTGAACCCTTCCTTTTCAATGGTGTAATTGTACCAGCCTCCCCCACTTCGTCTGGCAGCTCATTCCATACACGTACCATCCTTCGTGTAAAAAAGTTATCTCTCAGGTCCCTTTTAAATCTTGCCCCGCTCAGTTTAAACCTATCACCTCGAGTTTTGGACTTCCCCACCCTAGGAAAAAGACCTTGGCTATTCACCCTACCAATGCCCATCATGATTTTATAAATCTCTTTGGTCACCCCTCAGTCTCCAATAGTCCAGGGAAAAAAAACTCCATCTATTCAGCCTCTCCCCATAGCTCAAACCTTCCAGTCCCAGGAACATCCTTGTAAATCTTTTCTGCACCCACTCAAGTTTAACAACATCCTTCCTATAGGATTGTATGCTGTTTTTCAAAATTGGCCCCACCAATGCCCTGTACAGCCGCGATGTGACATTCCAATTCCTTTCGTCAATGTTGTGCCCAATGAAGCAATTACATTGGAAGCAATTCAGAGAAGGTTCACTAGATTAATTCCAAAAGTGAAAGGCTTGTCTTACAAGGAGATATTCAGCAACTGAAAGGCTGAGGCACTTGGGGCTGTTTTCATTGGAGAAAAGAAGGTTTAGGGGTGACTTAATAGAGGTGTACAAGATGATTAGGGGTTTAGATAGGGTTGACCATGAGAACCTTTTTCCACGTATGGAGTCAGCTATTACAAGGGGGCTTAGCTTTAAATTAAGGGGTGGTAGGTATAGGACAGATGTTAGGGGTAGGTTCTTTACTCAGCGAGTCGTGAGTTCATGGAATGCCCTGCCAGTAGCAGTGGTGGACTCTCCCTCTTTATGGACATTTAAACGGGCATTGGATAGGCATATGGAGGATAGTGGGCTAGTGTAGGTTAGGTGGGCTTGGATCGGCGCAACATCGAGGGCCGAAGGGCCTGTACTGCGCTGTATTTTACTATGTTCTATAACTTAGGCATATACTTGTTTGAGTTTAGAAAGATGATAGGAGACCTAAACGAGTTACATAAAATGCTAAAAGGGGATTGACAAAGTCAATGTAGAGCAGATGTTTCCCCTAATGGGGCAATCTGGAATGAGAGGCTGTACACTATCCAGGACAAAGCAGTCTGTTTCTTCAGAATTTCATCAATCACCTTAAATAGTAACTCTCTACATCACCCTAAAATATGGCTGTAGCACGGGTAACATCTAGTGCATGCAATGCTGCAACATGCTAATTCTACATTCGAAATATACAGCTGTTACCACAAAGCAGACTGCTTTGTCCTGGATAGTGTTCAAATCAAGAGTACTTCTCAGTCAGGTTTAGAGAATGTTTTCATATATAGAAAGCTGAAAAGACTTTGGGAAGATAGGAAATGAGTTTCTCATTGCAGATTATCCAGCCTCTGCATTCATTTGTAGTCACAGTATTTATGGGTTAGGCCAGTTAAGTTTGTCAATGATGACCCTAGAATTTGGCAGAACAGTTGGTGAAACGATTTTGTATTGGAGATAGTGTGCCATTTGTGTGATGTGAATTTAACTCACTACTCATTAAAAATCTGTCTGTCTGTCTATCTCCTCTGTCTACCACCTTGAAGGGCAAAGACAGCAGGGACTTTGGGCACCACCTGCAAACTCCCCTCCAAGTCACATGTCATCCTAAGTAGAATCTATATTTTCATTTCTTATGTTATGTCAGAATCCTGAACTCCCTAATAGCACTATCAAAATACCCTGTCAAGAATGAAGTCAGCTGCTGCCAACCATCTCATCACTTTCTGCTGAAACAAATCCTCTTCCCTCATGCTCTGAACTGTGACTAACAAGCAATTACACAACAGCTGGTTCAGTTTTTATGTCAGTGCAATTCAAATAAGCCTTCACAAAAAGTTTCCCACGCACACCACCAGACGACCAGCCTGCAGATGGATCATCTCCCACCGCTAAAACGAAGTAGAGTTTTTCTCTTGAATGTAAAAAAAGCAATATTTAAAGATTAGCCTTAGTACTTAAACGGGATGCATCTGTTATTCTGTGGACTCCTTTCCCTATCATGGCTTTATTTCTTAGTTATCACACACAGATCCAAGTGACTTATTATTCGCTTCCTTTCCTCCTCCATTATCCCTCATCTAACTGCCTCCCCATCTCCAACTTCTCCATTTTCTGAGTCACTGAATGCAGCAGAATATCCGAGTTCAGGCCTAAACTTCAAACTTCACTGTCTGAATGCCTCCAGTCCAACTTGCACAATTCTATCACTGAAGAGTCCTGTCCGATATCTTGAATAGACATTCTGCACAACTCTGACAATGGTGCAGTGATGCCCTTTGTCCCAACTTTGTCAGAGCTTGCTTCTCCGCTGTATGTACTGTGGTCCTGGGACAGGCCTGGCATGCTTCAGAGAACTCCTCACCTATCTAAAGAGTTAAAAATCACACAACACCAGCTTATAGTCCAGCGGGTTTATTCGGAAGCACTAGCTTTCGGAGCACTGCTCTTTCACCTGATGAAGGAGCAGTGCTCTGAAAGCTAGTGCTTCCAAATAAACCTGTTGGACTATAACCTGGTGTTGTGTGATTTTTAACTTTGCCCACCCCAGTTCAACACCGACACCTCCAAGTCATATGTAAGGAGTTGCAGAGTTCAGAGTCGACAGCACGGAAAAAGTAACATCCTTGACCCTGGCACCAGGAAGGCAACAATAGCATCCTGGAGTCGGAGGTCACCGAATGCATGTTTGTTTCCCTTCCAATTGAATCCCCTGTCATGATAGCCATGCTATTCTTCTTCCTTGCCTCTTGTGCAGAGTCGAGATTAGTGTGGTGCTGGAAAAGCACAGCACATCAGGCAGCATCCGAGGAGCAGGAAAATCGACATTTTGGGCAAAAGCACTTCATCTCTATCCTGATAAAGGGCTTTTGCCCAAAACGTCGATATTCCTGCTCCTCTTATGCTGCCTGAACTGCTGTGCTTTTCTAGCACCACGCTTATCTAGACTCTGGTTTCCAGCATCTGCAGTCCTTGTTTTTGCCTCTTGTGCTGCCAACCCAACAATGTTGCTGTTGAGGATCTAAAATCTGTATTTAGGCTGTTGTCAGGAGCAACCATTTAATGTCTGCTTTTACTATCTACAAAATGGCTTCTTAATGCAATTAACATAAAATAACATAACAAGATGGCTTCTAGGAGCAATGGCATCTAACTCTGCTGAAAACTACATTTCTGAACTAATTGAAAGATATTAGCAAACAATGCCCTATTCATGGTATGAATGAACTAAGTAAGACTGACATTATTAAAGTATCCTAACTGACCTTGGGAACCAGGTATCCCAGACATAAAGAAGCCCAAAACAAGTCCATTCCCAGGAAATATCATTGGCTTAATTTATGTCTATTTATCATATTTCATTTTATTTGATTAATTTTGCAATTAAGGCTGTTCTGTTTGTTAAGAGACCTACAAAAGTTGTTTGTATTTAAAGATTGTGCGCAGCTTTTCCAGAGTACACAGAGGGGCTTAACCCTGTGTTGCTGGATAACCTTTGCCCAGTGTCGTAATAAATTGTTAGAACTTGCCAAAAGAGACCAAGCTGCTGGTGTTTATTTGACCGATCGCGGAACTGAGAGGCCCCTCCAGGAGTCCAAATCTTCACTGTGACGTCAGCTCCCACTGCTTTCACTACATAGCCATCTTCCCCAACAGTCTCTAAATGATTAGAAAGGAGGATAGTCGCAGGGGACTACTGCACTACCAGCCTTTCTCTATTCTCCCTGGTGGTCACTCACGCTCTTTCTGCCTGTTCAATCATCAGCTGCAATGTGACCACCTCACAGAAGTTGTAATCTACAAAATGCTCATCATCACAGATGCTTCAGGATTAATTCACCCAAAGTTCCAACACTGAAATACAGATAGACAGAAGCTGTAGCTGCAATGATTTGAGTCAGGTGACAATGTTGAAAGTCAACTCTCTGGGAACAGATATAAAAACTGAAAAGAATTCTAGTAAAGCCATTATTTTATTGCTAATTAATATAATGGATGCCAGGCTGCATTAAAAACAGCTGCAACAACTAACTGGTGATTTCATTCATACAAACCTACAAAACAGGGGCAGTAGATCAGTCAGCCACCTGAACCTGCTCTGCCATTAAATAAGAGCGGCACATCTGATTGTGTTCCAAATTCCACATTCCCACACAAAATAGCAGAAGGCTTCTAAATAAGACAAGAATCCAAGCTGCTGGGGTCAAAGTGCTGGCTTGGATAGAGTATTGGTTGTTTGGCTGAAGTGGAGTTAAAGGGGTCTTTTACAGAATGGCAGCTGGTGACTAGTGGAGTTCTGCAGGTATTCGTTGGGATCACAACTATTCAGATTTTATATTATTGATCTGAACGAAGGAATTTAGACATTGTGTCATCTGCAAACTTAGTAACAAAGATAGGTGGAGGGACAGTTAGTGTTGAAGAAGCGGGGAAGCTGCAGAGGGACTTGGATGGGCTAGGAGAGTGGGCAACATAATATGGGAAAGTATGAGGTTATGTACTTTGGTAGGAAGAATAGAGGTGCAGACTATATTCTAAACAGGGAACGGCTTCAGAAACCCGAAGCTAAATGGGCCTTGGGAGTCCTAGTTTAGGTTAATATGCAGGATCAGTTGGCAGTTAGCAAATGCAATGTTAGCATTCATTTCGAGAGAGCTAGAATACAAGAGCGGGAATATACTGTGAAGGTCGTATAAGGCTGTGATCAAACTGCATTCTGTATGTTGTGAGCAATTTTGGTCCTTGTATCTAAGGAAAGATGTGCTGACTTTGGAGGGGGTCCAGGGGAAGTTTCCAAGAATTATTCCAGGGATGAAGGACCATCACGTGAGGAGCAGTCAAGGACTCTGGCTCTGTACTCGATGGAGTTTAAAAAGGATGCCTGGAAAGAGGGGAACATGGAGAAAATCCTTCCACTGGTAGGACAGACTAGGATCCGAGTCACAGCCTCAGAGTGAAGGGACAACCCTTCAAACTGAGATAACTCTAATTCTGTTTCTATATATTATGGTCTTATCTAATCCTGATAAATTTGAGATTGCCTTGCCAAACCAATCTTCCTACCTTTGCCTTCAAAGTATTTTAGAAAATCAACATCAATACCAGTTTTTTTTTAAATTGACCTCTTTGAATATTGAGGTCACTGGCCAGCAGCATTTTATTGCTTGTCCCTAGTTGCCCCTTGAGAAGATCGGGGTGAGCTGCCTTCTCAAACGGCTGTAGTCCACAGCATGTGGGTTGACACACAATGCCCTTAAGGGTGAAACTGAAGGAATGGCGATATATTTGCAAGTCAGGTAGTTAGGAGAAAGTGAGGACTGCAGATATTGGAGATCAGAGACGAGAGTGTGGTGCTGGAAAAGCACAGCAGGTCAGGCAGCATCCGAGGAGCAGGAGAATTGACGTTTCGGGCATAAGCCCTTCATCAGGATGAAACGTTGACTCTCCTGCTATTTGGATGCTGCCTGATCTGCTGCGCTTTTCCAGCATCACACTCTCGACTCAGGTCAGGACAGTGAGTGGCTTGGAGGGGAACTTGAGTGTGGTGGTTCCCATGTACCTGCTGTCCCTGTCCTGCTCAATGGAAGTGGCTGTCGGTTTGGAGGTGCTGACTAAGGACCTTGGTGAATCAGTAACTTTAAGACCCTAGGATTAAGCTGATCAGGTCCTGGAGACTTGTCAGCCCACAGCTGCATCCATCAGTTTGCTTAGTACTCCATGAGGGGGACCTCAACGTTCATCAGCATGTGTGGGGGCTCAGCAGCATCACTGCTGACTCAGCTGGTCATGTCTGAAGGACATAGCTCTTTGACATTAGTCTGCAGCAGGTGGTGAAGGAAGCAACAAGAGGGAAAAGCACACTCGACCTCAGCATTGCCGATCGACTTACTGCAGATGCATATGACCATGACAGTATCAGTAAAATTCATCACTGCACAGTTCCAGTAGTGACAAATGCCTGTCTCCATGTTAAACATACCCTCCTTCACATTGTATCCCACTATCATTGTTGTAGATGCAAAAGGCTTAGAACAGATCTAGAAACTCAAGACTGGGCATCCTGGAGGTATTGTAGTCCATCAGCAGCAGCAAAATTGAACTTAAACAGATTCTGCAAACTTCTGGCCTCACATATCCCCTACTCTACCATCACCATCAAGCTGTGGACCAATCCTGGTTCACTGAATACTGCAGGACAGCATGCCAGAAATAGCACCAGGCATAACAAAAAAGGAGGTGTAGATCTGGTGAAGCTAGAAAATAAATGTCTACTTATGTGGTGAGCAGCAATTAATTGAGTGCTAAGCAATCCCACATTCAAAAGATTAGATCTCTGCTCTGCAGTCTTGCCACATCCAGTGATGGACAATAAACAGCTCACTAGAGTCGGAAGCTCTATAAAAATCCCATCCTGAATGGTAGTGGAGCCCAGTACGTCTGTACAAAAGGCAACACCGAACCACTTGCAACTTCTTCAGCCAGTAGCATCAAGTAGCTGATCCATATCAGCCTCCTTCTCAGGTCTCCAGCGTCACAGATACCAGTCTGTAGTCAATATGATACACTCAGTGCTTTTTCAGGAGATGGATGAAGGCATTGGATATTACAAAATCTATGGGTCCTGACAACATTCGAGTAATGGCTCTACCTCTTGCGCTCCTCGCTAAGCTGTTTCAGTACAGTCACAACACTGGCATCTATCTCACAATGTGAAACAATTATCCAGTGTGTCCCATATATCAAAAGCAGGATAAATCTAACTCAGTCAATTACCACCCCTGTTATTTTTTCTTGACAATCAGTAAAATGATGGAAGGCGTCATCGACAGTGCTATCAAGCCACATTTAGTAGCAATAACCTGCTCCCTTATGCTCAGTTTGTGTTTTGCCAAGGACACTCTGCTCCTAACCTCATTACAGCTTTGTTTCAAACATGGATAAAATAAACGAACCTCAGAGGTGAGGCAACAATGGCTGCCCTTGACAGCAATTCTGCATTTGACCAAGTGTGGCATTAACAAGCTCTGACTAAACTAGAATCAATGGGAATCTGCAAGAAATCTGTCTACTGGTTGCAGTTGTATTTACCACAAAGGAAGATGGATGTGTTCATTGGAGGTCATTTATCTCAGCTCTAAGACATCTTTGCAGAAGATATTTAGGCAAGTCTTAGGCCCAACCAGCTTCAGCTGCTTCACAGTGACCTTTCGGCCAACATAAGGTCAGAAGTCGGTATTTTAACTCAGGATTGCTCAGTGCTTAGTGCCCTTCACAATGAGTCAAGTGCTGAAGTCATCCATATGTAAATACAACCATTCCTGAACCGACAAGTGGCAAGTAACATTTGTGCCATACAAGAGTCAGTAATGACCATCTCCAACAAACAAATTTAGCATGGCCCTTTGAAAATAGCATCACCATCACTGAAACCTCCACCTTCAACACCCTGTGGGTTTCCTTTGACCAGAAAATGAACTGCATTAATCATAAATACTGTAGCTACAACAGCAGATCAGAGGCTAGGAATTCTGCAGCAAGTAACTTATTTCCTGCCTCCCCAAAGCCTGCCTGCCATCTACCAAGGCACAAATCAGGAGTGTCATAGAATGCTTTCTACTTGTGGATGATTTTACCTTCAACAAGATTCAAGACGTTTGACACTATCTAGGATAATGCAGACTGCTTGATTGGCATCACATCCACAACCATTCAGTCCCTCCAGCACTGACACTAACAGTATGGGTACCATCCACAATAAGCACAACAGAAATTCACCAAGGATCCTTACAAAACATCTTCCAAACCTCTGCCCATTACCATTTATAAGGACAAAGGCAGCAGATAAATGGGAACAACACCAGCTGCAAGTTCCCCTCGAAGCTGCTCACCATCCTGACATGGAAATATAAGGTCGTTGCTTTAATGGCACTGGGTGAAAATCCTGAATTTCCTTCCTAACAGCAGTGTGTATGTATTTACACCAAATGGACTGTAACGGTTCAAGAAGGCAACTCACCACTACCTTCTCAAGGATAGTTAGGGAAGGGCAACAGATATTGGCCAATCTAATAAATTAAATTAGATTACTTACAGTGTGGAAACAGGCCCAACAAGTCCACACCAACCCGCCAAAGCACAACCCACTCCTCTCCATTTACCCCTTCACCTAACACCCGTAGGCAATTTAGCATGGCCAGTTCAACTAACCTGCACATTTTTGGACAGTGGAAGGAAACCCAGACACAGGGAGAATGTGCAAACTCCACACAGTCAGTCACCTGAGGCCAGAATTGAACCCGGGTCTCTGGTGCTGTGAGGCAGCAATGCTAACCACTGTGCCACCGTGTCACCCATGTAAATCCCCTATGAATCAACATAATGATAAATGAACCAGGCTCCCTCCTCAGTCGAGTTAAGTATAACACAGAAGAAATCCGTGGTTGACAGTGTAACTATGGAAAAGACATTTCTTTTGATCACTGACTGACTGGCACAACTAACAACAACTTAGATATAAATAAGAACATAAGAAGTAGGAACAAGAGTGGGCCATTTGGCTCAGTGAGCCTGCTCTGCCATTCAATAGGATCAAGTCTGATCTGAGACTCCTCAATCCACTTGCCTGCCCTTTCCCTGTAACCATTCTGATCAAGAATCTATCTATAACAGCCTTAAATATATACAAGGACTCTGCCCCCACAGCTTTCCGTGGCAAGGAATGCCCAAGACTTATAGCCCTCTGACTGAAGAAATTCCTCCTCATCTCAGTTTTAAATTGGCACTCCTTTGCTCTGAGAGTATGGCCTCTGGTCCTAGAGAGTCCCATGAAGGGAAACATCTGCTCAGCATTTACCCTGTCAAGCCTCTTAAAAATCATATATATTTCAATGAGATCACCTCTCACTCTTCTAAATTCCAATCAGTAGAGTCTGTCCATGAGACAATTTCACCATACCATGGTTCATTCGAGTGCACCTTTTCTGAACTGACTCCAATAAAATAATTTTTCTTATATAAAGGGCACCAAAGCCAAGAGTTAACCGAGATGGTGGCACAGTAGGATGCTTCAGCTGGAACTCATCCACTCCATCCATTTCTTTTTCTTTTTGTCTCGTGTCTTTTGTTCTTTCTTCTCAGCAACATCCTGGACTTCCGGTCTCAGAGACTTGGACTCTTGGCCACAACATAATCAGTGAGATGGTCTCCCAGCCTGATGTGGTAGTCTCTCATTCTGGCATGGATCTTCTGTCCTGGTATGGCGGTCTTTCAGCTTAGTGTGGTACTCTCCCAGCCTGACATAGCAGTCTCTCGGTGGCACATGGCGGTCTCTTGGCCTGTCATGACGGTCTTTTGGTGGCTTGTGGCAGTCTTTTGGTTTGGTGAGGCTTTAGCTTGGACTTCCAAAGTGATTCCAAATTGATGTCCTGTCCTTGAGAGGTCCGATGTGAAGTCCGGTGATCTGTAGACAAGGCCTGGTGTGGATTGGAGGCTAGGTGCTTGTGCAGACTGGGTTGGAAGGACTGTTGTTCTGAACTTCTCATTTCACTATTTTTCAATTTATTCCTAGATCTGTAACGTTGGAGATTTTGCTTCTTTATTTTTCTAAATGTTTTTCCTGAAGAACTCATACTGAGTAATCTGTACCCAGGTACCTTTGTACCTGTGATCACCACCATACGTGGCCACTTGTAAACTTTTCACTGTCCTCATTTAACTGCTTACAGTACTCCGGATATGGTCTCACCAGCACCTTGCATAGTTGCAGCAAGATTTCCCCTACTCTAATGGTGTAGCCTCATTGAAACAAGGTCCAACATTCCATTAGTCTCCCTAACTACCTGCCACACCTACAGAGTGCTAGCACTCTGGGTTTTGTGTACAATTTTTCCCAAGTCCATTTGTGTTATAGCTTTCTGTAGTTCTCTCATTTAAATAATATGCTCTTCTTTTGTACTTCCTTTCAAAATGAACAATTTCACATTTTTCCACATTATACTCCATTTTCCACTTATTTATCTCTCTGAAATTGTTCGTATCCACAACCTGCCTTTCCATCTATTGTGTCATCTGCAAATTTGGCTACAGTATATTTGCTTCCTTCCTCCAAGTCATTAACATATATACCACTTTTAATGTAATAAAATAAATAAATGATACATCACAGGTGATTTATAAAGCAAAATTTGACAACAAACCACAAAAGGGTCTGTTACCTTGATGACCAAAAGCTTGATCAAAGAGGTAGGTTTTGAGCAGTGTCTGAAAGGAAGAGACCAGCAGAAAGCCAGAGAGATTGGGAGAGAGAATTTCAGAACTGAGAGCCTTAGCAGCTGAAAATACAATTATTACTGAGGAGGAAATAAAATTGGGAATGCTGAAAAGGTCAAAATGAGGGGAATTCCGTTATCCTGAAGAGTTGTGGGGCTAGAGCAGGTTACAGAAGTATCATAGAGAGATTTAAAAACAAGGATGAGAATTTCAAATGTTTGTTTTGTCTGATCTTTCAATACTTTGTCAAGATTCTCATAAGAAAACTCAATATGTGAAAATGGGAGTTAGAGAAACACAAATCAGAGATGGGATAAGCCATTTAGCCCCTCCAGCCTGCTCCTCAATTCAGTAAAGTCATGGCTGTTCTGATTATAATCTCAAATTTACCTTCCAGCCTATCCCCAATGGCTTTCAACTCTTTGGTTAAAAAGAATGTATTTACTGTTCCCTTAAAAGTACTTAAGGAGGAAACCCAGGGAGAATATGCAAACTCCACACAGACAGCTGCCCAAGGTGGAATTGAACCCAGGTCCTTGGTGCTGTGAGGTAACAGTGCTAGCCACTGAGCCACCATGCCACCCTATCCAACCTTTCCTCATTAGAAAATTTGCTCAATCCAGGTATTAGTCTCAAAGTAGATATTTGATTTAGGATAGGTAAAAACAATGACTGCAGATGCTGAAAACCAAATATTGGATTAGTGGTGCTGGAAGAGCACAGCAGTTCAGGCAACATCCAACGCTGCTCGTTGGATGCTGCCTGAACTGCTGTGCTCTTCCAGCACCACTAATCCAGTATTTGATTTAGGATCCAGAGTAAAGCAAAATAGTAAGGAGTTTTAATACAGCACGTTCTGGTATAACACAAGCTTTGTCAATGTGAATCTGCTATCACGCAATTGACGAGTTGTGGCCACTATTTGAATAATAATGAATGGGTATAGTGATCTTCAACAGTGCGAGGTCACTGTGGAGCACAGATTGTGTGTTATACAAGAATGTACTGGGATGAGAAAAGCTTTGTCCTCTCTGAAAGTAAGCTTGCTTCAGTAGATAAAATGTTCACATTTGAATTAGACAGATTCAAGTCTCACTCTGGGTTTTGAGCATGTAATCTACCTGGAGCGCCAGAGGTGCTGTTCATCAGAAAGCATTGGATTTGAAGGCTTACACTAAGCAAGGCACCCTAAAATAGCACCGAGTGCATCGAGAGGCTCTCCCAAGCTCAGAAGAGACCAATAGTGAAAAGGTCTTTGTGTAACAAACATGGACAGCATTATTAAAGTTCCAGGCACATGATGCCTCCTCAAAAAGGAAAGTTTGCTTAAAACTGAAATTTTTACTTCCAATTTGCACTCTCCTTATAGGTTTGCCTGTTAGTAAACTCTTCTCCTTCATCTAGGTCCTGCAACTTCCTTTCTGTTGCTTCATTGGACCCAAAACAGAAAACAGAAAAGAGCCAGTTACATCCAGAGGGAAGGGATGACTCCTCTTGACAGACATCTCCTGACAAATAGAGGAAACCATCTTGCTTGCCAGGACTGCCAAAAAAATTCAAATAAGCTGACCACACATTATCTTTCAGTTTAATGGGCTTGCATGAATTTTATAATGCCTAAACTCCAACAACATATTGGGGCATTGAAATTTTTGCTAATTATTCTGGCAATGCATTTCATCAGTAATTTGAAGAAAATATAATTTTTCAACATGATATGCATCTATTAGGCTGTTTCAAAGCTGAATCAGTGAGAGTTCCTGGTCGAGTTAATGAGTGTCAGTCACAAGCTGATTAGTAATTTGAGAATTGATAGTGTTTAGCACTGCTGCCTCAGTGCCAGGGATTCGGGTTCAATTCTACCTTTGGGTGACTGTCTGTGTGGAGTTTGCACATTCTCTACAAATCTCCATGTTTCCTGTGGGTACTCTGGTTTCCTGCAGGTTAGGCAGTTTGGCCATGCTAAATTAGTGTCCAGCAGTGTACAGGGTCGGTGGTATAGCCATGGGAAACGCCGGGGTAGTGGGACGGGGGGAGCACAGAGGTCTGGGTGTGATGCTCTTTGGAGGGTCAGTACAGACTCACTGGGCTGAATGGCCTGCTGTAGGGTTTCTGTGATTCTAACACTGTTACACAGATTTGTTAATGAATGACGTTGCATAATCCTCCCATTTTCATTGTTAATTATGTTAAATGAATTCAAGTATTCTAAAGCAGCCGTTTACTTAATCAAAATTAATATGCTGCTCATTTTGTGCAGAGAACTAACAAATGAACAGGTACAAAGTAAGAATGCTACAACTCAACATTAGTAACTAGTGGTACCTAATGAAAATTCGCAAACAGAATGTGGAGCTCAGAGTAGCATATATCAGGAAGGGGATCATCAGTAAATAATTATGCTGCTCACCTTTGCTTCACCATTCAATCTGATAATGGCCTGATTGTTGTATTGGCCTTTTTTCTCTAATTAACCTGTTCAAAGGTGCTATTACGCACCTCTGGAGCAGATGAGACTTGAACTCGGGCTTCCTAGTCCAAGAGGGAGGGATTCTACCACCGCACCACAACTCAACATTCCTGCCTTCCCCAATACCCTTTGATTCCCTTGTTAGTCAAGAATGGGAGTGACTCAGCTTTAAAAATATTTAATGAACCTTGACCAAACTGCTCTACTAAAAACTTCCCCAGACTCACACCAATTGTCCCTTGAGCTTTATTTAGGAGAAAGTGAGGACTGCAGATGCAAGAGATTGGAGTCGAAAAGTGTGGTGCTGGAAAAGCAAAGCAGGTCAGGGAGTATTCGAGGAGGAGAATTGAAATTTTGGGCATAAGTCCTTCATCAGGAATGGAGCAGTGGGGAACATCACCCCCACCCTCCTATTTATCTCCCAGCCCCCTTCTCTGCTCTCCCACGTTCCTGAAGAAGGGCTAATGCCCAAAACATTGACTCACTTGCTCCTTGGATGATGCCTGACTTACTGGGCTTCCCCAGCACCACACCTTTTGACCTTGAGCTTTATTTGACAGCCGTATAAACTCCATCAGATGTTGAGACTGGTTAATGTTTTGCTCTCTCAAATTCTTTAGTACTGCATGTGTTTTGTTGCAAGATACGGATGTTTCATCTATAAATGGCATCTTAACTTAATTTGGACTGCCACAGAATTTGCCAACTTCTCTCTGCAGATGAGTCATTCAGGAAAGGAGTGAGCAGCATCTTCTGTCCATGAAAATCCCAAGTTAGATAGCTCTCATTGTCTGGTCTCTGAATAGTCCTTGGTTTTTGTTCTTTGCATTCAGATGTTTTAGCTGAATTAGCAAAGGAAATGTCTTTTTTGACAAGAAAGTTATCCATTTCATAGGATCTAAAACTTTGATCAGTAGATTAACTAAAAAAAAATTCCAAAAATATTTACCTAAAAACCTTGTTAACTTGGAAATGTGTCCAGGCAGGCAGGCAGGATTCACCAGTTATTCCAACTATTGCACATCTCTTTATTGCAGAGGTGCAGTTTCCTCTGATCCTCGATCATTGCACATGCTCAGATCGAATGTTTGTAAGCAGGCTGCATCATGAGCAGATGTCCCATCTCCAGTCCGTGAACGGTGATGAATGTCCATGCACGTGCAGTACCAATTTGCCATGGATATATGGTGTAACATGGCAATGGGAATTGGCTTAGCTTCTCAAGAATTTCAAGGCATGCTTCTCACTTTACCATGGCCCCACACAGCAGTCAATCTCTGTAATGTGGGTCACCGATGCCTTGCGTAAAGGTGAACCTTTCTCCTTGATATTCCATTCCTCTCACAAATAGCAAGATTCCATTTGCCTTCCAAATCACTTGTGCCCATATACTAACATCTGGTGGTCCTGCATGAGTCAGTACCTTTGCCCAGCTGAAAACTTAAGTGTTTGTTGCTGCAGTGCATTCTGATTACTCTTCAACTGCACTGAAAAAATGAAGGAATCATACCATATTCCACATTTAGAAAACACAACCAAAAATCACCAAACAATCCAAATATAGGAATTTCAATTTAACATCAGAAACCTAAAATCCTAATGTAATTACAAAACCAAGATAGAAGACTACTGCATTGGGAACTTGGGTTCTTCACACAAGGTAGATACTGAAAACATGGGTGCTGAAGGTTCAAGGCTGTATGAAACTTGATCTCATGAAACAGATTTTGTCATCATAGGTCATGTTGCTGTGACTATCCCCAGACCTTCTTTCAAACATTTCTCTGTTTCCTTACACTCTGAATTCCCTCCCCACCACCCTCATCAATCTCTACATTCCTTTCTGACAGTGTTGTTTCATGGAGAATGAATGGAAGTCACCAGGTTCACTCCCGGGATTTTGTGCAAAGTTCAATCTCTAAGCTGGAGAAATAGCAAACAGGATGACAGTCAAGATGCACCCCCTCCCACTGCAATCAGTTCTTCAAAGGAATTCAGAAATCCATGAATAAAACAAAGCTGTCCTGTCTTATACATACTTTTGACTCCTTTCACTATGATGTTGTCATTTGGAAATGAACAATAACTTTGAAAACAAAGAGATAAGGCAGAGAAATGAAGAGAGAAAGACAGAGAGAAAATAGAGAAAAGAAATAGACAGAAAGAGAAAGGAAATAAGTGAGATAAAAGATTGTTTTTAAACAAGTTCCAGTAGCCAAATTTGAATGTAGATTCACAAATGATTAAAGAGCTGATTATATTGCTGCACAGTTGATAGAAAGAAACACATGCCTCCAATCCTACTGCCTTCTGCAGGATGTAATTTAAACCAGTCCTTTCAAGTAGCAAGAAAATCCACCTAAATTAGTGAACAGAGCCCCCAGTTATGACACTGTGGGGACTTGACTGTAAATTTTACCGAAGGCCTGTGCAAGGAATCACATGCCATTCGTCAGGCCAACATAACAGCAAGAGGCAGTCAGTAAAAATGCATCTTTCCTTTATAAAGGCTGCAATGAGCAGGAGCAGCCCTGAGGGTATAACACTGCACTCTGTCACAGGTTTCTCTTCTCCCCACCTTCCAACGATACTTTCCCAATGATGCTCCCAATTATTAGGTGAGTGACGGTGACTATTCCTTTATGTTCCCTGCAGACCAACTTCCTGTATATCCAGCCAGTTCACACTTCACACCAGATTTGTGAACAAGAATGATGACTATGAGGGTGACACAATGCAGGAGTTTAGTTTTCCAGACCTCGACTGGTTGATTGCCAGATGGTTATTCTTCACCTCAGCCCTTGATTAGATCAAGTGATATCTCAAGGAAGCAATGGTAACAACGACAAATGTCAAGAGGGTCAGCCAACAATTTCTATCTCTGAGCCATCACAGCAGATGAGGAAGGTGTAGCCAGTGACAATTCCAATGGGATTGAAGGAAAGACATACAGGTTGGGAAATGGAGTAATAGTAGGTCTCGACATCCACATTTTCTGTCATTTTCATTTTGTGTTCTATTGGTTTTAGATAGGATCACAAAGCAGAATCCAATCTTGATAGTACTACGAAATATAAGATATTGTTATTCTCCAGTAACACTGTCATATATGTTGCTTATTCATGTAAGAAAGAAGAACACAAAAGCACAAATATTTTCTAACATCTGAATTTTACATTTCCGTCCCTTGAACCACGTATTTGAGCAACTTACACAGTCTACATGTGCTTCGTCTATACCTAGGAAAAAGTGAGGACTGCAGATGTTGGAGATCAGAGTCGAAAAGCATGGTGCTGGAAAAGCACAGGAGGTCAGGTAGCATCTGAGGAGCAGGAGAAACGACATTTCAGGCATAAGCCCTTCATCAGGAATGTGGGTGGGGGGAGAGGGGGGGCTTAACGTTTGGCTGTGGAGGAGGCCCAGGACTTGCATGCCCTTGGCAAAGTGGTAGGGGAAGTTGAAGTGGTTGGCCACAGGGCAGTGGGGTTGATTGGTGCATGTGTCCTATAGATGTTCTCTGAAACGTTCTGCAAGTTGGCGTCCTGTCTCGCCAGTGTAGAAGAGACTACAGTAGATGAGGTACTTGGATGTGCAGGAAAATCTCTGCCAGATGTAGAAGGATCCTTTGGGGCCTTGGATGGAGGTGAGGGGGGAGGTGTGGACGCAGGTTTTACACCTGTTGCGGTGTTTTCTAACATCTCCACCACCTAGCCAACTGATGCCTGGTGGAAGAACGTCTCATCTTCCATCTTGGGACCCTCCAAACACAGGGCATCAATGTTGATTTCACCAGTTTCCTCATCTCCCCTCCCCCCACCCCTTCCTAGATCCAACCCTCCAACTCAGCACCACACTCTTGAATTGTTCCACTTGTACATCTTCCTTCCCACCTATCCACTCCACCCTCCACTCCGACCTATTTCCCCCCCACAACCTGCATCTACCTATTACCTTTCCAGCTACCTCCTTTCTGCCCCACCCCACCTCCTATTTATCTCTCAGCCCCCTTCCCCCCTCCCCCCACATTCCTGCTCCTCAGATGCTGCCTGACCTGCTGTGCTTTTCCAGTGCCACCCCCACTATAAATCTCAATATATTAAAATTAAGTCTTCATTCACCATTTACACACCTAATTCTTTCTTGAAATTTCAAAACCATGGAATTCTTCACTTATCCCACAAGATCCCAAGATGTAAGAGCAGAGGTTGGTCACTTAGCCCATCACATCTGCTCTGCCATGTAGTGACACCATGGAAGAACACAGCAAGACAGGCAGCATCAGGAGGTGTAGAAGCTGATGTTTCAGATGTAACCCAGGTTAGACCCAAAATATCGACATCTCCACTCCCACCTCCTAACGCTGCCTGGTTTATTGTGATCTTCCAGCCTCCTGCCTGTCAACTTTGGATTCCAGCATTTGCAGTTTTTTTGTCTCTAACCTGTAATGACACCATGGCTGTTCTAATAATCCTCAAGTCCATTTTCTTGTTTTTTCCTTGTAACCCTTTATTCCCTTACTGATTCTCTCAGCCAACCTTACATCAATTTTACATTCTATAGTTTCTGAAACTTACATATGGTGTCATTTAAATCATATATCCACAGATTTATTCTGTCTTCTTTCCTATTTTTCATAAACTTGGTGGTATACACATAATGGAACTCTGCCCTTCATTTTGACCATAAGACCATAAGACAGAGGAGCAGAAATTAGGCTGTTTAGCCCGTAGAGTCTGCACCGCCATTCAATCATGGCTGATAAGTTCCTCAATCCCATTCTCCCACTTTCTTCCTGTAACCCTTGATCCCCTTGACAATCAAGAACCTATCGATCTCAGTCTTAACTGTACTCAATGACCTGACCTCCACAGCCCTCTGTGGCAATGAATTCCACAGATTCCCCACTCTCTGGCCGAAGAAATTTTTCCTTATCTCTGTTCAAAAAGATCTTCCCTTTACTCTGAGGCTGTACCCTCAGGTCCTAGTCACTCCTACAATTGGAAATATCTTCCCAACATCTACTCTGTCCAGGCCATTCAGTATTCTGTATGTTTCAATTCTATCACCCCTCATCCTCCTCAACTCCATTGAGTATAGACCCAGAGTCCTCAAACGTTCCTCACATGTTAAGCTTTTCATTCCTGGGGCCATTCTCGTGAACCTCCTCTGAACACGCTCCAGGCCAGTACACCCTTCCGGAGATATGGGGCTCAAAACTGCACACAATACTCCAAATGTGGTCTGACCAGAGCCTAATGGAGCTTCAAAAGTACATCCTTGCGTTTATATTCAAGTCCTCTCAAAATAAATGACATCCACTGCCTTCTTAACTACTGGCTTATTAGAATATGAAAACAGAACTAGGAGTAGGAGTAGGCAATGCAGCCATTTTACACAATCATGCTGATCCCATCTTGGCCTCAACTCCACTTTCATACCCACTTTCCATAATCCTTCAACTCATTACTTATTAAAAGTCACACGGTGGCACAGTGGTTAGCACTGCTACCTCACAACGACAGAGACCTGGGTTCAATTCCTGCCTCGGGCAACTGTCTGTGTGGAGTTTGCACATTCTCCCCGTGTCTGCGTGGGTTTCCTCCGGGTGCTCTGGTTTTCTCCCACAGTCCAAACATGTGCAGGTCAGGTGAATTGGCCATGCTAAATTGCCCGTAGTGTTAGGTGAAGGGGTGAATGGGTCTGGGTGGGTTGGTCTTTGGAGGGTCGGTGTGGACTTGTTGGGCCGAAGGGCCTGTTTCCATACTGTATGTAATCTAAAAAATCTGTCTCTCTTCCTCCAATTTACTGAAAGATCTAGCATGCACCACACTCTTGGGTAGATAATTCCACAGAATCATGATCCTTCAAGAGAAGGAATTCCTCCTCTGTTTTTAAATCTACTACCGCTTATCATAAAACTATGACCTCATATTCTACATTACCCCCCAAGGACATTGGTGTGCTTTGTCAATCCTCTTTTAGTGTCTAATATAGATCAATTAGATCTCTCAATCAGTTAAACTCTACATTGTATTGGCCTGAAATTCTCAATCTCTCTTCCTAAGACAATCCAGTCATCTCTGGAATCAAGCAAATGAACCTCCTCTGAACTACTTCCAAAGAAACTATAATCTCTCCTCAAATAAGGGGACCGAAATTGTATGCAATAGTCCAGAAGTGGTCTCACAAATGCCTTATACAGGTGCAATCTCACTCTTGCTCTGTACATCTGCAGCAATACTTCCCTACTTTTCTAATTCCCTTAACAATAAATGCCAAGATTCCATTTGCCTTCCTTATTACTTACTGTACCTGCATGCTACCTTTCTGCGATTCATGCACAAGGCCAGCTCAGCACTGAAGCCTCTGATGGTTTTCTCCATTTAGATAATAAATTGCCTTTCTGTTCTTTTGACCAAAATGGATAACCACACACTAATCCAGATTAAACTTCACCTGCCAAATCTTTGCCCATTTGTAAATTTCTAATTTCTTCATCACAACCTACATTCCCATGTATTAGTGTCATCTGCAAATTTAGCTATAATACGTTCTGTCCCTGCTGCCAAGTTGTTGAATCAGATTGTAAATAGTTGGGGACCCAGGACCGAACCCTGTGGTACCCACTAGTTATACTTTGCCAAGAAAAAGACCCATTTATCAATGCTCTGCTTTCTATTTGGTTAGCTAATCCTCTATCGAAGCAATAAGTTACCCACAACCCCATGTGATCTTACCTTGTGCATTAACCTTTGTGTCGCACCTTATCAAATATCCTGGTTCTGGCAATCTAAATATAAAGCTACAGGATCCCCATTTGACTCCATGCTTGCTACTTGTTTGAAGAACTCTAGCAATTTAGTCAAACATGATTTATCCTACATAAAATCATGATGCCTGATGGATTTTGTTTTGACTTTCAAATGTCCTTCGTTAATAATGGATTCTAACAAATTCCCAATGACACGTGAAACTAACTGCTGTAGTATCCCACTTACTACAATATTTGTGTTTTTGAACAAGGGCATCATTCAGGTGGCCCCCAATTTCTGAACATCCAACTGATGAACACGTACTTACGAATGTGATTCCATACAGGAGGTGTAAAAGACCCAACATACAAACATTTCTTATACTTGTGAGCGGCTGCATTCTTGTCCTGCATTGTGTTCTGACTTGCGCACAAATTGACTTGCGATTGGACTCCAGAACAGAACCTGCTTACAAACTAGGGACTGCCTGTATGAGCATTTTTCCAATCCACTGGAATCTTTCTCACTTCGAGGAAGATATGGAATATTATAACTGTGATGATACTATGGCTTAAAGTTATGTATTTTGTTCTGGTTCTCGAAGAGAGGTTTTGAGCCATAGGTGAAAAATTGTCTGTTCCAAGCCTATAATGTAAACAGCTTGTGAGGCCTTGGGTTTTTTTTTAATAGTTGGAACAATAGAAGCAGCATGAAAGGGTGGGAGTCAAGTTCCCACAGAACTAGGATTTTCGTTAAACTTTCAGTGGTTGCTGGGGTCTTGAAGCTGGATATGGAAGCTGTTATTCCTCTCGCTGGTAAAGCTAACAGCTTAGGTTCTCCTCCTGCTTCTAGAACTGCATGTAAGACAATCTATTTTAGTGAATTTGCCTTTGCAAAGGGCATGTTTAAGGGATGTTACTATAGTGGAACAGTTACTGTGTACTTAAATAACTTATTATTCTGTTAAGTTTTTGAATAGAGTTAAGTTATTCTGATTCTTCTTTCTTTTGTTTGTACTTTAACTGAAATGCGAAAATAAAGTGTGTTTTGCTTCACGCCTGATAGTTTGAGCAATCAAATTGCATCTGGAACACAATGCCTTACACCTGCCTTTAAATATAAGAAAAAGGTTGGGGTCTAGGCAATCTTTTTATTCTACTTTGAGGGGACTAGGTCTGGTCCAAACCAATAACCAATGGATTCACTATCTCTGCTGCACTTTCTTTAAGAGCCTCAGATGTAGACCATCAAACCCTAGGGACTTAACCTGCTTTCAAGCTCAATAGTTTGCTCAGTACTTTTCCCTTGTGATTAATGGTTGTTCTAAGTTTCTCCATTTCGACTACATCTGCATTATCTGTTACTATTAGGATGGTACTAGGGTTGTGATCTTGTGAAATTCTCTTCCCCAGACAGTGGTGTTGGCTAAGATGAATACTTTTAGAACAAAATTAGATAGATTGTTGACTAACAAGAGAGTCAAGTGTTGTCGGGTGTACACAGGAGAGTGGAATTGAGGCCACATTCAGAAAAACCATGACCTTGGAACCATAGAGATCTACAGGACAGAAAAAGGCCCTTCTGCCTATCATTTCTTCTCCACTCAATAACAACCATAACAATTCTATTCCCATTTTCCAGCACATAGTCCATAACCTTGTATGCTTTGGCAGCATAATTGTATATCCAAATACTTCTTGAATGTAATGAGGGTTTCTGACTCTACCATCCTTACAGGTAGTGAGTTCCAGATTTCCACTACCCTCTGGGTCAAAACGTTTTCCTCACATTGCCCCTAAACCTTCTACCCCTTACTTTATGACCCTGGTCATTGATCCCTTCACTAAAGGAAAATGTTTCTTCCCATCTGCCCACAGGGTCTACGTGCCTCATAATCTTCTCCATCTCAATCATGTCACCTCTCAGTCTCCTCTGTTCCAACAAAACAACCCCAGTCTACCCAAACTCTCTTCAGCACTAAATCTCTCCAGCCCAGGCAACATCCTGGGAAATCTCCTCGGTACCCTCTCCAGTGCAAACACATCCCTCCAAGATTGTAGATTCCAGAATTGTGGCTGAACCAACATTTTACACAGTTCCAGCACCTCCCTGCTCTTAAAGCTTATGCCTCAACTAATAAAGGCAAGTATCCCATATGCATGCCTAACCACTTTAACAACCTGTCCTGCTATTTTAAGGGACCGGAGGACATGCACAGCAAGTTCCCCCGACCCTCAGTGCTGCTCAGATCCTACTGTTCATTATATCCGTTCCCTTATTTGTCCTATATCCTTCTGTAATCTAAAACTATTCTTTTAACTTAATTTCCACACTGCTAATTTCAGTAACATCCACAAACTTACTGATGAAACCTCCTTCATTCAGTCTACTTAATACAAAAAGCAAGGCCTCTAACATTGATCCTTGTGGAACTCCACTGGACTTGGCCTTCATCTCACAAAAATGCCCCTCAAACATTATCTTATGCTTCCTGTCACTCATGCAATTCAGTGGCAGTGGCCCTAGCTCTGATCCAGGAGACTTGGGTTCAAGTGCCACCAGTTCTAGAGGAGTGTAATAACATTTCTGAACAGGTTAATTAGAAAATAAATATCACAGTCCTTTTGCCAGATTTCTATACCCACCACTATTCCTTTCAATAATGAACACTGACACAAAATATTCATTTAGATTCCTAAACACATCTTCTGGCTCCACATACAAATTACCACTTACTGGCCCCAACACTTTCCTTAGTTATCCTTTTACCCTTAATGTATAATATTTGAGATTGTCCTTTATTTTACCCGCCATTATTCTTTCAAGCCCCCTTTTTGTTCTCAATTTCCTTTTCCAGTCTTCCCTTGCACATCTATAGACCTGTAGGAATTCTGCTGTGGAGCCCTTGGAGTCTGCTATAGGCCTCCCCTTTCCACTTATCTAATCCTGTACATCCCTTGATATACAGTGCTCACAGGATCTGTTGGTGCTACCTTTATGTCTTTATTGGAAGATGTTCATAGCAATTACAGAAACATGGCTCAGGGATGGGCAGGCCTGGCAGCTTAATGTTCCAGGATACAAATGCTGCAGGACGGATAGAAAGGGAGGCAAGAGAGGAGGGGGAGTGGCATTTTTGATAAGGGATAGCATTACAGCTGTGTTGAGGGAGGATATTCCCGGAAATACATCCAGGGAAGTTATTAGGGTGGATCTGAGAAATAAAATAAGGATGATCCCCTTATTGGGATTGTATTATAGACCCGCCAATAGTCAGAGTGAAATTGAGAAACAAACTTGTAAGGAGATCTCAGCTATCTGTAAGAATAATAGGGTCATTATGGTAGGGGATTTTAACTTTCCAAACATCCAAACAAACTGGGACTGCCATAGTGTTAAAGGTTTAGATGAAGAGGAATTTCTTAAGTGTGTACAAGACAATTTTCTAATTCAGTTTGTGGATGGACCTACTAGAGAAGGTGCAAAACTTGTCCTACTCTTGGGAAATAAGGCAGGGCAGATGACTGAGGTGTCAGTGGGGGAGAACCTTGGGGCCAGTGACCATAATTCTATTCATTTTAAAATAGTGATGGAAAAGGATAGACCAGATCTAAAAGTTGAAGTTCTAAATTGGAGAAAGGCCAATTTTGATGGTATTAGGCAAGAACTTTCGAAAGCTGATTGGAGGCAGATGTTTGTAGGTAAAGGAGTGGCTGGAAAATGGGAAGCCTTCAGAAATGAGATAACAAGAATCCAAAGAAAGTATATCCCTATCAGGGTGAAAGGGCAGGCTGGTAGGTATAGGGAATGCTGGATGACTAAAGAAATTGAGGGTTTGGTTAAGAAAAAGAAGGAAGCATATGTCAGGTATAGACAGGATAGATCGAGTGAATCCTTAGAAGAGTATAAAGGAAGTAGGAGTATACTTAAGAGGGAAATCAGGTGGGCAAAAGGGTGACATGAGATAGCTTTGGCAAATAGAATTAAGGAGAATCCAAAGGGTTTTACAAATATATTAAGGACAAAAGGGTAACTAGGGAGAGAATAGGGCCCCTCAAAGATCAGCAAGGCGGCCTTTGTGTGGAGCCGCAGAAAAGGGGGGAGATACTAACTGAATATTTTGCATCAGTATTTACTGTGGAAAAGGATATGGAAGATATAGACTGTAGGGAAATAGATGGTGACATCTTGCAAAATGTCCAGATTACAGAGGAGGAAGTGCTAGATGTCTTGAAACGATTAAAGGTGGATAAATCCCCAGGACCTGATCAGGTGTACCTGAGAACTCTGTGGGAAGCTAGAGAAGTGATTGCTGGACCTTTTGCTGAGATATTTGTATAATCGATAGTCACAGGTGAGGTGCCGGAAGACTGGAGGTTGGCAAACGTGGTGCCACTGTTTAAGAAGGGCGGTAAAGACAAGCCAAGGAACTATAGACCAGTGAGCCTGACCTCAGTGGTGGGCAAGTTGTTGGAGGGAATCCTGAGGGACAGGATGTACATGTATTTGGAAAGGCAAGGACTGATTAGGGATAGTCAACATGGCTTGGTGCATGGGAAATCATGTCTCACAAACTTGATTGAGTTTTTTGAAGAAGGAACAAAGAAGATTGATGAGGGCAGAGCAGTAGATATGATCTATATGGACTTCAGTAAGGCGTTTGACAAGGTTCCCCATGGGAGACTGATTAGCAAGGTTAGATCTCACGGAATAAAGGGAGAACTAGCCATTTGGATACAGAACTGGCTCAAAGGTTGAAGACAGAGGGTGGTGGTGGAGCGTTGTTTTTCAGACTGGAGGCCTGTGACCAGTGGAGTGCCACAAGGATCGGTGCTGGGTCCACTACTTTTTGTCATTTACATAAATGATTTGGATGTGAGCATAAGAGGTACAGTTAGTAAGTTTGCAGATGACACCAAAATTGGAGATGTAGTGGACAGCGAAGAGGGTTACCTCAGATTACAACAGGATCTTGACCAGATGGGCCAATGGGTTGAAAAGTGGCAGATGGAGTTTAATTCAGATAAATGTGAGGTGCTACATTTTGGGAAAGCAAATTTTAGCAGGACTTATACACTTAATGGTAAGGTCCTAGGGAGTGTTGCTGAACAAAGAGACATTGGAGTGCAAGTTTATAGCTTCTTGAAAGTGGAGTCACAGGTAGATAGGATAGTGAAGAAGGCGTTTGGTATGCTTTCCTTTATTGGTCAGAGTATTGAGTACAGGAGTTGGGAGGTCATGTTGCAGCTGTACAGGACATTGGTTAGGCCACTGTTGAAATATTGCATGCAATTCTGGTCTCCTTCCTATCGAAAATATGTTGTGAAACTTGAAAGATTTCAGAAAAGACTTACAAGGATGTTGCCAGGGTTTGAGGATTTGAGCTATTGGGAGAGTCTGAACAGGCTGGGGCTGTTTTCCCTGGAGCGTCGGAGGCTGAGGGGTGTCCTTATAGAGGTTTACAAAATTATGAGGGGCATGGATAGGGTAAACAGGCAAAGTCTTTTCCCTGGGGTCAGGGTGTCCAGAACTAGAGGGCATAGGTTTAGGGTGAGAGGGGAAAGATATAAAAGAGACCTAAGAGGCAACTCTTTCACGTGGTACGTGTATGGAATGAGTTGCCAGAGGAAGTGGTGGAGGCTGGTACAATTGCAACATTTAAGAGGCATTTGGATGGGTATATGAATAGGAAGGGTTTGGAGGGATATGGGCCGGGTGCTGGCAGGTGGGACTAGATTGGGTTGGGATATCTGGTTGGCATGGGTGGGTTGGACCGAAGGCTCTATTTCCATGCTGTACATCTCTATGACTCTATGACTGTACGTTGGCCCTGTACCCTCCCTATTTCCTTCTTGAATGCGCCCCATTCCTCTGACACAGATTTACCTGAACATATTTGCTCCCAGTCCACTCTGGTCAAAGCATACCTAGTCTGATTAAAATCGGCCTTTCTCCAGATTAGAACTCTGCTTTCAAGCCCATATTTGTGGTTTTCCATAACAATCCTGAATCTAACGGAGTCACTTCAAACTAGTGGCTCTGCTTCATTTCCTAAAATTAAGTTCAGAACTGCCCTCTGTCTTGTACAGCCTTCTGTATATTGGCTTAAAATATATGCAGAAGAAATTTTTTAAGTATTTCCTCCAAAGCTTTCACACTACGACTACCCCATTTAATAGAGTCATTGATATGGCATGGAAACAGACCCTTCAGTCCAGCCAGTCCATGCCCAATATAATCCCAAACTAAGCTAATCCCACCTAACTGCTCCTGACCCATATCCTTCCAAACCTTTCATGTTCATGTAATTATCCAATTAAATATTGTAACTGTGCCTGCGTCCACCACTTCCTCTGAAAGTTCATTCCACACACGAACCACTCTAAAAACAATTGCCCTCATGTCTTTAAATCTTCCTCCTTTCACCCTAAAAATATGCCCCCTAAACTTGAAATCCCCCATCCTTGGGAAAAGTGGATTACTTACCATTCACCCTATCTATACCCCTCATGATTTTATAAAGCTCTATAAAGGTCACCACTCATCCTGTGGCATGGTGGCACAGTGGTTAGCACTGCTGCCTCACAGCGCCAGAGACCTGGGCTCAATTCCTGCCTCAGGCGACTGACTGTGTGGAGTTTGCACGTTCTCCCTGTGTCTGCGTGGGTTTCCTCCCACAGTCCAAAGATGTGCAGGTCAGGTGAATTGGCCATGCTAAATTGCCCATACTGTTAGATAAGGGGTAAATGTAGGGGTATGGGTGGGTTGTGCTTCGGTGGGGCGGTGTGGACTTGTTGGGCTGAAGGGCTTGTTTCCACACTGTAAGTAATCTAATCTTATGCTCCAGCATATCCAGTCTTTCTTTATAAATCAAACTTTCCAGGACTGGCAACATTCTGGTAAATCTCTTCTGATTCCTGTCTAGCTTAATAATATCCTTCCTATAACAGGACGTCCATAGCTGGTCCAGTACTCCAGAAGAGGCTTCACCACTGTCCTGTACAACCTCAATATGACCTCCCAACACCTATACACAAAGCACTGAGCAATGAAGGCAAGTGCACTAAATGCCTTTTAACCATCCTGGCTGTATGTGTTAGAAACTTCATAGAATGATGTACCAGAACAACTACGTTTGGGAAAGTTGAAATCTCCTACTATCACTACCTTATTACTTTTACACTTCTCTGAAATTTGCCAATCCACCTGCTCTTCTATTTCTCTTGCACTGTTAGGGCCCTGTAGTAGTTTCCAGAAATGGGAATGAATCCTGAAACTGTTAACAATGGAGCCCATCTAGTTAATGGGATAATGATTTACTCCAGTCTAAAAACAGTTTGGGAGGCTCCATGAAGTCATCAAAATTTCAGTTAAATAAATTTGGGATGGTCCCGACCCTTTTACTTCCACAAATGATGAGATTAAACCGGCCCCGGCAATCACCAGAGGTGCTTTGTGAACTGGAATTACCTGAGGGGGTGGAGCCGGCTGGCCCTTTGGAATTGTAAGGGTCAGGGTTCGGGCAGCAAGGCCAGCTATCGGGGCTCTTCTCCTTTATCACTCTCCTCCACTCTGAGCTCACTGCATCTCTGGACATCAACCCTTTGGGGCTGAAGACATCAACCCTGTCTGTGACCTCGGACTTCAGATGTCCACAACAACATCCCAGGCAGAGAGGGAGTCCCACCGGACAAGCAACAAGTCCCTCTGAGACGGTAAGAACCCTCTTCAGGCTTGGGACACTCATACTCTGCAGTGGTTGGTTAGTCATGAGGGGAGGGTGATTGTGTAATTCCTAAAGTATAAGTACCCTGTAAATTGTGTAAGGTTAAACATTTACGTTGTGTCTGCTCCAGTTTTCTTATACTCTCTACTATGACATAAAATATAAGCTTCATTGAAGTATTATATGGATTGAGCAACTTAAATGTTTGCTGTACTAAAGTCCACTGGTAATTTTGAACTCATATTAAAGTCCACCTGTGCTGCTCCTGGGTACACCAATCCTGGCTGAGTTCCCAGCAGATCCCAGACTGTAATTCCAGTGTCAAGGACTAAAGAGTGATCTGGGCGATTCAAACCACCCACTCAATGGGGGTTGCTGGCCAGGATAAGCTGTCTGATCTCTGTCTCTCTCTCTCTGTCTCTCTCTCTCTCAGGGGTAATGCCCGAGTGGGTAGGTACCAGTTGGCCATTGCCCCACCAACACGAGAGGGAATCGCTCAGGCATTGGTGACGGTCGCAATTACTGTGTGGAGATAATTTCCTACTTGTTGATCAGGCTAGAAACAGTGAGTTCAGTTCAGCACTCTCTCTCCACAGAATTGCTCTCATGCGGCATTCTGGGTCTTTGAAGTTTCAGATCCTGCTGGAGAGAGACCATCACAGTGATCAGTGAACCCCAGACACCAGCCTGAGTGTGGAGTAAAGGTAAGAGCCCCTCGCACAGCCCTATAATACACTCCCAGCCATGTGACTGTTCCTTTGTATTCTTCAAATTTTATTCTTATGGCTTCATTTGAGAAGCCTCCTAAAAGATCAACTCTCCTTACTTGCAGTAATTGACTCCCTGATTAATACTGCAACACACACTCCGCATTTACCTCCCTGTCTCACCTGACAACCCCATATCCTGGAATACTGAGCTGCCAATTCTGCTCTTCCCTTAACCATGTCTCACTGATAGCGATTATATCATATCTCATGTTTTAATTTGTGACCTCAATTCATCTGTCTTGTTCGCCAGACTCCTCGCTTTGAAATAAATACCATTCAACTTTGCCAAATTCCCTTGTGCCTTAACTGACCTATAATGTCTACATTGTTTCCCTTGGGCCCTCTTCCCCATTCATCTCCCTTCTCTCTGCAGCTACCTGCTGCCAATTTTAAATACCCCCCCAAACAGCAGTTCAAACCTCCCCGCAAAGATGTCAGCCCGATTCTGGCTCATTATCTACCCAGCTGCCTCATACAGGTCCCACTGCCCCCCGAAAATAGTCTTAATGTTTTAAAAATGTAAAGCTATCCCTCCTCCCCTATCTCTCCAGCCAAACATTCATCTAACTTCCTCATTCCATACTTGCCAGCATGTGTCACCAGAACTAATCCAGAAGTGACTACCTTTTGGGACCTGTTTTTAATCCAATTCCTAGTTCTCTAAATTCTGCTTTCAGGACCTCAACCCTTTCTCTCCCGATGTCCAATACATACCACCAACTCTGTCGGTTTGCCCTCCCCCTTCAGGCTGCTCTGCAGCCATTCTATTCCTGACCCTGTGACCTGAGGGCAACATACCATCCTGGAATGATTTGCAGCCATAGAAACACCTGCTTGGCCCTTTATCAAATAGCAGGCGTGAAGGGCTGAATGGCATACCCATCCTCCTAATGTGAAGTAATATCCTTTTCTAAATTCTGTCATAGAGTCATACAGCAGTCCAACCAGTTCATGCTGAAAATAATCCCAAACTAAACTAATCTCACCTGCCTGCTCCTGGCCCAGATCCCTTTCCTACTCATGTCTCTATCTAAATGTTTTAAACGTTGTATTTGTACCCGCATTTATTCCACATGTGAACAACCCTCTGTAAAAAAATTGTCTGTCTTTTTTAAAACCTTTCTCCTCCCACTCTCTAGTCTTGAAATCCCCCATTTTAGGGAAAAGACAATTATCATAAACACAATCTATACCCTTCCTTATTTTATAAGCTTCTATAAGGTTGCCTCTCAACCTCCTACACTCCAGTAAAAATAGTTTCAGCCTTTCTTTATAACTAAAACCTTCCATACTCAGCAACATCCCGGTAAATCTCTTCTGAACCCTCTCCAGCTTGATAATATCCTCCCTGTACCCGAGTGACCAGAACTGGATGCAGTATTCCAGAAAAAGCCTTGATGTCCTGTACAACTTCAACATGATTCCCAACTCCTATAGTCAAAGGACTGAGCAATGAAGGCAAGCGTGCCAAATGCCTTTTTAACCATTCAGTCTATATGTGATGCAAACTTGAATTTTGTACCTGCACCCCTATGTCCCTTTGTTCGACAACACTACTACCCAATGCCCTACCCAACCCTACTCTTGTTTGTTATACCAAAATGCAATACCTCATTGGAATATTTATGCCTGAACTGCTGACCCTGGGCAATAAATATGGAAACAATTGGTCCAAAAGTGCACATAATCCCAAACAACCTAGTATTCTGAAACAAAAGCCACAGTGAGCCACACACAAGGAATGTATCCCTGAGCAGCTGTCACAGCCATCACAATCTCTGCACAATAAACAGGATATCCTTATTTGTTTGGAACTCCTCTGTTTAACAGAGCAAGTGATTTGGGAAGTCTAGGTTTATTTTGGGAACAATACACACGTGTAAGTGTATAACATATACAATGGCTCAATCACCTGCAAGTTTCCCTTCAAGCCACTCACTATCCAGACTTGGAAATATATCACAGATCTTTGTATTGCTGGCTCAAAACTCAGAAACTTCCCGCCCAAGTGTATTGTGGGCCTCCCTACAGCACACGGACTGCAGTCGTTCAAGAAGGCAGCTCAAGGGCAGCCAGTAATGGGTAATCAATGCAGGTCCAGCCAGCGGTGCCCACATCCCATGAATGAATAAATAAAATCTATGTGTGAGATCTTGACATCACAAACACAACCTCTGAATCTGCAGATGTCATGAACTTGGGAGTATAGTCAATACAAAGGAGGGCTGCAACTGACTATAACATTGTCAAACTTGCAGAATGGGATTATCATTGGAAAATAAATTTCAACATACGATATTATATTTTGGCAATAAAAAGAGGGTGCTTTTTACCAAGAAAATTGTAAGTGAAATGGGTTAGAGAAGCAAAGGAATTTAAGGGCACAAATACACAATTCACTGAAAGCCTCACACATTAACAAGATCTTAAATAAATGGAAAATCATACACTAGTGTTTATTTCTAGATGGAGAGAATTGAAATGTAGGAACAATGAACTTATCTTGGAATGTGGTTAAATTACACACTACATGTCCAAGTTTGATCACTATTATGAAAAGGTCATTAAAGAGTTAAGGGGAGGCCGATTGAAATTAAACATAGAACATAGAGCAGTACAGGCCCTTCAGCCCTCGAGTTTGTGTCGGCCTTTTATCCTACTCTAAGATCAGACTAACCTGCATACCCTTCATTGTAGTAGCTTACATGTGCCTATCCAAGAGTTCTTTAAATGTCCCTAATGTTTCTGATTCTACGATACGGCTGGCACCCACCACTCTCAGAGTAAAGAACCTACCTCTGACATCTCCCCGAAACATTCCTCCAATTACCTTAAAATTACGCCTCCTCATATTAGACATTTCTGCCCTGGGAAAAAGTCTCTAGCTATTCACTCTATGCCTCTCAACATCTTGTACACCTCTATCAAGTCATCTCTCATCGTTCTCTGCTCCAATGAGAAAAGCCCTAGCTCCCTCAACCTTTCTTCATAAGACACACCCTCCAGTCCAGGCAGCATCCTGGGAAATCTCCGCTGTACCGTCTCTAAGGTTTCCACATCCTTCCTGTAATGAAGCGACCAGAACCGAACACAATCTCCCAAGTGTGGTCTAACCAGGGCTCTACAGAGCTGCGGTATAACCTCGTGGCTCTTCAACTCAATCCCCCTGCTAATGAAAGCCAACAGACCAAACAGCCCTATCAACCTAGGTGTCAACTTTGAGGGATCTATGGACATATACCTCAAGATCCCTCTGTTCCTCCACACTGCCAAGAACCCTGCCTTTAACTCTGTATTCTGCATTCAAATTTGACCGTCTAAAGTGAATGACTTCACACTTTTCCAGGTTGAACTCCATCTGCCACTTGTTAGCCCACCTCTACATCCTGTCAGTGTTCCGTTGCAACCTTCAACAGCCCTCCATACTATCCACCACTCCACCAACCTCTGTGCCATCAAACTTACTGACCCACCCATCCACTTTCACATCCAGGCTAAGAGCAGAGGTCCCAGAACCAATCTCTGCGAAACATCACTGGTCACCGAGCGCCAAGCTGAATACTTTCCATCTACTACCACTCTCTGTCTTCTCCGGGCCAGCCAATTCTGGATCCAGATGCCAGATTTCCCTGTATCCCATGCCTCTTTCCTTTCTGAATGAGCCTACCATGGGGAACCTTATTATTAAACAACATGCAAAAATCCATGTACATCTCATCCACTGCTCTACCTTCAATGTGTTTTGTCACATTCTCAAAGAATTCAATGAGGTTTGTGAGGCATGACCTGCCCGTCACAAAGCCATGCTGATTATCCCTAGTCAAAATATGGTTTTCCAAGTAATCATAAATCCTGTCTCTCAGATTCCTCTCCAATAATTTGCCCACCACTGACGTAAGACTGACTGGTTTGTAATTCCCAGGATTATCCCTATTCCCTTGCTTGAACAAGCGAATAACATTTGCTACTCTCCAATCATCTGCCACAACTCAAATGGACAGTGAGGACACAAAGATCATTGCCAAAGGCACAGCGATCTCTTCCCTCAGTTCATGTAGTAACTTAGGATATATCCCGTATGGTCCAGGGGACTTATCCATCCTTAGGTTTTTCAAAGTTTTCAGCGCATCCTCCTTGCTAACATCAACCTGTTCTAGCACAGTCTGTTTCATGCTGTCCTCAGAAATGTCAAGGACCCTCTCGGAAGTGCATACTGAAGCAAAGTATTCATTAAGGACCTCCCCTACTTCCTCTAACTCCAGGCGCAAGTTCCCTCCACTATCCCTGATCGGCCCTACCTTCACTCTGCCCACCCTCTTGTTCCTCACATAAGTGTAGAATGCCTTTAGGGTTTTCCTTAATCCTGCCCGCTAAAGATTTTCATGTCCCCTTCTAGCTCTCCCAAGTCCATTCTTCAGTTCCTTCCTGGCTCTTAATCCCTGTCTGATCCTTGCCTCTTCAACCTTAAGTAAGCTTAGTTCTTCCTCTTGACTAGATGTTCTACATCCTTGTCACCCAAGGTTCTTTCACCCTACCATCCCTTCCTTGCCTCAGTGTTGGACAGGTTTGTCTCACTATTAGCAGGTGCTTCTTAAACAACCTCCACATTTCTGTTGTTTATTTCCCCAAGAACATCTGTTTCCAATTTAGGAAATGCTCTCCCACAGACAGATCTGACACCTGGCATGGTTCGTTGCCAAGCACCAAATCTAATATGGCCTCCCCTCTAATCGGCCTATCTACATATTGTGTCAGGAACCCTTCCTGGACACACCTGGCAAAAACTGCTCCATCCAAACTATTTGAACGAAGTGGTTCCAATTGATATTAGCGAAGTTAAAGTCACCCATGACAGCAACCCTGTTACTTCTGCACCTTTCCAAAATCTTCCTCCCAATCTGCTCCTCCATGTCTCTGTTGCTATTGTGTGTGTGTGTGTGTGTGTGTGTGTAGAAAACTCCCAATAAAATGACTGCTTCTTTCCTGTTTCTGACTTCCCCCCATACTGACTCTGTAGACAAACCCTCCCTGATGACCTCCTTTTCTACAGCTGTGATACTATCCCTGATTAGCAATGCCAATCCCCCGCCCCTCTTACCTCCCCCTCTATTCCCTTTAAAAAACCTAAACCCTGGAACATCCAACCACCATTCCTGCCCTTGTGATATCCAAGTCTCCATAGATGGCCACAATATTGTAGAGCATGGATAAGTACTTGGAACTAAGTTGGTTACTCTTATTCCTGATATTTCTTGCATTAAAATAGACACACATCAACCCATCTCACTGGTCCTATTGAGTCCCTCTCCCTCCTCACTGACTCTCTGCACAATGTATCTGGCTGTTCACTACTACTCCATCATCTGATCTGTAGGTCACGTTCCCACCACTGCCAATCTAGTTTGAACCCTATCGAAGAGCTCTAGCAAACCTCCCACCCAGGATATTGGTGCTCCTTCAGTTCAGGTGCAACTCGTCCTGCTTGTACAGGTCCCACCTTCCCCAGAAGGTATCCCAATGATCCACACATCTGAAGCCCTCCTTCCTTCACCAGCCCTTGCAGCCATCTGCACTCACTCTCCATTCCTAGCCTCACTATAACATGGCACCGGGTGCAATCCTGAGATTCTCTGCTCATCCTGCCTTCTAGCTTTCAACCTAATTCCTTATATTCTCTTTTCAGGTCTTCCTCCCTTTCCCTATCTCTGTATTTGGTACCGCTCTATACCACGACTCCTGACTGCTCTCCCTCTCCCTTAAGGATCCTGTAGATGCAATCTGAGACATCCCTGATCCTGGCACTGGGAGGCAACATACCATCCAGGAATCTCACTTACTCTGTTAAGTAGACAATGTTTTATCAGGTAAATAAGTGGATGTTTCCACTTATGAAAAAGGATGAAATAGAGACCATAAATATAACATAGCTATCAAGAGATCAAGGAATTCAGAGTGAAATTCTGTACCCAAAGAGAGGTGAGAACTCCTACAACATACAATTGTAATTGAAATGAACACTATGGATGCACTTAAGAAGAACTAAATAAACTTTTGAGGCAGATGTGATTAATGAGTTATGATGACAGCATTAAATGAGGAACAATGGGAGAAGGTTTGAATGAAGCAGAAATGCCAGCACAGCCAAATGGACTGCTTCTGTGCTGTATATACAATCTAATTCTACATTTCATATCTCTAACTTCTCAATTAAAACCTTTTTAGAAGTTTATAATAAATCATCTCTTTTTGAAATGAATTTAAAATTGAAACATTTCATAGTCCTTCAGTAATTCTGATTAGGAAGATCCCAAGCCTGTATTGCTGAAATATTGGACCACAGACGAGGCAGCAATTAAAAGAGGCTGCAACTGACTTCACCGGTTCCAGGATCAAGAGCAGTTCCATCAGCCAGCTTTTACAAAAGGGCTTCTCACTTCAGTGACCGTGTGTAAACATCATAAAGAGCAAGAATAAACACACTATTGCTGCCACATTTAAATGATCCTCCAAATGCTCAATTTCACAGAGGTTTGTTTAGTTTTGCATAATTAGTTTTTTGCTTTGTAGAACTGTGCAGAAAAGTGGTACAATAATAAGATTACATGATATAATAGTTTAGGTGAAGTTTTAAAAGATTTTCTAAAATCAAAACAAAGCTGACAACTGCAGTCTGTTAGAGTAAAGAGGGATGGTGAAGAACTCCCAAAACAGCAGGACAGGGAGATGATTTACAGTTAACAGATCAATGACCCAAAACAGCTGTACAGCAGCGAATGAATAGAGTTCACAAATAACTGCTTCAATAATCAAACCAGACCCTTCTGCAGCTGGCAAGAAAATCTACATTAATCATTGTCACATCAGACACGTAACTCCCTTCAAGAACCACTAACGATAGACTCATAATTCAAATTCTCACCAAATACCTTGCACATTTGATCAGAATTCTGGTTTGTAACCAGAAGCAGTAACCTTAACAGTCAGATCCTCAAACCCACTGAAGTGTCCTGGCTGAAACCAGCTAATTTAGGTCGGGATTGAAGTTATAACTTCTTGCTATGGCTCAGTTCCACTGCAATTATTTACGTGACTCCAGATCCATGGTAATGCATCTCAGTTTTAACTGTCTTCTGAAATGAATTAGCAAGCCACTCAGTTCAAGAGCATGACAACCAACAGAGACATGCAACCAATTATGGCCTTCTACATCCCATGATGGAAAAAGAAAAAAACCTGCCTCTCTGTAATAAGTGAAGGCAGAATTAAGGTTTGGCCCTGACACACCCGGGACAAAGTAACTTGCGAGCAGGAACGATCAGGAATGATTAACCATTAATTTGCTTCAGAGCAAGTAAATAAAAACCTTTTGAAAATCAGTGGTGATGGCTGCAAGGTTGGTTGGCGGGAGGTGGGGGGGTGCAGAATAAGAAGGTGCATTATTAGCCAATACAGTTATTAGAAACATGATTTTGAATTGAAATATTTGTCACTAGTGAGGAACGTTGCACAAATGGAAAAACAAAAAGCTTAGAAAAGAAATGTTATTTTACACCGATTAATTTTTAAATAAAAAGCACTGAAGATGGATCAGATGTTGCAACCCCATGGCTCTACCACCATTTCCATAATAATGTCATTATGATACAGTAGACAATTGTCAGACAGCCTTGATGCAGACACATCAGCAAAAGGCATTGCTGGCACCAATCTGCCTCTCAGCCCTGAGGAGCTCCCATTGATTTGAGAGATTTAACCCTGCTGTGCCTGGCATACAATCTTCAAACAATCTGTCGGCCACATAATAAACAGACCTGCCATCTGAGCAAGCAGTCCCAGTAAAAAAGAACCTCAGTGGAATTCAAAAGCATTGTTACTCAGGGGAGGTGGGGAGTGAAAGTTCAATTAGTTGAATGGAATCTGTTTGCGGATTTAGTCTTTCCACAATACAGAAATACTATTATCATAGGAATTGCAGGAGGAAATAGTATACTGTGCAATGGTACCAGTAATTTAGAAATGTATCTTTATTCCATAAACATGTACAATACTAAGTGATCAACTCATGAAACAATGGCCTAATTCTCATTAGAAATGATCTACAGATGAGCTGACACCTTGATAAATTAAATGGGCTTGACCTTGATTTTGCACAAAGATACATGTGGAACAACATTGTATAGCACCATTGAGTTTACATCAATCCTGTCTGTCCAATTCCCAAGCTCCTTCCTGCAAATCCCCTGAATGTGTTGGAAGACCTTGAATGAACACAGTCTTAATGTGCTTGACTAAACTGGCTGATCTGGTAACAGGACTCCAAAATTAATTACATGCACAGCCATCTTACATGCTAACGATAAGCATGAGGCTACAAGGTGTGCAACTTTCAAGCTTTTTTTTCGGAATTTCCTCCATTGCTAGGTGTTGGCAAATACAATAAAATGTTCTTGAAAATATTTTGGCAAGTCTTGAATTCAGTTGGAGAGTTGCTGCATCTTCATGGGTTCGGGGGTGGAGGGTAGAGAAACAGAGGAATTGACCTGTTCTCACAAACAACAACCACGCAATGGTCCCAAGGCATTACAAGGAAGGCCTATAAAACAATGAAGTCAAGTCAAAAAAGCAATAAAATTTGTTCAGAGGGCTAAGTCAGAGAAGTGTCTGAAAGAGACAAATCAAAGGAAGAATCAATATTCCAGAGTCTAAGGCCTAGGCAATTGAAAACACAGTCATCAATGGTGGAATGATTAAAATATGCCAAAATCAGAGAAATGCAAATACATTAGAAAGTTGAGAGGCTGGAATTGATTGCAAAGATGAAGAGCCATGGAAGGATCTGAAAACAAGGATGAGAAATTTAAAATACAATTGTTGCTTGACCAGGAGGCAGAGTTCAGGAAGCACAGAGGGTGATGGAGAAGGGGAAAAAATACATGAAGTTGATGCAGAGTGATATGTTGTTGTGGTTCTGTTCGCCGAGCTGGGAATTTGTGTTGCAAACGTTTCGTCCCCTTTCTAGGTGACATCCTCAGTGCTCGGGAGTCTCCTGTGAAGCGTTTCTGTGATCTTTCCTCCGGCATTTATAGTGGTTTGTCTCTGCCGCTTCCGGTAGTCAGTTCCAGCTGTCCGCTGCAGTGGCCGGTATATTGGGTCCAGGTCGATGTGCTTATTGATTGAATCTGTGGATGAGTGCCATGCCTCTAGGAATTCCCTGGCTGTTCTCTGTGATATGTGGGATACCAACCATGAATGCATTGGAATGGTCATGTTTACATGAACGATGATTCAGCAGCAGGTGAGTCAAGACAAGCAATTTTATGGAGATAGAAATAAGTGATCTAAGTGATGGCGCAAATAGGAATCTTTTGTAATTCTATTTGACACCAAGTTGCTAACAGACAGTTTTAATCTTAGATTGTGCTAGAGAGAGTTATAGCAGCAGCCTCTGGCTCTGCAGCACAACAGGGAAATGGAGCAGAAGGTAGAAGCAGCAATCTTGTTCCACTTTCTCTCACACTGTAATTAGATTTTTCATGTTCTTTGACAGTGACAGACTCCTTGCAGGCCAGTCAATGCATCTAGTATTCCAGTATTCCAGTGTGTGTGTCCAATACCACTCTCCTGTATGTCATCCCATTTATGTCCTTTGACTCATTACCAAACTATAATGCTACTCTTCAAAATACATGCTGTGTCAGTATCAGAGCTAACAGCTGAGTATCAGCGACAAGGAGCTTCAGTGTTGCACTATCGCTCTCTTTCCTTCGCCCAGGACTGCGAGAGCTAGGAATGTCTTGAGTGGCATTCAACAGAAGCACAAAGGAAGAGGTTGATATAGGGTATGTCAGTCAGTCCGTGTCACATCAGCATCAGGCTGCTCATCATACCATACAGAGGGAGGTGGTAAAGCTGAGAGGTGAAAAAGACAGTAAGGCAGGAACATGTCATCATCATTAACTTCCTCACTTGATCAGATGTTGCAGTCCCTATGATGTGAACATGTTCTCTTCTGTTGTACTCAGAACACGTATGTTCCCACCAGCTTTGATCTCCACAATTCTACAGACTACCACTGTGTTCAGCAAGAATGTACGATTTGGTGAAATGCCTGCAACAGCTGAAGAAATGAAGGCACGAGCAGGTACAAGAGGTGGATGTGAAGTTGGCAGTACTGAGAAACGTGAAAGTGAGGCAGAACATCTGGATTCCAGAGAGTGCTACTGGGTGAATGACAGGGTTGAGTGTGAGAGGTAGGTAGCAGGGTTGAGTGTGAGAGGTAGGTAGCAGGGTTGAATGTGAGAGGTAGGTAGCAGGGTTGAGTGTGAGAGGTAGGTAGCAGGGTTGAGTGTGAGAGGTAGGTAGCAGGGTTGAGTGTGAGAGGTAGGTAGCAGGGTTGAGTGTGAGAGGTAGGTAGCAGGGTTGAGAGTGAGAGGTAGGTAGCAGGGTTGAGTGTGAGAGGTAGGTAGCAGGGTTGAGTGTGAGAGGTAGGTAGCAGGGTTGAGAGTGAGAGGTAGGTAGCAGGGTTGAGAGTGAGAGGTAGGTAGCAGGGTTGAGTGTGAGAGGTAGGTAGCAGGGTTGAGTGTGAGAGGTAGGTAGCAGGGTTGAGTGTGAGAGGTAGGTAGCAGATGCCACGTGAAGAAGCACTGTATAATGTTGATCACCCACCCACATGAAGTCATTGACTTCTTGAGGCACTGCTATCAGGTCTTCAGGTTCAAACTATAGGAACTGACTTTCCTGGCCAGCTACACCCACTCCCTTGTGAGCGTGGTCCTTCAGGATTTCCTGGTTTGCACAGAGCTCTGCTGTCCCTTTTCTTCTCCCTGCACCACCTCATGTTTTCAGCACTAACCATTATTATAGAGCATGCCCTGGTGCTCATTTTGTAATAATTTGCACTGCATCAATACTTTTGTACACGTTCCCTTTGAGTTACAACCTGCCTGTAAGAGCCTGTTGACTGTACCACATTCTCCACATACAACAGCAGCTGCTGTTGAGCACAGAAGATATTGATAGCTTGGAGACAGTAACAGCACTATGGGAAACTGCGATTTAATACTACAATTGTGTCAATACATTGGGTACACCAAATTTACAGGTTGCCCACTTGACCCAAAATGTCAGGGCTAAACAACTTCAAGCTTTTAGGGTTTAATTGCTTCTGATCATGGAACTCCTTTCCTGAATGCCAATATCCATTTTCAGTTTGTTATTGCTCACCAACCAGAACATTGAACTATATGATGTTGTCCTCTGAAGTCAAAGTAAACTAATCTCAGACAGTTTTCTTCCATCAATTCTTTTTTGTTTTTCTTGTTGGTCTCTTCTTCTTGAGATTAGTGATCCAGAAGGGAATGGGTTACTAATACATAAAGGGAATGCTGATGGTGATATCATGATAACAATTTGGAACACAGCTCATGCTTAACAGGACCCAGTTCAGATAAAACACAATGGAAAGCTAATTTCAAATTATGATCTTGCTACATTGTAAATTTTGAGATATATGTCCCAACTTTTGATTTAAAAACAGCAATCACTGGAAAAACTCAGTAGCTCTGGCGGCATCTATAGAGAGAGGGCACATTCTTTTGATGCAACTTTGATGTGTTTTGGTTGTAACCTGAGGACAAGGATATACCTTAAAGTGCTTTTAAAATCATGCTTCATTCTATTCACTCCATGTGTTGATAGCTATTTTTGGTTGGCCTTACTGTGCAGATTGGTCACAGGGCTTCTTATGATATCTGAGAGTAAAGAATAGTGCTGAGCAAATTAATTCTTTTTGGACCACAGTGTGAGGGGGAGCGAAAAAACATGACATATGGGTGTACGCCAAAATTTTGATTTCCCAACGGGGGCAGCTGCAATGCAAAGGTTAAGTCAGCAGTGTGTCGGTCGTTACATCGCCCTTTGATGGGTACCCACTTGAAATACATTTATTTGCATGTTATAAATATCCATTAGTGTAGAACTAGTGTAGAATTATATCTTTTTATCATGTCGCCTGATTCACATTCACTTAAAGGTGAGCATGCAATTTAAAGGCGGTTTTATGCAGTTTTGTCTCAGGTTGGAGATTTTCTTTGTGGTCTGGATTTTGGATAGGACAGGAAAAATTTCTGGCTGTAACAGACTGCTCCTTTGAGGTATTTTAGGTGTTGGAGGTGATTTCCTTGAATTCCAGGAGCAACAATTACTATTTTATATGCTGTTGCAATTAAACAGCGAAATTCACAACTGATCTTGGAGGAACCTGTTTGGCAGAGGTCACAGCACAGAAACAGGGAAGTGAATAGTTTTAAGTATAGCCTTGCTGTAAATCTACAATAGTGAGTAGAGTGGGTTCTTGATTATGATCTGTCTCTTGATTAAATATTAAAAATATAAGCCTGAGTATTAAGTTAGCCTGGACAGTGTTTTGTGGAGCAATAAGACAGTGCTATTTTCTGGGTCTGTAGATTGGAAGGAACAAAATGGCCTTCAGTAGAGTGATATGCTCCTTTTGTCAGATGTGGGAGTTTCGGGAGAGTTTAAGGGTTACTGAGGATTAGATCTGCAATAAATGTCATTGGTTGCGAATCCTGTCAGATCAAATGGATTTAGAGGCAATGAGGAATTTACAAGAGCTAGGGGGTGTGATGGATGGCCGTTATAGAAAGGGAGAAAAGCCGCAAATACAGTTAGGTAGATGAGTTAACTCCAAGAAAGGTACGAGAGGTAGGCTGGTAGTACAGAAGTCTTCTGTGGCTATCCCCATTTCGAACAAGTATGCTGTTTTGGAAAATGTAGGGGGGTGATCGACTCTTAGGGGAATGTAGAACGAACAGCCAAGTTTCTGGTATCGAGACAAGCTCAAATGTAATGAGGGGTACAATGGGTTCCAAACAATCAATTATGATAGGGGAATCTCTAGTCTGGGGCACAGACATTTCTAAGGTTGACAGTAAAAAATCAGAATGGTGTGTTGCCTCCCTGATGCCAGGATCAAGGAATTCTCAGAGAGAGAATGTCCTCAAAGGGGAGAGGGACCAGCAGGAGGTCATTTTATACATTGTTACCAATGACATAGGAAGGGGAAATAATGAGATCCTGAAGGGAGAATATGGAAAGTTAGGCAGGAATTTAAAAAGGAGGTCCTCAAGGGTAGTAATATCTGGATGACTCCCAGTGCTGTGAGTTAGTGAGGGTCAGAATAGGAGGATAGAGCAGGTGAATGCGTGGCTGAAGAGCTGGTAAATGGGAAAAGGATTCAGATTTTTGGAGCATTGAAATCTCTTCTGGGGTTGAAGTGGCCTGTACAAAATGATGGATTGCACTTGAATTGGAAGGGGACTAATATACTGGCAGGGAGATTTGCTGGAGCTGCTCAGGAGGATTTAAACTAGTAAGGTGGGGGGGGGGGGGTGGGACCCATAGAGATGGGGGGGCAAGAGATCAATCTGAGACTGGTACATTTGGGAAAAAAAGCGAGTCAAACAAACAGTCAGGGCAGGCAGGGACAAGGTAGGACTGATAAATTAAACTGCATTTATTTCAATGCAAAGGGCCTAACAGGGAAGGCAGATGAACTCAGTGCCTGATTAGGAACATGGGACTGGGATATCACAGCAATTACAGAAACATGGCTCAGGGATGGGCAGGACTGGCAGCTTAATGTTCCAGGATACAAATGCTACAGGAAGGATAGAAAGGGAGGCAAGAGAGGAGGGGGAGTGGCATTTTTGATAAGGGATAGCATTACAGCTGTGCTGAGGGAGGATATTCCCTGAAATAAATCCAAGGAAGTTATTTGGGTGGAACTGAGAAATAAGAAAGGGATGATAACCTAGTTGGGATAGTATTATAGACTCCCTCATAGTCAGCGGGAAATTGATAAACAGATTTGTAAGGAGACCTCAGTTATCTGTAAGAATCACGGGGTGGCAATGGTAGGGGATTTTAACTTTCCAAACATAGACTGGGACTGCCATAGTGTTAAGGGTTTAGATGGAGAGGAATTTGTTAAGTCTGTACAAGACAATTTTCTGATTCAGTATGTGGATGTACCTACTAGAGAAGGTGCAAAACTTGACCTACTCTTAGGAAATAAGGCAGGGCAGGTGACAGAGGTGTCAGTGGGGGAGCACCTTGGGGCCAGCGACCATAATTGTATTCGTTTTAAAATAGTGATGGAAAAGGGTAGACCAGATCTAATAGTTGAAGTTCTAAACTGGAGGAAGGCTAATTTGACTGTATTAGGCAAGAACTTTCAAAAGCTGATTGGGGGCAGATGTTCACAGGTAAAGGGGTGGCTGGAAAATGGGAAGCCTTCAGAAATGAGATAATGAGAGCCCAGAGACACTATATTCCTATTGGGGAGAAAGGAAAGGCTGGTAGGTATAGGGAATTCTGGATGACTCAAGAAATTGAGGATTTGGTTCAGAAAAAGAAGGAAGCATGCATAGACAGGAGAGATTGACTGAATCCTTAGAAGAGTATAAGGGAAGTAGGAGTATACTTAAGAGGGAAATCAGGAGGGCAAAAAGGGGATGTGATATAGCTTTGGCAAATAAAGTTAGGGAGACTCCAAAGGGTTTTTAATAAATACATTAAGGACAAAAGGGTAAATAGGGAGAGAATGGGGCCCCTCAAAGATCAGCAAGGAGGCCTTTGTGAGGAGCTGCAGGAGATGGGCGAGATACTAAACGAGAATTTTGCATCAGTGTTTACTGTGGAGAAGGACATGGAAGGTATAGAATGTGGAGAAATAGTTGATGACATCTTGAAAAATGTCCATATTACAGAAGAGTAAGTGCTGGATGTCTTGAAACGCATAAAGGTGGATAAATCCACAGGACCTGATCAGGTGTACCCTAGAACTCTGTAGGAAGCTGGGGAAGTGATTGCTGGGCCCCTTGGTGAAACATTTGTATCGTCGATAGTCACAGGTGAGGTGCCGGAAGACTGGAGGTTGGCAAACGTGGTACCATTATTTTAAAAAGGTATTGAGGACGAACCAGGGAACTATAGACCAGTGAGCCTGACATTGGTGGTGGGCAGATTGTTGGAGGGAATCCTGAGGGACAGGATTTACATGTATTTGGAAAGGCAAGGACTGATTAGGGATAGTCAGCATGGCTTTGTGTGTGGGAAATCATGTCTCACAAACTTGATTGTGTTTTTTGTAAAAGTAACAAAGAGGATTGATGAGGGCAGAGTGGTAGATGTGATCTATATGGACTTCAGTAAGGCGTTCGGCAAGGTTCCCCATGGGAGACTGGTTAGCAAGGTTAGATCGCATAGAATACAGGGAGAATGAGCCATTTGGATACAGAACTCGTTCAAAGGTAGAAGACAGAGGGTGGTGGTGGTGAAGGGTTGTTTTTCAGACTGGAGGCCTGTGGTCAGTGGACTGCCACAAGGATCAGTGCTGGGTCCACTAGTTTTCATCATTTATACAAATGATTTGGATGTGAGCATAAGAGGTATAGTTAATAAGTTTGTAGATGATACCAAAATTGGAGGTGTAGTGGACAGTGAAGGAGGTTACCTCTGATTACAATGACAGCTTGATCAGATGGGCCATTGGACTGAGAAGTGGCAGATGGAGTTTAATTCAGATAAATGCGAGGTGCTGCATTTTGGGAAAGCAAATCTTAGCAGGACTTATACACTTAATGGTAAGGTCCTAGGGAGCGTTGCTGAACAGAGACCTTGGAATGCAGCTTCATAGCTCCTTGAAAGTGGAGTCGCAGGTAGGTAGGATAGTGAAGAAGGCGTTTGGTATGCTTTCCTTTATTGGTCAGAGTACTGAGTACAGGAGTTGGGAGGTCATGTTACAGCTGTACAGGACATTGGTTAGGCCACTTTTGGAAAACTGTGTGCAATTCTGGTCTCCTTCCTATCAGAAGGATGAGTTCTTTGAAAGGGTTCAGAAAAGATTTACAAGGATGTTGCCAGTGTTGGAGGATTTGAGCTACAGGGAGAGGCTGAATAGACTGGGGCTGTTTTCGCTGGAGTGTCGGAGGCTGAGGGGTGACCTCATAGAGGTTTATAAAATCATGAGGGGCATGGATAGGGTAAATAATCAAAGTCTTTTCCCTGAGTGGGGGTTTCCAGAACTAGGTGGCATAGGTTTAGTAAAAGAGGATGTAAAAAGGGCCGAAGGGGTAACTTTTCCACACAGAGGGTGGTACGTGTATGGAATGAGCTGCCAGAGGAAACGGTGGAGGCTGGTACAATTGTAACATTTAAAAGGCATCTGGGTGGGTACATGAATAGGAAGGGTTTGGAGGGATATGTTTTGGAGGTCAAGTGCTGACAAATGAGATTAGATTAGGTTGGGATATCTGGTTGGTTGGGACAAGTTGGACTGAAGGGTCTGTTTCCATATTGTACATCTCTATGATTCTATGATTCTGGAACACACAGAAGTGTTGCAGGAGAATGGCTGCTTGAACAGAGGCTCAGGACTAGGAAGGGTAAGTCAGTGGTGAGGGAGGTTGATGGATGAATCGATTGTGTCAGTACTATCTACGTATAGACTCATTTCATGGTGTTGGCTGGCAGAGTCCTCATTGGACTTTGAATTTACCTACAACATTTCAATTAACCCAATTGAGAATGATCATTAAAAATGCCACTTCCAATGTATAGAAAGGACAGCCATCCGATCTCACAGGTTCAGTCCCAGAGAATACTAGACACGAACAAACATGAACACTCAGAGAAGAGTGAATGCAAAAACACAGCATGTTACTTTGACAACTATCTCTCTAACTCCCCTGTAACCAACAATGTCTGCCAACCATTAAGCAAGCCAGTACAGTTAACATCCTGAACAAGCTCATCTCAATACGTAACAGTTATGATCTGGTTTATGGTAATACTGCACAAGTCACATCCCATACTGAAAACTGGATTAATCGAGTATAAATTTTGTCTTTGAAATTTGTTCACCATTGTGGTCAGTTACTGAACACACTCAAGGCAGTCAATGCACTTTTAACAAAAAACATCAAAGCTTATCACAAAAGAAAAAAGAAATTTACACTACATAAGAACTACTTGCAACAGTCCAATAGATTTAGGGCGAGAGGGGAAAGATATAAAAGGGGCCTATGGGGCAACATTTTCACACAGAGGGTGGGACGTGTATGGAATGAGCTCCCAGAGGAAGTGGTGGAGGCTGGTACAATTACAACATTTAAAAGGCACTTGGATGGGTATATGTTTAGGGAAGGTTTGGAGGGATATGGGCCGGGTGCTGGCGAAAGGGACTAGATTAGGTTAGGATATCCTTTTACTCTCAACAACTTTACAGATAATCACATCTCAGTGATGGGCCACCCTGTTTCTAATTTAAAATGCTTGTTCAAATGATGTGGCTGGACTCTTTCTCGCAAACGTTTGCATCATTTTGATTCTATCTTCAGCCTGAGACCCTTAAGCAAACTGTGAACACAGTTCACCTACTCCTTAATTATCCATTTAAACAAGGCATTCACTAGAGTCTAAAAGAGTGAGAGGTGACTCGATTAAAGCATATAAGATCCTATATGGTCTTGACAAAATTCGACACGAAAATGATTGCTCCTGTTGCACGTGGGGAGGTGATGGGCCAGTGGTGTTATCACTAGACTGTTCACCCAAAGACGCAGGTCATGTCATGAGGACCTGGGTTTGAATTCTGCCACAGCATAACCTTACCTGGTCTGGACTACACGTGACTCCAGACCGACAGCAAGGTGTTGACACTCACTGTCCTCTGGATAATTAGGGATGGGTAACACTCATCCCATGAATTAATTTTTAAAAAACTCCAGAACTAGGTGGCATGCTTTTAAAAAGGGCCACCCTTTTAAGACAGAGATGAGGTAAGGTTTCTTTCAGAGAGCTGTGTGACTCTGGGTTTCTTTGCCACAAAAGGAAAGAGAAGCTAGATCACTGGCTATTTTTAAGATGGAGGAAGATAATTTTTTGTTTGGCAAGGGAATCAAAATTTATTGGGAGTGGATGGGAATAAGGATTTGAAACACAAACAGATTAGCTATGATCCTATGAAATGACAGTGCATGGTCAATGGGCCAAATGACCTACTCCTGCTTCAATTCACGTGTTCATATCCACCTTCTGCTCAACATGAATAAACAGAACTACATAATTGTTATGGTGCTGACAGACGATCATGTTAGACGTGGTCGAACTAGGGTCCTACACAAGTTGATCATGATCTTCCTGTTCTTGTACTCTATGCTCTATTAGAGTCATAGAGATGTACAGCACAGAAATAGATCCTTCAGCCCAGCTCGTCCATGCCGACCAGATATCCTAACTTAATCTAGTCCCTTTCGCCAGCACCCGGCCCATATCCCTCCAAACCTTTCCTAAACATATACCCATCCAAATGCCTTTTAAATGTTGCAATTGTACCAGCCTCCACCACTTCCTCTGGGAGCTCATTCCATACACGTACCACCCTCTGTGTGAATAAGTTGCCTCATAGGCCCCTTTTATATCTTTCCCCTCTCGCCCTAAACCTATGCCTTCTAGCTCTGGACTCCCCTACCCCAGGGAAAAGATTTTGTTTATTTACACTATTCATGCCCCTCATGATTTTATAAACGTCTATAAGGTCACCCCTCAGCCTCCAATGCTCCAGGGAAAACAGCCCCAGCCTATTCAGCCTCTCCTTACAGCTCAAACCCTCCAACCCAGGCAACATCCTTGTAAATAGTTTCTGAACCATTTCAAGTTTCACAACATCCTTCCTACATCAGGGAGACCAGAATTGCATGCAATATTCCAAAAGTGGCCTAATCAATGTCCTGTACAACTGCAACATGACCTCCCAGCTCCTATACTCAATGCGCTGACCACTAAAGGAAAGCATACTGAACGCCTTTATTATCCTATCTACCTGGGACTCCACTTTCAAGGAACTATGAACCTGCACTCCAAGATCCCATTGTTCACAAACATCCCTCAGGACCTTACCATTAAATGTAAAAGGCCTGCCCTGATTTGCCTTTCCAAAATGCAGCACCTGATGTCTATCTAAACTAAACTCCACCACTTCTTGGCCCATTGTACTCGGAGATAACCTTTTTCACTGTTCACTACATCTCCAATTTTGATGTTGTCAGCAAACTTACTAACTATACTTATGTTCACATCCAAATCATTTATGTAAATTATGAAAAGCAGTGGTCCCAGCACCGATCCTTGAGGCACTCCACTGGTCACAGGCCTCCAGTCTGAAAAGCAACCCTCCACCACCAGCCTCTGTCTTCTACCTTCAAGCCAGTTCTGTATCCAAATAGCTAGTTCTCCCTGTATTCCATGGGATCTACACAGGAGTTCAGGCAGCATCCAAGGAGCAGCGAAATCGACATTTCGGGCAAAAGCCCTTCATCAGGAATAAAGGCAGAGAGCCTGAAGCGTAGAGAGATAAGCTAGAGGAGGATGGGGGTGGGGAGAAAGTAGCATAGATACAATAGGTGAGTGGGGGAGGGGATGAAAGTGATAGGTCATTTCCTCTGCCCTGAAGCTCTTACCTATCACCTTCATCCCCTCCCCCACTTACCTATTGTACTCTATGCTACTCTCTCCCCACCCCCACCCTCCTCTAGCTTATCTCTCCATGCTTCAGGCTCACTGCCTTTATTCCTGATGAAGGGCTTTTGCCCGAAACGTCAACTTCGCTGCTCCTTGGATGCTGCCTGAACTGCTGTGCTCTTCCAGCACCACTAATCCAGAATTCATGGGATCTAACCTTGCTAACCCGTCTATAATTAGGAACCTTCTCGAACGCCTTACTGAAGTCCATATAGATCACATCCACCACCCTGTCCTCCTCCATCCTCTTTGTTTCTTCTTTAAAAAGCTCAAGTTAGTGAGACATGTTCCACGCACAAAGCCATGCTCACTATCCCTAATCAGTCCTTGCTTTTCCAGATATATGTAAATCCTGTCCCTCAGGATTCCCTCCAACAATGTCAGGCTTACCAGTCTAGAGTTCCCTGGCTCTTCCTTACTACCTTAAATAGTGGCACCATGTTAGCCAACCTCCAGTCTTCCATCCTGTACAGTTGCAAGGATGTTGTGAAACTTGAAAGAGTTCAGAAAAAATTTACAATGACGTTGCCAGTGTTGGAGGATCTGAGCTACAGGGAGAGGCTGAATAGGCTGGGGCTGTTTTCCCTGGAGCATCGGAGGCTGAGGGGTGACCTTAGAGGTTTATAAAATCATGAGGGGCATGGATAGGATAAATAGACAAGGTCTTTTCCCTGGGGTGGGGGGAGTCCAGAACTAGTGGGCATAGGTTTAGGGTGAGAGGGGAAAGATATAAAAAGGACCTAAGGGGCAACTTTTTCCATATGGAGGGTGAAGAGTGTTTGGAATGAGCTCCCAGAGGTAGTGGTGGAGGCTGATACAATTACAACATTTAAAAGCCATCTGGATGGGTATGTGAATAGGAAGGGTTTGGAGGGAAATGGGCTGGGTGCTGGCAAAAGGAACTAGATTAGGTTAGGATATCTGGTCAGCATAGACGAGTTGGGCCGAAGGATTTATTTCTGTGCTGTACATCTCTATGACTATCTGTAGGAATTTGCTCCTACAGCATAATACCTGTCCTACTTTCCTTTTAAATAGATCTTTAAATCAGTTGAATCTTCATATCAGAAGGCACTCAAACAACTCCCAATCCCATTAATGCTCTTATAAAACACATTATCTGCAGAGCTGATAAGATCAATCAAGCTGACAAGAAGCTCAATAAATTATTCAAGTCAATTTTGCAGAGCTGCCCTGAATGAGGTACGTCCTTGACCATATTACTTCTCAATGTGCACACAATGCTGACCCTTACACTGGTTTACTTTTTTTTGGGGGGTCAATGACCACTCTGGGGTCACTGCTTGTGGAGAGCTTTTCCACAAACCACGCAGACCAGAGGATGACAACCATATAGTCCTTGATTTCCTGCTAAGTACATGCACCAGGCAATGCTCCCGGTTAGTATCAGGTCTTGCGCCTTTCTTTCAATGTGCCTAAGATTATACATCAAAGATCCAAATGCAGGCTCCAGTAACATTCTTCCTACAATTTTCTTTATTACTCTTAAATCAAAGGTGAAATTAATCTTTAATGTAAAGTGGGCAGGTGTCTATTACACTGAGATTAAATAAACAAAACTTGAGAAATATAGCAACAATGAGAGAATTTATTTTTATTCATTCACAGGATAAACATTGCTGTCAAGGATACACATTTATTGCCCATAGCAATTTGTCTTGACTAAGGTGGTTGTGAGCTGACTTATTGAACCACTGAAGTCCTTGGAATTTAAGCACCCCCACAGTGTTGTAGTCCAGGATTCGGATCCAGCAACTTGGGAACATCACCATTCCTTCCTGTTAAGATGAGGCCACTTTTAGAATAGTGTGTGCAATTCTGCTCTCCCTGCTAGAGGAAAGATGTTGTGAAACTTGAAAGGGTTTAGAAAAGATTTACAAGGATGTTGCCAGGGTTAAAGGACTTGAGCTCTAGGGAAGAGGCTGAACAGGCTGGGGCTGTTTTCCCTGGAGTGTTGAAGGCTGAGAGGTGACTTGAAGTTTATAAAACCATGAGGGGCATGGATAAGGTAAATAGACAAGGTCTTTTCCCTGGGGTGGCGGGAGTGGGAGAACTAGAGGGCATAAGTTTAGGGTTGTTGTGGTTCTGTTCGCCGAGCTGGGAATTTGTGTTGCAGACGTTTTGTCACTATAAATGGTGGAGGAAAGATCACAGAAGCGCTTCACAGGAGGCTCCTAAACACTGAGGATGTCACCTAGACAGGGGACGAAACGTCTGCAACACAAGTTCCCAGCTCGGTGAAAAGAACCACAACAACGAGCACCCGAGCTACAAATCTTCTCACAAACTTTGAATAAGTTTAGGGTGATGGGGAAAAGATATAAAAGGGATCTAAGGAGTGACTTTTTCACAGAGGGTGGTACATGTATGGAATGAGCTGCCAGAGGAAGTGGTGGAGGCTGGTACAATTACAACATTTAAAAGGCATCTTGGTGGGTATTGAATAGGAGGGGTTTGGAGGGATATGGGCCAAGTGCTGGCAAATGGGACTAGATTAATTTAGGATATCTGGTCAGCATGAACAAGTTAGATTGAAGGGTCTGTTTCTGTGCTGTACATTTCTATGACAAAGACTTCAGGAAAGGGACTTGGAAGATGTTGGAATTGCCATGCAACTGTTGCCTTCACTTCACAGTGGTGGAGCTCACAGGTTTGGAAGGTGCTTTTGGAAGAGTCTTGATGAATTAATGCAATGCACCTTGTAGATGGTACATACTGTGGTGATGGAGTGAATGTGGAAGGTGATGGCTGGGGTACCAGTCAGATGGACTGGTTTATTCTGGATAGTGTGAAGCTTCTTGAATATCATTGGAGGCACTGGGAACATGGGTGAATTAGCTTATTGTCCCTTACCTGTTCATGTAGACAGCATTTATATGGCTGGTCCAATTCAGTTTTGGCCAATGGTAATCCTAGTGGGTGATTCAGAATTGTAATGTCATTAAACATTACAGGGTAATGGTTAGATTCTCTTTTGTTGGACATAGTCATTAATTGGCACTTAAGTGATGTTGAATGTGATCTGACACTTGACATCCCAAACCTAGTCTTAACTTTATATACATGTCCTTGTCCCATGTCCTTTAATAGCCCTTGTTATGAAAAATATTAACTTCAGGATTAAAATGAACAATTATTTGGCAATTGTTCTTACCGAAGTTTCAAGCTTTTACTTCATTTGTGTGAGGAGGAGTCTAACCTCACTCTTGAAAAAAATTGCCCAAATCAATCCATAAAAGTGATTTTAATAGATGTTTGTTCATTACAAAAAGAAAAAATCTTGAAAGCAGCATTTCAATCACAACGAAGAATTGAAATCGGAATCTGAGCATCATTTCCAAATACCAAACTGATCCAAGTATACGTTCCCCAGGTCAATTAATCTGATTGTTGATCCATCTCTCAAGTCTTTCTATCCCAGGGCTCAATGTTGTCTGTATATCTATTAGTGGATTACAAAACATCAACTGAGACAGTCTTGTCTACAACTGTCAGGGGTTAAGGGAAGGTGAAGGAGCATAGCAGTAATACTCACTGCAGCAGCAATCCAGAGGCCCAGTCTAATACTTTGTGGACAAGTTCAAATCCCATGACTACTGTTGATGGAATTTAAATTCAATTAAATAAATCTGTATTTGGGTAAGGATGGCAAATTTCCTTTCCCAATCTGGCCTACATGCAACTCCAAACCCGCACCAATATGGTTTTTTCTTAACTGCCCTCTGAATGACCTGGCAAGCTATGCAGTTCCAAGATGTATGGACAACAAATGCTGCTCTTGCCAGCAATGCCCAGAAAAGTGTGCATTTTAAAAAGTGCACTTTGGTGGGAGAACATTATAGGCTAGAAATGAGGCTGAATCTGAGGGACCGATGCAGGTCTACAGCTGACATTTCCTCAGTAACATTTTGGATTAAAGCTTCTACCTTGTCAAAATATGGTTATCAATATATCAGTCACTGAGCTTGGAGGATTTCTTAACACCAATGTTCTAATGCACTAAGTATTCACTGGACTCTACACGAGGTTTCCTTGAAAGAAGCCCGGCATGCTTCAATAACCACTATCTACTGCAGGAACCAGCCAGTGGTCCAGGCTAACATCACGGTCTATACCATTGAAAACCTGACATCTTGTAGTTTTGTGAGGGCTTCTTCTGTAGGCAAGATGCTCCAATAGCTTTCTACTGTTTTGGATGAGACAGTTCCTTGACAACCCCGGCTCACATTTTAGTTTTTGGTCAGTTTTCTATGATAGTCCTCTTAAAAGCATGGGTATCCCATGATCACCAAGGTCTGCAGTGGAAAATCCCAGAGGGCAGAATTCTGTCCAGTCGAGGGGCGTTGGCACTATAAGCACTATTTGAAGGAGGAGTTCTCTAAACTGCTTGGTCAACATTCCTCCCTTTGCCAACACCAAGAACAGATTATCTAGTCATTCACCTCACTGTCTACAGGTTTTTACAGCACTGGTGAATGCTTTTGTCCATGTATCAATCATTACTGTCATTGAAAAGCAATTTATTAACTGGAGTACTTGAGAATATTTTGGAAGTTTAATAAATTTCATTAAAAATGCCAATTTTTTTTACATCCTTTTATGCTCAGTTCCAGACTAGGATTGAGGGATAGTTTGTGAACCTCATCTACATACAGCCATGCAGATGGGAATCACTAAATATTTTAAGGCAGAGGTGGACAGATTCTGGACTAATAAGAAATTCAAAGGATGTTGGGGATTAGAAGGAAACTGGAGTTGAAGCCACAAGCTGATACAACAATGATCATACTGAACAGTGGGACAGGCTCAAGGGACTAAATTGCCGTAATTCATATTACGGAGGAAGTGAGGACTGCAGATGCTGGAGATCAGAGCTGAAAATGTGTTGCTGGAAAAGCGCAGCAGGTCAGGCAGCATCCAAGGAGCAGGAGAATCGACATTTCGGGCATGAGCCCTTCTTCAGGAATGAGGAAGGGCTTATGCCCGAAACGCCGATTCTCCTGCTCCTTGGATGCTGCCTGACCTGCTGCGCTTTTCCAGCAACACATTATCAGCATAATTCACATTACCACAAGTTATTTGGTGTATGCTATATCAGAGAAGTAGATCAAGTTGTTCCTCAGTTCCTGACCTTGGGCATACTTTTGCTGGAGCAGGAGGTGGCAGTGACTGCAAACAAGGTACCTCCATGTGCGAGACAAGATTAACCTGAAGCTGCTTTTACACCTTCCAAACAAGGGCACCAGTGGTCAGCTTGGATCAATTACCTCTGCGTTGTTGAGGAAAGGTGGTTTGCATGCTAGGTGGTAGAAAATTACATTTAAAGTGGAAAAATTACATTTATTGAATTCAAAATCTCATGGACATTTGCTGCAACTATCAACATTGATAACCAAACTAAAACTGGTTTTGGCCACTTTAAATGTGTAAAAATCTTATACCCAACCACTCAATGACAAAACAAAACTAGTCCCAAATTCCTAGGAGAAAAGTGAGGACTGCAGAGTTGAGAGTGTGCTGGAAACATACAGCAGGTCAGGCAGCATCTGAGGAGCAGAATTGACATTTTGGGTATAAGCCCTTTATCAGGAATGAGCCCCACGGTCCTGATGAAGGGCTTATGCCTGAAATATCAATTCTCCTGCCTCAGTTGCTGCCTGACCTGCTGGGCTTTTCCAGCACCATACTAGACACAGGAAATTACAGGCTAGTTAACATTAGTCATAGGGAAAATATTAGAACCTATTAAGGACATTATCTTGAATTCAATAAATGCTCTGCTATAATCAGGCACAGTCAACATTAGTGAAAGGGAAATACTGTTTGACCAACCTTAGTTATTTGAGGAAGTAACATGTGCTGTAGATTAAGTGGAACTTGTGGATCTACTGATTTTCAGAAGACATATGATAAAGTGTCACACTGAAAGTCATTGTGGAATTTTAAAACTCATTCTGCAGGGATAGCTTATTTGCATGTATGGAAAATTGGCTGACTGTCAATGGGAGATTAGGCATAACTGGGTCTTTTTCAGGTTGGCATGAAATAACAAGTGATGTGCCACAAATCACAGGTACTGGAACTCAACTGGTTACAATTTATACTATGCATTAAATGAAGGGACAGAAGGTATGATCCTCAATCTGAGGGTGACAAAGACAGATGGAAAAGTAAGTTGTACAGAGGATAAAAAAGGAGGCTACAAAGAAATATGGAAAGATTAAATGAGTGGGCAAAGATCTGACAAATGGAGTATAAGGTGGGAAAATGTGAAAGCATACATATTTGCAGGAAGAATAAAACCAAACATTATCTAGCAGTAAGGGATTGTGGAACTGAGTCTCAAATGTTACCATCAATTGGAAGGAGATTTTAATGTCCAAGTAGGAGGTCATGCTTCAGTTATGCAGGACACTGGAGAGACTACATCCAGATTAGAGTACAGAATTGGTCATCTTATTGGGAGGATATAAATGCATTGGAAACTGTTCTGAGAATGTTTCCCCAATCAGTACTTCACATTGGTAGATTGCCTAATGAGGGATGGTTGGACAGGGTAAGATTTGTATCTGCTCGAACTTAAGAGGAACAGGTGATTTGATTGAAACATAGGATATGAGAGGTCTTGACAGAGTAGGTGAGGAGAGGCTGTTTCTTTTTAAAGGAAATGTAGTATTAGACATGACTATTGTTTGTTGCACTTTTAACCCTCAAAGGGTCATCGGTGTTTGACATTCTCTGAAAAGTTGATGGAAGCAGAACCGATTTTTTTTTAAAAAAGCAGAGGTAAACAATTTTATATTCAGAAAAGGGTTGCAAGGTTCAGGGTAAATGGGAAGGTGGATTTGAAGTTACAACTGGGTCAGCTATGATCCTTTTTAATGATGCAGCAGGCTTGGGGGCTGAATGTCTTCTTCCTATGGTTGTTTATTATGTTCCTGAGTACAGGGCTAAATCTTCCAATACTCATATGGGCTCAATCAGAATCTTGACAGTGCAAAAGAGACCATTCAGCCAATCAAATCTTCACTGACCTTCCAAAGAGCATTCCACACAGACCTCTTCCACACCACCCCCACCCCTCCAACCCCCATGGCTAATCCAGCTAACATGCACATCTTTGGACTGTGGCAGGAAACTGGAATACCCAAAGGAAATCCACTCAGACACAGAAAGTGTGTGGATTTTGCACATCTACCAGAGGCTAGAATCAAATCGGGTCCATGGTGCTGACAGGCAGCATTCAGACACCCTTGAGTGGTACCACAGGACTCGGGAATTGCAGATGTTACATTCTTTCTAACAAGAGTGTAAGGATACACTGTAGACCAGTCAGACTAACTTTAGTAGTGGAAACACTTGCAGAAATAATTCAGGATAAAATTCACCACTTGACCAAGTGTGGATTAATTAAGGAAAGACATCATGGAATTGTCAAAGACAAATAGTGTTCTTTTCAAACTCCTGAAGAAGGGCTTATGCCCGAAACGTCGATTCTCCTTCTCTTTTGGTGTTGCCTGACCTGCTGCGCTTTTCCAGCAACACATTTTTTAAGCCTCAAACTCTGCAGACTTTCAACCTTTACAATATATGATGTTGACTTCAGGTGAAAACCAAGTAGAAAATAGCATTTAAAGATGGTATTTGATCACAGCTCTTCTGGTGGTTATTGTTGTAAATACTGGAATCTCCAGTAATCTTTTAATTGATGCTGAAATCAGTATAAATATTACAAAAGCTGCAGCTGCTATATTCAAGTGGAGTAACTTAGCATAGACCAGCCACCTGACTGAAAACACCAAACAGTCTACAAGCCTGGACCCCCAGGACACTTCCAGACAATGGTGAGCTCTGGCCACAGTACACTGGGCAGGAGAAGAGGCTGAACAGTTTTCATTTTGTGTCTGACTCAGATTTATCCTAGGCACCACTTTGCAGGACAAGTTTACCACCTCAGAGTTGGTGCTCCATACCAATTTCATCATTATACACATTGCTGAGCAATGAGCTCACTGCCATCTTAGCCAAGTTCACTCAATGAATGACAGCAGCATATCCGAAGACCCTCTGCATGGTGAATTGATGCCAACTTAAGCATCCATACCTCTGCAACAAGGAAGGCCAAAGCTGAAATATGAAGTTGATGGATACTGACTCACAACAGGAGCCAAGTACTGGTAGCCATGACTGCTGGAGGCTGAATGTTTGAAAAGGGAATTGGGAAAAGCAAACAAAAGTAAAACTCAGCTGCCTGAGAAGAGAGCCCAGATAAAATAGAGGCCAGCAATCGTCTTCCTCCTCAGACCAATGTCTTATTCTGCACCAAATGCAGCAGAAATCATGAGTGCAGTACAGGCCCTTCTGTCCTCAATGTTGCACCAACCTGTAGAATGAACTATACTATTTCATTCATATGTTTATCCATTGACCATTTAAATGTCCTTAAAGTTGGCAAGTCTACTACTGTATGTCCGAGTGTAGTTTCTGAACCCACTAGGTGATTCTTAAGACCAAGTCAGAGGGCTATTACAGACGAGTTCAAACATCTACAATTATTAATTCAATTCAGTGATAGAAAGTTAGCAACAAGCGTGAGAAGCTAAGAAGCTAAGAATGCACCACTAAGATCATTGCTGATCTTCTACATTAACTCCACTTTTCTGCCCTACCCCAGTTGACCTCCAGAAATCACACCAAAGGCCCACTCTTTTAATGTCATTAGTTTTTTCACAATAGGGATATAACAGCTGAGTTTGCTCTGAACGGATATATTTTTCTACAAAAATGTGAAGTAAACCTCACCATGGTTTCCCTTTCTCTTGTGTTGTACATATCCTTTTCCTCCCTTATCATATGGTATTTTCAGATGTTTTCCTGCACATTATTCAATATTCCCAAAGGCAAGGAAATGAAGCAGCATGGCTAGAGCTGGTTGGCAACAGGAAACAAGGTAGAAGGATATCATTCTAACTTGAGTAGGACTAGTAATACATTGTGGTATACCAAAAGCACTATCAGACTCATGCCTCATCCTCAGCGTATGGTAGAAAAAAAACAGTAATATGATAAATACCCAAGTGCTAATGTTTCCTCAATACTTAAGTGAAACGCCCAACCAGCCTCAGGAGGGTTACTCGGGGTTCGTAGAATTGCTAATAGGTGGAAGAGACAACTTCATGTGGGGAAGTGAGACAATACATCTTGTGATGAAACAAGAAACAGGGATGGACACATTGAGAAATGCTGAACAGTTAAGAAGGCAACTATAAAATATACAATTTTCCGAATGCAGATGTTGAGGCCAAAACAAAAGCAGTAAGAAATGGATCTCAGAAAATAAAGTCACAAACTTGACAATGATTAATATGTAATTATATTAAAAATGTGGCATGCATTTGGGGAACCCATCATCAAAAGAGCATTAAAGACACTGGGTACATCAGTCACTTCAGGAATGAAAAATGCAATAATTGAGAAGATAGTCAAATGTTTTCTGTGAGGTTACACCTAAACTGGAGAGGCATCAATATCCTGGCAGGGAGAATTGATAGTGCCACTCAGAGTTTAAATCAGTATGGCAACGGGTGGGATCCAGAGCAGGTCAATAAGTATAGACCCTGGGGTAGAGCTCGAGTCTAAGGCAAATATAGCTAAGAAGAAGAGTAGTCAGGGAGAGTTTGCTGAGCTCAGCAGAACTGATGGCTTGGACTTTGTCTGCTTCAATGCAACAAGTACAAAATGTAGGATGGATGAAGTTAGAGCCTAAATTAATGCATGCAAGGATGTTGCTGCGTTCATAGGGTGAGAGGGGAAAGATATAAAAGAGACCTAAGGGGCAACTTTTTCACAGAGGGTGGTATGTGTATGGAATGAGCTGCCGGAGGAAGTGGTGGCGACTGGTACAATTGCAACATTTAAGAGGCATGTGAATGGGTATGTGAATAGGAAGGGTTTGGAGGGATATGGGCCGGGTGCTGGCAGGTGGGACTGGACCGAAGGGTCTGTTTCTGTGCTGTACATCTTCATGATTCTATGACTGTTTTGAAAGAGCAAATTAAAGTGCAAATTATGCAATAAGTGACAGAACCCTTAGGAGCATTGACAGATCTAGGCACAGGTCCCTAGATCCCCAAAAATCACAACACAGGTGACTAAAGCGGTCAAGAAGGTGTACAGTACACTTGCCTTCATCAGCCAGGGCATCAAATATAAAGAGTTGGCAAGTTATATTAGAGTGTACAAAACCTGTTAGGGCACATTTTTAAATATTGTGTACAGTTCCGATCACCACGCTACCAGGATGTGGATGGTTTGGAAAGGGAGTAGAGAAGGTTTACCAGGATGTCGCCTTGCCTGGACAGTTTGTGCTTTGAGGGGAAATTGGATAAATATCAATTGTTTTCACTGGAAAGATGGAGGCTGAGGGGCAACCTGATAGAAGTCTACAGAATTAAGAGATAGTTGATAGAAGCTTCCCCCTCCCCCCCCATTCTGAGTGGAAAGTTCAACTACAAGAGGGCACAGGTTCAAGATGGGGGGGGGGGGGATGTTTAGGGAAAGTTTCATAGAGAGGGTGGTGGGTGCCTACATCGAATCCCTACAGTATAGAAACAGGTTATTTGGCCCAACAATCCACACTGACTCTCTGAAGAGTATCCCACCCAGACTCATTCCCCTGCTCTATTAGTCTACATCTACCTAACCTACACATCCCTGAACACTATGGTAATTTAGCATGGCCAATTCACCCAACCTGCACATCTTTAGATTGTGGGAGGAAGCCTGAGTGCCTGGAGGAAACCCATGCAGGCACAGGGAGAATGTACCAACTCCACACAGTCACCAGAGGCTGGAATTGAACCCAGGTCCCTGGCACTGAGAGACAGCAGTGCTAACCATTGAGCTACCATGCTGCCTAGACCTCACTGCCAGTGGAGGTGATAAAGCAGACATGTTAACAACATTAACGCTCGATGAGACACATTAAGAGGCAAACAGAAAGACTGAATCCTTGCACAGGCAATAAGTAGCAGGTCTGAATAAGAACTAGGAATCAGCCTGGCATGGTAGGCCAAAATTCCTGTTTCTGCGCTGTCTTGTATTGTATTGGTTGGAAAAACAGACATTAGAGGCAATGAAACTAGATCTTCATGTCAGATCGGTTACATCTGAAACTGTATGGAAGAAAACATCCAAGGTCTGAACCTAAACCAGAGGATGGTACTCAATGAGTTACATAACAGCATGGTGCAGTACTACACTATAGAGGACCAATAGGTGACTTGCTCTGAAGGGCCCATACAGGTTTGAGACCAAATGCCTCCTTTGCTGTGACCATTCTATACATATTCACCAGAGATAGGAAATTACAGTTTAAAGATTAATTTAGTAGGATTTGTTCAAGGATAAGAATAGAAATTTATCAGTAGTGTGATAAAGGAAAGACTTCTATAGCTATGAATTGTTTCACCATAGAGATGTACAGCATGGAAACAGCCCCTTCAGTCCAACCCATGTATGGCGACCAGAAGGCAGTTGCCTGTCCTACTCCAGAGAGCTTTAAAACATAATTCAAGTCCACATTTTTGTTTTAGTTTAGTTAGCCACACTCCAAAAAAAACTCATACTTTTGTGTTAAAATGGAGGAGTGCGGGGGGGGGGGGTTAGTAATCAAACAATTCAAACCCAATTAACATAATGGGTCCATCTGCTGATCCCTCATTCCCTTCAGTCTTAGCCATTCCTCCAGACCATATGACATTACCTGAATTGATGGTAGAAACACAGCTCAGTGGAGTTATTTTAGTCAATATTTTTATTTTTAGCATTGAAATTTTAAGACTTAAAATTGACAATAACACATTTGTCAATTGATGTGACCCTTTTACCTTCTCCCTATCCAAGACCCCAGACAGTTCAGGTAAGGTAAAGCAGCAACTTGCACTTCATTCAGTCTGGTCCACTGGTCTCACTGCAGTCTCCTCTACATTGGAGATGAAATGACAACTGTGACTATTTTACAGAACATCAACTTTTTAACATGTAAAAGTGACCCCAAATTTTCAGTTGCCTGCACTTCAAAACACCTTCATATTTACATGCCAGCATTTCAGTCTCAGGTTTGCTGTCATGAAAAAGGGTCACAGGATTTGTAACATTAAGTCTGTTTTCTCTCCACGGATGCTGCCAGTCATGCTGAGTTTTTCTAGGAGACAGTGAGGACTGCAGGTGCTGGTGATCAGAGTCAGGAGTGTGTTGCTGGAAAAGCACAGCAGGTCAGGCAGTGTCCAAGGAGAAGGAAAATCGATATTTCGGGCATAAGCCCTTCATCAGGAATGAGGCTTGTGGGCTGCGGGGGAGGGTAGAGGGGAGGTGGAACGGGGGGGGGGGGGGGGGGGAAAGGTAGCTGGGAATGTGATAGGTAGATGAAGGTGGGGGGGGGGAAGGTGATAGGTCAGAGACAATGGTGGAGCAGATGGGTGGGAAGGAAGATGGACAGGTTAAGAGGGCGGTACTGAGTTGGAGGGTTGGGACTGGGATAAGGTGGGGGAAGGGGAAAATGAGGAAACTGGTGAAATCCACATTGATCCCATGTAGTTGGTGGGTCCCAAGGCAGAAGATGAAGCGTTCTTCCTCCAGGCATCAGGTAGTAAGGGTTTGCGATGGAAGAGACCTAGGACCTGCATATCCTTGGTGGAGTGTGAGAGGGGGTTAAAGGGTTTGGCCATGGGGTGGTGGGGATGGTTGGTGAGAGTGTCCCAGAGATGTTCTCTGAAATGATCTGCAAGACAGTGTCCTGTCTCCCGGATGTAGAGGAGACCACAGATACAGATACAACAGATACAGTGGATGAAATACAAGTAAATTTCTGTCAGATGTGGAAGGATCCTTTGGGACCTTAGATGGAGGTTGGGGGTGGGGTGGGAGGTGTGGGTGTAGGTTTTGCATTTCTGATGATGAATTCTTGATGAAGGGCTTATGCTTGAATCGTCGACTCTCCTGCTCCTCGGATGCTGCCTGACCAGCTGTGCTTTTCCAGCACCACACTCTTCAACTCCTATAGATTGCAGTCCTGGTGGGGCCATGCTGAGTCAGAGCCGGCCTTGATGTCAAGGACAATCATTTCACCTTATATCTGGATCTCAGCTCTTTTGTTCACGTTTGGACCAAAGCTGCAATGAGGTCAGGAGCTGAGTTGCTATGGCAAAACCCAAACTGAGCTTCATTAAACAGGTTATTGCTAAGCAAATGTTACTCGATAGCACTAATGATGATGTCTTCAATCACTTCACTGAAGAAAAAGAGCAGATTGATGGGGCAGTAATTGGCTGGGTTGAATTTAGTCTACTTTTATGTATAGGAAATATCTGGACAATTTTCCACATTGTCAGATAGATGCCAGTGTTGTAGCTGTACTAGAACAGCTTGGCTGGAAATGTAAGTTCTGGGGCACAAGTCTTCAGTTCTATTGCTGCAATGTTATCAGAACACATAGCTTTTGCAGTATCCAGTGTCTCCAACCATTGCCTTGATATAATGTAGAGTGAACTGAATTATCTAAAGACTGGTATCTGAGATGCTGTGGAGCTCTGGAGAAGGCCAAGTTGGTTTGTTCACTCTGCACGTCTGGTTAGAGATTGTTACACCATCGGGGAGCATGCTTGATGCAAGTGTCTAAATCTTCCTCGAAAGAGATGGCGTACAAAATTCCAACATTGAAAGAAGTGAATCCCAATTTCACAGCAGCTCAACTTGTTATCGAGTTGGATGCCAAGCACAGACATTAGTTGTTTCACATGATGTAGGAAAGCTCAATAAATTACTACTTTCAAAACATTGTGTGGAAGCTGTTGCTTTCAGAAAATACAAGGTTGTCACAGTCAGTGAGGATGTGTCCCAGTAGCACGTGGACAGAATTACAGACAGTTCTCCTGAATGTGTCTGTATTGTTGCTGTTATTACAGGGATGAGCAATACCAAAAGTACAGCATGACTGAAATCTCCACTTGTTGATGGCGACAGTATGTTATGAAGGGGATTTCTTCATCAGCAGTAATACATATGAACATAGTTTCTTTTAATATTCACTCATGGGATATGCACTTTTTGTGGTTAGTCAACAAATCAGGATAGAATGGCAGATTTCCATCCCTGAAGGACATTCTTGAGCCAGACGGGTTTTTCCAACAATCATCAATGGTTTCATGGTCATCAGTAGATTCTTAACTCCAGATATTTTGTTTTTTTTAAATCAAATTTCACCATAACATCATTAGATTATTGCCTCCCCAAATTTTGGCTCTATCTATTCAAATTAAGGGATTTGTCCCAACCCAGACAACCATGAAGATGTGTGACACATATCTACTCCCCAGGACAAAAAAGAGATCTGCAGAAATGTCTTGGACATTTTAACTTACTTGCAGCAAACATATCAAACTTTTATGACAAAGCATTGTCATGAAGGAAACACTTAAGGTAGAATATTCCATATGAATGATAAGCAACCGTCAACATATGCTTCAATCACTCAAATAAGCTTCAACAGAAACTTTGCAACAAGTCAGGAATTCTGTGTCCCTTCCTGTATCTGGCATTTCTTATTTTTGTGAGGATGGGATTGGGGGCATGCATGATTCCCAGAGGCATTTAGCCATTTAAGTGTTCAGTTACTTCCACTGAATTCTACTTTTGCTGTCCCTGGTGCCTGAACATAGAGTGTGATTAGAGAAAGCCTGTTTTCTGTGCATTTATTTTGGTTAGCTAAGGTTTCCCTTTGGAGAGTTACAGAATGACATCAGGAACCTTGGGGTTTGCGGTTGCTGTTTTGGTGGGCGGGCGGGGGGGGGTGCACTGTGTACTTTGGGGCTGTTAACTATGATGGCAATTCTGCATTAAAGGCATATAAGCCACTGAAGCTGTCCAACTTGTCAAGACCTGTTCAAAAGTGTCAACCTATTAAGAAGTGTCAGTCTGTCAAGTGTCAAAATGTGTTTTATGAATGACAATACTTTTCTCAACAGAATGGGGTCTGCAACACTGTAACAGAATTATAACTATTTGATATTTGGCATGGTAAGTGAAAAGGGAAAGGATGTGCATCCAAGGAGGCACGAGGTTAGTACAGGGATATGAAGAACCATGGGGATTGATAGAAGCATTGAGTGACATGGGAGATATATGGCACACTGGGGATGGTGGTATATGAGGTGTCTGTAGGTGTGAAAGGCGGTGAATGGCGATGGTTGGAAGAATGATTTATATTCCTCCACTTTTGGAGCTGTAACACATTGTTTAGATATGGTCCAAGGGCAGTCTTTGGGAGAGGTAAGGCATTCTCTGGGATTGTGAAAAGGTGTGCTGGTGCATAAGCTCATCCGAGTACCAAATTGTGAAGGAACAATCCAAAAGACATGTGGAGAATTTTTTTTAAAAACTCTGCTGGATATTATAGAGTGCCTGTTCATACAAGTCATAGAATTTGTAATGCATGACTGATTTTCCAAATGATCATTTTCATAATCGTATGAATGACCGTTTTGCTAGACAACTCCAAGTGCTTACAGTATGAAAATGACTTGTTTGTTTTCATGAGGAATTAATTGAGGCAACTTAATTGTATTCAGTTTTCTTGTATAAATAAGCATGCTTTTCTTTCTGTAGTGAGATCATCAACTGTCTCGAGTTATACTGATGCTGGATAAAAGGTGAGTTAGCGTGCAGAGAGATGAGCAATGGGTGATGGGCAGGAGTTGAGTTGGCACTGGGTTGGTATAGGGACTATAATACACCAGAGGAATGATTAGAGCATATGGGGTACAAGGGAATGATGAAGGTGGTTAGGTTGGCATGAGGTGGCACTGGGGTATGAGGGGGTCATGGGATGACTAGATAGGCGCATAGATTGTTTGCATACATTTGGTCAGCAAAACCCACCTATTTCTTACTAATGTCACCGACCATTCACTATATTTTACATTTATATCTCTCCTTGATGACCACTGATACTCACGCGGTCTTTTGCTTTTGAGAACCCTCACCATCTATGGCAGTTGTTCGTTTTTCCCCATTGATAACAGCATCTATCCCACCATTTCCAGCTCTCTCAGTTCTTAAGTAGAGTAATTTTGGACTGTAAAGGTTGGCTGTTTTTCTTTGGAGCACTGATTTTATTTCAGATACTCAGTATCCACAGTACTTTTCTTTTACTTTGTAGATAATCAATGGTTTGCATGGATGGGTCATAGAGAGAGTGCAGAAAAGAAAGGATGAAAGCAAGAGAGATGTTTTATGTTTTAATATTTTCTTTTAAACTTCGAACAGTGTTGGAGTCCCAAAGCAAGCATTCCTCCCAACTCAGCTCAGGTACCAGCAGCCTTTGCTGCTGTATCCAGCTCCCCCGACCCAACTCTAACTCCAGCCTGCAACCCTCACCAAAATGGGAATTGCAGCTGGCAGTTTTAAAAGGTCAGTTTTACTGAGCTCGGATTTCTCTGTGCAACTGACCTGAGATAAAAATTATGGCGAGGTTCTTCCTATTGCTATGCTGCATGTCAGAGGTAAATCTCCGAATATGTCTTATCTTTAACTGCAGAAATCATGTTTGGATGGCAAATTAGGTTAATCCTGCCTGTCCAAGTTCTCAGAATCATACGACAAGCTTCTTGAAAACCAAAGGAGAATAAAAATTGCCAACTTGCAGCTTCCTAATTTACCTGTAGGACAGAGACTTTGGGGTGGGAAATGGGGAGTTCACCACTGCCAAAGGAAGTACGACAGATACTAAGTCAGCCTGCTTGAAGGATATAGTCAATGCGTGATACACAGAGAACTATGTGATCACAAGAAAGGGCAACTGGTTAATAGGACTGAGTTCAGCTGCATTCCATGGTCAACACAATGAAGCCCTTTTCTCAGTAACAAGCTTGAAGCAGAAGTCACTGTTTGAATGTTCCTTTTCCCCATCCTCCCTGCCCCATCATTGAGAAACATCTGAAAAACACTCAGAGCTTTATGAAGAGACAGTTTGAAATGTATTATACACATTAAGAAATTGCATTAAAGACAAACAGCTATTGTCAGTTCCAACATTTTAATGGTAATTTCAAACTTTATTTATTGCACTTTGTTTTGTTGCTGAAGTAATCATTGATAACATGTCTAGATTGATATGTCAATATTGCAGTTTTCTGACATTTTAATGGAATGCATGACGACAGTCTGTGTCCCACAGTGATGAAGAAAAACAGTTCTAAAACAGCAAAAGAATGTTTTCATGCTAACATGGAAAACAAATTAAAATATTTTCTCTCTCGACAAAATGCATCATCGTCTGCTTTCTCAATGCTTGCCTTTTATGATAAGATAATGTGTGTGTGTGTGTGTGTGTGTGTGTGTGTGTGTGTGTGTGTGAGACACCACTGCAGGGGTTCAGTACGTAACTATTTTGCATGGAAGAAGGGGTGAGTATCAAAGTCATCTAAGGAGACAGTGAGTGGTGAAGAAAAATGCAACAGTTCAGTCGGTGAATGGAAAGCTTGGCCTTTTACTGCCACAGATTTGGAGTTAAACCTTTGTAGAGACAACAGGGAAGGGATGTGAATTGTCAGAATTGGGCCATTGCCTTGCACACTGTGTATATGATTGACACCAAACTTTGATCTGACTGCATTCGTTTCAGTCACAAGCATTGTAAAAATTACTGGTTTCATTGTGTTAGCCTCTTTCAGACATGCCTCCTGCACACAGTAGCTGGGTAAAACTGGTCATTTTCCTGAGACCACCATTCCCAATGGGACCTTCAGGCTCTCTCCTAATGGTGAAGAGTTCTGTGCTGTTGCAATAACACAAGAACACACGATGTAAGAGCTGAAGTGGGCCAGCTGACCCTTCAAGCCTCCTCTGCCATTCAATTAGATCATGGCTGATGTGTTTGTGTACTGAAATTCACATTCTCATCTACTCCCAGTAATCCAGATCCCCTGCCTAATGAGAATCTATTTACAACAAAAACCAAAGGAACAGCGGACACTGTAAATCAGTAACAAAAACAGAAATTGCTGGAAAAGCTCAGCAGGTCTGGCAGCATCTGTGCAGAGAAATAAAGTTAATGTTTCGGGTCAAGTGACCCTTCCTCAGTTCCAAGGGTCACTCAACCCGAAACATTAACCCTGATTTACCTCCAAAGAATCTATTTAGCTCAGCTTTATAAAATATCCAACCTCCCCACTTCTTCAGCTTTCTGAGGGAGATTTCCAAAGAAAAACAAAATCTCATCTCGGTCCTAAAAGGAAAAGCCCTGATATTTAACAATGCCTTCTAATTCTGGACTCACGCACAACAGGAAATGTCTTTTCCATGTCCATCTTGTCAAGACCATTCAGGATCACGAGCTGTATACTTCAGTCTTATAAACTCCAGTGGAAACAGATCCTATCTGTCCAACCTCTCCTCATAAGACAATCAACTCATTCCAGGTATCAATCACATAAATCTCCTACAAACAACCTCTAATGTATTTACATCTTTCCTTAAATAAGGAGAATAAAATTGCACACAGCATTTGAGTTGTAGACTCACAAAAGCCGTACATAACTCACATTATACTCTGGTAGGTTTTCTTCCCAGTCATTCAACCTATCTCTATCTCGTTTTGCAATATTGTTATGTTTTCTTTCCAACATACTTTCCTATTTTTGTGTTATCTGCAAACTTAGCTACCATGCTTTTGTTCCCACATTTAAGTAATTGACAGAAATTGTCACCCATCACAACCTGCCAAACAGAGAAGGCCCATTTAGGCATAATTTGTTTTCTGCTAGCCAGCCAACCTTCCATCCATGTTAAGAGAAAGTGAGGACTGCAGATGCTGGAGATCAGAGTCAAAGAGTGTGGTGCTGGAAAAGGCACAGCCAGTCAAGCAGCATCCAAGGAGCAGGAGAGTCAATGTTTCCAGAATAAGCTCTTCATCAGGAATGTGATGACGAGCTTATGCTCAAAACATCAACTCTCTTGACCCTCGGATTCTGCCTGACCAGCTGTGCTTTTTCTAGCACCACACTTTTTGACTTCCACCCATGTTAATAGGGGTGGCATGGTGGCTCAGTGGTTAGCACTGCTGCCTCACAGTGCCAGGGTTCCAGGTTCGATTCCAGCCTCGGGTGACTTTGTGTGTGGAGTTTGCATATTCTCCCCATGTCTGCATGGGTTTCCTCCGGGTGCTCCGGTTTCCTCGCACAGTCCAAAGATGTGCAGGTTAGGTGAATTGGCCATGCTAAATTGCCTGTAGTGTTAGGTGCATTAGTCAGAGGGAAATGGGATTGGGTGGGTTACTCTTCGAAGGGTCGTTGTGGATTTGTTGGGCCGAAGGGCCTGTTTCCACGCTGTCGGGAATCTCTAATCTAATGTAACTGCCTATACCATGAGAACCTACTTGACATTTTTTTGTCATAGATGTCAACTTCCAATTAAAAAGCATTGAGATGCCTTTCAAATTCCCCTGCTCCACCAAACCATACAATGCCTAGACATGTTAAAAGTATGTATGGTGCATACTTATATAATTTAAATGAGCTAACCCCATGGAATCCAGTTGGGACAGGTGACTTTGAAAACAACGCTAATGCAGACAAAGCTGCTCAATTTTAATAGAGCCCAATCCTGATGAAGGGCTTATGCCGGAAAGGTTGATTCTCCTGCTCCTCAGATGCTTCCTGACCTGCTGTGCTTTTCCAGCACCATTCTATAGACCCTAATCTTCAGTATCTGCAGTCTTCACTTTCTCCCAGTTTTAACCTCAGTCAGGCACTTGTTACTAGTCAGGTTGGCCCCACAGAACTTCAACTACTGTCAGGTTAGGTGCAGAATTTTCCAAACTATTTTCACTGTTTTCTGTCTATTTCATGCAAATATATGCAACTGGATATTGGTGGGTGTACAAGGTATTTATATTATCTTTGCTCAAGGGACAGCACCAAAATTGTTTTTTGAGAAACTTTGTAATGAAACATTTGGCCTTGCCTCTGCACAAAATGAGCGACACACCTGATTGTTGCCTGAAGTATATAAACCAACAAATTCATTGAGTTAATACTAAACAAAATAAAACCTGTGGATTGTGGAAATCAGAAACTGCTGGAAAAGCTCAGCAGGTCAGGCAGCATCTGTGGAGAGAACACAGTTTCTTCAGGATTTAAGGGTCATTGGTAGATGACTTTCTGCTTTCTCTCCATAATTCACCAGCAAATTCTGCCTTTGTTTGAGCTGGGTTTTAAGGACTGCTGTAAAGGAGGAAAGCGTTGTGAAGTGGGGAGAGAGTATTCTGGATTTTGGAAGCTACACAGCTGAAGGCACAGACATCAGTGATTCAGCAACTAAAGTCAGAAGATGCTCACGAGGTTAGAATTATAGAAGTACAGATATCATGGATGACTGTGTGTCTGGAGGATGTTAAGAGAGAGGAGTGAGGCTATGAAGAGGACTTGAAAATGAGGATGAAAATTTCTAAATGAAATGTTGTTTGACAAGGAGTGGTTAGAGGTCTGTGAATATGTAGGTACAAATACAGCAGAGGAGGCAGTACGATGCAGAAACAGGAATAGGGAATGATGGGACTGCAACCTTTATTATGGGAAGACATTCCTCTCGACATTCTGACTAATTTACGGTGCACTATCAGCTTCAAGTTTTCTTTGTACTGATCTGTTTGCTTTAAACACTTGAAACACTTATTTCATAGAAACAACAGAAACTAAAACAACTAATGCACAACAAAACAGCTGTACTTGAACAAAGAGTGGCTCGATGTGTGGTCTGACAAACACACCCTGTTGTGCTGTTGAAATATCTGTGAAGCTGGCCTGATATCTTAACAAGAAGTTCCTAAATTCAGAATAAATCAAGAGCTGCAGTCGAGAGTCACTAATGCATTTTAAAAAAGACTGTTTCTTCAGCTTTTATTTGTGGTATCCCATAGTGCAAGTCACATCAACCTTTCGAGATCTGTCAGTGGAGAACCTGGGTTTTCACAGGCACAAGCAGAGATCTACGGGCTGAAACTTTAAACTATCCCCATCCAACTGTTTACTCAACCTGAAATTAAACAGCCTTGAACTGAAAAAAAAGAACAGAAAGAAACCAGATGCTCACTTTGGAGACAATAAACAGATTTCCAGAACTGTGTAAAACCAGCAAAAACTTTAGCAATTCTCTTACTATGTGTATCCTAAAGAGGCAGGTTAAACTGAAATGGATCCACTTAAACTGGGCTTTAATTTTTTTTAGATTGTATAAATGGTGAGGAATTCTTGTTTAAAACCTTCACTTGCAATAATAACTTAGCCTCAGTTCTTAACATGCATTACAAGGCTATTAACATAGCTGTCAAAATAAGACACTTGGGCTGAGCAAGTACTTGTCACCTCACATCAACAAATTTAAACAAAAATGAGGTATCTCCTGAACAGCATAATCATAGATACTTGACAAGATCAATATTGGAGCTATAATGACCATATGAGTTCAATGAGAATGTCTAATTTGATGATTCATAAAATTTAAGAAGGTAGTTTTAGTTTTAGGGAAATTGAATATATAAAAGTAAGGTAATCAAAATTCTCAAACTCAGAAGTTGTTAGATCATCCAATGTATTTACCCTTCTGATTCTGCTTCAGTTGAGTCAGCGTCACAGGATCTGCATTCTGTCAATATTTTTTTTAGTATGACCATAGCTAATAATATGGCCTGATGGTATTGTTGCTGAAACAGGAATCAAGAGACCTGGGTTGAAATCCTACTACAGCAGAGAGTGGAAGGTTAATTCTAAAAAGCTGGAATTAAAAATCTGACGATGGCCACGAAGCCAATGTTGATTGTCATTAATAACCTTTAAGAAGGAACTCTCTCATTCATCGCTGGTCTAGCTTAGAACCTCTACAGTACGGAACTAGGCCATTCGGCCCATTGCGTCCATACTAACACTCCAAAGAGCATCCCACCCACACTCACCCCCATACCCTATCCCTATAATCCTGCATTTCAGATGGCTGATTCACCTAGCCTGAAAATTTGGACACTATAGGCAATTTAGTATTGCCAAACCACCCAACCTGCACATCTTTGGACTGTGGGAGGAAACTGGAGCACCCAGAGGAAACCCATGCAGTCACACGGAAAATTTGCAAACTCCACTCAGAGTGTCACCCAAGGGTGGAATTAAACCCAGGTGACCGTCGATGTGGCAGTAGTGCTAACCACTGAGCTACTGCACCATGTTCCCCTCACCCCAGATCATGTGAGTCCAGGCCCACAGCAGTATGGTTAACTCTTAACCACCCCCTGGAATGGCCCAGGAAGCTATTCAGTTGTTAAAACCGTTAAAAAGTCTTTTTAAAAATGGACAGACCACCTGGAATTGACATAGACAATGAAACAACAGGCTTGTTGATCCTACAAAGTTCTCTGAATGAACATCTTGGGGCTAGTACCAAGGTTGACAGAGTTGCCTCACAGACTGGTCAGGAAACAGTCTGATATAGTGATACTCACAGAATCATACTTTATAAAGTCTTAAACAATGTGCATGTCCTCTCTGACCAGCGGTACAGACCTGCAAAAGGTGATGGCACAATGGTATAAAGTTGAGAAGGAGTTCCTTCAGCACTGACACTGGACCCCATGAAATCTCACTGCATCAGGTCAAAGAAACCTCCTGCTGATTACCACATATACGTCTCCCTCCATATAGAAGCACTGAGAATACAGGGATTTAGTGAGAGTTACACAAAGATCGGGGAGTTGTGTATGGTGCAGAAAGTTGTCAAAGGACACAGTGGGATACAGAGCAGTTGCAGATATGGGCAGAGAAATGGCATTTGGAGATGAATCCAGGCAAGTGTGAGGTGTTGGACTTTGGGAGGTCACATGTTAAGGGAAAGTATACCGTTATCAACAGGTCTTAACATTATTGATCTTGGAGTTCAAGTCCATAGCAGCCAGAAAATGGCTATACAAGTAGATAGGGTGATAAAGAAGGTGAATGACATGCTGGCCTTTATTGGTCAGGGCATTGAGTTCGAAAGTTAGGAAGTGATGTTGCAGTTTTATGAGACTTTGGTTCGGCCACACTTGGAGTATTCCATTCAATTCTGGTCGCCACATTACAGGAAGGAGGTGGAGGCAGAAAAGGTTTACCAGGATACTGCTTGGAATAGAGGGTATCAGTTAAAGGGAGAGGCTGGACAAACTAGGGTTGTTTTCTCTGGAGTGGTGGAGGCTGAGGAGAGACCTGGTAGAACTTTATAAAATTATGAGAGGCATAGATAGGGTTGACAGTCAGAATCTTTCTCCCCAGAGTTGAAATGTCTAACACTAGAGGGCATGCATTTAAAAGAAAAGGGAGATAGTTCCAGTTGAGGTGATCTTGTCTCATGTTTTTAAGGCAAAGATAGATACATTTTTGAACAGTAAAGGAATTAAAGGTTATAGTGAGTGGCCAGGTAAGTGGAGCTGAATCCATGAAATCAGCCATGATCTTATTGAATGGGGGAGCAGGCTCAAGAAGCCAGGTGACCTACACCTGCTCCTACTTCTTATGTTCAAAGGAGATGTGAGGGACAAGTTTTTTTTTAAGACAGGGTGGAAGGTGCCTGGAATGTGTTGCCATGAGTGGTGGTGGAAGCAGATATGATGGGGCAGTCACAGGGCTTTTAGGTAAGCACATGAATAAGCAAGAAATGGCGGGATATGGACCATGGGTAGGCAGAAAGGATTAGTTTAACTTGGCATCATGTTTGGCACAACGTATGTTTCCACTTTTGGGTGAATCGAGAACTAGGAGTCACTGTTTAAAAATCGGGAGTCACCCATTCCAGACAAATGAGCACTCTCATTTTTCTCACAGAGTTATAAGTCTTTGAAACTCTCTTCCTCTAAAGGTGGTAGATGCATAGTCTTTAAGTATTTTTAAGACAGAGGTCAATAGATTCTTGATAACAGGAGTAGGTGCAAGTTGTCAACAGTAGGCAGGAATGTAGATAAATCAATCAGCTACGATCTTACTGAATGGCAGAACATACATGTGGGGCTGAGAACCTCCTCCTACTACCAACCTGAACACTCATATTTTCAGCTTTAACCCTCAAACTCTTAACTGCTTTGAGCTGATGTACAACTATCTTTCACAAGGAACTTCTACAAAGGTTTTTCGGAATCTAAAGTGAATCATTCACCAACTGGTGTTAAACAGGCCTTCTGAAAAGCTACTACCTTGAAGTTAATGGTTGGTTGGATAATAATTCTCTTAATAAAGTCACCATAGTCTGTATTTACCAGATTATTTTATAAATAAATTATAATTTGATGCTGACATTTGCTTCCATTCTTTTGTCATTGGCTTATAATTAATGGATTTGCAGCTTCTTAGATTTGACTTTCACATTTTATTTTGACTGAAGATAAAATAATTATAACCATTCCAGCAAGACCTGCCCTGTGCTGAGATACTGTCTCACGAAAACCATTACCACTTTAAAAATCCAAATATTTGGGTTGAACTATCCATGCTGATGGAACTTCTGGCTGCCCCTAAACATAGCAATGTTCCAACAGAATCGTTGAAAATAGGGACAGGAGGCCATTCAGCCCTTTGAGCCTGCTGCATCATTCAACATGCTCATGGTTGATTAAGCTAGCTACCCTATTCCTGCTTTTACCCCATTCTCTTCAATCCCTTTAGCACTAAGAACTATAACTCCTTGAAAAATTCAATATTTTGGCCTTGACCACTTTCTGTGATGAGGAAAATTCTATTGAATCCCCGACCACTGGGAACATCCTTCCTGCATTTACCCTGATTAGTCCTGTTAGAATTTACTAAGGTTTTACAAAATTTCCCTCATTCTTCTAAGTTCTTCTAAGTTCCAATGAATATTGTTCTAACTGATCCAATCTCTCTTCATACCTCAAGCCTGCCATCCCATCTAGTAAACCTTCACTGCACTCCTCTCATAGCAGGACAAGACTCAGAGAGACCAAAATTGCGCACTACAGCCATTCAGATAACAATCTGCATTTCTGTTTTTTTGCTACCAAAGTGGATAGCCTCATATATATCCACCCTATATTTCATTTATCATGCACATACCCAATCACTTAACTTGTCCAAATCACAATGAAGCATCTCTGTTGCATCTCAAAGTTCACTCTCCCAAGCCGCTTTGTGTCAGCTGTAACCTGGGGAGATATAAGATATAACCAGGGGAAGGCAATGGCCACTAGACTATTAATGCAGAAACTTAGCTAATGCTCTGGGGACCTGGGTTTGAATCCATGATAGCAGATAGCAGAATTTGAATTCAATAAAAAGGAAGTCTGAAATTAAGAATCTACTGATGACCATGAAACCATTGTTGATTGTCATAAAATCCCATCTGGTTCACTATGTCATTCAGGGACAAAAATCTGTCATCCTCACCTGGTCTGGCATACATATGCCTCTCGACCCACAGCAATGTGGTTGACTCTCAACTATCTTCTGGGCAATTAGGGACGAGCAATGAATGCTAGCCTAGTCAGCGACACCCAAATCCTGTGAATGAATTTTTTTAAAATCTATTTGCCGCATCTAAGTCATTAATATATATTGTGAATAATCGGGGTCCAATCATTGATCCCTGTGGTATCTCACCAGTCGCGCAGAGAGTGACTAATTTATTCCCACAATTTGTTTCCTGCCAGTCAGTGCTGGAAGAGCACAGCAGTTCAGGCAGCATCCAAGTAGCTTCGAAATCGACGTTTCGGGCAAAAGCCCTGATGAAGGGCTTTTGCCCGAAACGTCGATTTCAAAGCTCCTTGGATGCTGCCTGAACTGCTGTGCTCTTCCAGCACCACTAATCCAGAATCTGGTTTCCAGCATCTGCAGTCATTGTTTTTACGTCTTTAATTTTACATGCTATCTCTTAAATGGGACCTGACTGAATGGCTTCTGAAAATCCAAAAAAAGCACATCCACTGGTTTCCCCAACCAACTCTATTCCTTACATTCTTGAAAGATTCCAGTGAATTCGTCAAGCATGATTTCTAATTTGTAAATCCATGTTGACTCTGTCCAATCCAGTGGGAATTCCTGCTGTGGCTGTAATCATACCAGAGTCCCTAATCACAGAAGAAATTACAGCTTTGCAGACATCAGCAGACACTTAGGCAAATAATTTGCAAAAACATTTATCTATTTGCAGAAAACCAAAAGAACTGTGCTAGCTGGAAATCAGAAACAAAAACAAAAACTGGTGGCAAGATTGGTGGCAAAACTCAGCGGGTCTAACAGCATCTTTGGAGAGAAATCAGAGTTAACGCTTTCATTGAGGGCCGAAGGGCCTGTTCTGCGCTGTATTATTCTTTGGATCCAGTGATCTTTCTTCAGAACTGGACCTCCTGAAATGCATCACATCACACTTGTCCAGATTAAACTCCACTTGCCATTTCTCTGCCCAACGTCCCAACTGATCTATATCCTGCTGTATGATTTGACAATTTTCCTTACCATCCACAAGTCTGCAAATTTTTATTTCATCTGCAAATTTAATAATTATTAGACTACCTACATTTTCATCCAACTCATCTATACAGATTACAAACAACAGAGATTCCAACACTGATCCTTGTGGAACTCTGCTGGTCACAGACCTCCCGTCAGAAAGGTATCCCTTCACAATTCCTCTCTTCTTCAATGACAAAGCCAATTTTGTATCCAACTTAACAACTCACTATGGATCCCATGCAACTTAATCTTCTGAACTAGCCTACCATTGTCAAATGCTTTATTAAAGTCCATGTAGATAACATTCACTGCTCAATCCATATCCATCATCTTTGTCACTTGCAAAAAAATCAATTTGTGAGACAAGGCCTGCCCCAACAAAGCAATGCTAACTATCCTTAATGAGACTATTACTTTCCAAATGTGAGCAAATCTGTCCCTAAGAATCTTCTCTAATAATTTCTTTTCTAATAATACTGATATAATGTCAGTCACCATCAACAAAGGAGGCAATCATTCTGACAAGAAGTAATCCATTGTTGCTAAGCCTTCAATAGACAAACAAACCTTCCTCAAGCCAAGAGTTTATTTGGTCTATAATCAAATTTACAATCCTCATAGTTACTGTCAGATCTAATGCCCTATCATTTCTCTGTAGGGCTTTAAGAAACCTTTTTTGCTTCTTACAGTGAAAATGGAATTTCTAACAAAATGTCAGCAGCATTGTAACTTAAGTAAGAGGGGCCAATAATAAATCACAGGGGTTTAAACATGTTAGAGATATTTTACAAGGAAGCAGCAGCATGCCAAATCTCTACTTGATTTGTACATGCCTTATATGTTTAACTTCTTCCAGGCCTTGGTTTTGAATTGTCACCACCTTTCATGAAGAATTACAAATACTATCACACATTGTACAAATTCACAAGAAGAAGAAAAATATGATTGAAATTGGGCAAAATACAACAGTTGCTTCTGAATAACTATTTTAACTGACCACACTGCCTTTGTGCTTTTGGTCCAAATTAGTTTGTATTAGGTTTAAAAACACAAATCACCAGTCAAATCCAGTATGCCAATCACAATCTAAGAAAGGCATTAATAATGGTTGAGATAGTCCATCCTTAGAATTGTCAGGCTGTAAAAGCCCCTTTTGAGGTCAAACAGATCAGAACAAGTCAAAAACTCTTGGATACAAGAGATGGAGGTCAACAGATCAAACTTAGTGTCTACTTGAAATAAAGAACTATTTAAAATGTTAACTGTTTTCAATATATTTTTAAATACTGAAATATTTAAATTTTAAACATTTTATGGTTATTCCTGATTTCCATCATTTTCAATTTTCCACCCACTTCAACTGTTAGAATATAAAATATTTGAAGACTTCCTGTAGAATCAGTACCGATCACTGTTCTGGTATATTCTGTTCATTTCTATGTGCTCTCTATACTTGTCCAGTTCTAAATTCACAAAATAATTTGTGATGTTCTTGATTCACTGAGATATTTCAGTAGTTTTTTTTAAGTGATGTTAATCAAGGGAGACTGGGTGGTGCAGTACAAGTGCCCTTTCACCCTTAGCACCTGGGCTTGAATCTAGCTCAGACAGATGGAATGGGTCTCAAAGCTCATTGCTAACATCGTACAAGAAAGTTTCCACCTAGTTCTTATTAGAGACTGACCCAATGACAGTAAAATGTTAGCAATTTGTACTAAACTAGTGAATCCTATATGGTCTGGTTTAAGGTAAATCAGAGAATGTGCTGTCCCATGAGGATAAAGACGCCCACCAGCCAAGATCCTCAGAGCATTCAGTTGCTAAAATACAGCTGTACATATCTGTCATTCCTTTCAGGACACAAGATTTACTGGCTATAAACACTATCGGTTCCAAATTCCACCTATCAAATTCTGGCACACTGCTTTGACATGGAGGGTTGATAGGGTAATGGGAATATGCATTATACATGCTAGTTGATGAGAGTTTGGAGCCACCCCATGGTAACACTTACACATGTGGATATGGCCAGGTTAATGGGGCAGGAGGAGGAATGGAAAGGTGGAGATGGTTCAGTCCGAGGGGACGATATTGTCAATGCTCTGGATTAGTAAAAGAACAATTTTCATTCTCATTTTCTGGTGCTTTTCCAGAATTACATCTTTTGTGAATTCAATCTGGCACATTGAATTTAAATTTTAACTTGTACAAATTTCTGCCTCAATAATGGTCCCTTTGAATTAAAGGGACATCGCTTCGACAGTAGATACAATGTCGTTTAAGCAACAGGAAACACTAAGTGGAGGTGAACTATTGTTTCTTCTACTACAAGAGGATAATTTCACTTAGTGTCATAATGGACTCAAAACACTAACTCTGATTGTCTCTTTAAGATACTAGGTAGAAACAATGACTGCAGATGCTGGAAACCAGATTCTGGATTAGTGGTGCTGGAAGAGCACAGCAGTTCAGGCAGCATCCAACGAGCAGCGAAATCGACGTTTCGGGCAAAAGCCCTTCATCAGGAATAAAGGCAGAGAGCCTGAAGCGTGGAGAGATAAGCTAGAGGAGGGTGGGGGTGGGGAGAGAGTAGCATAGAGTACAATGGGTGAGTGGGGGAGGAGATGAAGGTGATAGGTCAAGGAGGAGAGGGTGGAGTGGATAGGTGGAAAAGAAGATAGACAGGTCGGACAAGTCCGGACAAGTCAAGGAGACAGTGCTGAGCTGGAAGTTTGAAACTAGGATGAGGTGGGGGAAGGGGAAATGAGGAAGCTGTTGAAGTCCACATTGATGCCCTGGGGTTGAAGTGTTCCGAGGCGGAAGATGAGGCGTTCTTCCTCCAGGCATCTGGTGGTGAGGGAGCGGCGGTGAAGGAGGCCCAGGACCTCCATGTCCTCGGCAGAGTGGGAGGGGGAGTTGAAATGTTGGGCCATGGGGCGGTTTGGTTGATTGGTGCGGGTGTCTCGAAGATGTTCCCTAAAGCGGTTTATTGGGCGCCTCCTAGCAGAGCGCTTTAGGGAACATCTCCGAGACACCCGCACCAATCAACCAAACCGCCCCATGGCCCAACATTTCAACTCCCCCTCCCACTCTGCCGAGGACATGGAGGTCCTGGGCCTCCTTCACCGCCGCTCCCTCACCAGACGCCTGGAGGAAGAACGCCTCATCTTCCGCCTCGGAACACTTCAACCCCAGGGCATCAATGTGGACTTCAACAGCTTCCTCATTTCCCCTTCCCCCACCTCATCCTAGTTTCAAACTTCCAGCTCAGCACTGTCTCCTTGACTTGTCCGGACTTGTCCGACCTGTCTATCTTCTTTTCCACCTATCCACTCCACCCTCTCCTCCTTGACCTATCACCTTCATCTCCTCCCCCACTCACCCATTGTACTCTATGCTACTCTCTCCCCACCTCCACCCTCCTCTAGCTTATCTCTCCACGCTTCAGGCTCTCTGCCTTTATTCCTGATGAAGGGTTTTTGCCCAAAACGTCGATTTCGCTGCTCGTTGGATGCTGCCTGAACTGCTGTGCTCTTCCAGCACCACTAATCCAGCCTTTAAGATACTGCCAGACTTGCTAAGAAAGCACTTCTGCAGCACTGTTTTAAACTTCAGACCTCTGAATTTCAAAATCCATTCTGATGAAGGGTCACTGGATCCAAAACTTTGCTTTATGTCCACAGATGCTGCCAGACCTGCTGAGTTTTCCTAGCCATTTCTGTACTTTAATATCCACAATTCTTTTTGTTTGTTTTTGCCCAAAAATGTTTGGGCTCGTCTGATTTCCATGTAGTTTGAGCACAATTTATGGTGAGATGATAAAGTAACTTTGATGTTATCTGGAAAATCTGGTATTTTGTGTCGGTCTTTACAGTGGAGGACACGAATAACATGCCAGTAACTGACAAAGAGTCGAAGGTAGGTGAGGATCTGGAAACAATCATTATCACGAAGGTTTTGGGCAAGCTAATAGAGCTAAGAGTATATAAATCTCCTAGCCCTGATGGAATGCATTGCAGGGTACTAAAAGAGAGATGATGGGAGAAACAGCAAATGTTCTTCTGGAAATATTCCAAAATTCACTGGACTCTGGACAAGCTCCAGCAGATAGGAAAACAGCAAATATGATGCCACTTTTTTAAAAAAGGAGATAGGCAAAAGATGGTGAATTATAGACCAGTTAGCTTAACTTCTGTAGTGGGGAAAATACTTGAGTCTATTATCAAGGAAGAAATACCAAGGCATCTAGATAGAAATTGTCCAGACAGACCGTGGGTTCATGAAAGGCAGGCCATGCTTAACTAATCTACAGGAATTCTATGAAGACATTACAAGCACAGTGGACAACGGGGACCAAGAAGATGTGGTGTACCTAGATTTCCACAAGACATTCGACAGAGTGCCGCACAAAAGGCTGCTGCATAAGATCAAGATGCAAGTGTTACGGGCAATGTATTAGCATGCTTAGAGGATTGGTTGACTAACATGAAGCAGAGTGGGGATAAATGAGTATTTTTCTGGTTGGTAATCAGTGACTAGTGGTGTGCCTCAGAGATCAGTGTTGGGATCACACTTATTCACAATTTACAGAGATGATCTGGAGTTGGGGACCACACGTAGCGGATGACACGCAGATGAGTTATGGAGCAAAGTGTGCAGAGGACTGTGAAACATTTCAAAGGGACATAGATATTTTAAGTGAATGGGCAAAGGTCTGGCAGATGAAGTATAACGTTAATAAATGTCATCCATTTTGGTACGAATGATAATAAAGAGGACTATTATTTGAATGGTAAAAAGTTACAGCATGCTGTTGTGCAGAGGGACCTGGGTGTCCTTGTGCATGAATCACAGAAGGTTGGTCTGCAGGTCCAACAGGTAATTAGGAAGGCAAATGGAATTTTGTCCTTCATTGCTAAAGGGATTGAGTTTAAAAGCAGGGCGATTATGTTGCAGCTGTACAAAGTGCTGGTGAGGCCACACCTGGAGTACTGCGTGTAGTTTTGATCTCCTTACTTGAGAAAGAATGTACTGGCACTGGAGGGGGTGCAGAGGAGGTTCACTAGATTGATTCTGGAGGTGAGGAGGGTGGTTTATGAGGAGACACTGAGTAGACTGGGATTATATTCATTGGAATTTAAAAGAATATGGGGGGTCATATAGAAATATATAAAATTATGAAGGGAATAGATAGAATCGAATCTATAGAATCCCTACAGTGTGGAAACAGGTCATTCAGCCCAACAAGCCCACATGGATGTACCAAAGAGTAACTCATCCAGACCCATTCCCCTATTATCCAATATTTACACCAGAATAAGGTGTCCAACCTACACATCCCTGAACACTATGGGCAATTTAGTGCGACCAATCCCCCTAACCTGCATATCTTTGGACTGTGGGAGGAAACCAGAGCACCCAGAGGGAACCCACGCAGACACGGGGAGAATGTGTGCAAACTCCACACGTCAGTCGCCTGAGGCTAGACTTGAATCCAGGCCCCTGCTGCACTGAGCCACTGTGCCGCCCCACCCCCTTTCTATAAGATAGAAGTAGAGAGTATGTTTCTACTGGTGGGTGAAACCAGGACAAGAGGACATAGCCTCAAAATTAGAGGGGTAGACTTAGGACTGAATTGCAAAGGAAGTTTTTCACCCAGAGAGTTGTGAATCTATAGAATTCTCTGCCCAGTGAAGTAGTTAAGACTTCCTCAGTAAATGCTTTTAAAGCTAAGAGAGATAACTTTTGAACAATAAAGGAACTAACGGTTATAATGAGAGGATGGGTAAGTGGAGCCGAGTCCACAAAAAGATCTAACTGAATGGCAGAGTGGGGTCAAAGGGCCAGGCGGCCTACTCCTGCTCCTAGTTAAGTTCCAAACCATCCACAGGGTGGTATGGTGGCTCAGTGGTTAGAGTTGAAAATGTGGTGCTGGAAAAGCACAGCAGGTCAGGTAGCATCCAAGAAGCAGGAGAGTCGACATTTCAGACATAAGTCCTTCCACCTCAATTCTTCTACTCCTTGGATGCTGACTTGTGTGCTTTTCTAGCATCATATTCTCAAGTCTGATCCCCAGCATCTGCAGTCCCTACTTTTTCTGGCTCACTGTTGCCTCACTGCCAGGGTCCTAGGTTCGAATCCATCCTTCGGTGACTGTCTATGTGGAGTTTGCACATTCTCCCCATGTCCATGTGAGTTTCCTCCGGGTGCTTCAGTTTTCCCCCACACAGCCCAATGATGTGTAGGTTAGGTGGATTGGCCATGGAAATGCAGGGTTATAGGTTGGGGGGGGGGGGGGGGGGGGGGGGGGGGAGTCTGGGTGGGATGCTGTTTGGAGGTCAGTGTGGGCTGAATGGCCTGCTTCCATACTATTCTTATGAGGTATGCTCATCACACCTTCTCAACAGGCAATGATAACATAGTTTTAAGGAAAAAAAATTACTTTCTTCTAAATGTGTTCAGCACAAATAAATCAATTTGGAAACGACATAAGGGGGAAAACCAGGGCAAAGTGGTCCTTTCAATGTCTGCCATAATTGTTGTGGTTCTGTTCGCCGAGCTGGGAATTTGTGTTGCAGACATTTCGTCCCCTGTCTAGGTGACATCCTCAGTGCTTGGGAGCCTCCTGTGAAGCGTTTCTGTGATCTTTCCTCCGCCATTTATAGTGGTTTGAATCTGCCACTTCCGGTTGTCAGTTCCAGCTGTCCGCTGCAGTGGCTGATATATTGGGTCCAGGTCGATGTGCTTGTTGATTGAATCTGTGGATGAGTGCCATGCCTGTAGGAATTCCCTGGCTGAATTCCCTCCCATAATTAATGTGGGAGCTGTCAATGCTTTAAGAACGTCATCTTCATTTTCCTGAAGAATTCAAACATGTCCAACTCATGCGAGAACCTGGCTTGTGACTGATTGAACTGGAGGTGCTCAATCTAAGAGGCACCAAACACATTGACTGGTTTTATCAGGAATATGCAGGAGGTGAAGTCAAACTGTCTGGAAAAACACATAAACATCGAAGCACCCTGTCTGCACCCATCCTCCTCAACGCCCCACCCCCCCCCCCACCCCCCCCCCCCCCCCCCCCCCCCCCCCGTGGTAACATCAGCAAATCACATGTTGTATTTTATTTATTTGCCATCTCAGAACCTATCACACCAGTATGGAAGCAAGTCATTCTTGGTCCCAGGGGACTGCCTAAGAAGTTAGAAAAAGATAGAGCTGAAGTGTAAAGATAAAACAGAAATAAAGGAATCACAATTGACAAAGGAGGAGAAAAAGTGGGAATTAGACGAAGCAAAAAAAAAGCTGCTTGAGAGAAATAATGAACATTAAATATAAATGTTAATGCAGAACCTCAGAGTAGTCAACAGTCTTTTAATCTGGGGTGGGACCAAACAGTTTGCTACCTCCAACTGAAAGACTGAGTTGTTTGTGGAAACAAGGTGTGGTTTGTTTTACACAATCATCCTCTAAATTTGATTTTACAATAATTGAATAAGAGGAATGGATTAGTTGATAAAAATTCAAGTTTGTACTTTTGAAAGTAATGGTGAACAAGGATGCTCAGTTTAACATAATCCACGAAAACTGATCATCATTCCCAGGGAGTGGCTGCCGTTAACGCTAGGCACTCCGAACTTAAAAACTCTAAGACACCAGATACAAGAAAGCAACTGCAGCATATGAACGAAATTAATTACAGTGAATAAAAATGCAACAGTAAACTTTAATTTGACTTTTAGCTCAACAGCAATTCATTCAATAGACAATGACTCAAGCACATCCGACTGGCAATCTCTCCTCCGTTTAAAAGCCAACTTTTAAATTGCGTTTCACACTTTTACATTAAAACCACGAATATTTTAAAAAGTACAAGCAAACGTACATATATTATGCTGAAATGAAATGACTATATTGCGTATCAAGAGAAAAACAGATAATCTCAGGTGCGTGAATGAGTAATTTGGTCTGGCGACTACCACAAAAAAATGTTTCAATTTACTCCAACAACAACTCCTACATCGCTAGACCTTGCTGTCTTCACTCTTGTTTCATTTGCGGTCTTCACTTCATCGTTTCCTCCATTATTTCGTCATACTTTCATTTTCTACCACTTTATTTGGTTGTTCATGTCTTCTCCTAGTTTATTTTCTCAACGTGCCCGTGGTTTTCTTCCCCCTTCGCCTTTCCCGGACACATTCCTTGTCTTGTTTGCTTATCAATCACTCAGACTGCTCTCTCCCCCTGATCCGCATCGCCTCTCGGACGAGCGGGGCTCCTACAACATTTCACAAACACAACTCGAAAAGCCGCGAAATCAGACAGCAGCAGAACTTCCAGGTTGGATCCTCTGCACGGGCAGTTCGTTTCCCGGAGTAATGTGGGTGCTCCCCGGGGCAGAGGAGACCCCTTCCCCGGGACCATTGTAGTCAAAACGCCTGAACACACGCAATTAATTTACAACAGGAGATGGGTTTTAAAAAGATAGAGCTCTCTTCAGCAGAGCACGTGAAAAGAAAACACAAATTCCCCTAAAATTCCACAAATTCCTGCAATTCTTTTTTTCTCTGCTGCTTTGAGTTGGTTTCAGTGAAATCGTGTAAACCGTTATCGGCAAATACCTGGAAGGTCGAGAATCCGGAATCCAGCCCCTGGGAAAGGGGCTCGCACTGAACTCGGCATCTCTTACCTGTGATGGTGAGGATAACAATCAGCACAGTGAAGCAGGGACTCCCGCTGACTGGTGCTGGCCCTGCTCTTGCTGCTGAACACATGTTTCCACCTGGAGACTCGGGAGAAGAATGAGAGACCAAGAGAGGAGACAGCAGCAGCTCAGGAGGGAGAAGGCGGCGAGGGATTGATAAATCGCCAAGTCCCACCCACAGCAGAGGGAGCAGCCCTTCGCAGAATACAACTAACAAAGCAAATAGAGTCATACAGCTCGGAAACAGACCCTTCTGTATGACTAAAGCACGAAAGGAATTTTTTTAACATTACATTGGGGAATCAGGCCCTTCGGCCCATACCGACCCGCCATTCACCCCTTACGGGCAATTTAGGATGGCCAATTCACCTGCACATCTTGTGGACTGTGGGAGGAAACCGGAGCAAACCCACGCAGACAGTCACCCGAGGCAGGAATTGAACCCAGGTCTCTGGCGCTGTGAGGCAGCAGTGCTAACCACTGTGCCACCCAGAATATTGCAGAGTGACCATAATAGTGATACGGAAAGTAGAATGCAGCAAAATAAGGAAAACAGACAGAATAAATGTACCGAAAACAAAACAAAACCTGCTGGAGATCCCAGCGGGTCAGGCAGCATCCATGGGGAGAGGCCAAGCTCATGTTTCCAGTCCAGATGATTCTTCAGCAGAGCTGCTGTGATGTGGAGGGACAGCATTTATGCAATGGGGGGGAGGGGGGGGGGGAACAGAGTGCTGGGGAGAAGGGATGTTGATTGTTAAGATTAAGTGATTGGAATGTGAGAAATGTGGATTATTATGGAATAAATAATTAATATCTTAATTAATACAATTAATATCTTCATATAGAAAGGTAGACTATTATGGAGTAATTAATTAATGCCTTAATACAGTTTGCACTATATCTTTAAAGTAGTAAACATTCAGGCACTTCACAGGAATGTATACAGAACAAAGCCGAACCCCATACAATATTAAGACAACATAGTGCTTGAAACCTGAAACATAACAGAAAACTGTGTATACATTCAGCAAGGTCAAGCACATCTGTGGAGACAAAACAGTTAATATTTCAGGGGAAGGAGCTCCTATCCCAGCATCATAGCTGACAATCAGATTTGATGATGGCTTTGCACTTCCATCAAGTTTGCCAGAGTAACTATTAACTTCCTGTCACTTTATTTCCCAGGCCCACCCATTAGATTCAATTAATTTCCATAATAGTCATTGTTCCCATTTTTTTTCAGCAGCAGTGGTAGTTAATGACTCTGCCCCTGTAGTGTATTTCTTTTCTAAATCCATCATTGTTTGTCAATTTCTCCCATTACTACATTGTTTGGCCTTGTTGATTTCCCAGATTCATTACCCTCAGAAAAGTCATTATCTGTTTCAAATGGGCAACTCTTCAGTCTGACATTATACCCTCTGGTCTTAGATTCTTCCACATTTACCTTCCTAACTGCTTGCTGCACCAAACTGTCTGCTTTCATTGATTGGTGTAGAAGGATTCCCAAATCCCTTTGTACATCCATTCTTCCCAATATATCACCATTTAAATAATACCATTCCTGTCTGTTTCCCACATCAAGAGGATGCCTTTACATTTAATATGATTATGCAGCATCTACAATGTGTTGTCCACTCACCCATCTTGGTTAAAATCATCTTGAAGCCTTCTTGCATCCTTCTCATGACTCACATTTCTACACAATTTGTGTCATCAGGAACCTTGGAAGTGCTGATGCCTTCATCAAGGTCATTTATATGTATCATGAATAGCTGTGGCCAAAACATGGATCCTTGCCATACCCCACAAGTTACTGCTTGCTACTTGGGGAAAAAAATTATTCCCATTCTCTGTTCCCACTCTGTTTCCTATCTGCCAACCAATTCCCAATCCATGCCAAATGCTTTAACATTGCCCACAACTCTCCTAAGAGAGACTTTATCAAAAGCTTCTGAAAATCCAAATGCACCACATCCACAGGTTCTCCCTCATTAGTTCCACCAGTTACATCTTTGAAAACTCCAGGAGATTCATTAAGCATGGTTTGCTTTTCATAAATTCATGATGGCTTTCTTTAATCCCATTGCTCGTTTCCAAAAGTTTTATTACCATAGTTTTATTAAAGATTCTGGCATTTTTCCCATTCTTGATTTTAGGCTATTGGTCTGTAATTATATCCCCCACACCCCACCCCCACCCCCCTTTTTTTAAATGGTAGGGTTACATTTCTCACTCTTCAATCTATAGGAACTGCTTTAGAATCGATAAGAGTTTGGTAGATAACAACCTACACATCCAATATTCCAGGGCCACTTCCATTAGTACTCTGGGATCTAGATTCTTGGATCCTGATATTTGTCAGCCTTTAATCACATTAACTTCCCCAACACCATTATCTTACTAATACTGATTTCCTTCAGTTTTGCTCTCTCAATTTACCTTTGGTTCCCTAATATTTCCAGGAGGTTATCTGTACCCACTGTTGCAAATTCAGAACCAAAGTGTTTGTTCAATTCTTCTGCCATGTTTTTGTTCCCCATTATCGGTTCCCTGGCTTTTGTCTGCAAACAACCTACATTTGTCTTTACAAATTTTTGCTCTTTTACAGTCAGTTCCTATATTCCTTCAATGTTAATCTCATAATCTAGTTTGCTTCTCTTGATCAAACGTTTTGTCCTCTTTTGCTGAATTCTAAAATCCTCAGGCTTGCTGCTTACTCTGGAAATTTATATATCTCCTATTTGGATCTGAAAGTATCCCTAATTTATTTTAATTTTATGCCAGTCGGGAATGAATAGTTGTTCATGTTCTTTAAATATTAACCATTGCCTTTTAATCATCAGTTCCTTTAATAAGGTTCTCCAATCTATCACTGACTACTCATGCCTCATACTCTCATTGTTCCTTTTATTTTGGTATTTCTGATGTTGCATGGGGAAATGGAATCTTCAGCCCAGATTGGCTTCCTTCTCTTGCTGAGTCATGAGGTGTAATGCCAAGCAGTTAGCAGTTTTCTCCTTCCACTCAGTGGTGTGGATGCCTCAGTACTTTGGGACAACATGGAACATATCTTTATATTGCTTCCTTTGGTTACCCTTTGAGCACTGGCCAGACAGCTTGGAGACAGCACCTGCTGGACATAATGGCCCATCCACTGGAGTTCATTCTTCATGATCAGGGATCCGATGCTGGTTGGTGTAGCTTTGAGGGGGAGGGGAAGGTTGCTCTGGCCCAAACATCTTCCAATTTTATCCCCCAAGATTCAATGTAGGCACTGGTGAAAGCTCTCGAGTCAGTAGATGCTCCAGGTTTCACCACAGTACAGGAGGGTGGCCAACACAACAGTCTTATAGGCCAAGACCTTTGCTGACTTCCAAAGATCCCCACCAGGAAAGACATATTATTGCAGTGTGCAGGGGGCAGCACTTATGCAGCTCTGTTTGTGGGATGATTGGGATTGCAATCATCCCAACATCCACAAACTAATCTGCATTCGAACATTATTTCAACGAGCCACAACACACTGCAGCACAGAGGAACTATGCAGAGCAGAGGACAATCACCTATACAGCGTTTTCAAAAAGAACAGGTACCCAACAGGTACCACAATCCGCCAATGTCTCACAATAAACTCAAACAAGCAGACAAAACACACCTAGAAACCCTAGCCACTCTCCCCTACATCAAAGACATCTCAGAAATGACTGCCAGACTACTCAGACCTCATGGCATCATGGTAGCCCACAAACCCACCAACACACTAAAACAGCAGCTAATGAACTTGAAAGACCCTATACAGACAAGGAGAAAGTGAGGACTGCAGATGCTGGAGATCAGAGCTGAAAATGTGTTGCTGGAAAAGAAGGGCTCATGCCTGAAACGTCGATTCTCTTGCTCCTTGGATGCTGCCTGACCTACTGCGCTTTTCCAGCAACACATTTTCAGACCCTATACAGACAACAAGCAAACTAATGTAATTTACAAAAATACCATTTGTTGCTGTAACAAAGACTACATTGGACAAGCAGGCAGAAAACTAGCCACCAAGATACATGAACATCAACTAGCCATAAAAAGACATGACCCACTCTCACAGTATCTTTACATACAGATGAGGAAGGACACCACTTCTACTGGGACAGCACATCCATCCTAGGACAAGCCAATCAGAGACACGTGTGAGAATTCCTAGAAGCAATGCACTCCAACTGGAACTCTATCAACAAACATATTGACTTGGATCCCATTTTCCACCCCCTGAGAAAAAGAACAGGAAATGATATCACCACAGGAAATGACATCACCAACCCAAGGAAACCAAAACACATAAATAAAAAGTAGTACTTCATCGGAGGCTTACGGATGATATTACCTAGCATAGTGACAAAATGTCTGAAAACGAGCCTCCCAGCTCAGCGAGCAAACCTACACCCAGAATCTCAACCTGAGCTACAAATCTTCTCAAAACTCACTAATATATTAAGAAAATCCAGACATTCATATTAGATTAATGCAATTCAGTAACAATACACCAGGGAGCATCAACATTGGTGAATGTAACAAACACAACAAAATACAATAAATAAGATTAAGAGCTGATTTTCCTATCAGGCAAAATTGTCATGGAGGTCACTGATCAGGAGAGAACATCATAGCACCTGATGTTCTGCAAATTAATTTGAATGGGTAATTAAAGTCTACATGATATGGTATCCAAACTTGCACTACATATGCAACTGAACAGAAATTTATGTGACCATTTTCACTTTTATCAAATGGTAACTGTGTGTTAACCCGAGGGTGAGCCTCAGAAGGGCAGTGTGTGAAAAGATTTAATTTGTGATTACTTCTAGATGCAGACTTATGGCCAAAAGGCGACGTACAAACAATACGTTCTTAACTGAAATTGGAAGCACATAAAAAGTGCTTTTATACTGTCAGTTCTATCTCTGTATAATTTCAGTTTATCCACAATCCTTCCAGTAATGTTTCTGAAGTATATCCCTCTGATCCATTTCCAACTGGTTACTGAACATTTTCAGGTTTCTCATATTCCTCTTTGTAAGCATCCAACATGATACACATAATAATCTTTCCTGTAAATTCAGAAAAAAACTGAAAATGCTGGAAATTCCTAACCGCCTGATCTATCTGCCCTGTTACCTTTGGGTGACCATGTTTGTCTCCCACAGATGTGGACAGGTATGGTCCCTGAGACAGTACTGAAGCAACACAAGTACCATTCTGGACTGGTTAGAGAATGCTCCGTTTTACTGAGCCACCAACCAGCTCTCCAACATCAATCTTACGAAAATTTCCATTCAGAATTGCAATGGCACCTCCAATATCAGAAGATAAGTGCAGTGTTATTACCTAACCCTAATTTGAACCTCTTCCAGCATATGGGAAAACTGCCTCACCCATTTTTATACAGGAAAGTTAAACTTGATATGAAACAAAATTATTTTGTCTGATTTCCAACCCCATTCCTGACTCCAGGAAGACACGAAAATCCGATCTATTTTCTATTTCTCTTTCCACAGTATCACCAGACATGCTAACTATTTCCAGCATATTCTATTTGTACTCAAAATAATTCTCCTTAACTACTATGCAATCACAAGAGGCAAGATTTTTGTCTGCAGTAGTTTATTTTTCCAGGCCAGCTTATCTGTAGAATGCAAAAACCCAGATTTCATGAAAAATTGAAGACAATCTAACAGCAGCAGGGACTTGTCACTCCATATTGTTTTACAGTTTATGTACTTCCTTAGCTATAAGAAAGTAAGTTCATAAATAATTCTCGACCTGAATGCAGTAGTCATTCTAAGTTAACATGAATTAGCTTCGCCCAGTCAAGAGCAGGGATATACTGTTGTGTCTGTATAAGGCTCTCGTCAGTTCACATTTGGAATGTCGTGAATTTTGGTCCCCAATGTCTGAGGATGTGCAAGCCTTGGAGGGGGTCCAGAGGAGATTTACAAAAAATGATCCCGAGAATGAAAGGCTGCTCATGAGAAGCAGACAAGGTTTTAACTTTCCAAACATCAACTGGGACTGCCATAGTGTTAAAGGTTTAGATAGAGAGGAATTTCTTAAGTGTGTACAAGACAATTTTCTGATTCAGTTTGTGGATGTCCCTACTCGAGAAGGTGCAAAACTTGACCTACTCTTGGGAAATAAGGCAGGGCAGGTGACTGAGGTGTCAGTGGGGGAGCATTTTTGGGCCAGCAACCATAATTCTATTCATTTTAAAATAGTGATGGAAAAGAATAGATCAGATCTAAAAGTTGAAGTTCTAAATTGGAGAAAGGCCAATTTTGATGGAATTCGGCAAGAATTTTTGAAAGCTGATTGGAGGCAGATGTTTGCAGGTAAAGGGACGGCTGGAAAATGGGAAGCCTTCAGATATGAGATAACAATAATCCAGAGAAAGTATATTTCTGTCAGGGTGAAAGGAAAGGCTGGTAGGTATAGGGAATGCTGGATGACTAAAGAAATTGAGGGTTTGGTTAAGAAAAAGAAGGAAGCATATGTCAGGTATAGACAGGATAGATCGAGTGAATCCTTAGAAGAGTATGAAGGAAGTAGGAGTATACTTAAGAGGGAAATCAGGAGGGCAAAACGGAAACATGAGATAGCTTTGGCAAATAGAATTAAGGAGAATCCAAAGGGGTTTTACATATATATTAAGAACAAAAGCGTAACTAGGGAGAGAATAGGGCCCCTCAAAGATCAGCAAGTCGGCCTTTGTGTGGAGCCACAGAAAATGGGGGAGATACTAAATGAATATTTTGCATCAGTATTTACTGTGGAAAAGGATATGGAAGATATAGACTGTAGGGAAATAGATGGTGACATCTTGCAAAATGTCCAGATTACAGAGGAGGAAGTACTGGATGGCTTGAAACGATTAAAGGTGGATAAATCCACAGGACCTGATCAGGTGTACCCGAGAACTCTGTGGGAAGCTAGAGAAGTGATTGCTGGGCTTCTTGCTGAGATATTTGTATCATCGATAGTCACAGGTGAGGTGCCGGAAGACTGGAGGTTGGCAAACGTGGTGCCACTGTTTAAGAAGGGCGGTAAAGACAAGCCAGGGAACTATAGACCATTGAGCCTGACCTCAGTGGTGGGCAAGTTGTTGGAGGGAATCCTGAGGGACAGGATGTATATGTATTTGGAAAGGCAAGGACTGATTAAGGATAGTCAACATGGCTTTGTGCGTGGGGAATCATGTCTCACAAACTTGATTGAATTTTTTGAAGAAGTAACAAAGAAGATTGATGAGGGCAGAATAGTAGATGTGATCTATATGGACTTCAGTAAGGCATTCGACAAGGTTCCCCATGGGAGACTAATAAGCAAGGTTAGATCTCATGGAACACAGGGAGAACTAGCCATTTGGATACAGAACTGGCTCAAAGGTAGAAGGCAGAGGGTGGTTATGGAGGGTTGTTTTTCAGACTGGAGGCCTGTGACCAGTGGAGTGCCACAAGGATCGGTGCTGGGCCCTCTACTTTTTGTCATTTACATAAACGATTTGGATGTGAGCATAGTTAGTAAGTTTGCAGATGACACCAAAATTGGAGGTGTATAAGACAGCGAAGAAGGTTACCTCAGATTACAACAGAATCTGGACCAGATGGGCCAATGGGCTAAGAAGTGGCAGATGGAGTTTAATTCAGATAAATGCGAGGTGCTGCATTTTGGGAAAGCAAATCTTAGCAGGACTTATACACTTAATGGTAAGGTCCTAGGGAGTGTTGCTGAACAAAGAGACCTTAGAGTGCAGGTTCATAGCTTCTTGAAAGTGGAGTCGCAGGTAGATAGGATAATGAAGAAGGCGTTTGATATGCTTTCCTTTATTGGTCAGAGTATTGAGTACAGGAGTTGTGAGGTCATGTTGCAGTTGTACAGGACATTGGTTAGGCCACTGTTGGAATATTGCGTGCAATTCTGGTCTCCTTCCTATTGGAAAGATGTTGTGAAACTTTCTGAAAGGGTTCAGAAAAGATTTACAAGGATGTTGCCAGGATTGGAGGATTTGAGCTACAGGGAGAGGCTGAACAGGCTGGGGCTGTTTTCCCTGGAGTGTCGGAGGCTGAGGGGTGACCTTAAAATTATGAGGGGCATGGATAGGATAAATAGACAAGGTCTTTTCCCTGGGGTCGGGGAGTCCAGAACTAGAGGGCATAGGTTTAGGGTGAGAGGGGAAAGATATAAAAGAGACCTAAGGAGCAACTTTTTCACACAGAGGGTGGTACATGTATGGAATGAGCTGCCAGAGGAAGTGGTGGAGACTGGTACAATTGCAACATTTAAGAGGCATTTGGATGGGTATATGAATAGGAAGGGTTTGGAGGGATATGGGCTGGGTGCTGGTAGGTGGGACTAGATTGGGTTGGGATATCTGGTTGGCATGGACTGGTTGGACCGAAGGGTCTGTTTCCATGCTGTACATCTCTATGACTCTATAACTCTGGGTTTGTACTCAAAGGAGTTTAGATAGATGAGGGGAAATCTCACTGAGAGGCCTGCACCTGAGTGCTGAGCAAGCTGTTTAAAAGATCTTCTGTCAGACAACGCCCCAGATATTTGGTTGCGTTTCAGGCTCTCTAGCCCTAGCCACACACTACCCCCCAACGCATGCCTCCCAACTCCCTCTAATGGCTCCTCTTACCTTCCATGCCAGCTCATGTTTATGCACGTCCAGGGAAATGTTGACATTGTTTTGATTAATGCTTCTTTTTTGCCACTTGCATGGGATATCGGCACCACTGGCAAGGCTGGCATTGTTGTCCATCCGTATTTGCTTCCAAACTGACTGGCTCTCCAGGACTGCTCTCTAGAGGGCAGTAAAGAGTAAACCACATTGCTGAGAGTCTGGAGTCACCTGTCGCCCAGATCAGCCAAGGACAGTGGATTTCCTTTTCGAAGTGATATTAGTGAACCAGATGGTTTTTTACACCAATCGATGATGGTTTTCTGGTTGCCAGTTAGGTAGCTTTTTATTCCAGATTTTATTGAACACAAATTTCACCATCTGCTCTGATTACATTCAAATCCATGTCCCCAAAACATTAGCCTGGGACTCTGGATTCATACTCCATTGATATAATCATTACACCACTATCTCCTAGTAATAAGCAGTTGCTTTTTCTGTGATTTCCTTTATTATTATCTTAATGTTGAATTATGCTTATGTTAGTGACACCCTAGTAATGTTTAATTGACACTTTTATAGGTTGTGGGAATATCAGTTTCACTTTCACAAAATATCTGACATTTTTTCTAAGCAGTTGTGCACAAACCATTGTTAAAAAAGGGTTCATTGGTTCTGTATCAATAAAACCACAAATGAGGAGGCTGAAGATTGGATGGTGGCTAATGTGGTGCCATTATGTAAGCAAGGTGGGAAGGAAAAGCCAGGAAAAAGGTCTGATGTCAGTGGTGGGTAAGTTGTTGGAGGGGATTCTGAGGGACAGGATTTACATGTATTTGTAAAGGCAAGGACTGATTAGAGATAACAAGGTTTTGTGCATGTGAAATTGTGTCTCACTAACTTGATTGACTGTTTTGAAGACGTTGAGACCGTGTTGCTGGAAGTGCACAGGAGGTCAGGCAGCATCTGAGGAGCAAGAAAATTGACGTTTCGGGCAGGAGCCCTTCATCAGGAATGACCTGATGAGGGGCTCCGGTCAGATGCTGCCTGACCTGCTGTCCACTTCCAGCAACACACTCTCAATTTTGATCTCCAGCATCTGCAGACCTCACTGGTGGACTATGTGGACTTCAGCAAGGCGTTTGATAAGGTTCCACATGGTGTAGGGTTCTAGTTTTCAATCTGTTATTGTCTGATTTTTAAGGGATTCAAATCACCCCCAGGTCCCTGGTTCTATACACTAGATTTATTTCGGGAATGTGAAATGAAGAAGACACTAGACAAGTGTTCAAGGCAAAAGAATCTTTGCATTTATTTGCAATACAGAAGGTAAGTATAATAAAGAAATGTAGGTAAATGCAATAAACAGGCAAATTGAAACAATCAACTGTATAAAGGATAGTAATAATGTTATATTCACTAGTAGTTGGATTAAACACTATCAGAACCTAAAAACAACAATTTTAATCACAGAATCTTTAATCAGATTTCCCACCCTGGGGGTCCCAATGCACTGCCACCACCTGCCTTCCCCTCCTGCTAGCTCGGTCTCAGGAGTTTCAACTCACCACCGAGGAAAGTGCATCTAATTGCTGAGGCTCTTGCTGTCGGTTCTCTTCATTTGAAACAGACTGGTGTCTGGAAACTCTTGTTCAAATAGTGCTTGGTTAGGTCTCTCTCTCTCTCTCCCTTCCACCCCACCTCAGATATTGCTCTGATGATGGGTGTGTGTGTGTGGCAGGGGGGATGTGGGGTGTGTGTGTGTGTGTGGTGTGTGCGTATGGTGTGTGTGTGGGGGGGTGTATATGGTGTGTGTGTGTGTGGGGTGTGTGTGTGTGTGTGTGGGGTGTGTGTGTATGGTGTGTGTGTGGGGTGCGTGTATGTGTGGTTGTGTGTGTGTGTGTGGTGTGTGTGTGTGTGTGTGGGGTGTGTGTGTGTGTAGGGTGTGTGTGTGTGTGTGGGGTGTGTGTGTGTGTGTGTGTGTGTAAGAGAGTCTGTGGGCAAGCTGTTTCTGCAGGAGCTTGTTGTTTGGAAAAAAAGGCCTTCCCTCAGTTGAGATTGGGGCTGGCAGTTACATAGATTGTGTGCCCCAAATTCTCCCTTCAAATCTGTGTTGTCCATTGTGTTTCTGGCGTTTTCTTCTGAAGTCAATTGGTTTCCCGATTGTTAAGAGTATATGTGACTATATCTTGATTAAAATTGAATGGCCAGTATATCTATAGGCCCCAAACTGTCTATGCCGGGTAGCCGTGGTGTAGCAGCTGTCTTGGGTTAGAGTCTGTTTCAGTTCTTTTAGAGTGGAGGTGTAAATTGGAATTCCAGCGTGAGCGAAGGTTCCAGATAGGTAAAAACAATGAGTGCAGATGCTGGAAACCAGATTCTGGATTAGTGGTGCTGGAAGAACACAGCAGTTCAGGCAGCATCCAAGGAGCAGTAAAATCGACGTTTCGGGCAAAAGCCCTTCATCAGGAATAAAGGCAGAGAGCCTGAAGCGTGGAGAGATAAGCTAGAGGAGGGTGGGGGTGGGGAGAAAGTAGCATAGAGTAGCAAATGTGGCTGTGGTAGCGAGTTTGTTTCAGGACATGGTTGAAGAGCTTCAGGGCAGAGGAAATGACCTGGGAGTTGCAGTGGGAGAGGGACTCCCTGAGATTCCAGATAGTCATCTCAGTTCTGTGAGTTATGTTTGTATATACTACACAAAACTCATTCTAGCTTCCATTTACCTTTTAAAACTTTTGAAAGGTCCAGGATTTTGTCCAGTAATTGAGATGATAATGGGGATTTTTGCTCAATCCTACAATAGTAACTGATTAGTAAGGTTAGATCACATGGAATTCAGGGAGAGCTAGCCACTTGGTTACAAAATTAGCTTGAAGGTAGGATACAGATTGGCGTTGGAGGCTTGTTTTTCAGACTGGAGGCCTGTGACTAGCAGTGTGCTGGAAGGATTGGTGCTGGGTCTTATACACTTAATAGTAGAGCCCTGGCGAGTGTTGCTGAACAGAAATCTTGGGCTGCAGGTTCACAGCTCCTTGAAGGTGGAGTCACAGGTAGACAGTCATGAAAAGGCATCTGGTATGTTTACCGTTATTAATTGGTTCATTTAGTACCAGAGGTGGGATGTCATGTCGCAGCTGTACAGTACATTGATTAGGCAACTTTTGGAATACTGCCCTCAACTCTGGTCTCCCTGTCATAGGAAAGACTTTGTGAAACTTGAAAGGGTGCAGAAAGGATTTACAAGGATGTTCACAGGGTTGAAGGATTTGAGTTACAGGAAGACGCTGAATTGGCTCGGGCTATTATCCCCGGAGGCTGAGGGTAGTGATACTGGTTTATAAAATCATGAAAGGCATGGATAAGGTGAATAGCCAAGGGCTTTTTCCCAGATTAGGGGAGTCTCAGACGAGAGTGCATAGGTTTATGGTGAGAGGAGAAAGATTTAAAAGGAACTTAAAGAACATCATTTTCATGCAGAGGGTGATGTCTGTATGGAACAAGTTGCCAGAAGAAATGGTAGAGATGGGTACAAGTACAACATTTAAAATACATTTTTAGGGATAGACAAATATGAAGAAGTTAGAGGGATATGTGGCAAATGCTGGCTGATGGACTACATTAATTTAGGCTATCTGGTCAGCATGGAAAAATTGGACTGAAGGGTCTGCTTCCGTGCTACACAACTCTATGACATTATGACTAATTCTACCAGGGTACTCTTAGCGCAAGAGATGAGTGCCCATGCATTGGACACAGAGTTGGAGAAATGTGACCCATTGTTAAAACACTCAATGCAATTCTCCAAGAAAAAGGACCAATCTATGTTCGCAGACTCAGAGGGGGAAGGATGTAGTGATTGTAACGAGGTCAACTAGCTGCACCTCCGAATGAAAGAAATTCAGTAAGAAAGAAGGAGGACGTGTCCCCATCTACATCCACGGTTCTGAAGTTGAGAGGGTCGAGACTGTCACGTTCCTAGGAGTGATGATAATCAACAACCTGTCCCAGACATCCTAGGTAGAGGCAACTGTCAAGAAGACACAACGACTTCTCTTCTTCCTTAGGGAGGGGAAAGTGAGGACTGTAGATATTGGAGATCAGAGTCAAAAAGTGTGGTGCTGGAAAAGCACAGCCGGTCAGGCAGCATCCGAGGAGGAGGAGAGTCAACGTTTCAAGCATAAGCTATACATCAGAAATTCCTGATGAAGAACTAATGCTTGAAACATCAACTTTTCTGCTCCTCAGATGTTGCCTGACTGGCTGTGCTTTTCCAGCAACACACTTTTTTCACTCTTTTCTTCCTCAGGCAGCTTAGGAAATTCAGTATGTCCAAAAGGACCCTCATCAACTTTTAGAGATGCACTGTAGAAAGTATACTATCCAGGCCTGGTACAGCAACTGCTCTGTCTAGGACTGTAAGAAACTACAGAAGATTGCAGGCACAGCCCACACCATCATGGAAGCCAACCTACAATCCATGGACTCCATTTACACTTCTCGTTGCCATGGAAAGATTGCCAATATCATCAAAGACCTCTCCCACCCCAGTAATACTCTCTTCCAATCTCAGACACAAGATACAGAAGCTTGAACACACACACACACACACACACACCAACAGGTTCAAGAACAGCTTCTTCTCTGTCATTATTAGACTGATGAAGTTGGACTCTCTAACTTCAAATAATGCTGATCTTGCTAATGTTGATCTTGCTTTGTGCACTTCCTATGCAGTGTAACGAGTATGCCTTGCTCTTTCTAAGCACCCTTTGATCTCTATGTCCCTGTTCACTATGATCTGCCTGTACTGCTCGTAAAACAAAACTTTTCAAAGATACTTGGGTACATATAACTACAATAAATCAAATCAAATCAAATTGAAGAGTCCCCTTCCCAGTCCAACTGTTTGTTTTGTGGTGCTGTGGTGTCTGTGGACCATGAGCACATTGGCTGTGGGTGTTTGCACTCTGTTTTCAGTTACCTGAAGAACATTCTGCTCTGATTTTGGTGAGATTTCAGCCCCACGCACCGAATCTTCAGATATTTGGTGCGGAGGGAAGCCAGCAGGGAAGCCAGAGGATCTCCCTGTGGGTCTGCTCCCGGGCCAGGCCAGACTTGCTATAAACAGGTCCAGGCAGTGGGCCATGGAAGGGGTCATTTCAGTTGACTGTCTGTCCTTCCTCCTTGGCTATGCTAAAGCCCAGATTTCCATGGAGAGGAAAAATGCTGCGTCCATCTGTGCTCTCAATGCCTTTAGGGAGAGGTGGGCACCGCGGGGGCTGGGGTGTTTTATTTCCCCCTCTAACTCTATTTTGATTTACTCCCTAACCCCTTTTCATGTAAGCGCTGCCCCTACTGGCTTTGCTTGTTACTGGTTCACTGGCCACATGGTGTTTTTCCTGGTGGTGGAAATATTGAACAAAACCATTTGCACAATGGTATCTTTAAAAAAGTAGAATGAGTTCCCTGATTGGAGCTCATTCAAAATTAATTAATTGATTTATTTCACTGTTCAACTGATTTCAACCAGTTAGGTATTTTTAGTGGTCCCAGAAGACCAAGGCTTGGAAGGGAAAAGTAAGGTATTGTTCTTTCTCCTAAACAATATTCAATGACCTGCAGGTAGTGTGCACTGTTTGTCTTGGGTAAAGGTAGGATAAGGTATGAAGTCCTCTTCAGCCTAACAGCCTGCTAATACTAACTTTAGCTCAAAGAGGAAAAAGATACTTTGTGATATCAGAGTACAGCATCACTCAGCTCCAAAGGAAAATGGGTAGGAATGTTAAGATAATAAAAAGAAATCTGTCCATCATGGATCATGTTATTCAAAAGTGACAAGTTCTGCACCTTCACATCCATAAACCGATCATATCTGTCCTAAATGAACTTATGAATATTATCTATTGTGAGAGAAGGCATTATACACAAACAAAATTGCTAGATGTCATTGAAAGGTTGCCAGAAAAGCTTTCCAGACAGGAGATAATGGAAATACACATTCTGAGAGCTTTCAGCTGAAGCTGGATTTTCACTGACATGAAGATGAATATTTGTATGGAAAAGTGATGCCTTTCTAGTAATTTCATTAATAATGATTAGTAATTATAGCCCATTACACTTCTGATATGGAGTTATTATTCTAAGAGTTTATGAAAAAGCCTGGCTGAGTGGTATTTATGTTCAACATACTAATGCACATGGCACAGAATTATATGAAGTCGACTCCAACCTACAAGTTATCAAGAGAACCCAAAAGATATCTGTCTATCTATCGCTCTATCTATCTATTTTCAGATTTGCAACTGAATCTACTGTTACGGCCCTCCAAGACAGTATGTTCTTTTCCCTGGTTAGAACAATAATCTCCCATCTCAATCAAAATCTAGCCTTAGAACTTGCCAAACTACCCAACCAGGTATCTATGTAGCTTTTTTTGGAAGGATTATTTTTGTTTCTGCATCTTTAATTGAGAGTCCTTTCTATGTATCATTTTGGTTTCTTTATTAAATTAAACAGGTCAATCCATCTTACTCTAGCATGCCCTAGTCTCTGATGTTAATTGTCATTACTAAGTTTGTTTTTTGGTAATTTACACTTATGACAGTGGTAGAATTTAACTTACAAAACTGAATTTACTGCAGGGAAAGATAGACTATAAGAGAAAAAGGAATCACATTGGTAGAAAGTTACAGTATACCTGTAAATTTTACTGGACCAAAAAGGTGGTATACAAATGTAAGTAGTCGCTGTAATTATCTCATGACTCCAGAATAGGTGGACACAGAGTTTTCCTATCTATCTATCAAACTCAGTCAATACAAAAGACATGGAAAGTGAAAGGAAACACAAAGTTAAAGGAGCTTGTCTTCTTTATTGACTTAATACAGGACTGAATGTCTTGTTTTCCAAACATTTGATTGTGTTTTTTTCAAAACCATGATATGTTTAATCTAAATAGTTAATCCAAAATAATCTTTTGGAGGAAAAAATGGCATATTTCTGGCAAAGGTATTTAAGATGAGACACATATGTGCCAAAGCTCCACAGATTCTAAAATATACCACAATTCTGGCAGAAGGGATGCAAGGGGAAATCTAAATAGTGTATCAGATGGATTCAGGTTTCTTGTTCATCTTTGAAGGCCTTGCTCACCATCTGGGGTGTTTGGTAGGTTCCTAGCATATACTCAGGGATAATCTCTTTGTCTCTGAAATGTGCTTGCTTATGAAGGAAGCAGCATCATTTTATATGTGATTGCCATTGGGTGGAGAGTTACGATCTGAGATATCAGGTAAGTTTCTCCCACAATTCAGTTATTATCAAAAACTACCAAAAGCTCCAGAATGTCTTTATAGCACATCATTTCACCATCATGACAAGGTACCCAAGACTCAAATATTTCATTGAACAATTGTTTGGAGTGATTGAGTTTCAGACTTGATGTCTACATTAATAGCCCAATGCAGCTGTCACTGTCTCAACATGGTGTTGACATTTGGCATGCAAGCTCAGATGAGCATTTTTTTGTTTCTACGTTTCAGGTGTCTGGTATTTTCATCTAATCTTCAGAGACTTCCAAAGGCAGCTCAAGTGAAATTGGTTAACCTTACTGGCTTAATGCTGGTACACAATAGACAATAGACAATAGGTGCAGGAGTAGGCCATTCTGCCCTTTGAGCCTGCACCACCATTCAATATGATCATGGCTGATCATCCTGAATCAGTATCCTGTTCCTGCCTTATTTCCATAGCCCTTGATTCCACTATCCTTGAGAGCTCTATCCAACACTTTCTTAAATGAATCCAGAGACTGGGCCTCCACTGCCTTCTGGGGAAGAGCATTCCACACACCCACCACTCTCTGGGTGAAGAAGTTTCTCCTCATCTCTGTCCTAAATGGCCTACCCCTTATTGTTAAGCTGTGTCCTCTGGTTCGGGACTCACCCTTCAGCGGAAACATGTTTCCTGCCTCCAGAGTATCCAATCCTTTAAAAATTTTATATGTCTCAATCAGATCCCCTCTCAGTCTTCTAAACTCAAGGATATACAAGCCCAGTCACTCCAATCCAACACAGTCCAACTCTTGCATGTATAGAGCAGAGTAGGTAAGATTATTCCTCTACAGGTTTCCAATTCGCTAGTCAGGCTTATTCCTTTTAATTCCCAGACCAATGTTTGAAGCCTGCCTAGAGCTACACTTGCTTTAGCGATTCTTGCATGTGACTCATTGTTAAGATAGACACTCAAGAGAAAGTGCTGTCGGGATTTTGGATTATTAGGTCAGGGGTCAGGTATTTCAGTTGGCTGGACGGGTGATGCAGAGTGATGCCAACACCATGGATAAATTCTCACAATGTCTGAGGTGATCATGAAGGTCTCTCCTTCTCAACCTCTCCCCTCCCCTAAGACTAGTGACCCTCAACTTAAACCACCACCAGTTTCTACTGAGAGTGCAACCCAATGGTCTTCTGGGACTATGGTGACTTTACCTTTAGTTAATCTGCTGACAAGTTCTGGTCATGGACTTAAACACTGAGCTCAAGACAGATCTTCCTTGGAGCAGACTGGTAAAATAAATGCTTCTGATGTAAGCAAATAATCTGTTAATAAAGTTGTAATCAAATTTATGAATGACTTTGCTATTTAAACCAATATTGTATCTGTTTTAGCTTATTCTTATACATAGGAGATATAAATTACATGGAGGACTAGGCACAGGTTGTGTTGATATCTCAGCTTTGATTGAAGCAAAATAAAAATCAGAGTACTGCTTAACTTCCAGGAAAGCAACAAATGTGATGTCTATACAAGAGAAAGGTAAAAAAAAATCACATGACACCAGGTAATAGTCCAACAGGTTTATTTGAAAACACAAGCTGTTCGACTATAACCTGGTGTTGTGAGAGCATTGATCTTGTCCACCCCAGTCCAACACCGGCACCTCCACATCAAAAAAAAGGATGAAGCAAGCCTGAGACACTGCAGAGCTATGGAACCTTGAAATTTAAATCAAGAAAAGCAGAGAAATGAAGGAAAATAGGAATTCAGCAAGCAGCGAGCATCTAATTTCAGTGAGGCAGCACGTCTGAGTGTTGAAAAGATAGGATGGGCTGGACTGCTTACCTCACTTGGAACTGTCAAGCTAAAGTGAACCACAGTCTTATGATGTTGCTGAAATTATTTGTGGGATGTCCACAACTTCAAAACAGTACATTAAAAATCTTCACTCATTGACCACAGTAGGCAAGGAAAGAACTTCATCCAATCCACAAAGTTTGTACAGGGAGCAATTAGTATTTTTTTCACAATTAATCACTCAAGTAAAAACATGTAAGTTTACAAAAATCACAGGAATTCTTTAATTAAAGGCACTGATCACCGAAATGATTCCTTGAATAAATTAATTATGAAGGACTGTATGTGGCATATCTACAGCACTAAGACATGGCATATGGAATATCAGGAATACTTGGACTACAATGGTTGTTAAATAGGACATCTGCTGTCTGGGATTTGTCACAGGAATTTCCTCAACATGTTCAAGTCTCGAGGGTAAGGTCTTGCCAATAGATGAGAGCGTGGAGTGCAAAAGATTAAAAAGCTGGAAAGAAAACATGTCAGATGTTCCTGCTTAAAATCCAGACACAGGGATTAAGGTAGCATTAGAAAAAAAAACCAACCCCAAAGGGGCTGCATTCAAAAAAGACAAAGTAGAACAAGGGAAGGAGAAAGAAAAAGCAAGAATGAAACAAACAGCTAGACAAAGGTAATCAGAAAAACAAGGACAGATTGAGAATATAGAAGACAAAGACAATATAGAAAGAGACAAATGTGTCATTGAAGGGAGGCAGATGTCTTTCATGGCACTTTTGTCAGTGGTTACAATTCTTAAAAATGACTTCAACAAATACAATGATTTGAAAAAAATATCGTATTTGCAGCATTATGGATTTTCACTGACAAATGTTGTAACTGTGGAAAACCTGTACTTTGTTGCCGCCTGTTCTGATTAAACTAAATCAATGATGAAGAATGGATTACTGTACTGCCGTAAGCATTCCTAGATCAGACACAACAGAGATTAGATATGACGATATACTTTAATGACATTTTGGAACCTAGCTACAAAAGGGAGTGATCCTGACAGATGACCTCAAGCTTGTAGCTCTTCAGGAGCAGCGAATAAAGAAGGAGGGAGGTAAAGCTGTTTAAGGAGTGAATTATAGAGTTTAGGGTTTTATATTTGAATGCAATAGTGGAGAGGTTAAACTTGGAAAAACACAAGATGCTATAGTTGGAGTAATGCCAAGGTCACATAGATTTCTTCTATATTGCTCTATCAAACACTTCAAGGTCAGCTAAACTACAGCTCAGTGCAAAATTACTGTTCTAATGCAACTGCAGGCCATTGATTACTGGTAGTAACAGCGCAGTGCACATAATTTTGATTGTTTTGCCTTAGACTGAATTTTGTCGCTCTATCTGAACATTCAATGTTTTCGATACCGTATCATTTAACAATTATTCAATTGTAAATAACTATATGAATAGGAAAGGTTTAGAAGGATATGGGCCGGGTGCTGGCAGGTGAGACTAGATTGAGTTGGGATATCTGGTCAGCATGGATGGGTTGGACTGAAGGGTCTGTTTACATGCTGTACATCTCTATGACTCTATTTCGCAGTTCCCAATTTGTGTTAACTTTAAACGCTCACTTGTTTGTGTCTTTTGTTCTCAATGCTTCCACACCTTGGCCCAGTGTTCCCACTTCAAAAGCCCTTGCTTTGGTGTGAAATGTGAGTCAAACTCGTGAAGGAAATCAGAACAGGCTGGGTCCTACTCCAACCTGGGCAGCAAACAGAAACTCTAGTATGTGAACTAGAAGGTTTTGGCGAGAAACAGACTCCAGTTGAATAAGAATACTAAGGAGAAGACATAATTGAGCCGTTGAACCAAAGATGAGATGTTTGCTGCAATAACTTCATTGATGGGTATTAAAGTGAAGAGGGGGGATCCAAGATGGCGGTGAGCTAGGAGGATTGCAGAGCTCCACACCGCAGCACAACCAGGACGAACTTTTAATCCACCCAACCTGAGCCATTGCAATATCCCGGGACTCCAGAAAGGTCATGGAGTCCCAGAAAATTGTTGAAAATCAACTTAGCTGGGTTTTCGCCATTCAGAGGAGGAGGAGTGTCTGAGGCCGGGCCCACAGCCAGCCTGCAGGATCTTCAGACTCGATTACCTACCAGGCCCTGGTGAAGGAGCTCGCGAAATCTCGCGAGATGTTGGATAAGCAGATAGAGGAGAAGCTGGCCCTGATCTCTATCATTCTGCAGAAGAATGAACAGCAGCTGCGAGTTCTGGAAAAGAGGACGGATGAGATTGAGCACAGAGTCACAATGGTGGAAGCTGATACCAGTTCCTCCAAGGATAGGATCCAGGCCCTGGAGATGCAGGCCCTTAATTTGTGTGACCAGGTTGATGACTTCAAGAACAGGGGAAGGAGAAAAAATATTTGGATCATCAGTTTGCCAGAGGGTAAGGAAGGTGAATGGCCGGTGGAATTTATTGAGGTTGCCGAAATTCCTTAACATGGAGGCTGGAATGAGAGGCTTGAAGATTGAGAGGGTTCACTGGGTCATGGCATGAATATCAGGCTGGGTCAATGCCCTTGTGCTCTCTTGGTGCGGTCTTATCATTATAGAGATAAGGAGAGAATTGTGGAAGCTTCCAGATTCCAAGGGCAGGATCCGAAGGCCCTAATTTATGAGGGATCCAAGATCATGTTCTTCCAGGACTTCTCAGCGGTGGTGATTCAGAAAAGAAAATCTTATGACAGTGTCAAGAGAAGACTGAGGGAGCTTGGGATCCAGTACTCTCTGAAGTAGCCAGCGGTGCTTCAGATTACCTTAGATGGCTCTGTACATCTCTTTGACACGTCTGAGAAGGCAAGAGACTTTGTGGACAAATTAACCTAATCTGAATAATTTAGTATGTACAAATAGTAGTGTTGTTTGGGTATGTCTTTGTTTTTTTTTAAAAACAGAGGAAGTCTGGTTGTGGCTTTTTTTTCCTTTTTCTATTATTGGTAATAATCTGGTTTAAACTATGTTTGACGGCAGTTGAGTTGTGTACTTTCAATTTCCAAAGGATGAGTGGGGTATGTACCCTTTTGTTTTCAAAATGTCTTTATACATATTGCTATTCCATGGTGTATTTTCTTTCTTTTCTGTTGTGTTTGCAGTGTGGCTCTAGCTGGGAGGAGGGAAAATGATTGGGATGGCTAGATGTCTACTTACTTATACCTGGTTCAGGGATTTAAATGCCCGGGTTGCGGTCTTGGCAGCGAAATGGGAAATTGGGTTTTGGGATGGGTAGTTGCCTGCTTTGGGCAGGGGGTGGGTTCCCCTAATCAGCACCATTGGCACTTTATACGTTGGTTTACTTTTTGGTTTTTGTTGTACATAATTTTTGATAGCTTTGTAGGTTTGTTAATTGTAGTGGTTTTTGTTTATGTAGTTTTTATGTTCGATGGAGCTTGCGACACTAAGGCTCAGCAATTTGTGGTTCGAGTTCCTCCTCTCTGGAATCTAAATGTTATTGCAGAAGGTTATGGCTAATGACTTGATTAAATGGCATACCTGGAACATCAAGGGGAATTACTCACTGAGGAAGAAGGTACTCTCGAGTCTTAGAAAGGAGAAGGTGGATTTTGCTTTGTTACTGGAGACACACTTGGATGATTGGGAGCATTTGAAACTACAGCAGAATGGCTTTGATCGGATTTACTTTTCATCTTTTAATACCAGAAGTAGGGGAACAGCTATATTGGTTAGGAGGATTCTCCCATTTAAGTTACTAGTGTGTGTTAAAGACACACATGGGAGGTTTCTAATTCTCAAAGCCCTGATAAATGGGGAAGAATGAGGTGTTTAAATGCTTATTGCCCTCTGGCCCATCCCCTCAAATTTCTGGTAGGTGCATTCTCTAAATTGATCAGTCCCATGTTCCGGCATATCATTATAGGGGGAGATTTTAATTGTCTCATGGATCCCACAGTAGACAGGTTGCCCAAATACCTCAATACCCTTTGTACAAACTAAACAATTAGTGGATCTGTATGTGTTGGTAGGGTTGGTAGACGTCTGGAGGCACCTTCTCCACCCTAGAGCAGGGATTTTACATTTTTTTCCAAACCACACAGATGTCACACCAGGATTGATTTTTTTCTGACTCCCGTGGTTAGCACTGCTGCCTCACAGAACCAGAGACCCGGGCTCAATTCCCGCCTCAGGCAACTGTCTGTGTAGAGTTTGCACATTCTCCCCGTGTCTGTGTGGGTTTCCTCCGGGTGCTCCGGTTTCCTCCCACAGTCCAAAAATGTGCAGGTGAGGTGAATTGGCCATGCTAAATTGCCCGTAGTGGTAATTGTAGGGGAATGGGTCTGGGTGAGTTGCTCTTCGGAGGATCGGTGTGGACTTGTTGGGCCGAAGGGCCTGTTTCCACACTGTAAGTAATCTAATCTATAAAAAGCCCTGGACTTGGTGGCATCCTGTAATATTACCCTCTCTAATCATGCTCCAGTGTACCTGTTGGTTAAGATGAAGGAAGTTACAGTGGGCCTGAGACACTAGCAAATGGATCCCTTTATCCTCAAGGATAATAGATTTGTGGAGTACTTCTCTAGGGAATTTCGGGCGTTCCTAGACATTAACTCAGGCTCGGTTAGTAGCCCATCCGTCCTTTGGGAAACTACCAAAGCCTATGCCAGGAGGTTAGTTATTTCCTATTCTACCAATAGGAAGCAGCAGGAAGGTGAACAACAATGTCTCCTCAAAGCACGGTTGAAGGCAGCCGAGAAGGCTTACTTTGACAGGCCCTTGTTGGTCAAACTACAGAGGATTACGGCACTGTAGTCTGCATTGAATTCTGTGCTCACGCAGATGGCAAAGAAGGAGTTTACTTTTGCAAAGCAAAGGTTATATGAGTATGGTGACAGGCCAGGCAAATACTTAGCATATCTTGTCAGGAAAAGAAACGCCCCTCAAGCCATTACGGCGATTAAGGAAGGGTCTGAGAACCTAACATGTGACTCCAAAAAGATTAATGTGGCATTCCAGAGATTTTAGTCTAAGTTATACCAATCTGAGGGTTGTGAGGAAGGGCGGGCCAAAATGGAATCTTTTTTCAAGGATCGGGAGCTCTCGGGTGTGACTCTCGAACAAGAGTCTTTTCTCAATGCCCCCTTATCAGAGCAAGAGGTGAAGAAGGCTGTGAAGCAGCTTCAGAGTGGAAAGGCTTGGTGGACTTCCCAGTGAATTCTATAAGGAATTTATAAACATATTGTCAGGCCCGATGCTCAACATCCTTCAATGACTCATACAGTCATGATTGTCTTCCACCATCTCTGAGAGAGGCCAATATTTTGCTTATTCTTAAAAAAGGGAAAGTCCCAGATGACTGTGCTTTTTACAGGCCCATTTCACACTTAAATGTAGACTTTAAAATCCTCTCTAAGACCCTTGCATTAAGGCTGAAGACTGTGTTACCTTCCAATGTTAAAGAGGACAAGACAGGCTTCATAAACGGCCGCAGATCCTCCAATAATGTTAGGAGGCTGCTTAACGTAATTCAAACATGTCAACAACTGTCAAAACATGATTTGATGATTTCTCTAGATGCAGAGAAGGCATTTGACCGAGTTAAGTGGCCGTACCTTTTTTATACTCTGGGGTGGTTTGGCTTGGGTGAAGTCTTTATAAGATGGGTCAAGGTTCTCTACAGTGACTCTCTTGCTGTGGTCATCACCAATGGGGTGTGATCCAGCAATTTTAAACACTTTTAGGGTAGCTGGTAGGGCTGTCCCCTTTCGCCATTGCTTTTTACCCTGGTGATTGAATGATTGGCGGAGGCCATTTGTAGACATCCTAATATATCGGTTCCAGACATAGGGTCAATATTACGTAAAATTTTGTTGTACGTAGACAATGTCCTTTTTTTGGTCAAATCCAGCAGTTTCGATACCTCGCCTGATACAATGCATCCGCTTGTTTGGCGCCTTTTCGGGGTACAAGATTAATCTTGCAAAATTAGAGGCTATGTCTAGGGTGGTCTTACAAAGGTGAGGGCAAATATCGCTTCCCATTTAAGTTGAGAAGTTGTGGTGTATTTGGGCATATTCATTACTCCAGTCTGGATCGGTTGTTCAAAGCTAATTTTGTTCAATTATTTGACAAAATCAAGACAAACTAGACCTTCAAAAATGGGAAGCAGCTTCCGGTCTCATAATGGGTCGGATAGCGCTTATTAAGATGAATATTCTCTCCCTATACGGATGCTCCCCCTGATTTTCAATAAGCAAACATTCAGGAGACTGAATGGCTGGTTCATCTCTTTTATTTGGCATCGTAAGCAGCTCTTATTAAATTAGCTAAACTGCAGTTGCCTCACAGATTGGGGGGAGTAGATCTCCCAGAGATTAAAAGCTACCAACTAAGCTCACTTTTATCCTACATGAGTGATTGGGCTTGTGGGGACCCTCTCTCACTATGGTTAGATATTGAAACCTCGCAGGCAAGGTGACCCCTTACTAGCTTGCTGTTTTTGGACAAAATGATGACAGTTAGGTAATATTGCCATAACCCAATAGTTATCAATACTGCTAAAGTATGGAGAGCAATTCAGCAGAGGGAAGCCGATATTGGCAATATCTTCTCTTACATCTATAGTGGGTATGCTGGGGTTTTCAACCGGGGATGATAGATTCAGGATTCAAACATTGGGCAGCTAGGAGTGTGTCTTGCATGGGCGATTTATTTGAGGGTGATACAATGATGTCCTTTGATCAGTTAGCATGGAAGTAAGAGCTATCTAACAGGAGCCTCTTTTGTATTTCTCAAGTTAGTGATTTTATTCAAAAAAAGACTATACTTTTGACAGATCCCTACAAATCTGACATAGAAAGGAGGGTGCTCAGTGCTAAGAGTACACTTTCTGTCAGCACTTTATATCATCAATTGGGGGGTGCCCCCTCGGATGAGTTTGACAGAATATTGCGTGCAATTCTGGTCTCCTTCCTATCGGAAAAACTTGAAAGAAACTTGAAAGGGTTCAGAAAAGATTTACAAGGATGTTGCCGGGGTTGGAGGATTTGAGCTACAGGGATAGGCTGAACAGGCTGGGGCTGTTTTCCCTGGAGCGTCGGAGGGTGAGGGGTGACCGTATAGAGGTTTACAAAATTAAGAGGGGCATGGGTAGGGTAAATAGGTAAAGTCTTTTCCCTGGGGTGGGGGAGTCCAGAACTAGAGGGCATAGGTTTAGAGTGAGAGGGGAAAGATATAAAAGGGACCTAAGGGGCAACGTTTTCATGTAGATGGTGGTACATGTATGGAATGAGCTGCCAGAGGAAGTGGTGGAGGCTGGTACAATTGCAACGTTTAAAAGGCATTTGGATGGGTATATGAATAGCAAGGGTTTGGAGGGATATGGGCCGGGTGCTGGCAGGTGGGACGAGATTGGGTTGGGATATCTGGTTGGCACGGACGGGTTGGACTGAAGGGTTTCTTTCCATGCTGTACATCTCTCTGACTCTATGACTCTGCAGGGTGTGGGAGAAAGAGCTAAGCGTTGAGGTTTCCTCAGAGGCATGGGAAGATATTTGGGAAAATACAAGAAAGATATCAATTTGCAATAGGACCCATGCTTTATATTGAAGATTCTCCACAGGGTCCACTTGGCTCTGGATCGTTTGTCAAAATTTAAACCGGGGTATCTTCAACATGTCCCAAGTGCAAGGCCGGTACAGACACTCTTATCCATTGTCTCCGGTCATGTGGTAGGCTTCAAACATACTGGAGTACTGTGGCGGGTGCAATGTAGGAGATTTTGGGTGTAAGGATGGAGAAGGACCCGATCTCTCTTCTTCTGGGCCTGCTCAGTGTGTTCCTTGTAGATGCGCACAAGAAAAAAATTTTCGTCATCCTCATTTCCTGTGCAAGAAAGAATATCTTGTTAGGTTGGGTATCCGAAAGTACCCCGGGCCTGTTGGGTTGGCGAAAGATTGTTATGGAGCATATTCCCTTGGATTTTCTCACAAGTATGGTCCACCACAAAACTGAGAATTTCTGTAAGACATGGCGGCCCTTTTGGAATACCTGGACACAGATTTATCTGCCACACTAACAAGGGCTTTTATATAGCCATAACAGTTGTGCTTTATGAGTCCAATATCCAGGGAGGGAGAACTGCGAACATATGAGTATTTTGTTTGGCTGTGCTGAGTTATTGCTATTTATTAGTTTGTTGTTGGTTATTATTTATTTAGTTAAGTAGTTAGTTGGGGATTTTTTTTTAATATATATTTTCCTATATATATTTATACATTTGTACATGAGGGCGGTTTGGCTTTTTTAAACTTTTTTTGGTGTTCTTTCTTTGTATGTTTTGAATTCTATTGTTTTGTATTTGTTGTAATACTAAAAAATCTATTTTTGCAATAAATTTTTTTTTGAAAAGTGAGGAGGAGTCAAGCACGGGATTCAGAAAATGTAAGAGGGACCATAAAATGGCACAGAAAACAAACAACCATCATGAACAACTGAAAAGGAGCAAGAACAAACTGCAATTCGACGAAAGCCCAATAAAATGGGCGGGAAAAAGCACGTGCACAAACTGCAGCTCTAGGTCTAACGGCTGTTCGCATGCTGGGGTGAAGCTGGTCTCACTCAGAAAACCAGTGCATATATGATACACCAATTAGCCACATGCTGCACATAACAATTGTATGATTTGGCTTTGTATTTCTAACCCATATGATTCACACATGAAGGGGCCAGACAAGGTTCATGACCCCTAAAACAAAAACAAGTATATGGCAGGAAGCTACACCTTACTAAGGTTGTAGTGCACCTCCAGGATTTGAACATGCCAGTTCAGCACTGAGGAAGCACTGAAATGTCCAAAGTACCAGCGTTAGGATCAGCAATTTAACCGAGGCTTATCAAGTAAAATGTCCTGCGGCATTATTTCAATATCGTGGCCAATACTTACTCCCCAATTGATATCCCAAAAACAGATTATCAAGTCAGTATCTCATTATTTGGAGCTTGCTATCTGCAAAGCATGATATCTACATTACAACAATGAATAACTACACTTCAAAGATACCTCATTAGCTAGAAAGGACTTTGTATGTCTGATGGTTACGAAAAGTGTTATATACACTGGTTTTTCATTTGATCTATACTCGGGTATCAAGGCAAAATCAACAAGCAACCAGGAGGAAAGGGTTCAACAACTCTTGACACATAGATGCAATACCAAGACCTGCAGTGTGATTTGTATGCTGGATAGCCATTACAAAGCCAGGGTAGAGCTGCACGGGAAAAAGTCTCTAATCACCACCAGCAGTTCACTGAGATTAGCAGCTTTTCCCTCATCTGAGAATGTTCAATGAGACAAAGAACAAGCTTTAATAAAAGGACGAATAGTACAGATGCTGAGAAGTGCTGGGGAAAAAAATCTCTGTGGAGACAGAAACAGACTTAATGTTTTGAATCCAATATGATGTAGGCTATTCTAAAGAAGATCACATTTGACTTGAAATGTTACCCAGTTTTCTCTTTCCAAGGGAGAGGCTTTATTTTGCATTTTATGCTTGATGTACCAGAGTTAGAATCATGGAGTTTTCTGGCTTCCTTCCAGAACTCCCACCACTTAAGATACTGACACCTCAGTTAGAAAATGAAGCTTAGAAAACCTGCAGAAAACCTCAAAATTTAGTGAACACCTCACTGCGTAAGTTCCGCAACTGGCCAAGGATGCCTGGAGGACTGCTGGAGACCAGGCACTTGCTCAGGCCCAGACAGGACTGGGGTCTGTGGTTTTGGCAATCATGGACTTGGGCCACATGCAGAGGGAAGAACAGGAGCGGCAGACAGGTCTGTCGGATACAATCACCTTTATTGTCCAGAAGTTGCAGTAGTACAGTGAGTTATGCAGTTGTCTAACTGCTTCCATGGATAGGTTGTGGCTATCATGGAGAGCCAGACCCAGCAATCTCAGGGTCTGCTGGAAATGTACACACACCTCACTCTGGCAGCCCAGCCATTGGTCCTCCGGAACAAAGGCAATGTCAAGATGACAGGGGGATGGGGAATCTGGCAAGTACTCTATGTGCCCCTTCTTCACAAGGGTATGGCCAAGAAGCACCCAGCCAGATGAGGTACCAACACATAAATGCACATTCCCCATCAGACGTCACCCAACCTGTGCACAAGAGTCTGCATGTGCCTACCTTGCCTATCCAACACCTGGTATATGAGATGACCATGCTAAGTGTGATCACAGTTACCTTCTGCTTGAAGTCAGGGTGCACCTGACCATGGATAAATACCCCTCCCACAGTATCCCCATTCTCATCCATGCTCTACTGTATCCCATCCTTCTAGATACTGTTACTTCCTTTCACAATTGCCATCGTTTTCCTCCCCACCCTGCTGCATCTCCTTCTTCTCCCCAATCCCCTTAATATTTGTGGACAGATCCTTAGCATTGACCGTATCCCTTGAGCAACCTAATGTGCCTGACAAATCTGCTAGAGTTCTTTGAGGAAATAACAAGCAGGTTAGACCAAGAAGAGCCAATGGATGTTCTCTCCCTGGATTTCAATAAGGCCTTGTCAAGGTGCCACACAGGAGGCTACTGAGTAAGATAAGGGCCCATGGTATCAGAGGCAAGGTGCTAGCATGAATAGAAGTTTGGCTGTCTGGCAGAAAGCAGTGAGCAGGGATAAAAGGGTCCTTCTCAGGATGGCAACCAGGGTGTTCCACAAGGCTCAGTGTTGGGAACACAACTTTTCACTTTATAATTAATGATCTAGATGAAGGAACTGAGGGCATTCTGGTTAAGTTTGCAGATGATACAAATTTAGGAAGAGGGACAGATCGCATTGAAGAGGCCGGAAGCTACAGAAGGATTGGACACATTAAGTGAGTGGGCAAAGAAGTGGCAGGTGGAGTACAATGTGGGAAAGTGTGAGGTCATGCACTTTGGTAGGAAGAATAGAGGCATGGACAATTTTCGAAATGGGTGGAAAATTCAGAAATCTGAAGTGCAAAGAGACTTGGAAGTTTTAGTCCAGGATTTTGTCAAGGTAAACTTGCAGGTTGAGTCAGTAGTTAGGAGGGAAAATGCAAAGGTGGCATTTATTTTGAGAGGACTTGAATATAAAAGCAGGGATGTACTTTTGAAGCTCCATTAGGCTCTGGTCAGACCACATTTGGAGTATTGTGTGCAGTTTTGAGCCCCATATCTCAGGAAGGATGTACTGGCCTGGAGCGTGTTCAGAGGAGGTTCATGAGAATGGTCCCAGGAATGAAAAGCTTAACACATGAGGAACGTTTGAGACTCTGGGTTTATACATGATGGAGTTTAGAAGGATGAGGGGCAATCTAACTGAAACATACTGAACAGTGAATGGCCTGGACAGAGTGGATGTTGGGAAGATATTTCCATTTGTAGGAGAGACCAGGACCTGATGCCATAGCCTTAGAGTAAAGGGAAGACCTTTTAGAACGGAGATAAGAAAAAAAAGTCTTCAGCCAGAGAGTGGGGAATCTATGGAATTCATCGCCACAGAAGGCTGTGGGGGCCAGGTCATTGAGTATATTTCAGACTGAGATAGATAGGTTCTTGAGTATCAAGGGGATCAAGGGTTATGGGGAGAAGGTGGGAGAATGGGGTTAAGAAACTTATCAGCCATGACTGAATGGCGGAGCAGACCTGATGGCTGAATGGCCTAATGTCTGCTCCTCTGTCATATGGTCTAACTGCACCACCCAGGATAAGAAGTGCCCAATCCCCTGACTGATGGTTGTACATCTTCCTGACTGCAGTAGCCCTATGCCTGAACTGACACTATAGAACCAGGGGATCTGTTGTGATCCTGTAATCTCATTGTTGAGACATGGACCGTTGTCTAAGAATGCCCCAAGACAACATTTGTGGCCAAATATCTGGACTGGAAGGGAGTCTGCAGTTGACTTACTGTGCCAGGACCTCTGACTGAGTAGTACCTCCATGGTCTTTGGAAAGGACTAATCTCCCAAATGTTCAGATATTGATGCTTGCTTTCTGCACTTGCATTGCATTTGCCATGTAAACTGCTGGCAAATGGTGTAGGTGTGAGATTGACAGAGTACACTGCTTTATAGCATGATGCATGCATCCTTGACTGAGGACTGCTGACCGGCAAGGCAAATTGCCTGGTTGTGTGACTTTGTTAATTGGCAAGGAAAGATGAGGCATTGTAAGGCATGAATGATATGAGCATACAGGTAGGCACCAAGTGAGCAAGCACTATAAACACAAGGCAGCAGCCCCTGAGATGCAGCCTGATCCACTCCTTCAGCTAGGTGCCTATCCATGTCCGTAAAGGGAACCTGCAGCAGCCTTGTAGTGCTAGTTGTTGGCACCCCCTGCAATCAAAGCCAGATCTTCGCTTCCAATGTGCCTCGTGAATTTATTAGAGAGATGTCATGATGGCTGTGAGGGGTTGCCAAATGTCAGATGCCAGTGTCTTTGGCTGAGGGGTGCGTGCAGCTGGAGCCTCTAAGACATTCCCTGAGGTATTGTTTGGTCACGTGAAACATGAAGTTCTTTTAGAGCAAGCAAAGTCAAATTTGCCAGGTACTTGCTCTGATTTCCATGATGAGTTTTCTCAACTCGAGCTTCTTTGGTGTAATCGGCAAGATAGAAATCTGAATATTAATGAGGTGGTTTAGGCTGTTAACAAGGTAGCAATAATCCTCCATAATTGGCAATTCATTGCTGCTTAGCATGAAACTCATCATTAACAAACAAAGTGAGATGCTCCTGATGTCAAGATTTTCTTCTTTGGCTCTCTCATCAGATTCTGCCATAGGTCTTGCCATATCCCATGCCATTCAATTCCTTATAAAGTTTTACCCACTGTGACATTTATTTCTGGTTTTGGCAATTTGTTTACAATGGATTATTGCTAAAATCAGCATACACCATCCTACGAGTAGTCACATCTTCTGCCAGTATTTTCTATACGTTAAAATTATCTAATCTCTACTAACATTTTAACAATAAGTTATGATTTGGTGGTGCCCGTGTTGGACTGGGCTGGACAAAGTCAAAAATCACACAACACCTGATGAAGGAGCAGCGCTCCGAAAGCTAGTGCTTCCAAATAAACTAGTTGGACTATAACCTGGTGTTGTGTGATTTTTAACAATAAATTACTTAGTGATGTTTCCACATTTGTACAATATTTATACCAACCAGATTGCTTTCACATCAGACTCATCATAATTATTTTACCAATAATAATTATAGCATTTGTAAGTCATTTCTAACATTGAAAATTAATCAATATGCATGGAAAATAAATATAAATAAGTGATCTGTTCATATGCCTTGGTAAGATTCTAACATTTTTTATCATTAATGTCGATGTCAGGTTTGCACAGCAGCAAAGGTCTGAGTGTTAAATTAGTTTCTGTAATTTTACTAAAAAATAATTTTAATTGAATCAGTGAAATCTGTGGGACAACTAATGGCCTTTGTCACCTGAGTATGCCTGCAATTTATGTGAAAGCATAGGTTGCAAGTATATGGACAAAAGAAATCAGATAAAAACACTTACCAAAGAGCCAAATTGGCAGCCACTCCAAATCCATTATACACAATAATCAGATGGAGACCAAGGGCACTTCACTAGTTTTCAACCCTAGCATAAAACTCTGGATAATTTTCTGTGACAGGTCATGATAAAAGATAGGACTGTGTGTATGGATGCAGTATGCTTAATAACATCCATATAAATAAAATTACTTTCAGTTCTCTGACTGGAAAAGAATAGTTACATGTTCTCAATTTTCCTCTTTCTACCCGGACAGTTCGATTGTTGCTGACATATAATTATCTGTTGCTGGCAGAGCTTCAGTCACATGTTCAAGTAGCTATTCTTCATGGCTACCTTCAGCTATTTCTATTTTGGCATGCATCACTTGCAGAGGCAAAACTTGTGTACAATTTGCAGCAGACGTCACTGGGATAGTGACACAAGTGGAAGTTCTGGCTTATTTTTCTCTGCTCTAGCTCTGGCTGCCATTCTGGCTAAAATTAACGATTCATCATTGGCCAAGGATATAGTTCAAAGTCTTTCCTGTTTGTCTGGCTTTACCAGATGGCTTACTCATGCTTTACCCAGGAAACTATGGGACAGCAACAGTATATGTAGAGCCAATTTAGAGACCTCACACTAAATCCAAAATATTGAAAAGATGCTGCTTCCATTGTTACCTGCCTGGGAAAAGGATAGATAGAAGTTAGGAACAAATTATTACAGATGCTGTAATTGACTGAAAACAACAAATGTTGGAGATCACAGCAGGTCAGGCAGCAACCATGAAGAGAGAGCAAGCTAATGTTTCAGTCGAAATGACTCTAGTTTGATTAGATTAGATTAGATTACTTACAGCATGGAAACAGGCACTTTGGCCCAACAAGTCCACACTGACCCGCTGAAGCGCAACCCACCCTGACCCATTCCCCTACATTTACCCCTCCACCTAACACTACGGACAATTTAGCATGGCCAATTCACCTAACCTGCACATTTTTGGATTGTGGGAGGAAACCGGAGCACCCAGAGGAAACCCATGCAGACACGGGGAGAATGTGCAAACTCCACACAGAGAGTCGCCTGAGGCGGGAATTGAACCCAGGTCTCTGGCACTGTGACGCAACAGTGCTAACCACTGTGCCACCCACAAAATGCAAAGAGGCCCCAGTGAGGTGTTGTTCTTTAAAGATGACAGCATTTACAAGGAACACAATGCAGCATTTGTTACTACTTACTTTGTCGCATCATGAAATTACAAATAAACTGAAGGTTAAATTGTTCAGCCAACAATACATTTACATTGAGAAAGTAAGGAGCCATGGGTTACAGGGAAACTTGTCTGTCTGGATACGGAATTGGCTAGCCCATAGAAGACAGAGGGTGGTAGTAGATGGAAAGTATTCAGCCTGAAGCTTGGTGACCAGTGGTGGTCCACAGGGAGTTGTTCTTGGACCACTGCTCTTTGTGATTTTTATACATGATTCGGATGAGAAAGTGAAAGGGGGGTTAAGTTTGCCGATGACATGAAGTTTGGTGGAGTTGTGGATAGTGTGGAGGGCTTATATAGGTTGCAATGGGGCATTGACAGGATGCAAAGCTGGGCTGATAAATGGCAGATGGAGTTCAACTTGGAAAAATGCGAAGTCATTCACTTTGGAAGGTCGCATTTGAATGCAGAATACAGGGTTAAAGGCAGGATTCCTGGCAGTGTGGAGGAATAGAGGGGTCTTGGGGTCCATGTCAATAGATTCCTCAAAGTTGCCACCCAGGTTGAGAGGGTTGTTAAGAAGGCATATGGTATGTTGGCTTTCATTAACAGTGGGATTGAATTTAAGAGTCGCAAGGTTATGCTGTGGCTCTATAGAGTCCTGGTTAGACCACACTTGGAATATTGGGTTCAGTTCTGGTTACCTCATTATAGGAAGGATGCAGAAGTTTTAGGGAGGTGCAGAGGAGATTTATCAGGATGCTGCCCGGCTGGAGGGCATGTCTTATGAAGAGAGTTTGAGGGAGCTAGGGCATTTCTCATTGGAGTGAAGAAGGATGAAAGGTGACTTGATAGAGGTATATAAGATGGTGAGAGGCATAGACAGTTTCCATGACGGAAATGTCTATCATGAGGAGGCAAAATTTTAACATAATTGGAGGAGGTTTAGGGAAGATGTCAGAGGTAGGTTATTTACACAGAGAGTGATGGGTGCATGGAATGCACTACTAGAAGTGGTAATAGAGTCAGATACATTGGGAATATTTAATCGATTCTTGGATAGTCAAATGGAAGTTAGTACAATGAAGGGTACGTAGGCTAGTCTGATCTTAGAGTAGGATAAAAGACCAGCACCAGCATCTAGGGCAGAATGGCCTATACTGTTCTTTGTTGTGTTATAAAGCGGACAAGCTTTGTATTTTTCCTATCATGGTTGGTAACCAAAATGTATGGAAAGAAAAGCATTCTACATTTAATACTCAATGTCATTGATGCTGGGTGGCCTCTTAATATGCTGTTGGTGTAAGAGATGCTGGTCTTTCATTAGATGTCCACTGAGTTGTTTAGTGCATGGTCTAATGGAACTGGAATCAGACGTCACAGAACTATGGCTGCATGGTAGGTAGCCAATAAGAAGAGTTTGAGTAGATATGATAAGAAAGTTTTCTACTCCTCATGACAGAACTCCTAAAAATTCTAAGCAACTTGGATTTAGCCACAAATGGTGAGGTTAAGACCATTGAGTTTGATTCAGTTGTACTGCGGCAGTAGTCAAAGGGTTAAGGCCATAGTTTGTGTCTTATTAAAATCTCTCACCCAGTGGATCATGTCACAGAATTGACTAGACTTGTAGTCTGTGCATGCTGCCCCATCTGTGAAAGTACAGATAATCCTACAGATATTGTGAAAAGGAGAACCCATAGGATTTGGCTAAAACCATTAATCTCTTTGTGCCTTTCAGTATCAGTTTGATAACTCAAAGATCAGAAAAGCATAAATGATGAAGTGAAATTATAAAGGTTAGTTAGGTTATTTCTCTACACAATTTCTCTGACGGCATTAGTCGTTGGATTTTGCCACTGGAAAAAGTATAAAAGAAGAAGAACATACATTTATATATTTGTATAAATCTTCGAGGAGAAAGTGAGGACTGCAGATGCTGGAGATCAGAGCTGGAAATGTGTTGCTGGAAAAGCGCAGCAGGTCAGGCAGCATCCAAGGAGCAGGAGAATCGACGTTTCGGGCATAAGTCCTTCTTCATGGTGCATATTAGTGATGGAGGGAGTGAATGTTTGCCGATAAGTGCCAAACAAGGGGACTAATTTGGATGGGGTCAACCTTCTTAAGTGTTGTTGGAGCTGCACTCATCCAGGCAAATGGGGAATATTCGATCAATACCTGATGTCACAACAGCTGGGATTTTTGCAGCCAATTTTAACATAGCAAGGTCCCACAAACAGCAATGAAATAAACGATTACCATATATACTCGAGTAAAAATTAACCTCATGTAAACATCGACCCTCTATTTCTGGCCAAAAGCTGGAATTTTCCATACATCGCGTGTAAAAGTCAACCCTAGTTCTTCACACATAACAGATCAACATTTGTGAGTCAACATATTATCCTGTACATAAATGTTATGAAGAGGAAGTGAATTTCTTTTCTCATGCTATTATGTGTTTTGATGTACAATTCATGCCAACGTTAGGCTACAAATTTTTTAAGTTCATTATCGAATGAACAGAATAATTAGTATAATTAGTGTGATATAAAGTTTATCACACTATCTTTTTCTATATAACTGTTATGAAGATGTGGGTGTACTTTAAGAGAGTTAAAAGCAGCAGAACTACCGGACACAGCACCAAGTGTATTCAAAAAGGTAATAATGTCACACTGGGTCAAACCAGTCAATTAGTTTGTTGCTTTGAGACAAAAACAAATTTGAATTCAGCCAATCAGTTTAAATTATACTCAAAACATATCAAACACCAATCAAGTTTGAATTGAGTATACTGACAATCTTGACGGTCAATGACACAATCCGATGCTCTGGAGTATAAGATTGGGGAAAATTGAACAGTTGAGAGGAAAACTGCCATGATCTAGCATGTAAACAGCCTGGCTGAAAAAATAGCTCTCTTAAAAAGGCACCTTTTTGATCAATGACCTGCAAAGCAGAAATCCCTAACCAGAAGAAAAGAAGACACAGGAAGATCTGAAGACAAGAATCTACAGCTGCCTGGTTTTGAGATAAGAAGTGTTGTTTTGTAAGTCTTAATTGGTAGTTTTATCACACTAATATTATAGAAGGGAAGGTAAAAGATAGGTCAGAGAAAGAAATTGTAAATAATGGTTAGTTAATTATTCTCTGTTATACTTTAAGAAATAAAGTTGTTAATTTTTACTTTAAATAGTTCTTGGCCACTTGATTTTTACAGATTACTGCATGGGATAAATCTTTCCTGTGTTGCTGTTTTTAAATTAAGCGGGAGGGTTTACCCCATGTTGTAACAATAAGTTAGACCAATAAGCATTTACTTCACTATAATTACTGTATCCCTGATCTATAATAGAACAGTACAGCAGAGTACAGCCCTTCAGATCCTCGATATTGTGTCCTTTTGCCCTACTCTATATACTAACCTACATACCCTTCATTTTAACATCATCCCTGCAACTGTCCCTAATGTATCAGACTCTACCACTGCTGCTGGCAGTGCATTCCACGCACCCACCACTCTCTGTGTAAAGAACCAACATCTGACATCTCCCCAAACCTTCCTCCAATGACCTTAAAATTATGCCCCCTCGTGATACCCATTCTAATTTGACCCTCCAAAATGAATCACTTCACACTTTTCCAGGTTGACCTCCATCTGCCACGTATTAGCCCAACTCTGCATCCTGTCAATGCCCCATTGTAACCTATATAAGCCCTCCACACTATCCACAACTCCACTAACCTTCGTGTCATCGGCAAACTTACTAAGCCAACTTTCCATTTCCATCTAGGTTATTTATAAAAATCACAAAGAGCAGAGGTCCCAGAACTGACCCCTGCAGAACATCACTGGTCACCGAGCTCCAGGCTGAATACTTTCCATCTACTACCCACCCTCTGCCTTCTATGGGCCAGCCAATTTTGTATCCAAACAGCCTCCTTATCCCATGCCTCCTTACTTTCTGAATGAGCCTACCATGGAGAACCTCATCAAATGCCTTGCTAAAATCTATGTACACCACATCCACTGCTCTACTGTCTTCGATGTGTTTTGTCACATCTTCAAAGAATTCAATAAGGCTTGTGAGGCATGAACTGCCCCTCACAAAGCCATGCTGACTATCTCTAATCAAACTACGGTTTCCAAGTAATCATAAATCCTGTCTTTCAGAATCCTCTCCGATAATTTGCCCACCATAGACATAAGACTGACTCGTCTGTAATTCCCAGGATTATCCCTATCCCCTTTCTCGAAAAGGGAGTAACATGTGCCTTCCTCCAGTGGACCGTGAGGACGCAAAGATCATTCCTAAAGGCGCAGCAATCTCTTCCCTTGCTTCTGTTATAACCTTGGGTAAATCCCATCTGGCCCAGGGGACTTATCTGTCCTTATGTTTTTCAAAATTTCCAGCACATCCTCCTTCTTAACATGAACCTTTTCGAACATATCAGCCTGTTTCACCCTGTACTCACAAACAACAAGGTCCCTCTCACTAGTGAATGCTGAAGCAATATATTCATCAAGGACATCCCCTACCTGCTCCAAGTCAGGCACAAGTTTGTTCCACTATCCCTGATCGGACCTACCCTCATATAAGTGTAGAATGCCTTCAGGCTTTCTTTAATCCTACCCACCAAGGTTTATGCATGCCCCCTTCTAGATTTCCTAAGTTAATTCTTCAGTTCCTTCCTGGCTATTTTGTAACCCTTTAGAGCCCTGTCTGATCCTTGTTTCCTCAACCTTAAATAAGCTTCCTTCTTCCTCTTGTCATCCAAGGTTCTTCCAACCTACCATCCCCTCCTTGCCTCAGTGGAATAAACTAAAAAGCACTCACAGCAAGTGCTCCCTAAACAATCTCCACATTTCTGCCATGCATTTCCCAGAAAATATCTGGTTCCAATTTATGCTCCACAGTTCTTGCCTGAAAGCATTATAAATTCCCCCTCCCCCAATCCCTCTCCACAACTATGGTAAAGGTCAGGGAGTTGTGATCACTATCATCGAAATACTCTCCCACCGAGAGATCTGACACCTGACCTGGTTCATTGCCGAGCACCAAGTCCAAAATGGCCTCCCTCCTAGTGGGCCTATGTACATATTGAGTCAGGAATCCTTCCTGGACACACCTGACAAAATTAGCTCCATCCAAACTATTTGCATTAATGAGACTCCAATCGATATTCAAAACGTTGAAGCTATTTCACCCATGACAACAACCCTGTTACTTCTGCACCTTTCCAAAGTCTGTCTCCCAATCTGCTCCTCTGTGTCTCTGTTGTTATTGGGAGATCTGTAGAAAACTCCCAATAAAGTGACTCCTCCTTTCCTGTTTCTGACTTCCACCGATACTGACTCTATAGACAAATCCTCCTTGACGACCTCCCTTTCTGCAGCTGTGATAACAATGATTAGCAATGCCACTCTCCCACCTCCTTTACCTCCCTCCCTATTCCTTTTGAAATCCCAGAACATCCAACAATGTTCCTGCCTCTGTAATATCCAAGTCTCTGTAATGGCCACAATATCACAGGACCAAGTACTGAACTATGCTCTAAGTTCATCACCCTTATTCCTGATACTTCTTGCATGAAAATAGACACTGTTCAACCCATCACACTGACTGCAACTTTGCCCTATCAACAGTTTATCCTTCCTCACAGACACTCTGCACACTGGACCTGCCTGTTCACCAACTACCCCATCCTCTGATCCATAGCTCCAGTTCCCATCCCCCTGCCAAACTAGTATAAATCCTCCCAAAGAGCTCCAGCAATCCTCCCATCCAGGATATCGGTGACCCTCCAGTTCAGATGTAACCCGTCTTCCTTGTACAGGTCCCACCTTCCCCAGAAGGTATCCCAATAATCCACATATCTGAAGCCCTCCCTCCTTCACCAGTCCTACAGCCATGTTATCAGCTGCACTCACTCTTTGCTCCTAGCTTCCCTAGCCCGTGGCACTGGTAGCAATCCTGAGATTACTACTGTGCTTGACCTGCCTTTTAGCTTGCAATCTAACTTCCTATATTCACTTTTCAGATCCTCATTCCCTTTCCTAGCTATGTCACTGGTACCGATATGTACCATGACTTCTGGGTGCTCACCCTTCCCCTTAAGAATCCTGTAGACCTGAACAGAGACATCCCTGACCCTGGTACTGGGGAGGCAGCACACTAACCAGGAGTCTCTTTCACAACCACAGAATCTCTTGTCTGTTCCTCTAACCATTGAATCTCCTATCACCATCACTTCCCTGGTATGTCACCCCACCCACCGCTCCCCGCACCCCCCCCCCCCCCCCCCCCCCCCCCCAGCAAAAGTATCCAAAGCCGTATACTTATTATTGAGTGGAATGGCTACAAGGGATCCCTGCCCTGACTGCCTTTTCCCTTTCCCTCTCCTGACGGTCACCCAGCTACCTTTATCCTGTAACTTAGGTGTGACTACCTCCCTATAACTCCTGTCTATCATCCCCTCAGCCTCCTGAATGATCCAAAGTTCATCCAGCCCCAGTTCCCTAATGGTCTGTGAGGAGCTGGAGTTGGGCGCACTTCTCGCAGGTGAAGTCAGCAGGGAAACCAGTGGTGACCCTTACCTCCCACATCCTGCAAGAGGAGCATGCAACTGCCCCGGCTTCCATTTCGTCTGCTCTAAATTGCCAAAAGAGATTGTAAAATCCTTACCTTACCACCCTCCACACACAGACTCCTTTCTTGGTTAGAGCAGGGAGACGGGTGAGACAGGATTCTTAAGGGGAAGGGTGAGCACCCAGAAGTCATGGTACATATCGGTACCAGTGACATAGCTAGGAAAGGGAATGAGGATCTGAAAAGTGTGTAGTGTTTCAGGTTTAGCTACTGCCTGAATATATTAGTACCGCAGTCCCTGTGTCCGCTTCTGCTCCTGTTCAGTCTTTGGTCCTTCGACTCACAAGATAAGTATTTTATATTCAAATCTATCTTCCCAACTGCCCCCCGGCTCCTTGATCAATTGGATGTGCAGCTGTTGGTGATTTCTCACCACTACAATGATTGGCGAGACTGTAAGTTTGGTAAGTTTTTTATCAGAAATAAAAGTTTAAAATGTTAGCTTGAAAAATGAAAACAATGGTAGATGAGAGAAAACGAAGGGAAATGGAAGAATTTGGCGCAAAAGTTTAAGATGTGTCAGAGTCAGGTGACAACTTCCCTTTGTGTGCAGTTGGGGTTCTGCTAATGACATGGTATGTTGGACTGTAACATGCATTTCAGTCCCTCAAAAGTAGTATCCCTGTAATAGTTGACTCCATAAATTTAACTTCAAAAAAACTGATTTTTGTACGAGTATATACAGTAGATATTATTACTATCACTTAATGAATAAATGCTAGCTGACTTTTTCTTCTCATTTCCTCTCCTGAAAATACAAACTCATCCTTGAGAACAATCCCATGAAATTCTGACAAGCTTTCTGACGCCTTACCAGAATGTTAATTCTATCATTTAGATGTTTTACTAAATAGTGTTGAATCTGCTAAGGTGTAGTCTCTCTCAGGTACAAATCTGGGTATGCAGCAAAGTGAGGTTGAATAGATGACTAGGGATGGGGGGATATTCAGCAACTCAGACATTGATACAAGGGAGAAACAAGCTAACATTTCAGGTAAGTAACTTTTCTTTGATGACAGAACAAACACCTGATCATAAATCTTTAACTGAAATATTAACTCTCTTTCTCCAGAGATGTTGCTAGACCTGCTGAGTATTTCCAGTGTGTTCTTTTGTGCATTCCACATTTTGCTTTATTTCACAGAGATGAGGAAGATTCGGCATGCATTTTGACTGAGGACTGATTTGGAGGATTATGTGCATGATTGAGTTAGAGGAAAGGAGGTTACATGTGGTTTGGGGTGGCACGGTGGCACAGTGGTTAGCACTGCTACCTCACAGCATCAATTCCTGCCTCAGGCAACTGTCTGTGTGGAGTTTGCACATTCTCCCCGGGTCTGCTTGAGTTTCCTCAGGGTGCTCCGGTTTCCTCCCACAGTCCAAAGATGTGCAGGTTAGGTGAATCGGCCACACTAAATTGCCCGTAGTGTTAGGTGAAGGGGTAAACGTAGGGGAATGAGTCTGGGTGGGTTGCTCTTCGGAGGGTCGGTGTGGACTTGTTGGGCCGAAGGGCCTGTTTTCACACTATAGGGAATCTAATCTAATCTAATCATGTACTAACGTGTTCTCAGTTCTTTGGACAGTGCTAATTTTGTCTTTTTTTTTGAGGTTGATCAACTTGTGTTCTTCTGCATTTCTGATGATTATTCATTGGTATAGTATTTCTTTGCTTTGTATGGGGAAGAGAGACATTATCAAAATTCTGTTTCCGAATAATGTTGTTCCTTTAATAAAAGCAAAATACTGTGGATGCTTAAAATCTGAAACAAACAGGCAGAGTGATAGAGAAATTCAGCAAGTCTGATAGCATCTGTGGAGACAGAAACAGAATCTGGTATGACTTCAAATCTGAAAAGTGTTGGAATTTTTTAAAATATAATTTTGACAGTGGTGGAGGAGGAGCAAGAGGATAGATGGTATAGAGACCCAGTTCAAAAGGTTGTTAATAATGATGGAAGAGAAAAAGTGATACAAAATGAGTAAATTAAGGTGTGAAAGGGAGAGAAAAGTAAACAAGACAAGGTTGTGAGGGGAGGAGATGGAGAATATAAGTAAAACAGCAAAAAGAAGAACAGACATAGTGCAGTAGTTTTGTTAGCTTAGTTTCATTCAAAGGGTCTTCCTTTTACCTGTTCCTTATCTTTCTTTTGTTCAATTTAGTGAATTCTCAGCTGTATTATTCTATCCTCTAAAAGTCATTGTTCATGTAGAATAGAATATAAATCGGGGAGGTGACAGCCTAGACACATTACTGCTGGATTGTTTATCCAGAGATTGACATTCTGGGGACCTGGGTTCGAGCCCACGTCGGCAGATGGTAAAATCTGAATTCAATAAGAATCGCAAATTAAGGATCTAATGATGACCGTGAATCAATTGCCATTTGTCAGGAAAAACCCATCTGGTTCACTGATGTCCTTTAGGGAAGGAAACTGCCATCCTTACCTGGTCTGGCCTAAATCCAGACCCACAGCAATGTGGCTGACTCTTAAGTGCCCCTCTGGGCAATTAGAGATGGGAAATAAATGCTGGTCTAACTGGTAGCACCCTCATCCCACGAATGAGTAAAAGAAATAAGTTGTTTATTGGTAATACAGAATTTGTGAAATGTTGTAATGAGTGCAAGATGAAAAACTTCAACAAAATGTCCTTCCTTATGCCACATTACAGTTTATAAAAGGTCCTTTGCCTGATTCAGAGAGTTTCTGCCTGTAAAAATTACAATGACAGCAGAAATACTGTCATTGGGCTAAGCAGTAGAAAAATAAAACATAAATCATGTTCTAGATAATTATTCAATGATTTGTGCTAGAATGTGTGCACATGTATGAGTGGTTGTTGTGATCAGGAGCACACCTGGTTGTGCTATCCAGTAATTGAGAACTACTGCAAGTGGAGGATCAGGATCCCAAACTCACTTTAATTATGTCTGAATCAGATGATCTCAGATATTCATGGCATCCTGAGGAGATTTTGAGCACTGTGCTGTGCTGGGCCTGATTACTTCTGTGTTCAGCAAAGCACCTAAGCATATAGCACCTTCTTCCTTCACCATCTCTCCCTCTAATTAGCTATGTCCTTCCAGCGCTTCACTGTCCTCATCCAAATCTCTTTAGAGGTTGTTATGCACACCAAAGCACATTAGTGATAAATCTAACACCTGGCCGGGTTCATTCCCCAGTACCAAACCTAATATGGCCTTGCCCCTTGTTGGCCTGTCAACATACTGTGTCAGGAAACCATCCTGCACACACTGGACAAAAAATAACCCATCTAAAGTACTTGAACTATAGTAGTCCCAGTCAATATTTGGAAAGTTAAAGTCCCCCACAACAACTACCCTGTCACTTTTGCTCCTATCCAGAATTATCTTTGCTATCCTAACCTCTACATCTCTGGTACTATTCGGAAGCCGATAGAAAACTCCCAAAAGGGGGACCTCTCCTTTCCTGTTTCTAATCTCAGCCCATACTACCTCAGTAGACAAGTCCTCAAGCATCCTTTCTGCCACTCTACTACTGTCCTTGACTAACAATGCCACACATCTTTTACCATCTTCTCTGTTCTTGCTGAAACATCTAAATTCCGGAACCTGCAACAACCATTCCTGTCCCTGCTCCATCCATGTCTCCGAAATGGCCACAACATCGAAGTCCCAGATACCAACCCATGCTGCAAGTTCACCCACCTTATTCTGGATGCTCCTGGCGTTTAAGTAGACACACTTCAAACCAACCTCTTGTTTGCCGGTGCCCTCTTGTGATCTTGAAATCTTAGTTCTGACTTCACTACGCTCAACTTCACGTATACTCAAACTTCAATTTAGGTTCCCATTCCCCTGCTGAATTAGTGTAAACCCACCCAAAGAGCATTAGCAAATGTTCCCCCAAGGATATTAGTATACCTCTGGTTCAGATGAAGACCATCCTGCTTATAGAGATCCCACCTACCCCAGAAAGAGCCCCAGTTATCCAAAACCTTCCCTCCTGTACCATCCCTGTAGCCACGTGTTCAAGTCCTCTCTCTCCCTATTCCTTGCCTCGTTAGCATGTGGCACGGGCAACAAACCAGAGATAACAACTCTGTTTGTTCTAGCTCTAAGCTTCCACCCTGGCTCCCTGAATTTCTGCCTTAAATTCCCATCTCTCTTCCTACCTATGTCGTCGGTGCCTATGTGGACCACGACTTGGGGCTGCTCCCCCTCCCCTTGAGGATCCTGAAAACACAATCCGAAACATCATGAACCCTGGCACCTGAGAGGCAACATACCAACCATGAGTCTCTCTTGTTCCCACAGAACCTCCTATCAATCCCCCTAACTATGGAGTCCCCAATGACTAATGCTCTGCTCCACTTCCCCCTTTCCTTCTGAGCAACAGGGTTAGACTCTGTGCAAGAAACCTCTACCACATGGCTCACCCCTGGTAAGTACACACCACCTCCCCCCACCCCCCAACAGTATCCAAAACTGTATTCTTGCGGTTGAGGGGAACAGCCACAGGGGATCCCGATACTGCCTGCCAGTTCCCTTTTCGTCCCCTGATGGTAACCCATCTACCCTTTTCTTGTACCTGAGGTGTGACTACCTCTCTGTAACTCCTCTCTATTACCCCCTCCGCCCGCCAAATGATCCGAAGTTCATACAGCTCCAACTCCAGTTCCCTCACGCGGTTTTTGAGGAGCTGGAGTTGGATGCACTTCCCGCAGATACAGACAGCAGGGATACTAGTGATGACCCCCACCTCCCACATTCTGCAGGAGGAACATTTAACTGCCCTAACTCCCATTCCCACTGTTCTAAATTCCCAGCAAGACTACTGAAAAACTAAAACAAGAAGAGACCCGTCACCTGACCAAGCTAGCGCACAGAACCTTTATTTTTCGGTTAGTGGAGGAGGACGGGTGGGCAACACCAAGTGCTGCGGAAAAAAATGAAGAACGCTGAACTTCCGAAGTAAGGTTTTATATCTCTGAAAATTTACCTTCCCATCAGGCCTCTGATCCTCACTATCACTCCTCTCACTCCAACTGCCACTGAAAGAATGCAAGACCTGGGCCTCCTCCACCACCAAATCCAAGCTACCTGACAACTGGAGGAAGAACGCCTCACCGTCTGCCTTGGGACCCTTCATCAACATCGACTTCACCAGTTTCCATATCTCCCCTCCCCCCATCTCATCCCAGATCCAACACTCCAACTCAACACTGCCCTCTTGACCTGTCCTACCTGTTCATTTTCCTTCCCACCTATCCATTCCACTCTCCCCAATAACGTATCACTATTACCAACTCACCCACCTGCATCCACATATCGCCTTACAAGGTATTTCCCCCAGTACCACCCCCATTCCCCTTATCTCTCAGCCCCTTCCCCCTCCCCATTCCTAATGAAGGGCTTGTGCCTGAAACGTCAACTCTCCTGCCCCTCAGATACTGCCTGACCTGTTGGACTTTTCCAGCACCAAGCTTTTCAACTCTGACTCTTTTTGCTGGAAGTCAGGAACAGGAAAGGAGCAGTCACTTTACTGAGTGTTTTCTATAGACCCCCCCAATAGCAGCAGAGAGATGGAAGAACATATTGGATAGCAGATCTTGGAAAGGTGCAGGTGTAACAGAGTTGGTGTTATGGGTGAATTCAACTCAATATTGATTGGAACCACCTTAGTGCAGATGTCTGGATGGAGCTGATTTTGTCACATGTTTCCACGAAGGATTCCTGGACTCAATATGCAGATAGGCCAACTAGGGAGACGCCAAATTGGATTTGGTGCTAAGCAATGAACCATGCCAGGTGTCAGATCTTTCGGTGGGAGAGCATTTCAGTGACAGTGACCACAACTGCCTCACCTTTACCATAACCATGGAGAGGGATAGGAGCAGACAGTATGGGAAGGTATTTAATTGGGGGAGGGGAAATTATATTGTTATTAGACAGAAGCTGTGGAGCATAAGTTGGGAACAATTGTTCTACCGGAAATGCACAACAGAAATATGGAGGCTGTTTAAGGAGCATTTGTTGCAAGTGTTGGATAACGTTGTCCCAGGCAAGGATTGGGAAGGTGAAGGAGCCTTGGATGATAAAAGAAGAGGAGCTTCTCATTAAGAGGAAGAAGGAAGCTTACTTAAGGTTGAGAAAGAAAGTATCTGGTACAGCTTTAGAGGGTCACAGGGTTGCCAGGAAAGAACTCAAAACTGGACTGAGGAGAGCTTAGAGGGGGAAGGAGAAAGCCATGGCAGGAAGGATTAGGGAAAACTCAAAGGTATTCTGCACTTACATGAGGAATAAGAGAATAATCAGAGAGAGGGTCGGGCTGATCAGATATCGTGGAGGGAATTTGTGTCTGTAGTCTGAAGAGGTAGGGGACGACCTAAATGAGATTTTTGCTTTAGTATTCACTAGAGAGAGGGACCTTGTTGATAATGAGAACACCGTGGACCAGATTAATAGGCTTGAACAGATGGATATTAAGGAAGTGGATGTGCTGGAAATTCTGGGATGCATCAAGATAGATAAATCCCCAGAGCTGGACCAGATCTATCCAAGGTTACAATGGGAAGTGAGGAATGAGATTGCTGTGTCTCTGGCAATGACCTTTGCATCTTCACTCTCCATGAAAGTAGTGCCGGATGATTGGAGGGAGGTGAACATTGCTCCTCTCTTCAAGAAAGGGAATAGGGAAATTCCTGGGAATTACAGACCAGTCAGTCTTACGTCTGTGGTAAGCAAGGTACTGGAGCATTCTGAGAGATAGGATTTATGACAATTTGGAAAAACATAGCTTGATTAAAGACAGTCAGCATGGCTTTGTGAGGGACAGGTCATGCCCCACAAGCCTTTCTGAATTCTTTGAGGATGTGACGAGACAGGTCAATGAAGGTCGAGCAGTGGATGTGGTTTATGTGGATTTCAGTAAGGCACTTGATAAGGTTCCCCATGGTAGACTCATTCAGAAAATTAGGAGGTATGGGATACAGGGAAATTTGGCTGTCTGGATACAGAATTGGCTGACCCAAAGAAGACAGTGAGTGGTATTGACTGGTGACCAGTGGTGTTCCACAGGGATCTGTTCTGGGACCTATGCTCTTTGTAGTTTTTATAAATGACTTGGATGAAGAAGTGGAAGGGTGGGTTAGTAAGTTTGATGATTACACTAAGTTTGGAGGTATTGTAGATAGTGTCGACAACTGTTTCAGGTAACAACAAGACATTGACAGGATGCAGAGTTGGGCTGAGAAGTGGCAGATGGAGTTCAACCTGGATAAATGTGAAGTGATTCATTTTAGAAGGTTGAATTTGAATGCTGAATACTGGGTTAAAGACAGGATTCTTGGCAGTGTGGAGGAACAGTGGGATCTTAGGATCCACGTACATAGATCCCTCAAAGTCGCTACACAAGTTGATAAGGTTGTTACAAGGCGTATGGTGTGTTGGCTTTCATTAACAGGGGAATTGAGTTTAAGAGCCATGATGTTTTGCTGCAGCTCTATAAAACCCTGGTTAGATCACACGTGGAATATTGTGTCCAATTCAGGTCACCTCATTGTACGATGTAGATACTTTAGAGAGGGTCAGAGGCAATTTACCAGGATGCTGCCTGGATTGGAGAGCTTGTCTTATGAAGAGAGCTGGATTGAGCTAGGGCTTATTGCACTGGAGAGAAGAAGGAAGAGAGGTAACTTGATAGAGGTGTACAAGGTAAGGAGAGGCATAGATAGAGTAGATAGCCAGAGACTTTTCCCCAGGGTAGAAATGGCTGTCATGAGGGGTCATAATTTTAAGGTGATTGCAGGAAGGTATAGGAGAAATGTCAGAGTTAGGTTCTTTACACAGAGTATGGTGGGTGGGTGGAATACGCTGCCAGCAGTGGTAGTAGAGTCAGAGACGTTAAGGACATTTAAGCAACTGCTGCTAGAAGGAGCAGATTTTTTAAAATTCAGGAGCCCTTTTTTTTGTAATCAACATGCAGAGGTCCAACAAGGGATGGTGCAGTGCTGCTGCAGTTGCAGTGATTTATATTTTAACATTTAATGCTGGAGATCACAGCAGGTCAGTCGGCATCCATAGAGAGAAAGCACGCTAATGTTTTGGGTCAAGATGATTCCAGTACAGATTCCAGCACCTGCAGTAATTTGTTCCTATTGTACATTTCAAGTTTGAAATGGAAAAGGAAAAAGATGGTATGCAAAAGCAAAGGGTGTGTGTATGTGATTATGTGTTTGTGTGTGTAGGTTCACCAACGTTCATTTATGAACAACAGGTTCAATACAAAAGAAGCAAAGCAATGGAGGCTCCAGTGGTGTGTAGAAAGTGCAGGGGTAAACGTAAGAAAGCAATGAGGAGGACAGGGAGTTTGGCATGAAAACACATTGCTGGGTCAGATTAGGGAAAATCCAACATATTCTATAAATGTATTAAGGAGAAGAAGATAACCAGGGAAAGGGCAGGGTTCTTTAAGCACCAAGGGGGAAAGCTGTGCAAGGAGCTGGAGAATGTTGGTGGGTGTTGAATGAGTACTTCATGTCTGTCTTCACTTTTGAGAAATAAGGTGTTGGTATAGAATTCAGGAAGAGGGATTGTGAGGTTCTTCAGCAGTCTGATAGCGGGACTGTGGAAGTATTAGAGATTTTGGCAGGCTTAAAAGTGGACAAATCCCCAGTTATGAATGACTTTCATACCAGGCTGTTGTAGGAGACAAGAGGAAATTATACAGGCTATAGCCCAAATTTCTAATTCTTCTCTGGTCACAGGGAACTGCAGAAGACTGGAGAACAACTGATGTGGTTCCACTTTTCAAAAAGGATGGTAGAGATAATTGAGGCAGTTACTAAAACAGTTAGTCTCATATCAGTGATAGGGAAACTACAGTCAGTTCTTCTATAACATGCTAGTTCTGTTCTGGTGCAATCTCATTTAATAAGAAAATCATGTAATAATAGCACCATTTTGAAGTAAGGGGGTCAAAATCACGTTATAACCAGTGAAGAATTTAAAAGGTTATGCTTTAGAAACAGTGCCCCCAATTAATCAATCACGTTATAGCAAATTCACATTAACAGAATGCACATTATAGCAGAACGACCTGTATTAGAGGAAATTCTAAAGCAAAGTATTAATCTCCACTTGAACAGGCAAGAATTGTTCAAAAATAGTCAACATAACTTTGTCAGAGGGAAGTCATATCTATCAAATTTGAACAAATTGTTTTGAGGAGTTGACCAGGTGTATAGACGAGGGTTGTGCAGTTGATATGGTTGCTATGAATTTCACCAAAGTCTTGGTAAAGGTCTCATATGGCAAACTGATAAAGAAGGTAAAAGCACATGACATCCAGGGTAGCTTGGCAAGATGGATCCAAAATTGGCTTTGTGGTAGGAGATACAAGGTGGTGGTAGAAGGTGTGAGTGTGGAGGCCAGTATCTGGTGGTGTATCACAGGGATTATAGGAATCAAGCAGAGGAATAGGCAATTCAGGCCCTCAAGCCTGCTCTGCTATTTAATACGATCATGGTTAATCTCCTCTTGGCCTCATCTCCAAATTCCTGCCTGCCCTCCATATCTTGCTCTGTGATCCTGATGAATGGTCCTGCCCAAAACTTTGACTGTCCTGCTCTACTGATGCTGCTTGACCTACTGTGCTTTTCCACCTCCATATTTTATCAACTCTGCCCTCCATATCCTTCAACCTATTACTAATTAAACATTTATTTATCTTCTTAAATTTATTCAATGTCCCAACATCCACTACACTCTGCGGTAGTGAATTCCAGATTCACGATCCTTCGAGAGAAGTAATTTCTCTTCTTCTGTGTTTTAAATTTGTTACCTCATGTTCTAAACCTATGACCTGTCATTCTGACTTGCTCCACATGAGAAACATCCTCTTTACATTGACTTTGTCAATTACCTTTAAAATATTGTAGACCTCATTAGATCTCCACTCATTCTTCAAAATTCCAAAGAATATAAGCTTAAACTGCTCAATCTTTTCACAAGATAAACCCCTCATTCTGGAATTAATCTAGTAAACCTCTTCTGAACTGCCTCCAAAGCAAGTGCATCCTCCTTGAGTAAGGTGACCAAAGTTGTATGTAATTCTCCAGGTGCTTGTATAGTTGTAGCGACACTTCCCTACTTATATATTCTATTCCTTTCCTAGTTTTCTGCCATTCATGCATGAGGACTCCTAAACCCCTCTGTACTGAAACACTCTTAAGTTTCTCTTCATTTAGAAAATAAGTTGTTTTTGATTCCTCTGGCCAAAGTGGATAACTTCACACTTATGCACATTAAACTTTATTCGTCAATTTTGGCAAATTCACCTAACCTCCCCATATCCATTCATAAATTTCCTATTTCTTCATTGCAAGTTACTTTTCCATTTATTTTAGTATGATCTGCAAATTTGGATATAATACTTTCTATGCCTGCATCCAAGTCATTAATATAGATTGCAAATAGTTGATCAAACCCTGTGGTACCCATACAGTTGCATTTTACCAACTAGAAAAAGAATTCCGTTATCCCAACTCTCTGCTACCTATTGGTTAGTCAATCCTCCACCCAAGCTAATGAATTACCTCAAACTCCATTGGTCTTACCTTGTGTATGAACCTTTTCTGCACCATTCTATCAAATGCCTTCTGGAAGTCGAGATGTACTACATCTATGTCGACTACTACTATCTAGTTAGATCTTTTAAGAACTCTAGCAGATTAGTCAAACATGATTTACCCTTCAGAAAACTATACTTGCTTGTGTGGATCATGTTTTGGCTTTCCAAATGTCCTGTCATTGCTGTCTTAATAATGGATCCTAACAATTTCCCAAAGACATATATTAAACTCACGAGTCTTTAGTTTCCTACTTCCTACATCTCTCTCTCTTTGAATAAGGGCATTATATGAGCATTTTTCCAATATGTTGCAATCTTTCCTTCATTCAGGGAATTGTGGAATATTATAACGAAGAGATCCATCACCCCTTTAAAACTCAGGAGTGTCGGGCCAGACCCTGGGACTTGTCTACCTTAAAACTTAATAGGTTGCTCAGTACGTTTTCCCTAGTGATGATGATTGTTCTATGTCCCTCCCTTTCTATAACTATTGGGATGGTGTTTGTGTCCTCCACTGTGAAAACTGAAGCATAACAGTGATTTAGTGACTCTGCCATTTCTGTGTTCCCCACTATTAACTCCCCAGTCTCATGCTCCAAGGGACATTTCTCATTCCTTTTATGTACTAATAGAAGCTTTTGCTATCCATTTTGTAATATTTTGTGCTAGCTTTCTTTCAGAATTTCCTTTTCTCTTTTTATTACGGTTTTAGTAATCTTTTGTCGATCTTTTCAAGTTTCCTAATCTTCCAGCCTGTCACTCAACTTTGCAGTACAATATGCCTTAGTTTTTGACTTTATATTAAACTTCCTTGCTTAGCAATGGATGATTTTTTCCTCTTACAATCTTTCTTCCTTTCTGGAGTAGATTTTAGTTAGGAGCAATGAAGTATCTCCTCTGCCTCTGCTCATCTGCTGTCCTACTGTTTAGTCTTCCTGCTCAGTTCACTTGTGCCAAATCTGTCCTCATTCTTATGTAATTACCTTTATTTAACACCAAAACACTAACGTAGGACTCTAGTTTCTCACCTTCCAATTAAAGTTGAAATTCTAACATTCTTTGATTAAACTTCCCTGGAGGATCCTTTACTGTGAGGTCATCAATCAATCTAACTTCATTACACATACCAAATCCAGCATAGAACATAGACCATAGACCATTACACTGCAGTACAGGCCCTTTGGCCCTTGATGTTACACTGACTTGTGGAACCAATCTGAAGCTCATCTAACCTACACTATTCCATTCTCATCTAGACGTCTATCCAATGACCATTGAAATGCCCTTAAAGTTGGCGAGTCTACTACAGTTGCAGGCAGTGTGTTCCACGCCCCTACTATTCTCTGAGTAAAAAAACTACCTCTGACATCTGTCTATATGCATCTCCCCCTCAATTTGAAGCTATGACCTCTTGTGCTATCCATCACCATCTGAGGAAAAAGGCTCTCACTGTCCATCTTATCTAACCCTCTGATTATCTTATATGTCTCAATTAAGTCACCTCTCAACCTTCTTCTCTCTAACGAAAACAGCCTCAAGTACCTCCGCCCTTCCTCATAAGACCTTCCCTCCATACCAGGCAACATCCTGGGAAATCTCCTCCTAACCCTCTCCAAAGCTTCCACATCCTTCCTATAATGCGGTGACCAAAACTGTACACAATACTCCAAATGTGGTCACACCAGAGTTTTGTACAGCTACAGCATGAACTTGTGGCTCTGCAACTCAATCTCTCTACCAATGCCATATGCCTACTTAACAACCCTATCAACCTGGGTAGCAACTTTCAGGGATCTATATACATGGACACCGTGATCTAACTGCTCATCTACAATACCAAGAATCTTACCATTAGCCTAGTACTCTTTATTTCTGTTGCTCCTTCCCAAGTGAATCACCTCACACTTTTCTGCATTAAACGCCATTTGTCATTTCTCAGCCCAGCTCTGCAACTTATCTATGTCCCTCTGTAATCTGCAACATCCTTCAGCACTATCCACAACTCCACCAACCTTAGTGTCATTGCAAATCTACTAAGCCATCCTTCTACACCCTCATCCAGGTCATTTATTAAAATGACAAAAAGCAGTGGCCCCAAAACAGATCCTTTCAGTACACTGGATAAAAGCAAATCCAGTGATTTGTTGCTACCCAGGTTGATAGGGCTGTTAAGATGGCATATGGCATTGGTAGAGAGATTGCTTCTGGAGCCATGACTCACCTTCTCTCAGCCTAGTATAAATACCTCCCTATTTCTCCTTTTTTTTTAAGCTTTGACAAAGGGTCAGTTAGACTCGAAACGTCAGCTCTTTTCTCTCCCTACAGATGCTGCAATACTTGCTGAGATTTTCCAACATTTTCTCTTTTTTGGTTCTTTGCAGTACACCATGGTCAGAATTCTTTGATGAAGTTACGAGCAGTTTAGACCAAGGACAGCCAATGGATGTTGTCTACCAGGACTTCAAAAAGGCCTTGACAAGGTGCTGCACAGGAGGCTTTTGAGTAGGATAAGGGCCCATGATATTAGAGGCAAGATACTAGCATGGATAGAAGATTAGCTTTCTTGCAGAAAGCAGCAAGTGGGGATAAAGGGATCCTTCTCAGGATGGCAGCCGATGTTCTGTAAGGCTGAGTGTTGAGACCATAACTTTTCATTTCATACATTAATAATCGAGATGAAGGAACTGAAGACATTCTTAGTTTGCAGATGGTACAAAGATAGGTTGAGGGGCAGGTAGTAATGAGGATGCAGGGAAGCTGCAGAAGGATTTGGACAGGTTAGGACAGTGGGCAACAAAGTGGCAGATGGAATACAATGTGGGAAAGTGTGAGGTCATGCACTTTGGTAGGAAGAATAGAGGCATGGACTCTCCTAAATGGGGAGAGAATTCAGAATCTGAACTGCAAAGGGATTTCGGAATCCTAGTCCAGGATTCTCTTAAGGTAAACTTGTAGGTTGAGTCGGTATTTAGGAAGGCAAATACTATGTTGGCATTTATTTCAAGAGGACTACAACATGAAAGCAAGGATGTACTTCTGAGGCTTTAGAAGGCTCTGATCAGAACACATTAAGAGTATTGTGAGCAATTTTGGGTCCCATACTTCAGAAACAATGTACTAGCTCTGGAGCACGTCTAGAGGAGGTTTGCAAGAATGATCCCAGGAATGAAAGGCTTTAACATATGAGAACGTTTGAGGACTCTAGGTTTATACTTGACGGAGTTTATAAGGATATGGGGAATCTAACTGAAACTTACAGAATACTGAATGCCCTGGACAGAGTAGATGTTGGGAAGATGTTTCCATTGATAGGAGAGGCTAGACCCGAGGAGAAAGTGAGGACTGCAGATGCTGTAGATCAGAGCCGAAAAATGTGTTGCCGAAAAAACGCAGCAGGTCAAACAGCATCCAAGGAGCAGGAGAATCGACGCCCCGGGCATAAGCCCTTCCTTTCCTGAGACAATTTTCTATCCATACTGGTATGTTATCGCTTACATCACAAGCTTTTAATTTCCACAATAACCTTCGATGTGGCATCTTATCAAATACTTTCTGGAAATCTTAAGTACAGTACATCCACTCGTTCCCCTTATCAACAGCACATGTTACTTCTTTAAAGGACTCCAAAAAGTTAGTGAAGCATAATTTCCCTTGCACAGAACCATGTTTGCTTTGCTTGATTATCTTGAATTTTTTCCAAGTGTCCTGTTATGGTGACTTTAAGAATAGCTTCGAACATCTTCCCTATAACAGGTGATAAACTAACTAGCGTGTAGTTCTCACTTTCTGTCTCTGTTTTTTGAAAAATGGAGTTTCATTCACTACTTTTCAATCTAATGGAACCCTTCTCAAATCTAGGGAATTTTGGATTAAAACCAACGCATGAACTATCTCACTGGCCACTTCATTTAAAACTTCATGGAAGAGTCCATCAGAACCCAGGAACATATCAGCCTGGCGTGCTAGCAATTTGCTTAGTACCACTTCCCTGGTGATTGTAATTTTCCTGAGTTCTTCATTGCCTTCCATTTCCTGATTTACAGCCTTTTCTGGAATGTAACTTGTATCCTCGACAGTAGAGGCTGATGCAAAACACCTTTTGAATTCATTTGTCATCTCTTTGTTACCTATAATTAATTCTCCAGATTCACTTTCTATAAGACCTAACTATGTCTTCTTTTTAAAATAGCTATAAAACATGTTAGCTATTTGGGTGGCATAGTGGCTCAGTGATTAGCACTGCAGCCTCATAGTACCAGGAACCTGGGTTCAATTCCCACCTCAGGTGACTGTGTGGAGTTTGCACATTCACACTCTGTATGTGTAGGTTTCCTTCCACAATCCAAAGATATGTAGGTCAGGTGAACTGGCCATGCTAAATTGCCCATAGTGTTGGGTGCATTAGTCAGGGGTAAATATATGGTGGGAGAATGGGTCTTGGTGGGTTACTCTTCGGTGGACTTGCTTGGCTGAAGGGCCTGTTTCCATATTGTAGGGAATCTAATCTATATAATGGTCATTGCCATCTAGGGTGCTGTCATTAATAAATTCAATTTATGAGAATGTCTAGTCTAACCTGCTGTTTGGTCAGCTCTGAAACAATGCTGTTCTAAGAAGTCATTGAAACAACAGTCTATGAACTCCTCATCTAGGCTACTTTTGTTCATCTGATTTTTCCAGACTATACTTAGATTACAGTCCCTCCATGATTATTGCTGTACCTTTCTGACAAGATCCTTTTATTTCTTTTTGTATACTCTACCTGACCATATAATTGCAGTTAGAGGAATTGTACACCACTGGTGATGGAGGAGTCCAAGGACCTGCATGTCCTTGGTGGGGTGGGAGGGGGAGTTGAAGAGTTGGGCTACGGGGTGGTTGGGTTGATTGGTTGGTCCGGGTGTCCCAGAGGTGTTCTCTGAAACGTTCCGCAAGTAGGCGGCCTGTCTCCCCAATATAGAGGAGGCCACATCGGGTGCAGCGGATGCAATAGATGATGTGTGTGGAGGTGCAGGTGAATTTGTGGCGGATATGGAAGTGTCCCTTGGGGCCTTGGCGGGAAGTAAGGGGGGAGGTGTGGGCGCAATTTTGCATTTCTTGCAGGGGAAGGTGCCGGGAGTGGAGGTTGGCTTGGTGGAGGGTGTGGACCTGACGAGGGAGTCATGGAGGGAGTGGTCTTTTTGGAATGCTAATAGGGGAGGGGAGGGAAATATGTCCCTGGTGGTGGGATCCGTTTGGAGGTGGCGGAAATGACGGCGGATAATACGCTGGACATGGAGGTTGGTGGGGTGGTAGGTGAGGACCAGTGGGGTTCTGTCCTGGTGGTGGTTTGAGGCGCGGGGCTCAAGGGGGGAGGAGCGGGAAGTGGAAGAGATGCAGTGGAGGGCATCGTCGACTACATCTGGGGGAAATTGCGGCCCTTGAAGAAGGAGGCCATCTGGGTGGTACGGTTTTGGAACTCGTCCTCCTGGGAGCAGATGCGGCGGAGACGAAGGAATTGGGAACATGGGATGGGGTTTTTACAGGGGGCAGGGTGGGAGGAGGTATAGTCTAGGTAGTTGTGGGAGTCGGTCGGTTTATAGTAAATGTCCGTGTCGATTCGGTCACCCGAGATGGAAATGGAAAGGTCTAGGAAGGGGAGGGAGGAGTCTGAGAGGGTCCAGGTGAATTTGAGGTCGGGGTGGAAAGTGTTGGTAAAGTGGATGAACTGTTCAACCTCCTTGTGGGAGCATGAGGCATCGCCGAAACAGTCATCGATGTAGCGGAGGAAAAGGTGGGGGGTGGGCACGAATCAATACGGACATTTACTATAACCGAATCGACACGGACATTTACTATAAACCGACTGACTCCCACAGCTACCTAGACTACACCTCCTCCCACCCTGCCACCTGTAAAAACCCCATCCCATATTCCCAATTCCTTCGTCTCCGCCGCATCTGCTCCCAGGAGGACCAGTTCCAAAACCGTACCACCCAGATGGCCTCGTTCTTCAAGGACCGCAATTTCCCTCCAGACGTAGTCGACAGTGCCCTCCACCGCATCTCTTCCACTTCCCGCTCCTCCGCCCTTGAGCCCCGCCCCTCCAACCGCCACCAGGAGAGAACCCCACTGGTCCTCACCTACAGCCCCATAAACCTCCATGTCCAGCGTATCATCCGCTGTCATTTCCGCCACCTCCAAACGGACCCCACCACCAGGGACATATTTCCCTCCCCTCCCCTATCAGCGTTCCGAAAAGATCACTCCCTCCATGACTCCCTCGTCAGGTCCACATCCCCCACCAATCCAACCTCCACTCCCGCCACCTTCCCCTGCAACTGCAAGAAATACAAAACTTGCGCCCACACCTCCCCCCTTACTTCCCTCCAAGGCCCCAAGGGACACTTTCATATACGCCACAAATTCACCTGCACCTCCACACACATCATCTATTGCATCCACTGCACCCGATGTGGCCTCCTCTCTATTAGGGAGACAGGCCACCTACTTGCGGAACGTTTCAGAGAACACCTGCCTTGGGGCAGCACGGTGGCACAGTGGTTAGCACTGCTGCCTCACAGCGCCAGAGACCCAGGTTCAATTCCCACCTCGGGCGACTGACTGTGTGAAGTTTGCACGTTCTCCCCGTGTCTGCGTGGGTTTCCTCCGGGTGCTCCGGTTTCCTCCCACAGTCCAAAGATGTGCAGGTCAGGTGAATTGGCCATCCTAAATTGCCCGTAGTGTTAGGTAAGGGGTAAATGTAGGGGTATGGGTGGGTTGCGCTTCGGCGGGGCGGTGTGGACTTGTTGGGCCGAAGGGCCTGTTTCCACACTGTAAGTAATCTAATCTAATCTAAACACCTCTGGGACACCCGGACCAATCAACCCAACCATCCCATAGCCCAACACTTCAACTCCCCCTCCCACTCCACCAAGGACATGCAGGTCCTTGGACTCCTCCATCGCCAGACCATGGCAACACGACGGTTGGAGGAAGAGCGCCTCATCTTCCGCCTGGGAACCCTCCAACCACAAGGGATGAAGTCAGATTTCTCCAGTTTCCTCATTTCCCCTCCCCCCACCTTGTCTCAGTCAAATCCCTCGAACTCAGCACCGCCTTCCTAACCTGTAATCTTCTTCTTGACCTCTCCACCCCCACCCCACTCCAGCCTATCACCCTCACCTTGACCTCCTTCCACCTATCGCATTCCCAACGCCCCTCCCCCAAGTCCCTCCTCCCTACCTTTTATCTTAGCCTGCTGGACACACTTTCCTCATTCCTGAAGAAGGGCTGATGCCCGAAACGTCGATTCTCCTGTTCCTTGGATGCTGCCTGACCTGCTGCGCTTTTCCAGCAACACATTTTCAGCTCTGATCTCCAGCATCTACAGTCCTCACTTTCTCGTCAATGTTTGGAAGGCTGGTTTGTGTAATTGACTGGGCTGTATTCACGACTCTCTGTAGTTTCTTGCAGCCTTATGAAGAGCAGTTACCATGCCACCCTGAGATGCATCTAGATAGGATGATTTCTATGGTGTCTCTATAAAAATTGGGAAAAGTCTTTGTCAACGTGCCAAATTTTCTTAGCATCCTTAGTGGGAGCTTCAGAATCAAACATGTTGGAATGAAGATTAGTGATTGATCCTGACAAGTGCCAGTGGGTTCTGCAAATTAGCTTTTGGTCATAAATTCATGAAGTGCTCCCAACTGGAATGTTAAAGAATGCAGAGGTTGATTATGAAGACCAGAAATGTTGTGGGAGTTCTCAGAACTTCCATGCAAAAATTGGAAGGCTGACAATTGAGACTGTCATCAACAGTTTAAAATAGAAATATAAAAGAAAAGCATGAAATGTTCATGAAGGGGAATATTCTTTTACTCTTCTTTGGCTTGGAGCGATAAAGCCTGAAAAGCATATGATTGATGAGGGGTACAAGTGACCATAAGTATAGTGGAATGGAGCGTGGAATGGAGGCCACCTCGACTTGAAATTTCTTTTACCTCCTAATCAATGTGTACAGAGCTGTTATTGCACACCTCAGGAGTAGCTAGGACTTGAACCTAGGCCTCCTAGCTCAGAGACAGATACAGTACCACTGTACCACAGAGCCCTTCTAGCTGAGCTTTCTTCTTCTTTAGATCAATCTTTTCAGCTATGCTATAACACATGTCTGGAATATGTCAGACTCAAACACAGGTCGTCTGGCTCAGAGGCAGGGCACTACCACTGTGCAGCAAAAACCCTCTTCAGCTTGAAGTTCCAGCTCAATTGCATAAAACAAAGCACTTAGCTCTTGACAGTGGTTTGCTTTGAGAATCAGGAGAAGAAATGCAGCTGCTGTAGCTGGTATGTTGGCACAGTCACACCTGTTGGCTTCACAGCCTTTGGTATCTGTTTACAGGCAGTGGTCAGAAGATCTCCACATCTGGTGATCTTGTGGAGCTGGTTTGTAATCTACTTGTCTACTTATCTCAGATCTATTAATCCTGAGAGAGAGAGTGCAAGGCTGCTACCAAATTTTTCCCTGCAACTCTTCACACAGACAGGGCAAAGCAGCCCACTTGATTGCCACCACATTCATGAGCATTTAGTCACACCCCCCCCCCTCCCACACTGACATTCAGTAGCATCTGGGGGTACTATCTTCAAGATGTGCTGTAGGAATTCACCAAAAATCCTTAGATAGCACTTTCCAAACCCACAACCAATTCAATTTAAAAGGACAAGGGCAGTAGATATATGGGAACACTGCCACCTGCAAGATCCCTGCAAGACGTACACTGGCCTGACTTGGAAATATATCACTGTTTCTTCATCACTGCTGGGTACAAATCCTGGAATTCCCTCACTGATGACATTGTGAATCTACCTACATCACTGGGCTGCAGCAGTTCAAGAAGGCAGTCCACCGCTTCTCAAGGGCTACTAGGGATGACAATAAATGCTGACCTAGCATGAGTGAATTAAAAAAAACACATGACTGCTTTATCTCAGAGAACTACAAAATGATACTGTGCAGAAGGATGCCATTTTATCCATCATGCCTGTGTTGTGTTATCAATACATGCAACCAATAATGTCAATCTCCTATGCTTTCTCCACAGCCTAACCAATTTACCTTCAGGTAGTTGTCCAACTCTGTTGAACAATAATAAAGATTTACGTAAAGTAAAAAGTACAAGTGATAGACCATCATTTGAATACATCTTGAGAACAAGAATAACTAAGTATTTATAGTTTGTGCATCTCCAGCTCAGAAATTTATGAGCGAGAGGCCAAGTTGCAGACATTTCTAAACATCATGGAGGAGGAATGTTACTTGTATATTTTGTACCAGAGAGGATAGTCACAGCCCTCAGCACAGGGTATTGCCTTTGAAGCAAGTGAAACGTAGCTTTTCAGGACTTCAGGGGACAAATTATGAGGACACTTTAATCAAAATTAGACCTGTTTTCTTTAGATTTAGAAGGTTAAGGGGTGATCTGAGTGGTCTTCAAGATATTAACGGTAAAGACAGGGTAGATAAAGATAAACTATTTCCACTGATTGGAGATTCTAGAACTAGGGGGCATAGTCTAAGAATTAGAGTCAGATCATTCAGGAGAGATGTTAGGAAACATTTCTACAAGCAAAGTGTGGTAGATATTTGGAAGTCTGTTCCACAAACGGCAGTGGATATTGAATTAGTTGTTAATGCTAAATCCGAGATTAGCTTTTGTTAAGCAAAGGTATTAAGAGATATGGGCCAAAGCCATATGGAGTTAGGCCATTAATCCTACATTATCTCATTGTAGAGTGGAATGGGCTAAAGTGACTGAATGGCCTACTCCAGTTCCTATGTGTTCTGATTTGCTCACTTGTCAGGGAAGAGAAGGTGTGTCTGCAAGTAAGGCAGATGAGAGAACCCCTAAGGCAGCACAGCAAGAACCTCAGTCTTTGTAATCTTCTAACAGGTTTAAAATTCTTTCAGTTTGTTTAGTTCAGAGTGTAAAGATTTCATTTTCTGTATTTTTGATTGTGGACTGGAATAGAAAAAGAACTGCTCTAAAAAAACAAGGATTATTGAAGAATTGCTGCACATTTTCATAGCAAATAACCTCACTTTACAGCTTGTTTAAATGTCAGTGCAAGTCTGGTTACACTTGAACTGGGGCCGGGGAGCTAGATATCAAGGAAGATTTGGGCAGCAACAAGTAGCTGATTTGTCTGTGGACTAGTGACCAGTTACTGATGACAAAGGCCTGCTGCATGCCCAACAATTATGTGATTCATTCCCAGGTAGCAAAACAGTTTAGCAGTATGAATCATTGACAGAAGCCACCTGATCTTTGCAAGGCAGGTGGTACCCCTTTTCTCTGCAATAAAAACTTTCGTAAGCCTGAAGAAAGTCAGTTTATTTTTCCCTAAGCAGTTACTGTCAGCAATGGCTCTTAACCAGTGAGCCACAGAGTTTTATAAGTGTGAACCAGCTACCCTGCAATCAAGTGAAAATATCTGGAGAGAAATCAAGGAGCAGCATGTACTGACAAGCTCAAAAAGACCACCTCAGAGAACTCAATGTACAGGGACATTGAACTTCCTTCCCTGTTGTTCCGTCTGCCCATCACACCCAGGTTTCTATCCTTACTTTGTCCAGGTATGTACGTAGGGCAATATTTTTAAGGGGGATCATGTTTTAACTATTGCGTAATATGTCAACAGTTAATAATTGTTTATCTGTAGCTAGAATCCATTTATTTGCACAGTCATTCTTGTTAAATACAGAAAATTGGTTTGTACTTTCAGTCAACCTTTGTCTAAAAGACAGATACATGGAGGAATTTTGCATATTTGATAAAGCCTTTAACCTTTGGGACAATTACAGGACTAGCGAGGCTTGGTTTCCAGCAAGCTATCTCAGTGAGATGAACCAAAAATTAGGGATGCAGGCCAAGTGAGCTACGCAAGTGGTGGTGGGGTGGGGGGGTGGGGGGAGCAAAGAGGACAGCAGTGGTTATAGGGAACAATATATTGAGGGAGATTGACATTGTTTTCTGTAGCAAGGAGGGAAATCCAGAAAAAAAATACTATGCTTGTCTAGTTCAAGGGATTGAGATATCTGCTCAGTGCATGTCAGAACCTGTAGTGGAGGGGGTAAAGGAAGGTTCTCTCTAAGCTGCACACAGCTGCTCTGAAGGCTCTTCTGAGATCCTGTGCACGTAGACCAGCATATTAATGCATTGACTTCTGGTGTTGGATGTTGATGCTGCGTGTGGACCTCAAGGGTCCAGTGAGTATTGGAGCAGCAAAGATTCAGTCGTTGTGATCCATGAAGCTATCAGTGCCATAGATACAAGGAAAGAGGTACTTCAAAGTCAGTAAGAGAAAGTAGGCACCAAATTAGGAAGGCAAAAGTGAGGACTGCAGATGCTGGAGATCAGAGTCAAGATTAGAGTGGTGCTGGAAAAGCACAGCAGGTCAGGCAGCATCCGAGGAGCAGGAAAATCGACGTTTCGGGCAAAAGCTTTTCATCAGGAATGAGGCAGGGAGCCTCCAGGATGGAGAGATAAATGGGAGGGGGTTGAGGCTGGGGAGAAGGTAACCAAGAGTGCAATTGGTGGATGGAGGTGGCAGTAAAGGTGATAGGTCAGAGAGGAGGGTGGAGTGGATTGGCAGGTAGGACAGATCATGAGGATGGTGCTGAGCTGGCAGGTTGGAACTGGGGTAAGGTGGGGGGAGTGGAATTGAGGAAGCAGAAGCTCACAGGCAGTTATTTCTGGATCATTACCTGAGCCACGTGCAAATAGGTACAGGAGAAATAAGATTAAAGAAATGAATGTGTAGCTCAAGATTGTTGTGGTAGAAATGGTTTCCAGTTCATGGGAACTGGCATCACTCCCGGGGAAAGTGAGAGCTGCACCATTAGTTGGGTCTATATCTGAAATGTGTTTGGGCCAGCGTTCTAGTAAAACATGTAAATAAGCAAGTTGAGAAAGTCGTAAATTAAATACTAAGTTAAAGAATCAAATTTAGAAAGATGTGGTAAATCAAATAGAGGTGAGGAAAGACAACAAAGTATTAATATGGGAAATCATATATATACGGTGACAGGCAGAGATAACAAGAGATAATCTGAGAATGATTCAATGGGTAAAGCTAAAGACTACAAAATAATAAAAAGATAAAAATAGAGGATTTGTATCTAAATGCACTTAATATTTGGAATAAAACAGATGAACAGTAAAGCAAAGAAATGCAATCTGATAGCCATGACAGAAACCAGGCTGTAGGATAACTTGGATTGGAAGTGATTGTGAGTATAGTACATTTAGGAAGGACAGAGAAGATGAGAAAAGGTGGAGGGGTGTGTTTATTAATCTTGATATTAGCACAATAGAGAGGGGTGACCTAATCTGAGGAAACTAAATGTAAAATTGGGTAGAAATTATATATTACAAGAAATTGTAGACCATGGCAACATGACGGTTGGAGGAAGAGCGCCTCATCTTCCGCCTGGGAACCCTCCAACCACAAGGGATGAAGTCAGATTTCTCCAGTTTCCTCATTTCCCCTCCCCCCACCTTGTCTCAGTCAAATCCCTCGAATTCAGCACCGCCTTCCTAACCTGTAATCTTCTTCTTGACCTCTCTGCCCCCACCCCACTCCGGCCTATCACCCTCACCTTGACCTCCCTCCACCTATCCCCTTCCCAATGCCCCTCCCCCAAGTCCCTCCTCCCTACCTTTTATCTTAGCCTGCTGGACACACTTTCCTCATTCCTGAAGAAGGGCTCATGCCCGAAACATCGATTCTCCTGTTCCTTGGATGCTGCCTAACCTGCTGCGCTTTTCCAGCAACACCATCTACACTTCAGAGTCGAGAGCGTGGCGCTGGAAAAGCACAGCTGGTCAGGCACCATCCGAGGAGCAGGAGAATCGACGTTTTGGGCATAAGCCCTTCGTCAAGAAGGAGGAATGAGGAATGATAAAGGGCTTATGCCCGAAACATCGATTCTCCTGCCTGACCAGCTGTGCTTTTCCAGCACCACGCTCTCGACTCTGATCCCCAGCATCTGCAGACCTCATTCTCTCCACCATCTAAGCTTCACTCTGCTTCAGGAAAGCAACCAACATAATCCACGACCCCTCCCACCTTGGTTATATTCTCTTCTACCCTCTTCCATCTGGCAGAAGATTAAAAGTTTCAATACACAGAGTCAAATCCACAGAGTCATAGAGCACGGAAACAGACACTTCAGTCCAACCAGTCCATATGAACAGAATCAAGAATAGCCTCTTCCCCAATGTTATCAGTCTTTTGAATGTACCTTTCAAATCTTATGTTGACATCTCTCTCTGCACCTTCTTTGTAGCTGCAACATTGTATTTGCACTCTGTTCTGCTACCTGATGAACTTTATATGGTATGATCTGCTTGTAGAGTATGCAAAGTAACACTTCTCACTGTATCTCAGTACATGTGACAACAATAAATCAAATCAAATGAAATCACTTTCCCCTTTTGTTCTCCATCTCTTCTTTCCCTCTTTTTTGTGGATATGCTGATCATATTTCCTGGGTGATTTCAGTAAACTGTGTGGAGTATGTGTCTGACAGTTTTGCAATATTGTAACACCAGTACTCTGCATTCCTTTCAGCATGGGTTCCCCAGCAAGTGATTAAGTAAATTTAATTTTTGCTACTACTGGAATTTGTGGAATACGCTGATGAAATTTAACATGAAGTTGTGAATAGATTACTAATTGCATAAGCAATAGAGGTTAATTATAAGTGGAACAATTTTAAATGGGTGGTAGCAAACAGAGCAATCAGGCCTAGGACTCTTGCTGTTCATTCAATAGTATTTTATTTGTGGTATTAAAAATAAAGCGCAAGTTTGTGGATCACATAAAATTGTACAGGAAAGCAGTAGATTGCAAGGATATAATTAGAAGAAACTTAACAGTTAGATTAAAAACTAGACAGCTGAAAAGGATTTCTTAATACTGAAAAACATGAAGAATGTATAATAGTTTAAAAACAGCAATTTGATCACACACTAAAGAGAAAATTTGTTACATAAGTGCAATAGGAAAAAGACTGGACGGTTAACCAGACATTTGCCATATTGTCACATTGTGGTGTCCTGTAAGGTTCTCTTAGAGAATCTGAGTTACTATGGCAACATTTACTTTTACAAACTCTTCATCTGTGGTAGTCCCTCATAGTTGAGGATGATTTGCTTCCAGAGTAAAAATTAGTTCTCAAGTGATGGAGGAATTCAACTGGGGCAGACAGTGGTTGGGGAAATGAGAGGGTGGCAATCCCAGGTTGCCACATGCTCCTTTCTTGTCTGATGCTTGACTTTGGCTAATATTTGGTAATAAAACTGCAGGTGTACAGATTCTTTCCCCCCATATGAAGTGGTATTGGGCAGGGTTTCCCAGGTGTCAGTGGGGTATTACACCTGTTCAGGGAGACTTTGTGGGTGGTCTTGAAACAATTTCCCTCCTTAGGCTGACTTGCCATGATGAAGCTCAGAGCACTGTGTTTAGTTTAGGAGTCTCATATCAGCTATGATGATGATGATTTGGCCTGCTCAATGGTTCTGATTGAGCGTGGTCAGTGCTTTGATGCTGGCCATAGCAAGAATGCTGCTGAGAGGTTCTTCAGGTTATTGAGGATGCAGCACTAGAGGTACTTCTCCATGGTTTTGAGAAGTTTGCTGTTCATAATCCATGTCTCTCAGCCACATTGAAGGGTGAGCATTACTAATGTTCTGTAGACTATGAACTTACTGCTGGGTTTGAGGTCCTGCTCTTCAACAGTGTCTTCCTCAGGCAACTTAAGGTCGCACTGGCACACCTAAAGGCAAGGCAGTGTTGAACCTTGTCATCAATGTTTGCCCTTGATGACAATAAGTGATATGGAAAGTGGTCCATGTTGTGCAAGGCTTTGTTGTGGATTTTGATAACTGGAGCTAATGCAATGTCACAAGGGTAGGTTGGTAGAGGACCTTTGTCTTAGGAATGTTTAGTGTAAGTGTAGCGATTGGAACCAGGTGGACCTTGTTAACTAAAAGGCTCTTGATTGAATTTGTTAACTTGGGCCAATCAGAAAAGCCTTGGCTGACCAATCTAACCAGGAGATGCATTGCCCTTTGATGTGAAGGGCACTGCTCGTCACTGGCCACTCAGGTGTTTCCTTTCTTCCTGGTGGTGGAAAATGAATAAAGATTCGTACACCTGTTGTCTTTCATTGTGTCTCACACCTGTGCGCGCACACACACACACACACCCACCCCCCATGGGTGCAGAGGAAAATATAAGCACTGCTGCTGTTAGGCGGTAGTGTGGGGGAAAATTAAAAAGAAAATGAAAAAAATCTAACCAGGAGATTTAGAATCTCCTCAGAAAAGAGAAAAAGAAGAAAAAAAATCTAACAAGTCAATGCACTGCCCTTTGTTAAGGAGGGCACTGCTTGTCACTGCCCACTTGGGTGTTTCCTTTCTTCCTGGTGGTGGAATAGATTTCTACACTCGTCATTCTTTACTGTGTCCTACACCTGCACACACACACAATATGGGTCCTGGGGAATAAATAAGCAGTACTGCTATTCGGCGGTAGTGTGGTGTTTTAAAAAACATGTAACCAGGACATGAGAATCTCCTCAAAAAAAAAGAAAAAATATATATAACCAGATGATTCGAACTTACTCAGTTGAGGACTGACTCTAAGTTGGCGGGAAACAGCCAGTGTGTTACTGCTGCTGTTGGTTTCTGTTTTTTTGGGAGAATCTGATCCCTAAACTGGCTGACCTATACAGCTAGTTTTATTAACTAGTATTTTTTTTATCCCTGCTGCAAGCAAGGATGCCCTGAGGCATGGTACATTGGAGAGAATGAGCAGAGGCCACAGCAACGGATGAATGGGCACTGCACAACAATCAACAGACAGGAATGTTCCCTCCCAGTTGGAGAACATTTCAGCGGTCTGGGACATTCGACCTTAGACCTTTGGGTGACCATCATCCAAGGTGGACTTTGGGACAAGCAGCAATGTAAAATGGCTGAGCAGAGGGTGATAGCCAAGTTCAGTGCTCATGGGGATGGCCTGAACAGGGACCTTGGGTTCATGTCACACACACACACACACACACTCACATATGCACCCTCTCACAGACTTATACCCCTTGACACTCATACACATACACTCTCTCACAGACACTCATACTCCTCCCAACCCCCCCCCCCCACACACACACACACACACGTTTGTGAGGTGAATTTGTACCAGCAGAATTACATTTTATTTTGCTCAAAAACTGCATGAATCCATGTAAGATTCTGTAAATCCCTTTTTTTAGATTAGAATCAATCTGAACATTGGGGCACAGACAGCCTCACACAGGGCACCTCATACCTTCAATGCATTATCTGGGTCAACATGGCATCTATTGTTAAAGTTCACTTGAGAATGTAATTTTAAGAGAGTTCTGGAATTTACATATAAAACAGCTAAAACCAACGTGCCCATTCTTTGAGAAAAGGACTACAGGTATAATGATTTGTGGCAGGCTAAGCCCTTGTATTCTGGTTTTCTTTTGTTTTGCATGTGTTTTCACTTTTTGGTGTTTGGACTGAAGCCTTGTGAGATAATGCACCTTTTCAGATGAACTGTTCCTCTGTGGGTAGACCAGGCCTTTACGGAGACTGAACACGTGTGTGTGTGTGTGTGTGTGTGTGTGTTGTGTGGTGTGCATTTGTTACCTTCAAGAGTGGACGTTGCACACCAGAGTGGACTCTGTTCCTGGGAATGGATTCTGCATTCTGAAGAGAACCGTTATGGTAATGGACTCTGTGTACCAGAAGGGACTGTGTTTGTTGGTAATTGACTCTGTCTTGTTGCTTGTTTGGTTTATTACTTGCACTGCCTTGTATGTCCCTAGTCTGGCAGGCCTCACTCTGAGCTGGGAGGTTCATTGATCGTCCTGAAAGCTGTCACTCTGAGAGCCGGACGCTGGGTAGGCTGCCCCGAAAGCTGGAAGGTGGATAGGGCGTCCTGATGCCGATCGGCCCGAGAGCTGCAAGGTGGGTATGCCGTTCTGAACGCTGTCATCCTGAGAAGGGGTAATTGGGATGGGCTGTCCTAGAGGTGGTCGGAAGGTGTGTCAGAGTGGCCGAGAGCCAGAAGGTCATAGGGGCAGGCTGAGATCTGGAAGGCTTTGGGCTGCCCTGTGTGCTGACGTCCTGGGGAGGGGGATGGGCTGTTCTAGATATGGTCGTAAGGTGAGTCAGGGCAGTCCACAGGCTGGATAGAGCATCAGACTGAGCAAGAGGCAGATGGTACATAGAGGCAGACCAAGAGGCAGATGGCAGGTAGGCCGTCCTCAGTGTTGTCACCCCAGGCAGGTACCAGGGCAGGCTGTCCTAGAGGTGGCTGAAAGGTGCGGAAGGGCAGTTAGGGAGCTGGAAGGTGGGTAGGCTGTCCTAATTGCTGTCATCCTGGGAGGGTTGGGGAGACAGGACGGGCTGTCCTAGAGGTGACTGGGAGGTGTGTCAGGGCAGACCGAGAGCCCGAACAGGTGTAGGGGTAGGCTGCTTTTGAGTGGCCAGAAGGTCGATGGAATGTGTGGTTTGCTGGGTTGCCAGGGGTGTCTGTGATATATGCACTGTTTTATTGTTTATAAGCAGGAGATGAGAATCTCAAATTTCCTCAGTTGAGGACGGACTCCAAGCTGGCTGGCCACAACCAGCGGTGTGTACTGCTATTGGTCTTTGGTTTTTTTGGGGGAAACTTGATCCCTGAACTGGCTGATCTACACAGTCAGTGTTACAGGTGTATTTCAGTTCTCATTAGGAAATTGTTGTTTCACTGGCTGATTACAGCCTGCATGTTACTTCTTTCTTTTACTTTGAGAAAAGGACTATACTGATTTTGTGGCAGGGCTTAGACTGTGCATTCCAGTTTTCTTTCTTTTTTTGTATGTGTTTTCATTTTTTTGGTGTTTAGACTGAGTCCCTCTGAGATAATGCACCTTTCCAGATGAACTCTTCCTCTGATGGTAGGCCTGGCCCTTGGTGGGTAGACTAGGCCTCTGTAAAGACTGTAAAGTGTGTGCTGGGAGGTGAACATCTGCTGCATGCTGAAGTGGACCCTGCTTGTTGGAGTGGACCATCCCCTGTGAGTTAACTGTACCTTTTACAATGAACTGTATTCCTGTGAGTGGGCCTAGTTTTCTGTGAACAGACCAGGCCTCTATGGAGACTGAACACCTATGTGTGCTGTGGGGTGTGGGCTTGCTGCCTTCGGGAGTAGACTCTGCGTACTGGAGTGGACTCTATCTCTGACAATGCACTCTGTATACTGGAGTGGATTCTATTCCTGGGAATGGATTTTGCATTCTGAAGATATTGTTTGGTTTATCAGACCGTCTGTATGTGATTGCGTTTATTGTTTACTCTTTGATAATTTAAGGGGGGATTCGTCCTCGTTTCCCTGTGAACTGGTTGTATGGTGGGGTTTGGGGTTTGGGGTTTGGGGTCTGGCTTTGCCACCCCTTTCCCCTGTAAATTGCTCTTTCTTGTAAACTGCTGTTCATGTTAACTGTCTGTTTGTAACTTGTACTGTTTAATAAAATATAACCAGGAGAAGCATTGCCCTTTGTTAAGGAGGGCACTGCTTGTCACTGGCCACTTGGGTGTTTCCTTTCTTCCTGGTGGTGGAATATAAAGATTTCTACACTCGGCGTTCTTCACTGTGTCCTACACCTGCACACACATGACATGGGTCCTGAGAAATAAATAAGCAGAACCGCTGTTTTGAGGTAGTGTGGCATTTTTAAAAATATAACCAGGACATGAGAATCTTCTCAAAAATATATAAAAGTAAAACCAGGAGATTCAAATTTCCTCAGTTGAGGACTGACTCCGAGCTGGCTAGCCACAGTGAGTGTACTGTGCAGTAGTAAATAAAGGGTGACTTGGTGACAGGACACCAGCCTCTGAGCAGTTATTTCAGTATGGCATATCCCTCTGTACACCTCACTGAAGTGTTGAGAAAAGCCTGAAGTTCAGCCTATAAGTGTGCTTTGACAAGAATTCCATCTGCTCCTTGTGCCTTGTTGTTCTTTAACTGTCATATCACCTTTTATACCATGCAACAGGTTGCTGATGTGCTGAGATTATGGTGGGTAGCATGCTGTGGAATGGAGTTGAGGACACTCATATTGAAGACAAGAGTCTTTGTAAAGGAGATCTACAAGGTGCTCCTTCCAGCAGGTGGTGACTGTCTCTCTTCATAAACATCTGAGCCTTTCTTCGGTTGTTGGTTGTGGGTTCACTGTTGGAAAAGGTTATAAGAGAAATGATTTATAATCATCGAGAAAGGAATAAGCTGATTAGGGATCGTCAACACAGTTTTGTGAAGGGTAGGTCATGCCTCACAAACCTTATTGAGTTATTTGAGATGGTGACCAAACAAGTGGATGAAGGTGAAGCGGTTGATGGGGTGTATATGCATTTCAGCAAGGTGTTTGATAAGGTTTCCCATGGTAGGCTATTGCACAAAATACAGAGGCATGGGACTGAGGGTGATTTAGCGTTTTGGATCAAAAATTGGCTAGCTGAACGAAGACAGAGGGTGGTGGTTGATGGGAAATGTTCATCCTGGGGTTAGTTACGAGTGGTGTACTGCAAGGATCTGTTTTGGGGCCATTGCTGTTTGTAATTTTTATACATGACCTGGATGAGCATGTAGAAGGATGGGTTAGTAAATTTGCGGACGACACTAAGGTCACTGGAGTTGTGGACAGTGCTGAAGGATGTTGCGGGTTACAGAGGGACATAGATAAGCTGCAGAGCTGGGCTGAGAGGTGGCAAATGGAGTTTAATGTGGAGAAGTGTGAGGTGATTCACTTTGGAAGGAGCAACAGGAATAAAGAGTACTGGGCTAATGGGAAGATTCTTGGTAGTGGAGATGAGCAGAGATATCTTGTTGTCCATGTATATAGATCCCTAAAAGTTGCCACCCAGGCTGATTGGGTTGTTAAGAAGGCATACGGTGTGTCAGCTTTTATTGGTAGAGGAATTGAGTTTTGAAGCCATGAAGTCATGTTGCAGCAGTACAAAACTCTGGTGCGGCTATACTTGGAGTATCGCGTACAGTTCTGGTCACCGCATTATAGGAAGAATGTGGAAATAGAGTCATAGAGTCATAGAGATGTACAGCATGGAAGCAGACTCTTCGGTCCAACCTGTCCATGCCGACCAGATATCCCAACCCAATCAAGTCCCACCTGCCAGCACCTGGCCCATGTCCCTCCAAACCATTCCTATTCATATACCCATCCAAATGCCTCTTAAATGTTGCAATTGTACCAGCCTCCACCACTTCCTCTAGCAGCTCATTCCATACACATACCGCCCTCTGTGTGAAAAGGTTGCCCCTTAGGTCCTGTTATATCTTTCCCCTCTCACCCTAAACATATGCCCTCTAGTTCTGGACTCCCTGACCCCAGGAAAAGACTTTTCCTGTTTACCCTATCCATGCCCCTCATAATTTTGTAAACCTCTATAAGGACACCCCTCAGCCTCCGACGCTCCAGGGAAAACAGCCCTAGCCTGTTCAGCCTCTCCCTATAGCTCAAATCCTCCAACCCTGGCAACATCCTTGTAAATCTTTTCTGAACCCTTTCAAGTTTTACAACATCTTTCCGATAGGAAGGAGACCAGAATTGCACGCAATATTCCAACAGTGGCCTAACCAATGTCCTGTACAGCTGCAACATGACCTCCCAACTCCTGTACTCAATACTCCGACCAATAAAGGAAAGCATATCAAACGCCTTCTACACTATCCTATCTACCTGTGACTCCACTTTCAAGGAGGTATGAACCTGCACTCCAAGGTCTCTTTGTTCAGCAACACTCTCTAGGACCTTACCATTAAGTGTATAAGTCCTGCTAAGATTTGCTTTCCCAAAATGCAGCAACTCGCATTTATCTAAATTAAACTCCATCTGCCACTTCTCTGCCCATTGGCCCAGCTGGTCAAGATCCTGTTGTAATCCGAGGTAACCCTCTTTGCTGTCCACTACACCTCCAATTTTGGTGTCATCTGCAAACTTACTCACTGTACCTCTTATGCTCGCATCCAAATCATTTATGTAAATGACAAAAAGTAGTGGACCCAGCACCGATCCTTGTGGCACTCCACTGGTCACCTGCCTCTAGTCTGAAAAACAACCCTCCACCACCAACCTCTGTCTTCCACCTTTGAGCCAGTTCTGTATCCAAATTGCTAGTTCACCCTGTATTCCATGAAATCTAACCTTGCTAATCTGTCTCCCATGGGGAACCTTGTCGAACACCTTACTGAAGTCCACATAGATCACGTCTACCGCTCTGCCCTCATCAATCCTCTTTGTTACTTCGTCAAAAAACTCAATCAAGTTTGTGAGACATGATTTTTTTAGATTACTTACTTACATTGTGGAAATAGGCCCTTCGGCCCAACATGTCCACAACGACCCTCCGAAGAGCAGCCCACCTGGATCCATTCCCCTACATTTACCTCATCACCTAACACTACGGGCAATTTAGCATGGCCAATTCACCTAACCTGCACATCTTTGGACTGCACGACTCTGCACCCGGAGGAAACCCACGCAGACAAGAGGAGAATGTGCAAACTCCACACAGACAATTGCCTGAGGCGGGAATTGAACCAAGAGACAGCAGTGCTAACCACTGTGCCACCATGCCGACTTCCCATGCACAAAGCCATGTTGACTATCCCTAATCAGTCCTTGCCTTTCCAAATACATGTACATCCTGTCCCTCAGGATTCCCTCCAACAACCTGCCCACCACTGAGGTCAGGCTCACTGGTCTATAGTTCCCTGGCTTGTCCTTACCACCCTTCTTAAACAGTGGCACCACGTTTGTCAACCTTCAATCTTCCGGCACCTCACCTGTGACTATCGATGATACAAATATCTCAGCAAGAGGTCCAGCAATCACTTCTCTAGCGTCCCACAGAGTTCTCGGGTACACCTGATCAGGTCCTGGGGATTTATCCACCTTTACCCATTTCAAGACATCCAGCACTTCCTCCTCTGTAATCTGGACATTTTGCAAGATGTCACCATCTATTTCCCTACAGTCCATATCTTCCATATCCTTTTCCACAGTAAATACTGATGTAAAATACTCATTTAGTGTCTCCCCCATTTTCTGCGGCTCCACACAAAGGCCGCCTTGCTGATCTTTGATGTTGCCTGGTATGAAGGGAAGGTCATACAAGGAAAGGTTAAAGGATTTGAGGCTGTTTTTGTTAGAGAGGAGGTTGAGAGATGACTTAATTGAGACATATAAGATAATCAGCATGTTAGAGTGGGTGGACTGTGAGAGTCTTTTTCCTCGGATGGTGATGGCTAGCATGAAGGGACATAGCTTTAAATTGATGTGTGATAGATATAGGACAGATGTCAGAGGTAGTTTCTTTACTCAGAGAAGTAGGGGTGTGGAACACACTGACTGCAACAGTAGTAGACTCGCCAACTTTAAGGGCATTGGATAAAAATGGAATAGTGTAGGTTAGATGGGCTTCAGATTGGTTCCACAGGATGGCACAACACCAAGGGCCAACAGGCCTGTACTGCACTGTAATGTTCTATCTCTTTTCTTAGCTAGCAGTGGGGTGGGATCTTTAATTGATGAACTATAGGTAAACTTGACTGAACTAGTGCTAACTGGCTAAAGTAACCATGCACGTCCTGGTTACTGGCTAACTGCTGGACCTCTTGCACTTCCACAAGTTTTTTGCAGAACTCAGCTGTTTCAGGTTCAGAAATGCCTTTGATTGTGGCTTATCAGCTCCTGGTTGCTCTCATCAAACTAGTCGTGGTGTTTCATGATGGAGTGACTGTGTTGTTTTTCGCAGGTGGCCTGGAAGGCAGACACCGTGACTCTGCATCACTAAGAGTCATTAGAGGTGTGGTTTGAAATTAGCTCTCTTGTTAAGATGTTTTGAGTACTTCAGCATTGATTTTCCTGTTGCTTTGAGGTAACATTGATGCTAATGAAAGCGCAATCTAGAGGTGTAGTCTGTCATTGGCTATTGTTATGGTATGGGTGATATGAACTTCCTTTCAGTGCCTTATTTGGGTGATTAGATAGTTGAGGTGCTTGGATTGAGGCTGTTGCTATGAGGCCTTGTACTTGTTTCTCAGATGGATCAAGGTGTCAGTTATAGTAAGGCTGTGTTCTAGGCATTAGATGGCACCAGATGCTACAGGCAAGTCCAAAGAGTAATCTGTTTGGCTTCGTTATAATGTACCTTCCTTGGCCTTCAGGTCCTGGGGTTAAAGACAAAACGCAAACCCAGAGCTTCCCCCTCAGAGGCAGCAAGGCTACCCCTTGTACTGCAACACCTCCCAACATATTGCATTGTGTAGAAAATGTGATGTAGATTTGTAGGGGCGTAATTTTGAATCAGTAATCTTCAGGTTTAAGTCCAAAGTTTATTTTGGGGGTGGAGGTGGCGGTGGAGGCAACTAAAGGAATGGTGGCCCACAGCAGTAGATTTCAACACATTTTTGCACTTCATACATATTTCTATTCATCTGAAAGATGTGTTTCTGCTTATGACTGTGTTAGTGACACAGTCTAATACCTATATTCCACCAATAATTTTTTAAAATTACGAATGTGGTTAACAATGTTATAATGACCTAATAATCTACTTTTTGTGATGTAGATTGAAGAATGCATATAAACAAGGATAACAGGAATAGCGCCGCAGAATATTATATATGATCTGAACAGGCAAGCAGGACTGCAATTTATCTCTCATAATAAAGACAACATGGTCAAGACTGCTTTCTCAGTACTCACAACCTAGGGCATTGTGATACAGAGGCAAAGTACTATCAACTGAGTCACAGCTGACACTTACTTCATTGTGATATTTTTACAAAGTTTCAGAAGTAAATAAATTCTCTCATTACATTGGAACACTCACATTGTGTATTCTTAGTGTGTCAGGTAGACTTCAGATTTTCCACTATTATCTTATTTCTGCAGCTCTTCTGCCAAAGTCACACCAGATGAGCAGAACATCTATCCCTGTGTGTTTTTTTAAACAACTACGGGATCCCAATTAGGAAGCAAAGAAAATAATTTTGCATCTATAAATCCTGGTATAGCGCCAAAACTATTTGGTCACAACTTTTTTTTCTCAGCTCTTTTCTTGCTAACATACAATTTGAGGCACTATTTAACAACTTTTAAAAACTTTTTATTAATTATTTCAAGACCTTGGAATGTTGTTACACAACTTCTGTTTTGAGTTTCTTGTGGGGCAACTTCACAACCTTGTTCATGCCAATATATGAGGACTAGGCAGTTCCCTAATTAGGGGTGACCTAATACTTGCACTTGGAACCTGTGTAGCATGCAGTCAGTAAGATAATGGAGCAGGTCATCTGCCAAATCTTTTCACAAGGAATAATGTGAGGTGCAGGTGCCAGTTAAAAAGGGATAATAGGCAAAAAAAGAGCATAGTCATAAAGAACATATCCAAAAGAATGAAAAGCTACCTCAATCTCATAACTAAGCACATATAGAGATGGGACAGATTCCTTGTAAATGATGTTGCTCCTTTAAAAGTGAAATCTAACCCCATCCCCCACTTTGTTAAGATCTCTGACGTGTTCTTTTCACATTGGTGCATTTCTGTAAACAGGGCTTGCAGGCTGGTTTGAGTCCAGTTACCAAGGAGCTTTAGACAAAACCTAATGGGTCTGGAGAGGTTTACTTTGGCTCTTGGAGTGAAATCATTAATTTCACTATATATGGTAACGAACTATTCTACCTACCAAATGGGCTGATGGCCTTAGTATGCGAGATGTCAGGACAAATATTTCCTTAACCACATGAATTCTTCAGCTTTATCTGTTTTGTAAAATGTCACAACAATCAGTCTGAGCATTAGAAGGGAAGATCAGAAATTTGGTCCCCCTTCTCAATAATGTACTGTGAAGCACAAAAGTGTTGCATTTACTTTTTTAATGATTTTGTACTATGTTGACAGTATGTAGTACAGATGGTAACTACACATACAACCTACTAAAAGATTGAAATTCAGCTTGGCATTTTGAGCAGGAGCGTATAGAAACAATAAATACCAAATTTAAACACTGCTCCCTTTCTCAATGACACCATTTAATATTGGAACAGTTCAATTAAAGTGGGCCATTGAAAGGTTTACTAAATATTATTTGCAGTGAATAACAATGAATAACTCTAATTATTAGCAGTGTCGGTAGGAAGCATGGTTAACTTTAAATAATGGTAAACAGCTTTGAAATACCTTGAAATGAGGCAGTTAGACTATACTTTTCATGTTAAAGCTCATAATAAGATGTTTTAGATAATTCAATCAATCAGGAATGAGACACACAGACCCAGAGTACACAAAGACAGAAACACAGATGTACGATCAAAAAATGGTTTGATAAACGAAAAGAGATAGAGGTTGAATTTAGTTTATTGTTGCTATGGTGAGAATGAGCATTCTGAATCATTTCTGAAAAGAACATTCCACTCAGCGCTCTGTCATAATGATCTGACCGTCTGTGAGGCTGTTAAGGAATCTTCTTTTAATCATCAGGCAATTGGCACTTGTGAGTAATATGACTTACCAGTTAAAGACGCTAACATTACAAAATACAATTGGTGTGACTAACGTGCAGCAAATAACTCCTATAGGACTGCGTATTTTAATTTAATGGAGGAGGAAGCCTAAAAGCTTGGCACACATTTGAACCACCACAAAGTAGAGCATAATGCCAAGTATCAGGTTTGTCAGCAAATCTAAAGCCTATAGAATAATAATTAGTGACAGCATGGATTAAAAATTTGGCTGGGTAACTGGAAATATGATAAATGGCTGTTTTTTAAACATATTAATCATACATAGTGGTTTAACAAAGAGTTGCATTTAGGACCACTAGTTACCTTTGTCTTAATATTAATGGCCTACATTCAGAGCACAATTTCAAAATAGGCAGATAACACAAATTGGAAATACCGTGAACTATTTGTGGAAACGTAATGGACTTCAAGTGAACGTTGACAAACTGGTAAAATGGGTGAACATGTGACTAATGTAATATAATGCTGAGAAGCATGAAGTGATATGTTTTAGGAGGAAGAATCATGGGAAGCAGAATAAAACAAAAGATAATATTCTAAAATGCAGGGAATCTGAGAGTGAATGTGCACAAATTGATGGTGGTAGGGGCAAGCTGAGAAAAAGTTTAGTTAATAAGGCATAGGGGATCCCAGAATTTACAAATAGAGGCGTAGAGTAAAGGTAGGGAATTTATGTTGAATCTTTACAAAACATTGGTTTGCTTTTAACTTCAGAGAACTATACTTCAGGAGGGAACTAAAGGCATAGGACAGGGTACAAAACTGATTTACAATAATAGTTCCAGGGTTTCAAGACCTCAGTTACATGGTTACGTTGGCAAAGCTAACACTAATTGTCAAGGGAAGATTGAGAGATCGTTTTATCAAAATATTCAAAATCACAAAGGGTTCGGATGGTGTTGATGGGGTCAAACCTTTTCCATTTGGAGAATATCAATTTAATGTCATTGGCAAATTAATCGAAGGCAACATGAGGTCGCAAGTGGTTAGGATCTTGAATGTAACACCGGTTATTGCAGTAGAGGCAAATTCAATTTTGTTTTCAAAAGAAAACTGAATGATTATCTGAGAATTGCTGTGTGTGTACACAGTATGAGAGGTTCATTTATATCTAAAACCCAATTTGCCTTTAATTTAGCTATTAACTAAAGCTACACTTTAAGCTAAGAGAAGTTTAATTTCACTTAGGCCTTGAAACTTGGTAATCTTCTTTTATTCACTCATAGTTATCTAGCATGAAAACAGATCCTTTGGTCCAACTCGTCCATACTGACCAGATATCCTAAACTGATCTAGTCCCAAATTGTAAGTGTACCCTTCTCCACAACCTCCTCTGGCATCTTGTTACATACACACACCACACTCTGCATGAAAAAGTTGTCCCTCAGGTCCCTTTTAAATCTCTCCCCTCTCATCTTAAACCCATGCCCTCCAGTTTTGGACTACACTACCCTGGGAAAAAGAAACCTATTCACCCTATCCATGCCCCTCATGGTTTTATAAACCTCTACAAGGTCACCCCTCAGCCTCTGATGCTCTAGGGAAAATTGCCCCAGCTAATACAGCCTCTCCCTATAGCTCAAGCCCTCCAATCCAGGCAATATCCTTGTAAGGAGAAAGTCAGGACTGCAGATGCTGGAGATCAGAGCTGAAAATGTGTTGCTGAAAAAGCGTAGCAGGTCAGGCAGCATCCAAGGAGCAGGAGAATCGACGTTTTGGGCATGAGCCCTTCTTCAGGAATGAGGAAAGTGTGTCCAGCAGGCTAAGATAAAAGGCAGGGAGGAGGGACTTGGGGGAGGGGCATTGGAAATGCGATAGGTGGAAGGAGGTCAAGGTGAGGGTGATAGGCCGGAGTGGGGGTGGGGGCGGAGAGGTCAGGAAGAAGATTGCAGGTTAGGAAGGCGGTGCTGAGTTCGAGGGATTTGACTGAGACAAGGTGGGGGGAGGGGAAATGAGGAAACTGGAGAAATCTGAGTTCATCCCTTGTGGTTGGAAGGTTCCTAGGCAGAAGATGAGGCGCTCTTCCTCCAACCGTCGTGTTGCTATGGTCTGGCGATGGACAAGTCCAAGGACCTGCATGTCCTTGGTGGAGTGGGAGGGGGAGTTGAAGTGTTGAGCCACAGGGTGGCTTTAGAAATCCCATCTGCCCCAGAACTGGTCACAATGCCTGTCTGTCTGTATATCCCTAATCTTTCTCCTTGAAGATTTTAACCTACTGCGAATCCTCTTGCAAGGATGCCTTCCTTGAAGAAGCTCTCTTCCTCCTTCTACAAGGTTCCTTCCATATCCGCCACAAATGCACCTGCACCTCCACACACATCATTTATTGCATCTGCTGCACCCGATGTGACCTCCTCTATATTGGGGAGACAGGCTGCCTACTTGCGGAACGTTTCAGAGAACACCTCTGGGACACCTGGACCAACCAACCCAACCACCCCGTGGCTCAACACTTCAACTCCCCCTCCCACTCCACCAAGGACATGCAGGTCCTTGGACTCCTCCATTGCCAGACCATAGCAACATGACGGTTGGAGGAAGAGCGCCTCATCTTCCGCCTGGGAACCCTCCAACCACAAGGAATGAACTCTGATTTCTCCAGTTTCCTCATTTCCCCTCCCCCCATCTTGTCTCAGTCAAATCCCTCGAACTCAGCACCACCTTCCTAACCTGCAATCTTCTTCCTGACCTCTCCGCCTCCACCCCACTCCGGCCTATCATCCAATATCCTTGTAAACCTGTTCTGAACCTTTTCAAGTTTAATAACATCTTTTCTACAGCAGGGAGACCAGAATTAAACATAGTATTTTAAAAGTGGAGTTGTAGTAAATAGGTTGTTCAGTCATGGTATGGCAGGTCAGGTCTGTTAAGTGGGATGTACATCGTGTAGTATGTGGTAAGTCATGTGTTCTAGATGACTACATCTGCAAGAAGTGTCACCAGCTTACAAGCTTAAGCTCTAGGTTCAGAACTCAAGTGGCTGCTGAAGTTATTGTTGTGCATCAATGAGACAAAGAAGTACATAGTGCATTTAGGGAGACAATCATGGTGCAAGTTAGGGATATACAGACAGACAGGCATTGTGACCAGTTCTGGGGCAGATGGGATTTCTAAAGCCTGACAGGTTATACCTTAACAAGACTGGGACTGGTATCTTTATCAGTAGATACACTGGTGCTGTTAGGGAGGATTTAAACTATCTTGTCAGGGAGATGAACACCTCAATTTGGAAAGAAATAAAGCCAGTAACTGGAAGTATAAAAATGACATGAAATTAGGAGGCAGATGAAATGAAAGCAAGCATCAACTAAGTTTAGGATGTGGAATAATATCCAAATCACAAAGTTAAGGGCATTCTACCTGAATGCATAAAGCTTTTGCAAAAAATTAAATGATTTAAATGGACAAATAAAAATGAAAGGGTATAACCTAATTGCCAAGACAGAACCATGGCTGCAAGGTGACCAAAACTGGAAACTGTGTATTCAATGTTTTATATTTAGGAAGGACATGCAAAAAGGAAGAGGAAGTGGTGTTGTTCTGATAGTAAGAGATACTATGAGCACAGTAGGATAGGAGGATCTCAGATCGGAAGAAACAAATGTAGAATCTGAGGGGGTGGAGTTAAGTCAAACATTGATAGGAGTTATTTAGATTCACCTGTAATAGTGTAATAGTGGTGTTAGGCATGATATTAATCAGGAGATTCGAGATGTTATCCAGTAATCAGGGATGATTTCAATCTGCATATCAACAGGGAAAACCTAAAGAACAGGCAAATTGCTGACAATGCTTCAAAATTGTCCTTCATTGTAGTTTAATTTTATAAATTGGCTTCATGCAGTTGCCAGGTGATTTGCTTCCCAGGCAGCCCTGAGGAAACGTCACTTACCAGCCCCCTCACTTTTGACTGTTCACATTGCTCAGAATGGGCTTTGCTTGTAAATTTGTAAAATAGGTGTTGTCCTGGTGGTGGAGAAAAAAATGAATATACATAAAATCATAAACAGTTCACACCAATGTCTTCATTTTCTATGGCACTGTATAAAAAACATTTTAAAAAGGAAACTTCACTTACCTTCCTCCCCCTTGATGGTTTGCCTTGCCCTTAATGGGCTTTATTTGTAAATATTTAATTGGTTACACTGGCGGTGGTTAATAGTTTTTTAAAAAAAAGTCATGGTGATTTGGTGGTGGGAAAATCAGTCAATTATGTGGGTGATAGCACTCCTGGGTATAAAAACAAGAGGTAACTTCACTGAGGGCTCTTGTGGCAGTGTCCCTAGGTTCAAGTCCCACCTGCTACAGAGGTGTTTAAGAACATCTCTGAACATTTTGATTAGGAAATATAAAGGAAACATCACTGATGCAAGAATGAGTCAGGGTCCTGTACTGACATACATTTCTCCTATTTTCCTGTCCTGTAAGCCCACCATCATGGGGACAGGAAAAATCAGCCTTCAGGTACAGGATTGTCATACTCATTGATTTTCATCAACTGTATTTTAAAGAATCCATCTGTCTGACCCTGCACCCCATCCTATTACTAACAAATGCTGGGGTAGTCATGGTTGACCAGTGACCTTTTCTAAGTATCTATGTTAATTTTAGAAAATTCAAATACTAAATTGCTAAAAATGAAACATTGCCTTTTTAAGAGAAATTTCCTCAGCTTTTCCTGCAGGCAAAGCAGAATGGAAATAATTTCTTTACAAGTCATTTCCTAATAAGGGTACAACTGGCATGTTTACAATGTGCAAGCCTACATGGAACACAGAGCCAACATGCAGTGATATCACACTGGAATGGCATGAACTTAAATGGATGGAAATCAGGTTGGGATGACAAACCAAAAGGTCTTAGACACCAGTAAGAACAGATAATTTCACTCATGCAATTAGAGGGTCACCAACCCTCCAGGGTATCTCTGAATCTCCAGGAATTGAAAATTAATTTCCTGGACTCTATTACAAGGAACCCAAAAAAAAATTATTAGTGCATTAAAACAAAACTATATGTCTCTCCCATTTTCATTTAAAAGTTTAATTAATAATTATTAGAATGTTAGAGACAAGAAGAAAGTTTATCTGATCCACAGAATATTTGAAGGCTAGATGTCACGTGATGAGACATCCAAACTTGTCAACATTTCATTTTTATTTTATTGAAATCAAATGCAACACAAGTATTATAACTCATTCTTTGCCGGGGAGATTATCTCCCTCTGTTGCCCATTCTCCTGTATTATTTTAGATATTCCTTCAGCACAAATTTCTCTTCTGACTGAGGACACATGTTTGGTTAATTCTGAGGATTTTTTAAAGTTATTTTTGAGGAAGTAAACAAGAAGATTAATGAGGGCAGAGCAATAGATAATGTTTACTTGGACTGTGATAAAGCCTTTGACAAGGTTCCGTGTTAGTAAAATTAGATCACATGAAATTCAGGGTAAGCTTGCCAATTGGATACAAAATTGGCTGAACAGCCGGAGATAGAGAGCGATAGTGGAGAATAGTTTTTTGGACTGCAGACCTGTATCCAGTGGTGCTTCGCAGGGATTGGTGCTGTGTCCACTTTTGTTTGTCATTTATATAAATGATTTAGATGAGAATATGGAAAGCATGATTGGTAAGCTTGTGGATGACACCAAGATTGATGGTATAGTGACAGTGAAGAAATGTATCTAAGATTTCAGAGAGAACTTGATCAACTGGGTCAATGGGCTAAAGAGTGGTGGATGGAGTTTAATTTGAATAAATGCAAAGTGTTACATTTTGGTAAAACAAACAAGGTCAGGACTTACGTAATTTAAAGTACAGCCTTGGGCAGTGTTGTAGAACAGAGAGACCTAGTGGTTCAGACACAGAATTCTTTGAAGTTTGCATCACATATAAATAGGGTGGTTAAGACGGCTTATCATGCCTACATCTATTGCTCAAGCCTTTGAGTATATAAGAGTTGGGACATTATGTTGAGATTGCACAAGACGGTGGTGAGGCCTCTGCTGGATACTGTGTCCAGTTCTGATCACCCTGTTATAGGAAAGATATCATTAAGATGGAGGGGGTTCAGAAAAGGTTTGCCAGGACGTCGGCCAGGATTGGAGGGTTTGAGTTATAAGGAGAAGCTAGGACATTTTTCCATTGGAGCATAGAACGTTGAGGGGTGACCTTACAGAGATTATAAAATCATGAGGGGTGCAGAGGTGAATGACAGATGTCTTTTCCCGAGGGTGGGGGATTTCAAGACTAGGGGCATATTTGTAAGGTGAGAGGAAAACGATTTTAAAAAGATAAGGGGGACAATATTTTTTACACAGAGAGTGGTTCATGTGTGGAATGAATTTCCAGAGGATGTGGTGGATATGGGTACAGTTAAAGACATATCTAAAGACATTTAGATATGTACATGAAAAATAAATGTTTGAATGGATATGGGCCAAGCACGGGCACATGGGCTTAGTTTAATTTGAGATTATGGTCATCATGAATTCTTTGGACACAAAGGTCTACTTCGGTACAGTATGACTCTGAGTGTAGAGATACCTTGAGCGCAATCTCTGTTCTATCTGTGATTGATGTGCACTTGCATTAGCACAAAGTTTAGTTCAAACATGATGAAAGAGATGAATTCCAAAAGTGAGGTGAAGGTGACTGCCCTAAAACTAGAGTCAATGGAAAGCAGGGAGAACATTGTTGACTGGTTGAAATCATATCTAAAGCAAAGGAAGATTGTTATGGTTGTGGAGGTGAGTCATCTCAGTTCCAGGGTATCTTTGCAGGAGTTTTCAAGGGAGTGTCCAAGGCTCAACTATCTTCAGTTATTTTATCAATGATATTCCTTTCATCATAAGTTCAGAGGTGGGGATGTTCACCAATGATTGCACAATGTTTAGCATTATTCATGACTCCTCAAATACTAAAGCAATCCAAGTCCAAATGCAGCTAGACTTGGCCAATATTCAGGTGTGGGCTGATAAGTAGAAAGTAATATTTGTGTCACACAAGTTCCAAACAATGAATATGTCCAACAAGGTGTCTTCTAAATATCACTCCTTGACATTCAAGGGCATTACCACTGCTGAAACCCCCATTATCCACATTCTGGGTGTTATCATTGACCAGAAACTGAACTGAACTAGCTGTATAAATACTGTTGCTACAAAAGCAGGTTATACGTTAAGAATCCTGCAATTGGTAATTCACCTCCTGACTCCCCAAAGTCTGTCCATCATGTACAAGGTACAAGTGAGAAGACTTGCCACTTGTCTGCAACAACACTCAAGAAGCTCAAAACTATCCAGGACAATGCAGCCCACTTGAAATGCACCGCATCCACAAACATGCTCTCCATCCAGCACTGACACATGGTGGCAGCAAATGAGTACAATTTACAGGATGTTCTGCAGAAATCAACCATGGCTTCTTAAATAGCACTTCCAAACCCACAACCATTACCATTTAGAATGACAAGGGCAGCAGATACATGGGAATACCACCACCTGCAAGTTCCCCTCCATGGTATGCACCGTCCTGACTTGGAAACATATTATCGTTCCTTTAATGTCACCAGGTCAAATTCCTGAAACTTTCTCCCAAACAGCATTGTGGGTCTACCTACACCAAATGGACTGCAGAATTTGGAAAGGCAACTCATCACTTACCTTCTCAAAGACAATTAAGGAAGGGCAATAAATGGTGACCCAGCCAATCACACCCACTTCCCTCATGAATAAATTTCGAAGAAGGGCTGATCATTCAGAGAGAATTAGGCAGTGTTTCAGATGTTGATCAACTGTGTGTAGCTGTCAGCTGATTTTGCCTCAGTATGTGAAAATATTATGTCTTGGCTTCATGTTGGAGATAGAAAGCAGCTGTTGCTCAATATGAAACAATAGTAATTTGCCTGTTTTTTTTCTCCATACAAGTCTGTGTGGTTGTTCTGCTAAACTGAGTTGACCTGACTACTGGTGCAGGTGTGACAAGGATAACAAAGGCTCCTCCTGCATTTTCTTGGGTAAAGAGTAATCAGCTTGTGTAAGTCACAGGAAAATCAACAGCAAAAGGTTTCTCATCACAGTGATTCCAAGCAGCAATTCGGAACAATTGTACACAGTCTGTCCTCTATACAAAGGTTCTTTGTGGCATTCCCATGATTGGAAAGAACAAAAATAACAGGAGAGGAAGCAAGTCATTATCTCAAAAGCACGAGGAGAAAAAAAATCCACTCGTCATAAGATTTTGGCAAAGAGGTCCCACAAAGACGCAGAAAAATTTGTAGCAGTCACAGAGAGAAATACTCATAAATTACTGATAAAATAATCAGTTATCAGCTCAATAAGTCAGTAAGGATTTTGAACAGAATGAAATCGAAAAGATTTTTGAGCTTAATTTAAAATTTCTACATACTAGTATTCTCAAGGAATAATTTATCAAAGAAATCCCTCAAACTTATGTTTTGAGCTTGGTCAGGAATTATGAGGCTTGGATCCAACTCAATGCATCTTTTCATGTGTGTAAACTTTATAGCAGGGTGAATGACAGGAAGAACTATGCCTTTCCGGCAAATTTAACTATACCCAGCAGCAGCCTGCAACTGATGCTACTAGTGTCAAATCAGATGAATATTTGAAAAACAATGACTGCTTATTTTTGAAGTTATTATTTATATTTGGCTTTACTTATGCCTTATATATTGAATATTTATATCAGTTCCTCGGTTTCAAACTCCCAATGCCCTGCTCCTATCCTGAGTTACATTCTTTTACAATTTGCAACAGTGTACAACGAAACTGATCAAACTGGTACATCAATATGACATTTGTATTTTTCACTTCAGTTTTCTTTGTACCTCTACTAACCAAACCTCTACAGTGACCAATTTTAGGATAATAAAAGCAACTTACTGCAGATAATGAAAATCTGAAACACACAGAGAGAATGCTGGAGAAATTCTGGCATCTATTCTTCTCAGAGTCCTGAAAAAGTCATACCAGACTCAAAACACCAATTCTGTTTCTCTCTCCATAGATGTTTTGCGCTGTATTGTTCTATGTTCTATAAGGTTCCACATAAAAGACTCATCCATAAGATAAGAATGCATGGAGTTGTGAGGAATGTACTAATATAGATAGAGGATTGGATAACCAATGGAAAGCAGGGGACTGGGATAAATGGGTGTTTCTCTGGTTGGAGGTAAGTGGTGAGCGGAGTGCCGCAGAGGTCAGTGTTGGGCCCGCAACTGTTCATGATATACATTAACAATTTGGGAGAGGAGACCGAGTGTAACATATCCAAGTTTGCTGATAACACTAAATCGAGTGGGAAGGCAAACTGCAGAGGATGTGGAGGGTCTGCAGAGAGATTTAGATTAAATGAGTAAACAAGGGAATGTTGAACGGAGTACAATGTTGGTAAATATAAGGTTATCCACTTTGGAAGGAAAAATAGTAAGTCAGAGTATTATTTCAATTGTGAGAGATTGCAGCATGCAGTTGTGCAGGGGCACTTAGGAATGCTCGTACATGAATTGCTAAAAGTTGACTTGCCGGTGCTACAGGTAATCAGGAAGGCAAATGGAATATTGGCTTTCATTGCTAGAGGGTTTGATTTAAGAGCAGGGAGGTTCTGCTGCAATTGTACAAGGTGTTGGTAAGGCCAAACCTGGAACATCGTGCGCAGTTCTGATCTCCTTATTTGAGGAAAGATATTAAAGGCTTTGGAGGCAATGCAGAAGAGGTTCACCAGAATGATTCCGGAGGTGAATGGGTTACCCTGTGAGGAGAGGTGAGCCACTTGGGACTGTACTCGCTAGAATTTGGAACAATGAGATGGGATCTTACAGAAACATGTAAAATTATGAAAGGGTTAGATAAGATAAGATAGAGGCAGGCAAATTGTTTCTGCTGGTGGGTGAGACTAGGACTAAGGGACATGGCCTCAAGATTAGGGGGAGTAGATTTAGGTCAGAGATGAGGAGGAACTGCTTTTCCCAGAGAGTAGGGAATCTCTGGAATTTTCTGCCCGAGAATGTAGAGGCAGCTTCATTAAATATATTCAAGACCAAGTTGGATGGGTTTTGCATGGCAGGGGAATTAAGGGTTAGGAGGAGGAGTTGAGATGCCATGATCTTAATGAATGGTGGAGCAGGCTCAACGTGAACAATGGCCTACTCCTGCTTCTATTACTTTGAAAACCTTCTGGCTTCCACACTTCTTATTTTTTATTTGAAGCCCAATTGCACACTACCTCTGATGCCGCAAGCCAGGAACTGTCCATCTCACTGGTGCTCACCATGAAACTGAAGACAGAAGAAATCCAAGCTCAACTATCTCCTGCACTTTGCAAAGATGATTAACATCATCTATTCTCTGCTATATTCAAAAGGCCATTATTCACCATAACTCTGCCATTGAACATGCATCTCACCAAGGGTGATGCATTAGAACCCTCATTATTATATGCATTATATCCATACAAAGGATTATGCATTGAGGACGAACTACTCTTGCGTCCACTTATTTCATACTCAATTCCTCCCTTTGTTTCAATGCAGGAAAAACTGAGCCAGAATCCCTCAGCTCTACTTCCACCTCCTGAGGAGGAAACCAGAGAAGCCTCAGAAAATGCATTTAGCAAGGTGCACCTGTATCCTCCACCAGCAAGGTGACTTTCATCTCAGAGGTTCGCTATCCAACTTAGCCTCAAGGGCACATTCCAGTAAGCCTGTCACTGACAATTTTCTGCGGCTACTCAAGAAGGATATGTATGAGGTATCTGGCACCCCAAGAACTGCTGCAGACCAAGCATCTGTTTAGACCCAGGCTGAAGACATCCTCTATTCCTGATTGTGAATGACTTGTGCATGTCTCTGCAGACTGACCAGGAATATTGGACAGGTGTGTAGGAGCTACTTGTTGAGTTGGAATGAAGGATGAAAGAGTCCTGCAAAGTTCTCACTGCTGTGCTGGCTCCAGCGTGCGAGCTCCTGACTCCTCCCAGTGAAAGGTTGCTGTTGCATAGAGACCCAGGACCAGTTGAGCACTCAGTAACTGCTGAAAATGTATTTGTGTGGGGAATACATAATTATACTCAAGGAATATTTTGGAAACACTGAAAAATTTTGGACTACTTGGATATTTATAGATTGAGAGGGGTTGTACCATGTGACTTCTTAGAAATGAATCAGCAGTTCAATTTGTATTCTAAGACATCTACTGCTTTTCTAGAAATCAAGTGACTTTGGAGGAGCCCTGGCTGACATATGATCAGGAGTGTCAGACATCCTGTTCATTCCAAAAGTGGGCTCTGAGGGAGCCTATTAGCTGAAGCACAACTGGATTTCAAACAGGCACTACAACTAGCTTTGTCATTGGAAAATGCGGCAGTGGAGAATATAAGTTGCAGGATATTCCGATGGAAGTAGTCGAAAGTGAGGACTGCAGATGTTGGAGATTAGAGTCAAGATTAGAATGGTGCTGGAAAAGCACAGCAGGTCAGGCAGCATCTGAGAAGCAGAAAAATCGACGTTTCGGGCAGGAGCCCTTCATCAGGACTGAGGCTGGAAGCCTCGGGGGTGGGGATTAGTACAGCACTATACCGTTCATCATCCAACGTCTGGCAGAAAGAACAGTCTAAAGTTTGAGGCAGGCTTAAAGAAACAGCCTCTATCTTCACTAGATACTAAACTGTCCTTATTGGACCACCCCTCATGCAACTACAGAGTTAGCTCCAGCACAGTTGCTAATGGGAAGAAGTCTCCACACCAGGTTAAATCTGATTTTCTCAGACCTGGGGTGGAGGGGGAAACAGCATCAGGAACACCAATACCAGACATAAGGTGAAAGAGAAAGTTTATTTCAGGGGACAAAGTTTGGTGTAGGAACCTGCATGGTTAAGAGGCATGGTAAACATAAGGTCAGGTCCAGTGATGTATAAAGTTCAGGTAGGTGTGGCGGTTCTCACCAAGCACGTAGATCATATGAAGTTAAAAATCACACAACACAATGTTATAGTCCAACAGGTTTATTTGGAAGCACTTGCTTTTGGAGCGATGCTCTTCCATCAGATGGTTATGAAAACTGCAAACTCACAAAGAGTGCTGGAGCAAAATGTGCCCAGATTCTTGACAACCTTTCCATCTCTTCTGGGATTTGTGGATTCTCCATCTCCCTCAAGCGTTGAAGATACCTTGGAATCTGAGATGGGCATAACTGATGTCAATACCTATGCTGCCTGAATAAGAGAATGAATTTCTTTTGAGACACTCCGGGGGCAAGCTATTTTGTGTTACTTGCTGCCCATGTCAGAGGCTGAGTTGGAGGAACCTACCTGGTGCTAAAACGGCAAAGGAGGAGCTACAACAAAATGAACTGACCGATGTCCTTGGACTCAGAAGGGGAGGGATGTAATGATTGTAACGTTGTCAGCCAGATGGATCCCATACAGTATGAGTTGCCTGACTGAGGCTGTTAATCTGGTCTAATCAGGGAGCCCAGGCTGACAGATAAGAACAGGAGTGTCAGAAATTCTGTTCACTCTGAGAGCTGGCTCTGAGGGAGCTGGATAGGGTGAATAGCCAAGGTCTTTCTCCCAGCGTGGGCAAGTCTAAAACTGTAGGGTATAGATTTATAAAGTCATAAAGATATACAGCATGGAAACAGACCCTTCGGACCAACCCGTTCATTCCAATCAGATATCCCAACCCAATCTAGTGCCACCTGCCAGCACCTGGCCCATATCCCTCCAAACCCTTCCTATTCATATACCCACACAAATGCCTCTTAAATGTTGCAATTGTACCAGCCTCTACCACTTCCTCTGGCAGCTCATTCCATACACGTACCACCCTCTGCTTGAAAAAGTTGCCCCTTAGGCCCCTTTTATATCTTTCCCCTCTCACTCTAAACCTATGGCCTCTAGTTCTGGACTCCCCCCCCACCCCAGGGAAAATACTTTGTCTATTTATCCAATCCATGCACCTCATAATTTTGTAAACCTCTATAAGGTCACCCCTCACCTTCCGACGCTCCAGGGAAAACAGCCTCAGCCTGTTCAGCCTCTCCCCATAGCTCAAATCCTCCAACCCTGGCAACATACTTGTAAATCTTTTCTGAACCCTTTCAAGTTTCACAACATCTTTCTGATAGGAAGGAGACCAGAATTGCATGCAATATTCCAACAGTGGCCTAACCAATGTCCTTGTACAGCCACAACATGACCTCCCAACTCCTGTACTCAGTACTCCTGGCCAATAACAGAAAGCATACCAAACGCTTTCTTCACTATCCTATCTACCTGTGACTCCACTTTCAAGGAGCTATGAACCTGCATTCCAAGGTCTCTTTGTTCAGCAACACTCTCTAGGACCTTACCATTAAGTGTATAAGTCCTTCTAAGATTTGCTTTCCCAAAATGCAGCACCTCGCATTTATCTGAATTAAACTCCATCTGCCACTTCTTGGCCCATTGGCCCAATGATCAAGATCCTGTTGTAATCTGAGGTAACCTTCTTCGCTGTCCACTACACCTCCAATTTTGGTGTCATCTGCAAACTTACTCACTGTACCTCTTATGCTCGCATCCAAATCATTTATGTAAATGACAAAAAGTAGTGGACCCAGCACCAATCCTTGTGGCACTCCACTGGTCACAGGCCTCCATTCTGAAAACAACCCTCCACCATCACCACTCTTTGTCTTCTACCTTTAAGTCAGTTCTGTATCCAAATGGCTAGTTCTCTCTTTATTTCGTGAGATCTAACCTTGTTAACCAGTTTCCCATGTGGAACCTTGTTGAACACCTTACTGAAGTCTGTATAGATCTCATCTACCGCTTTGCCCTCATCAATCCTCTTTGTTACTTCTTCAAAAAGCTCAATCAAGTTTGTGAGACATTATTTCCCAAGCACAAAGCCGTGTGGACTATCCCTAATCAGTCCTTGTGTTTCCAAATACCTGTACATTCTGTCCCTCAGGATTCCCTCCAACAACTTGCCCACCACTGACGTCAGGCTCACTCATCTATAGTTCCCTGGCTTGTCCTTACCATCCTTCTAAGTGGAGATGAAAAAGATTTAAAAAAGACCTGAGGGGTAGCTTTTACATATAGCGGGTGGTGTATGCATGGAACAAGAGGAAATGGTGGGAACAGTACAATTACAACATTTACAAGGCATCTGGATTGCATATGAATAGGAAGGGTACAGAGGGATTTGGGCCAAATGCTGGTAAATGGTATTAGGGATTGGGATGTCTGGTCTGCATGGATAGGTTGGACCAAAGGATCTATTTCCATGCTGTATGAGTGTGTGTCTGGATACTGCTGCTCTTTACATGATTTCCTGCACCCATCATTCAATTCTGAAGAAGGTCGCTGAACCTGAAATGCTTTTTCTGCACAGATGCTGCAGACCGACTGAGTTTCTCCAGCTGTTTCTGTTTTTATTTCAGATCTCCAGCATCAACAGATCTTTGTCTTTAGATCTCTAGATTTGATTTCTAGATTTGATTGTGATAATAGAATGGGGACATAAGATTATAAACTACAATTGAATGTAATTATACTGCTGCTCAGGGTACCCATTTTATTAATATCTGTAAAGTAATGCTTAAATTACACTGATTTTGTTTTTATTAGAGCCATAGAGATGTACAGCACAGAAATAGACCCTACGGTCCAACTTGTCCATGCCAACCAGATATCTAAACCCAATCTAGTCCCACCTGTCAGCACTTGGCCCATATTCCTCCAGACCCTTCCTGTTCATATACCCATCCAGATGCCTTTTAAAGATTGTAATTATACCAGCCTCCACCACGCAACACCATCTACATGAAAAGGTTGCCCCTTAGGTCCCTTTTATATCTTTCCCCTCTCACCCTAAACCTATGTCTTCTAGTTCTGGACTCCCCCACCCCAGGAAAAGACTTTGTCTATTTATCCTATCCATGCCCCTCATAATTTTATAAACCTCTATAAGGTCACCCCTCACCCTCCGACACTTCAGGGAAAACAGCCCCAGCCTGTTCAGCCTCTCCCTATAGCTCAAACCCTCCAACCCTGGTAACATCCTTGTAAATCTTTTCTGAACCCTTTCAAGTTTCACAACATCTTTCCGATAGGAAGGAGACTAGAATTGCATACAATATTCCAACAGTGGCTTAACCAATGTCCTGTACAGCCGCAACATGACCTCCCAACTCCTGTACTCAATACTCTGACCAATAACAGAAAGCATACCAAATGCCTTCTTCACTATACTATCTACCTGTGACTCTACTTTCAAGGAGCTATGAACCTGCACTCCAAGGTCTCTTTGTTCAGCAACACTCCCTAGGACCTTATCATTAAGTGTATAAGTCCTGCTAAGATTTTATTAAAGTCTTGGCTATTGATTTTTTTCAAAGGGATCATCTGCATTTTTTTTTGTTATTGGTTTAGTGTCAGGGGGATCATTCTGTGGAAAAATTAATCATGATCTCGGAGGGGCCAAACACGGTTTTCATATTCTAAAGAATATTCTGGTGACAATAATAAAGTGAAGGATCGAAACGAGTAACCGTACTCTTTAAAAATAATTTACCTCAAAAAGCGTGTTTAATAAAGGTAATGCAGCCCTCTTCGTTGACAGAGGTTTCGATCGAATGTTTGGTGCTCCTCCAGGCCCCTCTCGGTGGATGTGTCTATGATCGGCTGCTTTGGGCTGGCTGTTTATTTTTGAATTGTGTTTGACCGTTGGGCGCGAGGCTGGGCCCTGGAGCCGCACCGCCAGGCCGCCCGCCCGCCCGCCGGTACCTGCAATGGCTGACATTCTCATTTTCCTCATTCGCGGCCTGGGCCGGGCCCTGGACCTGCTCTGCTTCCTGCTGGACCTTAATTTCTGGCTGGTCTCCTCTGTGGTCGCGGCTGTCTCAGGTACCATGCATTTGCTGCTGTGTCTGCCCGGTGCCGTGGCGTGTTTGCTCGCCCTGTGCTGCAACCTGCTGGGGCTGCTGGTACTGGGGGCGGCGGAGTTGTCTTATTGCGCCCTGCACTTCATTCTCAACCTGGTGTGCAGTTTGCTGAGCGTGCTGTTCAGCCTGGCAGAAAGTCTGAAGCTGGTGGGTCACCTGCTTTCTTACCTGAGCCTGAGGGGACGGGAGATGCTGCAAAGGGGATTCGCCAACGCTTTCAGCTCCGGTCACCTCTTTCTCAAGCAGGTGTGGGATGCTGTGGGGATCCTGGTTAGCCTGTCTGCATACTTTGTCAATACCTTCATCAACTTGTTCCTCATTGGAACCCAGAACCTCCTTTCTCTTGTCACAATGCTGTGGGACCCCTTGGTAAGAGTATCGGATGTCTTTGCTTCAATTCTCACCTATTTGTCAAGCAGTGTCCTTGGCAATGTGATCCTGCTGTGGACACCGTGCCAGTTTGTCATTGAAGTCCTGATGTCCCTCACCAAACTGTTGGTTGACATTTTTCTCCTGAATCTGTATGGGTTGGCAATCACTTTTGTTGTCATCTCCATCACCACAATATATGCAAATCCAGAGTTAATATTGAGGATTACTAATCAGATGACTCTATACTTGAGCATTGCACCAAGTCTTCAGTGGATCAGGAGAAATATTGCACATATCTGTGGGTTAGTAGTGGCTACTGTGCAGCTGATGGTCAACTCTGAGACGTGGCAGCAAATATACAGTCAACAACTACATGGTTTGAACCCTCATTATATCAGTAACTGGCCTCTTGACCAAAGAAGGCAGCACCAGACTGATCGTAATGACAACTTGGAGGATCGAACAATCACAGACCAACAACTAATTATCCAGTTAGAACAGCAAATAGATCCCAACCCAGCCCAAGGAAATGGTAATCCTCTAAGGGAGCAACAGTTAACCATGGCTGAGACATCTGTATGTGGACCAGAAGCTGGCAATGGATCTTTGTCTTCAGTAGCAAAACCAACAGGTGGCAAAGACAATAAGAACAATGTTCCTGTGGAAAACAATCTTTGGATGCTTTTGAAGGAGCAAGAAGAACGGAAAAAATGTGTTATTTGTCAGGACCAAGCAAAATCTGTGTTGTTGCTCCCATGCCGACACTTGTGCCTCTGTCAAGGTTGCACAGCTATTCTCTTGGAGCAGCCCGTCTACCAACGCAACTGCCCACTTTGCCGCCAGATGATCCTACAAACATTGGATGTGTATTTCTGATTGGCCGTTTGAATAAGCTTTAATAGAAAGGGTTTGATTTGTTAGTGTCTTTAATTGACCAATCATTGAAGTGTTAACTGAACACATATTTTCAAATTGTTATGCAAATCTTTAGCCATGGGCTTTAGAATTCAAATATGATTCCCTTTCTTTTCAACCATGACCAGTACAAGCACTGCTGTATACGAATATTACCTAAAGAATGTATGTATGTATTACTGGGAATTGGAAACCTCAGTTCCAGCACTTTATTCGGTAACCTGTCCAAGTGATAACTGAAAACACAATTGATTTTTCTCATGTTCAGTTGTGTGCTTCAGCATCTGCCATCTTGGTCACTGGTTTCTAGAGATGACAGTGAGAAACTGAAACCACGAATTTCTGACTGCTCAGTGACCAGCATTATCTGGTCAACAAATGCAAGGGTTGTGGGTGGTGGTGGGGAAATGCTGCAAAATAATCAGCTTTGAGAGGCTGGTGCTATCGATTCAATGATTGTTTAATATTTTAGTACAGTGAGCTGTACAGGGTCGGGGCCCAATGATCATATATTTCTGGATTGTCTTTACAATTTATCTGAAATGTAATTTTCCTTCTTTCTAGACAAATTGTAAATTATTTTTACATGAATGGCCCTTGAATTATCTATCTGATATTTTGGGAACATTCTCCAAATTTTTGTTTATAGAATGCTGATGCAACACCTGAAACACAGTATACATTGTGAGCAACGAGGTACAGTAACAAAGTTTGAAGTTAAATAGTTTGTTTAAAAAAGCAGCTGAACAAGTGTCTCCAATTAAGGTTTGACACCACATGAAAATCTGTCTACATTTAAGTTTTTTTTTCATGTTTTTAGTTTTATTCCTTTAAATAATCACAGTAATTCTTGACCAAATCTGAATTGCAGATTACAAAGGTCAAAGAGTTTTACTTCTTTTTTGGGCTTTTTATTAGTAATGCTACACACCAAAGAATAGTGGCACTGTTCAATGGATGTCTCCAGACATTTGAGGCATTTAGAACTAAAGATTACTTTAAGAAATAAAGCTTTGAGGACCATCTCTCTGTCGACTGGAGTTGGAGGTAGTGGATGGGTTAGTTCTTGGGTCCTGTGCAGACTAACTGATAAATGCACTGCTTAAATTAAACTCATTCATTTCTCTCATACCAAATGTTTGTCAGTACAGATTCTGTCTGAATATTGCATGCTTTCTGCTGCACAGATCTGAATTTGCTGAGATGCTGAACTTAAGACTCCTACTACAACAAATATTTTTATAATAACACAACCTGAAATAAATGTTTGTCTTTTAAATTTATTGAGGTGAAGATCTTGTATCACAAGAATATTACCTTACTTTACCTACAACAGCTGATTGTATGCCAAGCATATCATAGTCAACATTATGCTAACAATATTTAGAAGTGTGTATATGATGATGGTGGCTGCAGTGTTCTTCAGATTGCTTTCCTTGAGCTTGGTACCTACCTGTAATGGAAGTCTTTTGTGAGACATCATAGATGTGAGAGTTGCACACCTCTGATTTTGGAATTTGTAGTTCTCAGTATAAAGTTTATAGATCAAGACAATAATGAGCGAAATGAAGAAACAAACATAGATCTAAAAAGCTTGAATATATTCTGACCCGTTGGCCTAGATTTTAAACTACACCTGCCCTACCTCAGATAAGTACAAAGGTGTTGAGCAAAGTGTTAGAATCAAAAAATGCTTCCTTCCTGGTTGCCATAATAATGACAGAGATGCAGACCCTAATTGAGATTCCTGCTGAAAACAGTTAGTACCATGATTTCACCTGCGCCAGGAATTAATTTTAACAGATCTTACATGGGTGAGTATGATACTCTGTTGCCCGACATCAGAAACATGAACTGACAGGTCACGTGAGGATTAGTAAGTTTAAATACCCCCTTTTGTGTCTTTGCTATACCTCTTAGCACAAAAGGAGATCAGTATTCCCTTCAGATCTTGCAAGTTCTTGGTTTTCCTCAGCATTCCACTAGTTTTGGGGGATATTGATCATCAGAATTCTCCTCATAGACTTCCAATATGGTTCAACAAAATCCCCTCCTGCCATTGATTATCTAATTTCCATGAGCTCCTGCCTGCAGCCAAATTTCTGCTTCCGTCCAATGATCAAGTGGTGAATCTGGTCAGGAATCCAGCATATTTAAGTGATCATGTCTTCCACAACCTCAAATTTGTTTGGATGCAATGCCCTTCTGCTCAGTCAATCCCTTCTTGAAATTCTTCTTGTATTATTAAATCCATAATCTACAAATGGTTACTGCGAGGATTAAATTAGTTTTAGTTTCCATTACTATCTTTTACCATTCCAGACAAGCAAATTTCTATAAAGAATTAGAATATAGAACATTACAGCACAGTACAGGCCCTTCAGCTCTCGATGTTGCACCGCCCTGTCATACTAATCTGAAGCCCAGCCCACCTACACTATTCCACGTACATCCATTTGCCTGTCCAATGACGACTTAACTGCACTTAAACTTGGCGAATCTACTACCGATGCAGGCAAAGCATTCCATACCCTTACTACTCTGAGTAAAGAAACTACCTATGACATCTGTCTTATACCTATCTCCTAATTACTATTTTCTGACCCATGACTTCCACTAATAACCAAGTAGATAAAAGACTGCACTAAAATATGCAGTTTCGAGGTTTAATTGTGATTACAATTAGTCTTAATGTTAAGCTCAGGCGAATGAGTTAAAGTTTCCACTCTCAATCGTTCATCATTCACAATGGAAGATGTCTTTATGTGGACATCAGTTGATAAGTGAATTTGTGCGAGCTTCAAGTTCTTTCTATGCGCCGTCTTCCCACTATGGAATAACTGACAGGCGAAGCATTTCATCTTTATGGACTGAGTTCTTTTGCTTATAATGACACATAGGAATAGAGTTAAAAATCACAACACCAGGTTATAGTCCAACAGGTTTATTTGGAAGCACTAGCTTTCAGAGCGCTGCTCCTTCATCAGGTAGCTGTGGAAGAGGATCATAAGAGACATAATTTATAGCAAAAGATTACAGTGTCATGCAGCTGAAATGATATATTGAACAAACCTAGATTGCTGTTAAGTCTTCCATCTTTTAGAATGGGTTGCAGGTCTCAGTTTATTAATATGTAAACCCCAGAACTTTCTCGAGATAATGTGACTTAAAAGAATTTCTGGGATTTACATATTAATGGTCTGGCAGCATGTGTGGAGAGAAATCAGAGTTAATGTTTTAGGTCAGCTGACCCTTATTCAGAACTGTTGGTAGCTAGGACAAAGTTTTGTTTTATGCAGGAGATACAATGGGGTTAGGGGATAAGGAGTAAACAATAGGTGGAGATAGATCCCAAAGAGAGAGAACAGTTGGACAGTCAAAGGAGTGGGTACTGGTCAGGCCTGGAGAATGAATGCCTGCTAATGGGGACTGTTAGTGGCTCACAATAATTAGTGTGTAATTGCAAACCATGTGATAAAGCCTGCTGTTTTGGGGGGAGGTGGGTAGCGGGAGGGGAGTGGTGATAATGTTGGGGTAAGAATATGGAAGAACATGTCTTAAGCCCTAAAAATATTGATATTGAATCCAATAGAGTTCCCAAACAGAAAATGAGTTGCTGTTTTTCCAGCTTGTGCTGAGCTTTGCTGGAGCACTGCAGCAAGCCTAACTGGCCAAGCAACAGGGTACACAAGTGTGTTAAAGTGGCAGGCAACTGGAAGCTCTTTTTTTGCTGATAGAATGTAGCTGTACTGCAAAGTATACCCAGATTATGCTTTGTTTGCTGATTGTTTCCCGTGGTGACATTGCTGAGTGGTTAGCACTGCTGCCTCACAACGCCAGTGAACTGGGTTCGATTCCAGCCACAGGTGACTGTATGGAGTTTGCACAAGCTCCTGTTTCTGTGTGGGTTTCCTCCCATAGTCCAAAGATATCCAGGTTAGATGGATTGGCAATGCTAAATTGCCAATAATGTCCAGGATGTGTAGGCCAGGTGGATTAGCCATGGGAAATGGAAGGTTATTAAGTTGGGGTGGGGGGGGGGGAGGTGGCGTGGTTTCTGAGTGGGATGATTAGTGTGGACCTGAAAGGCCAAATGACCTATTTCCACACAGTAGGGATTCTGTTATCTATATAGAGGAAACCACATTGTGAGCAGTGAATGCAGAAGACTGGATTAAGTGAAGTGCTTGTAAAGTGCTGCTTCACCTAGAAGGTATGTTTGGGCCCTTGGAGACTGAGGAGGGAAGAAGTAAGCTGGTAGGTGTTAAACCTTAGCAGTTGCAAGGAAAGATAGGAGGTGGGACTGTAGGAGGTTTTGGGAATGAAGGAGGAGTGAACCAGAGTGCCCCAGAGGGAATGATCCTTGTGGAAGGCTGACAAGGGAGTGGAGGGGAATTAGTGTCTGGTGGTGGAATCCTGTTAGAGGTGGCAGAAATGGCAGCAAATGATCCTTTGGATGTGGATGGTTGGTGAGGACAAAGGAGCTCACTTTTCAAGTCTAGACAGTTAGATAAAGGGTCAGTTAGACGCTAAACGTCAGCTCTTTTCTCTCCTTACAGTTGCTGCCAGACCTGAGATTTTCCAGCATTTTCTCTTTTGGTTTCAGATTCCAGCATCTGCAGTAATTTGCTTTTATGCTGCGTTAAAATGACCGGCTACAGGAAGGTTGGAGTCTTGCTTGTGCATGGACAGGAGATGTTCCGCAAAGCAGTCATACAGTCTGCTTTTGTTTCTCCATTGTCGAATAGGTTGCTATACATTTGGTGCAGCAAATGCAGTAGACCAGATTGGAGGAGGCACAGATTGAATGCTGCTTCACCTGGAAGGACTACTTCGGCCCTTGGATAGTGAGCAGGGAGGAGGTGAAGGGTCAAGTGTTGCACCTTCTGCAGTTACATGGGAAGGGAGGGTGGTGTTGGTGGTTGAGGAATGGACTAGGATGTCCTGGAGGGAGCGGTCCACAAAATGTAGATAGGGGAAGTGAGGGGAAGATGTGTTTGGTGGTGGTGTTCTGCTGGAGTTGTCTGAAATGGCAGAGAATAATTATTTGAATGCAGAAGCTGATGGGACGAAGAGTGAAGACAAGGGGGACCCGATCACGCTGTTGTGAGTTATCAGAAGGGACAAGGATGGAGGTACGGGTGATAGGTTGGATGCGGTTGAGCGCCCTGTCAATCACAGTGTGTGGGAAACCATAGTTATTGAAGAAGGAAGCCATGTCAGCAGTGCTCGTTTGGAAGGTGGCATCATCCGACAGATACAACGTAGCTGAAGGAACTGGGAGAATGGACTGGAATACTTTACAGGACTTGGGATATGAAGAGCTGTAGTTGAGGTAGCCACGGGAGTTAGTGGCTTTGTAGTGCATCGCAGTGGATCATCCATTCCCTGAAATGGAGATGGAGAGGTGTAGGAAAGGAAGGGAAGTGTCAGAAATGGACCATGTGAAAGTTATAGAGGGGTCGAAATTAGAGCAAAATGAACAAATTTTCCTAGGTCCAGGCAAGATCATGGATGCCATTGAAACAATTGGCGATGTACTGCAAAAAGAATTGTGGGAATGAGCCTGTGTAGGACTGGAACAAGGATTGTTTCATTCCCCATAACTAGGCAGGGCATAAGAGGGACCATGCAGGTGCACATAGCCATTGCTTTGACCTTGCAGAAGTATGATGGATTAAAGGAGAAATTGTTCAGTGAGAGAACACATTCAACCAAGCAGAAGACAGTGGTGGTGGATGAGGATTGTTCAGGCTCCTGGACGAGGAAGAAGCCAAGAGCTCTCAGACCATCCTGGTAGGGAATGGAGGTATAGAGGGGATTGGGCATCGATGGTGAACAGGAGCCAGTTAGGGCCAGGGAACTGGAGATTGTCGATATGGCAGAGAGCATCAGAAGAATCATGGATCTAGGTGGGCAGGGTCTGGAAAATGGAGAGACGATGGAGTCAAGGTAAAAGGAAATGAACTCGTTGGGCAGATACAAGCTGATATGATGGCTTACTGAGGGCAGCCTGGTTTCTGGATTTTAGGAAGGAGGTAAAAGCGGGCTGTCTGGGATTGGGAGACTATAAGGTTGGAGGAAGTAGGGGAAGGTCTCTGGAGGTAGTGAGTGACAGTCTTGGCAACAGTGGCTTCATGTTCAGATGTGGGGTCATGGTTCAGGGATAGTATGAAGAAGCTGCCGAGAGTTGGAGTTGAGCTTTTCAGGTAGAGGTCAGTGTGCAAGACTGCAATGGTACCACCCTTGTCTGCAAGATAGGGGAGGACCTGAGAGAGCAAAGTGTGGCAATTTCAGAAGGGGACAGGTTAGAGTGGATGAGAGGAGCAAAGAAGTAGAAACAGTTGATGGTGTGCCAACAGTTTTCAATGTAGAGATTGAGGGCAGGTAAGAGACCAGAGGAAGGGGTCCAAGTGGAAGGTGAATATTGAAGATGGGGGAAGGGATGGGTAGGGGGCTGGGATGCGGGTGCGGGGAACTCCTGCCCAAAAATGTAAGCGTGGAGATGGAAGCAGTGGATGAACAGTTCAACAGAACTGAGACCTTTTCTGAGGTCAACATCAGACAGTGGAAGGTCAGATGGGATAATAAATACACAACAAGAGGTAGGTTTGAGAGCGGAAAACAGGCCTGGATACCTCTGAGTTGTTGCATCTTATGTTCGTTGATGCTTGAAGGGAAAGTTTCTTGTTAGCATGTCAAATGAGCCAGAGGATTAGGTGGAACTGGGGAGCAGTACAGCTGTGAGCCAATGTGAACTAGTGCTTTTAGAGAGAGAGAGGTTGAGAGCGTGCTTATGACAAGGCATGGCAATAATTGTGGATCTCTGGATATGGCGAGAACAACTGTTAGCAAGGGAACTGCAGGGGTTGGGATAAATGTTTTGTTCACCACCTAAGTTCACTTGGCAGCAAACTACCTGTAGAGAAAGAGAAGAGAGCTGCCAGAGATGTTTATTGGATGGAAGATTTTCAAATGGCAACATGTGAGCCATAGCAATCACACTGTTACTACTGTCAGTAAGATGACTAGTTGGTGATACCTGCAGATACCACACTTCAGAGTGAAATGAATGGGAATTGACATTGTTGACATATTGGTGATTATTATTGAAGTTAAATCTCACACAACACTAGGTTATATTCCAACAGGTTTATTTGAAAGAACAAGCTTTTGGAGTGCTGCTCCTTCAGGTAACAAGTGGGGCAGGATTATAGGACATAGAACTTATAAGTAAAAAATCAAAGTGTCATACAACTGATGCAATGTATTAGACAAACCTAGATGGCTGTTAAATCTTTAATCACTTAGAAAGGGGACGCAGGTTTTGATTGATTAATACGTGAGTCCCAGTTCAACACTGGCACCTCCACATCATTATTGTTGAATACAGGGTCCCTTTACAGATTCAATGAACAGGGAAGCTATTTAAGGTTATTTATGAATGACATGTTAGTAGTCTTTTTTTTAAGTCTACTTACTTTATCTTTTGTGCAAATCCTGTCACCATCATTTGTTTTATTCTGTAATAATAGCTTTACTGCATTATGTTTAACTTGGAGAGCTGAATGTTTGTTTAAAAGAAATAATTTATTTTAATTGCTGGTTTTTCTTGTTTGCTTAGGAGTTGAAAGCTTAAAGGAAACTGTGATTTCTTTGTGTGTTTCCACTCTTTTTTTCAACTCTGCTATCAGTATAGTAGATTCTGAGCTTCATAAATTAAGACCTAGACTACAAAAGAAAGAAGTTGCAAATCCTGATTTGGATTTAACTGGGGTATTGTGTCCAATTCTGGAAACTCCAGGAAGGATCTGATGGCTTTAGATAGAATGGAGAAAACATTTCCGAGATGAGTTCTGGGAATAATTGAACTATCGCAGGAATAATTAACTTGGAAAAGCTGGGATTGTTCTCCTTAAAGAGAAGGTCAGGAGGAAACTTGATTGATCTTTTAAAAATCATGAGAGGTCTAGAAAGTCTTGAATAAAAGCTGCTTCCATTGGTGGAAGGATTTAAAACCAGGAGCACAGAATTTAAGATTATTGGTGAGAAAAGGTAACATGGGGAATAATTTGTTTTTAAACGGCAAGATCTCAGGATTTTGAAAATACTAATTGAGAGTGTAACAGAGACAGATTTAGTTGTGGCTTTTGGAAAGGAATTGGCTAAGCACAAGAAAAGTAAGGAAATTAACAGGACTATGGGAAAGGATGAGATGGTGGGTCTATTTCAGTTAGTCTTGCACAAAACCAGCACAGATGTGAAAAGCCAATTGGCCTTATTTTATGTTGTTCTCTTAATTTATTTGGAAATACTAGCTTTCGGAGCACTGCTCCTTCATCAGGTAGCTGTGGAGCAGGATCATAAGACACAGAATTTATAGTAAAAGATGAGTGTCATGCAACTCAAACAATATATTGGACAAACTTATTTTGCTGTTAAATCTTTCATCTTTTAGAGTGGGTTGCTCGTTTTGTTTCATTAATATGTAAATCCCAGAACTACCTTTTAAGTCATATTCTCGAGATAACTTAAAGTTTTATAGTTGTAGAATTGTATTTACAGACGCATTCTATTATGCTCAAAAAGCACACAATCTGTAGGCAGTCAATCCATGTAACATTTTATAAATTCCTACTTTGGAAATAGAACCAGTCTAACTCAAGATTGAGATACAGACAGACTATAACCTCTCACCTTTAATACATTGTCTGAGCTGAGATGTCACCTTTGTTTTATAAAACCTTTAAGTTATCTTGAGAATATGATTTGAAAGAACTTCTGGGATTTACATAATAATGAACCAAAGCCTGCAATCTATTCTAAAAGATGAAAGACTTATCAGCAATCTAGGTTGGTTCAAATGTCATTTCAGTTGCATGACACTGTAATCTCTTGCTATAAATTCCGTGTCTTATGATCCTGCTTCACAGCTACCTGATGAAAGAGCATCATTGCAAAAAGCTAGTACTTCCAAATAAGCCTGTTGGACTACAACCTGGTGTTGTGTGATTTTTTTTAACTTTGTCCACCCCAAACCAACACCAGCACCTTCACATCATGGCTTCATTTATGAGGTTGTAAAGATTGTAAAAAATCCAATTTTACAATGGCACTAAAGAGTCATTTCCTAACCAACTGTAAGCTATGTGTCAACACTTTTAGATCAGCTTGCTGTTGTATTGCAAATTCCACCGGGTTTTTGCAGGACACAACTCAGCTCTCCTATCTTCAGTTGCCCTTCGTGAGTGAAGCTTTAAATTCTAAAATAGGCTACTTTGCTGATAAATAGCCTTGCCCAGTTTAGAATCAAGCTGTACAGGTGTTAAATGTCTGGTATGTCTAAAATGGCATATCAGATCCAGACCTCAACCTTTATAATTAAACAAAAACACTAAGTGGGTCAGGAATTACCGATGTAAAATGTGACCTTTGCTTACGTTCTCCTAAGGTCCTTAAAATCATAGATGCCACTCCACGTGATATCAAGACAGTGCAAAGGATGTGGACCCTGACAACATTCTGGCAATAGTACTGAAGACTTGTTCTCCCAGTTTAACCGTGTCCTTTGCAAAATTATTCTAGTATAGCTACATCACAGACAGTCACCTGACAATGTGAGAAATTAGCAAAACAAAAGGACAAATTTAACCCAACCAATTACTACTCTATCAGTCTTCTTTTGATCCTCAGCTGTCATGAAAATTGTATCACTAGTGCTATAAAGCAGTACTTGCTCAGCCATGAACTGACCACCAATTCTCAGTTTAGGTTCTGCCAGTCAGCTCTTAATGTTGTTTAATATCTTGGTCCAAACATGGATAGGTGCAATAATAGTGATTGTGCTTGATATCCAGGCCACATATGACCAAGTATAATGCCAAGGAGTCTTAGCAAAACTGAATTCAGTGGGAACCAGGAGGATATGTTTGCTGGCTATCTAGCACAAAGTTGGTTGTGGTTGTTATGGGTCAGTTATTGCAGCTCCAAGACACTATTGGCGAATTCCTCAGGGTACTTTTTTTGCTCTTACTCAATTAATCACCACCAGTAAATGACCTATGTAGCCAATTGGATATTTACCTTGCAGGGCCCTTTCATGGGTAGCAGTAGCTATCAAAAGATGAGTGGGATTTGGAAGAATAAGAAGGGGCCAAATCACAATGAAGTCGGAAGGGAAAATGAAGCGCTTCATGCCCTGCAGTGCCCACCTAAATCTAAGGCATCAAGAGAATTGAATAACAGATGCTCCTGTCAAAGAATATCCCTGGGCATGAACGTATTCCTTCCTCAGGGATGTGTCCTATACCCAGCTGCTTCATCAATGACCTTCCTTGTAAGGCCTGAAGTACAGATATTTGCTAAAGATTCTGTATTATTTAACACCATTTTCAACTCTCCAGACTCTGAACCAGTCCGTGGCCACATGCAGCTACACTTGGGTAACATCCAAGCTTGGACTAATGAGTATTAATCACACCACACAAGTGCAAAGTAATGACCATCTTCAACAAGAGAGAGTTTAACTATGTTCTCCTTGATATTCAAAGACATTACTACCACTGAACCCTCCACTATCAATGTCCTGGGGTTACCATTGACAGAAGCTTAAAATGTACCAGCCATGTAAATGAATATTGTGGCTACAAGAGCATGAATTCCACGTGGAGACTTTACCTCCTGTCTCCCCATTGGCTGTGTACCATTTACAAGGTAGGAGTCAGCACTATGATGGAAAAATCGGCACTTGGCTGGATGAGTGCACCTCCAAAAGTAATTGAGTAGACAAAGCAGTCCACTTGATTGGCAACTCCTTTACTACAACCTTCACTCCCTTCACCACCACCACAGTAGTGTATACCATCTACAAGATGCACTGAGAATTCAAAGGCCCTTCACGCATTCAAATCTGAAACCTGTACCATTTTGAAGAACAAGGGCAGAACACCAAAACATGGAAGTTTCCTCCATACTATTCTGACTGGAACTCTCTCCCTGTTCTTCACTGTCACAAGGTCAAACTCTGGAACTCCCTCACTAACAGTATCCTGGGTACACCACAGGGACTGCAGCACTGAAGGGAACGAGTTTACCACCACCTTCTCCAGGACAGTTGGGAATTGGCAATAAATACTAGCACAGCCAGTGATACTCATATCCCATGAACAAATATACAATAAAATATCTTCTTCAGCCATATACAGTTAAAAAAAACTAGAATCAATATACCAGAAATGAATAGTTTGCATATTTTTACTGGAGGTCAAAAGGAGATTTTCATTTGCCCTTTTCCCCCTTATTTATCTCAGAGCCTCCTGATTGAGATGTAATAGATAATTTTTTATCATCAACAAATTAGATTTCAGAATTGAGACAATTAATAGAACAGTACAGGCACTGAGGCTCTCGATGTGCCAATCTTTTATCCTACTCTTAAGATCACACTAACCTACATATCCTTCATTGTGCAATCATCCATGTGCATATCCAAGAGTCGCTTAAATGTCCCCAATGTACCTGACTCTTTTACCACCACTGGCAGTGCATTCCATGTACCCACCACACTCTGTGTAAAGAACCAACCTCTGACATCTTCCCTAAACCTTCCTCTAATCACCATAAAATAATGCCCCCTTGTGATAGCCATTTCTGCCCTGGGTTAAAAGTCTCCGACTATTCACTATCTATGCCTCTCATTATCTTGTACACCTATATCAAGACACTTCTCATCCTTCTTTGCTCCAACAAGAAAAGCCCGAGCTCCTTCAACCTTTCTTCATAAGACATGCCCTCCAGTCCTGACAGCATCCTGGTAAATCTCTGCTGCACCCTTTCAAAAGCTTCCACATCCTTCCTATAATGGGGTGACCAGAACTGAACCCAATATTCCAAGTGTGGCCTAACCAGGGCTTTATAGAGCTGCAGCATAATCTCGCGACTCTTAAACTCAATCCATCTGCTTATGAGAGTCGACACACCATACACCTTCTTAACAGCCCCATCAATCTGGGTGGCAACTTAGGCAGCTATGGACGTGGACCACAAGATCTCTCTGTTCCTCCACACTGCCAAGAATCCTGCCTTTAACCCTGTATTCTGCATTCAAATTTGATCTTCCAAAATGAATTGCTTCACACGTTTCCAGGTTGAACTCCATCTGCCACTTACCAGCTCAATTCTGCATCCTGTCAATGTCCCATTGCAACCTACAATGGCCCTCCACACTATCCACCACTCCACCAACCTTTGTGTCATCCACAAACTTTACTAACTCACCCTTCCACTTATCCAAGTCATTTATAAAAATCACAAAGAGCAGAGGTCCCAGAACAGATCCCTGCGGAACACCACTGGTCACCGAGCTCCAGGCCGAACACTTTCCATCTACTACCACCCTCTGTCTTCTATGGGCCAGCCAATCTGATACCCAGACAGACAGATTTCACTGTATCCCATGCTACCTTACTTTCTGAATGAGCCTACCATGGGGAACCTTATCAAACTCCTTGCTAAAATCCATGTACACCACATCCATTGCTCTACCTTCGATGTGTTTTGTCACATCCTCAAAGAATTCAATAGGGCTTGTGAGACATGAACTGCCCCTGAAAAACCATGCTGACCACCTGTAATCAAACTATGGTTTTCCAAATAATCATAAATCATGTCTCTCAGAATCCGCTTCAATAATTTGCCCACCATAGACATAAGACTGACTGGTCTATAATTCCCAGGATTATCCCTTTTCCCTTTCTTGAACAAGGGAATAACATTTGCCACCCTCCAGTCATCTGGTAGTACTCCAGTGGACAGTGAGGGTGCAAAGATCATCGCCAAAGGCGCAGCAATCTCTTCCCTCGCTTTCCATAGTAATGTTGGGTATATCCTGTCTGGCCTAGGGGACTTAACTATCCTTATGTTTTTCAAAATGTTCAGCACATCCTCCTTCTTAACATCAACCTGTTTGAACATATCAGCCTGTTTCATGCTGTCCTCACAAACGTCAAAGTCCCTCTCATAGTGATTACTGAAGCAAAGTATTCATTAAGGATTCCCCTACCTGCTCCGACTCCAGGTACGAGTTCACTCCACTATCCCTGCTTGGCCTTACCCACACTCTTGTTCCCCACATAAGTAGAATGCCTTAGGGATTTTCTTAATCCTACCCACTAGGCTTTTTCATGTCCCCCTCTAGCTCTCCTAAGTCCATTCTTCAGTTCCTTCCAGGCTATCTTGTAACCCTCTAGAGCCCTGTCTGATCCTTGCCTCCTCAACCCTAAGTAAGCTTCCTCCTTCCTCTTGGCTAGATGTTCCACAAACCTTGTCACCCTACCATCCCTTCCTTGCCTCAGTGGGACAAACCTATCCAGCACTATCAGCATATGCTCCCATAACAACCTTATTTCTTCAAGCATCACTGAGAACATCTGTTCCCAATTTAGGTGCCGTAGTTCCTGCCTAATAGCATTGTCATTTCCCCTTCTCTCAATTAAATACTTTCCCATACTGTCTGCTCCTGTCCTGCTCCATGGCTATAGGGGTAAAGGTCAGAGAGTTGAGATCACCGTCATTGAAATGCTCTCCCACTGAAAGATCTGACACCTGGCCTGGTTTGTTGCCAAATACCAAACCCAGTATGGCCTCTCCTCTAGTCGGCCTGTTCACATATTGAGTCAGAAACCCTTCATGGATATATCTGACAAATAGTTTGCTCTATCCAAACTATTTGAACTAAGGAGGATCTAATCAATGTTAGGGAAGTTAAAGTCACCCATGACAACAACCATGTTACTTCTGCACCTTTCCAAAACCTGCCTCCCAATCTGCTCCTCCATGTCTCTGTTGCGACTGGAGAGTCTGTAGAAAACTCCCAATAAAGTGACTGCTCCTTTCCTGTTTCTGACTTCCACCCATACTGACTCTGTAGACAAACCCTCCTCGACGACCTCCATTTCTATAGCTGTGATACTACCCCTGATTAGCAATGCCAATCCCCCACCCCTCTTACCTCCCCCTCTATTCCTTTTGAAACATTTAAACCCTGGAACATCCAACAACCATTCCTGCCCTTGTAATATCTAAGTCTCTGTAATGGCCACACCATCATAGTTCCAAGTACTGATCCATGCTCTGAGTTCATCATCCTTACTCCTGATACTTTTTGCATTAAAATAAACACACTTCAACCCATCACACTAACTGCAACTTTGCACTATCAACAGTCTATCTGACCTCACAGACTCTGTATGCTGTATCTACCTATTCACCAGCTACCCCATCCTCAAATCCATAACTCCAGTTCCCATCCTCCTGCCAAACTAGCTTAAGCCCTCCTGAAGAGTTCTGGCTTCACCTTTTTCTCATCCTGATCTCGAGGTTTAGTTGTGGTAAAAGGCAGCAATCTTAGAATAATTTTTGCTAGCCAAATTGACAGGTCATTGTAAATTGAGACCATTGGAGAAGTACTGTACTTCAGAGCATTGGTATGGTCTAATAAACAGATTCAACTTGATTGACGTTGCATAAATGTAAAGGATAGTACGTTGCATAAATGTAAAGGATAGTACTGTTGGTGCAAAGTAAAAACAGGAAATGCTTGAAATACTCTAAAGACGGCCTGTCTTACAGAATATCTTCAATATTTTCTCTATTATGTTACGTAATTGATACATAAAACAATATATTTCCCTCCACCTCTGTCCCTGAATTTGATAACTAATTAACTGAAAACTTCTGATTTCTTGTTAAGTAGTCTCTTGGGATTGAGTATATTTAATATGGATTGAGTATGTTTAAGACTGAGATAGATAGGTTCTTGAGTTTCAAAGGGATGAAGAGTTATGGGGAGAAAGTGGGAGAATGGGGTTCAGAAACTTATCAGCTACGATTGAATGGCGAAGCAAACTCAATGGGTTGAATGACCTAATTTCTCTCCTTATGTATTATGATCTAACGGGATCAAGGATAACTTGCTTCCATCCTCTTCAGTTCTTTCTAAGATAGTTACTAAGTCCAATGAATATTCTACCACATACAGGACAGATGGTGTCCATAAGCAATAGGAAAGGGAGTATGTCATTCATAAGTCTGCTCCATTTTCCATAGAATCATGGTTGATCCGATGCTCCCCATATCCACTCTCTTGCCCTTTCTCTGTAACCTGCGATTCCCCTAGTGATCAAGAATCTATCTCAACCTTAAATATACACAAGGACTTTGCTCCCACAACTCTCTGTGGCAAAGAGTTCCAGACTATTAACCCTCTGAGAAAAATTCCTCCTCATCTCAGCCTTATATTGGCACCCTTTTATTCTGAGACTATGTCCTCTGATCGTAGATGCTCCCATGAAGGGAAACATCCTCTCAGCACTTACCTAGTCAAGTCCCTTAAGAATCCTTTGTTTGAATGAGATCACCTCTCATTCCTCTAAACTTCAGTGAGTAAAGTCCCAAGCTGTTTAATCTTTGCTCTTAAGATGCTCCCTCCGTGCTGAGATTCATCCTGGTGAACCTTCTCTGAAATTATGAAATTATATCTTTCCTTCTTTTATTTCTGTAATGCTGGACACTTTATTTCTCTATTGTCTAAGATCTTGTAACTAAAGAAGCTGTGCCTACATACTTATGTATCTAAGTCAGCACTGTATAAACTTTTCACTGTACTCATTAAGTATATATAACTAGAAAGGCTACACAAAAAAAAGACCAAAACTGCTCATATTACTTCAGATATGGTCTCACCAGCACATTGCATAGAAGATACTTGGGATGATGGATAAGTAAGTTGTTTTAGAGGTTCGTACACTCGGTCTGATGCCTCAACGTCATCTCTGCATATTCCCAATGCATCAGAAACTTCCATGAATTGGTGGGGATGTTTGATATCTTTAAGGGATGCCTTGAAAATATTCCTAAAGGGTTTCTGCCCCCACTTCCTGGAAATATGTTGTGGTCAAGTTCTAGCTGGGCATCAGGCATACAAGCAGACTGAGCTAATTTTGAGCATATTCCTGAAGGGCTTATGCCTGAAATGTCAACTCTCCTGCTCCTTGGATGCTGCCTGACCGGCTGTGCTTTGCCAGCACCACACCCTTCGACTCTGATCTCTAGCATCTGCAGTTGTCACTTTCTCTGAGCTAGTTTTGAACAATTAATACCTCAGTGCTGGTCACTGTGTCCTGGTGTTACTTCTCCAGTGCTTTAACTTAATCCCAACTGCTTGCTATAATTTGTTCAAATCTCTACAGGAAATGGGAGCATGAAGATCAGCGCTGCCCAATGTAACCCCCCTCAATCAATACAGAAGTAGTGGCTTGCAGAGTCAATCCCATATTGAGTATACTTTTGAACTCCCTAGCTGCCTTCATCTTGGTAAGAATCAGAAGGTCACAACATGGGACAAACATCTCAAACATCAACATGCAACATTAGCAGCTTTTTGACCTGTATGGAGACAATTGTTTCAGCAAGTGACTTGAACTACTAATTATATGCAGAATTTACTATTTATGTTTTGTCTCAGACCTGCCTGCAAAGGTTTCTAAACATCCTGAATGTTTTACCTAATTGGTTTGAGCATCAACTTTTGCATTATATTTACTAACCAAGGGACAGCTCAGGCAGTAATAATAATGAATGTGGCTGACATTGTTCTCTAAATTATGTCAGTAGTAGTGCTTGATTTACACCATAAACATCATCAGCCAGAGAGACAGAAACATGATTAATTAGCACAATTCTCTGCCTCTGTAAGACAACCTATGACCTTGGACCTCTATTATCTAATTTAACCAAAAGATGTGGAGACGCTAAAATTTATCAAACAGTAATTGGTTTGAGAATTATATTTCTCCTGGGCTGGAGAATGATTATTTGATGTAAATAATTTAGGACAGATGTGACTCAGGAATTCATATTTGTATGACCAAGAAAATTTAGTTCAATGAAAAGATATATACGTTACAACATTAAGACAATTTGTCTCTGTGCTGATAACGTTTTATAATTTTCTTTCTTTCACTTCTGCAGTTAAACAAATGCTCAAAAATCTACGTGTGCTGACCTCTAATACCTTGGCACTTTTAGGTATCGATCCTAGCAGAGTAAACATTGGAAGAATTGCAAATGACATGTGAAATGTTCTTTTTTCTTATATTTGAACCACTATTTTGGGTTAGCTGGCAATCTGTAACATTTGAAATCTGGTGACAGGCTTAAGTCTTACTAAGTCAAATTCCTGAGAAATTGACAAGAATATTTATTCATCCGATATACAGTACACACAGTCATTATCGGGATGCACCTGACTTACTGAAATTCAGAAAATTTAGTCAAAGGTTTGCAAGAATCAAGACTTTGGAAATCCCAAGGTATATTACTAAAATTTAACCAGTGGAGGTCATTTAGTTAACAACACTATGGCCCAAACATTGACTTGTAGGTTTAATTAGAACTGGCATAAAATCCAGCAACATATCTAGCCCTTTCATTCTCAGACTTATTGTGAATTGCTTTAGTTGCCTGATTTAGATATTGAATTGGCAAATCTTCCATGCTTGATTGATTTTATTCCTAATTGCATTTGGCAGACATGACAAAATATGCGTTGTCACCATCCTGACAATAGCGGAGTCATCCATCACTGCTTATCTATTAATGCTTACACTCCGAACTACAGTAACAACTACTTACTAGGAGATGTAGGAGCAGAAGTAGGCCATTCAGCCATCAAGTCTGCTCTACCATTTAACGAGATTATAACTGATCCAATAATTCTGGACTCTACGTTTCTGCCTTTCCCCCACTATTCTTGACTCCCTGAAGATTTAAAGTATGTCTATCTCAGGTTTGAATAGCTTCATGACCCAGCCTCACCAGCCCTCAGTCGTAAAGAATTCCATAGATTCACAACCCTCTGAGAAAAGATATTCCTCCTTATCTCTAAATATGTGAACCCTTATTCTGAGATTATGCCTTCTTGTCCTAAACTGTCCCACAAGAGGAAACAACCACTCCACATTTACCTGTCAAGTCCCTCTAAGAATATTGTATGTTTCAAAGAGGTTGTCTCTCATTCTACTGTTCCAATGAGTACAGACGTAATCGACCTTATCTGTCCTCAAAAGACAATCCCTCCATACCTGGAAACAACCAGTAAACCTTCTTTGGACTGCCTCCAATGTCAATATCTTTGTTTGGAGAAGGACCCAAAAGTGTTCACAGTATTCCAGCTGTGTCTGACTAGTGCTTTGTATCATTTTAGAAAGATGTTTAACACTCCAATCCCTTTGAAATAAAAACCAATATTCCATTTACTTTCACTAGTATCTGCTGAATTTGGTTGCATAGCTTTTTGTCACTCGTGATGCGAACTCCCAAATCCTTTTTCTGTAAATCTTTGCAGACTTTCTCCATTTAAATAACACTCAGCTCCTTTAGTCTTTCTTCATACTTCCCCATATTATATTCCATCTGCCAGGATTTCTCCCATTTACTTATTTCCATCTATATCCTTCTGCAGACCCATTGTGACATCCTCAACATTTGCCTTCCCATCTATTTTGTGTCATCCACAAACTTGGCTTTAGGACATTCAATTTCCTTATACAAGTCAGTAATATATATTTTAAGTATTTGCAGCTCCAGAACTGATCCCTGTGGCATACCATTGGTTACAGGTTGCCACCCTGTCAAATGCTCCTCTTATCCCACCTCTCTACTCTTGATTAGTTAGCTGATCTCCAATATCATGGGCTCTTATTAAATAGCCTAATATGTGACACTTTATCAAACACCAACTGGCAGCCCAAATATATTACATCCACTGCTTCTCTTTTATCTATCCTGCTTATAACTTCCTTAAAGAGTTCTAGTAGATTTGTCAGCTATGGTTTCATCTTCATAAAGCTATGCTAACCACTTGGTCATATTATGCACTTCTAAATGCTCTGCTAATACATCCTTCATAATACTAACGAATTTTGAGAAGATTTATAGCTTAGGACGAGGTTCTGGATGTAAGTTTGCTTGCTGAGCTAGAAGGTTCATTTTCAGATATTTCATCACCATACCAGGTAACATTGTCAGTGAGTCTCCGGTGAAGCGCTGGTGTGATGTTCCACTTTCTATTTATGGATTTAGGTTTCCTTGGGTTGGTGATGTCATTTCCGGTTCTTTTTCTCAGAGGGTGGTAAATGGGGTCCAAGTTGATGTGTTTGTAGATAGAGTTCAGGTTGGAATGCCATGCTTCTAGGAATTCTCGTGTGTGTGTGTGTGTGTGTGTCTATGTGTGTGTGTCTGTGTCTGTGTCTGTTTGGCTTGTCTGAGGATCAATGTGTTGTTCCAGTCAAAGTGGTGTCCTTCCTCATCTGTTTGTAAGGATACTAGTGAGAGAGGGTCATGTCGTTTTGTGGCTAGTTGATGTTCATGTATCCTGGTGGCTAGTTTTCTGCCTGTTTGTCCAATGTAAGTGTTTGTTACAGTTCTTGCAAGGTATTTTATAAATGATGATCATTTTGCTTGCTGTCTGCATAGGGTATTTCAAGTTCATTAGTTGTTGTTTTAGTGTGTTTGCGGGTTTGTGGGCTACCATGATGCCAAGAGAATGGTAGTCATTTCCGAGATGTTGTTAACGTAGGAGAGAGTGGCTAGGGTTTCTGGACGTGCTTGTTTGAGCTTATTGCTGAGAAATTGGCGGACTGTGTTCATTGAGTACCCATTCTTATTGAATATACTGTATAAGTGATTTTCCTCTGCTCTGCGTAGTTCCTCTGTGCTGCAGTGTGTGGTGGCTCATTGAAGTGTTCGAATGCAGCTTTGTTTATAACACTTTAACAATTTCCCAGGGCCAATGGGCTGAGAAGTGGCAGATAGAGTTTAATTCAGATAAATGCGAGGTGCTGCATTTTGGGAAAGCAAATCTTAGCAGGACTTATACATTTAATGATAAGGTCCTAGGGAGTGTTGCTGAACAAAGAGACCTTGGAGTGCAGGTTGATAGCTCCTTGAAAGTGGAGTCGCAGGCAGATAGGATAGTGAAGAAGGCATTTGGTATGCTTTCCTTTATTGGTCAGAGTATTGAGTACAGGAGGTGGGAGGTCATGTTGCAGCTGTACAGGACAATGGTTAGGCCATTGTTGGAATATTGCGTGCAATTCTTGTCTCCTTCCTATCGGAAAGATGTTGTAAAACTTGAAAAGGTTCAGAAAAGATTTACAAGGATGTTGCCAGGGTTGGAGGATTTGAGCTACAGGGAGAGGCTGAACAGGCTGGGGCTGTTTTCCCTGCAGTGTCGGAGGCTGAGGGGTGACCTTATAGAGATTTACAAAATTATGAGGGGCATGGATAGGTAAATAGGCAGTCTTTTCCCTGGGGTGGGGGAGTCCAGAACTAGAGGACATAGGTTTAGGGTGAGGGGGAAAGATATAAAAGAGACCTAAGGGGCAACATTTTCACACAGAGGGTGGTACGTGTATGGAACGAGCTGCCAGAGGAAGTGGTGGAGGCTGGTACAATTGCAACATTTAAGAGGCATTTGGATGGATATATGAATAGGAAGAGTTTGGAGGGATATGGGCCGGGTGCTGGCAGGTGGGACTAGATTGGGTTGGGATATCTGGTCGGCATGGACGGGTTGGACCAAAGGGTCTGTTTCCATGCTGTACATCTCTATGACTCTATGACTATGACTCTAGATATTAAACTAACTGGCCTGTGGGTACCTGTTTTCGGTCACCTTGCTTTTTAAATAAAGGCTTTCCCTGTAATCCTTCGAAGATAGCTACCAAATTTACAAAATACTGCATATGTTGGAGATCCAAAATTAAAATGGAAGAACTCAACTGGTCTGATAGCATCTGAGAGAAACAGTGTTTACATTTTGTATCCAATGTGTCTTTACTTTGGAACTGAAGATGGGTGAAATGTGATGGATTTTATGCAGTTGAAAAATGGTGGAGTGGGAGGGGTTCAAACTATATCTTATCCCCAACAATTATGACTCAATGGAGTAACATGCTGGAAGTTAAGCCCAGACATTCACAGAGTTATTAGAACATAGAACAATACAGCACAGAACAGGCCCTTCGGCCCACGATGTTGTGCCGAACGTTTGCCCCAGCTTTAGCACCTATCCATGTAACTATCCAATTGCCGCTTAAAAGTCGCCAATGATTCTGACTCTGCCACTCCCACAGGAAATACTAAAGATTTTAATAACAAAACATCAATCCCTAAATTCCTAAAAATCACTGACCAGATTTCTGCACTAACAGGAATCACTATTTATTATAAATAATTAGACTCTAGCTTTAGGTAAACAGTTATAAACCGGCAACATATAACACTGCTGGTTAAAACTTTAATCTCTCTATGAACCCCCCCCTTACATGCACACAAAGAGACAACGTAAAATGGGTAATGTACAGAGGGAAAGACAGTTCATTAGCCTTTTTTCCCAGGTACTGTGGTTGAAATGATTTTTATGACTGTTCTGTGGATGCTTCCACTGGTTTGTAAGAGACGCAAGGTGAATGATTTCCTTCTGAAAGGGTCCGACCTATCAGTAAAAGCACACAATAAGTGTTGCATGAAAGATCAACTGGTTTTCTTCAGGTTTACAGTGAGCTTTGGCTGTAGGAAACCAAGTGAGACCAAGTTCAGAACGAACTGAAAACCTCGTCCTCTTTCTCTGTAATTTGTTTCCAGCTCGAAGCAATTCAGTGACCTGAGAACTAATCACACAATACTGGCAGACAAAAAATGTTTCTTATTGATAACTGGTCACTAGTCCATACACCAGTCAACTTTTTTTTAAAACTATAAAACACTACATCATTACACCTCAGACCATGTGACCCTGTGGAATAGGTACAGGCCCTTTGGCCCACGATGTGAAATAGGTACATTTGGCCCCTTGAACCTGTTATGCCTATCAATAAGATCATGGCTGATCTGAATTCCTCATGTCTACTTTTGTGCCCTTTCCCCATCACCCTTGATTCCCATACTGATCAAGAATTTAGCTCAGCCTTAAATATACACAAGGACTGTGCTCCCACAGCTCTCTGTGGCAAGCGGTTCCCAAGATTCTCAAGCCTCCAAGAAAAGGAACTCATACTGGCACCTCTTTGTTCTGAGACTATGGTCTCTGGTCTTAGACTCTCCCATGAGGTGGAATGTCCTCTCTTCAGTTATGATGGCAATCCCCTTTGGAATCCTCTGTATTTCAACAAGATCATCTGTCATTCTTCTAAACTCCAGTGAGTACAATCCCAACCTGGTCAACCTTCATTCATAAAATAATTTCTCCAAACTGGGGATCATCCTGAACTGCTTCCAATGAAATAATACCTTTCTGTAAATTAAGGGACCAAAACTGATAATAAACCTGATTCTAATTCTAAAAACTGTTCACAGTACTCTAGATTGTGTATAGGGGATTGTGAGGAGTGCAGATGCTGGAGAGTCAGATTTGATAAGGCAAAGCACTAGAAAAAACACAGCATGTCAGGTAGCATCCAAGGAGGAGGAGAGTCGATGTTTTGGGCAGGACCCTTCATCAGGGTGGATAGAACATAGAACATAGAAACATACAGTACAGAACAGGCCCTTTGGCCCACGATGTTGTGCCAAGGTTTAATCCTAATGTAAAACATAATAACTTAACCTACACACCCCTCAACTCACTGCTATCCATGTGCGTGTCCAGCAGTCACTTAAATGTCCCCAATGACTCTGTTTCCACCACCACCGCTGGCAACGCATTCCATGCATTCACAATTCTCTGCGTAAAGAACCTACCTCTGACCTCTCCTCTATACCTTTCTTCTAGTATCTTAAAACTATGACCCCTCGTACCAGCCAATCCTGCCCTGGGGAAAACTCTCTGGCTATTGACTCGATCTAATCCACTCATTATCTTGTACACCTCGATCAGGTCTCCTCTTTTCCTCCTCCTCTCCAGAGAGAAAAGTCCGATCTTATTCAACCTTTCTTCATAAGGCAAGCCCTCCAGTCCAGGCAGCATCCTGGTAAACCTTCTTTGCACCCTCTCCAAAGCCTCTGTATCTTTACTATAGTAGGGCACCCAGAACTGGACACAATATTCCAAGTGTGGTCTCACCAGGGACTTGTAGAACTGCAACAAAACCTTGCGGCTCTTAAACTCAATTCCCCCTGTTAATGAAAGTCAAAACACCATATGCTTTCTTAACAACCCTGTCCACTTGGGTGGAGAAAGTGAGGACTGCAGATGCTGGAGATCAGAGCTGAAAATGTGTTGCTGGAAAAGCGCAGCAGGTCAGGCAGCATCTAAGGAGCAGGAGAATCGACGTTTCGGGCATGAGCTTCCTGAAGAAGGGCTCATGCCCGAAACATCAATTCTCCTGCTCCTTGGATGCTGCCTGACCTGCTGCGCTTTTCTAGCAACGCATTTCTAGCTCTATCCACTTGGGTGGCAACTTTGAGGGATCTATGTATTTGCACACCCAGATCCCTCTGTTCCTCCACACTGCCAGTAATCCTGTCTTTAATCCTATATTCAGCATTCGAGTTCAACCTTCCAAAATGCATCACTTCGCATTTATCCAGGTTGAACTCCATCTGCCATTTCTCAGCCCAGCTCTGCATCCTGTCAATGTCATGCTGCAGACTGCAGTATCCCTCTATCCTATCGACGACACCTCCAACCTTTGTGTCATCTGCAACTTTACTAACCCACCCCTCAACCTCCTCATCCAAGTCATTTATAAAAACTACAAAGAGCAGAGGCCCAATGGGAGCCCTGCGGGACCCCACTCAACACTGTCCTTCAGGCAGAATGCTTCCCATCTACAACCACTCTTTGCCTTCTGTCAGCCAGCTAATTCTGAATCCGGATAGCCAAATCTCTCTGTATCCCATACCTCCTGACTTTATGAATGAGCCTACCATGGGGAACCTTATCAAATGCCTTGCTGAAGTCCATATACATCACATCCACTGCTTGACCTTTGTTGACCTGTCTTGTCACCCCCTCAAAGAACTAAATAAGATTTGTGAGGCATGACCTGCCCCTCACAAAGCCATGCTGACTGCCTTTAATCACACTATTCTTTGTCAAATAGTCATAAATTCTATCCCTCAGAATTCTTTCCAAACCTTTGTTGACTACAGACATAAGACTGACTGGTCTGTAATTGCCAGGGATTTCCCTATTACTCTTCTTGAAAAGAGGAACAACATTCGCCTCCTTCTAATCCACTGGTATGACTCCTGTGGTGAATGAGGAGGCAAAGATCCTCGCCAGTGGCTTAGTAACCTTCTTTCTCACTTCCCGGAGCAGCCTTGGATAACTCTGGTCTGGCCCTGGGGACTTATAAATCTTAATGTTTTCCAAAATTTCCAGCACATCAACTTCATCAATCTTGATCTAGTCAAGCCTGTATCCCAGCTCCTCAAAGTTTTCATTCACAACAAATTCCCTTTCCTTAGTGAAAACTGAAGCAAAAAACTCATTTAGGGCTTTCCATATCTGCTCAGACTCCACACACAAGTTCCCTGCGCTATCCCTGATCATTCTTTTATTCCTCATGGATGAGCAAAATGTCTTTGGGTTTTCCCTAATCTTTCTTGCCAAGCCTTTTTTGTGCCCCCTCCTGGCTGTCTTCAGTCCAATTCTGAGCTCCTTTCTTGCAAGTCTGTAATCCTCTAAAGCTGTGCTAGATCCTTGCTTCCTCCTCCTTACGGAAGCTGCCTTCTTCCTTTTGACGAGAAGCTCCTCTATTCTTGTCATCCGAGGTTCCTTAATCTTACCCTTCCTTACCTGTCTCAGAGGAACAAATTTGTGCATCACTCGCAACAACTGTTCCTTAAATAGTCTCCACATGTCTGCTTTGCCCTTTCTGTGGAACAATTACTCCCGGTCTGTAATTCCCAACTCCTTTCTCTGGATTAGTGGTGCTGGAAGAGCACAGCAGTTCAGGCAGCATCGATGTAGCTTCGAAATCGACGTTTCGGGCAAAAGCCCTTCATTAGGAATAAAGGCAGTGAGCCTGAAGCGTGGAGAGGTAAGCTAGAGGAGGGTGGGGGTGGGGAGAAAGTAGTATAGAGTACAATGGGTGAGTGGGGGAGGAGATGAAGGAGATAGGTCAAGGAGGAGAGGGTGGAGTGGATAGTAGAAAAGAAGATAGGCAGGTAGGACAAGTCCGGACAAGTTATGGGGACAGTTACTGAGCTGGAAGTTTAGAACAAGATTGAGGTGGGGGAAGGGGAAATGAGGAAACTGTTGAAGTCCACATTGATGCCCTGGGGTTGAGGTGTTCCGAGGCGGAAGATGAGGCGTTCTTCCTCCAGGCGTCTGGTGGTGAGGGAGCGGCGGTGAAGGAGGCCCAGGACCTCCATGTCCTCGGCAGAGTGGGAGGGGGAGTTGAAATGTTGGGCCACGGGGCGGTGTGGTTGATTGGTGCGGGTGTCCCGGAGATGTTCCCTAAAGCGCTCTGCTAGGAGGCGCCCAGTCTCCCCAATGTAGAGGAGACCGCATCGGGAGCAACGGATACAATAAATGATATTAGTGGATGTGCAGGTAAAACTTTGATGGATGTGGAAGACTCCTTTAGGGCCTTGGATGGAGTTGAGGGAGGAGGTGTGGGCGCAGGTTTTACAGTTCCTGCGGTGGCAGGGGAAAGTGCCAGGATTGGAAGGTGGGTTGTTTGGGGGCGTGGACCTGACCAGGTAGTCGCGGAGGGAACGGTCTTTGCGGAAGGCGGAAAGGGGTGGGGAGGGAAATATATCCTTGGTAGTGGGGTCTGTTTGGAGGTGGCGGAAATGTCGGCGGATGATTTGGTTTATGCGAAGGTTGGTAGGGTGGAAGGTGAGCACCAGGGGCATTCTATCCTTGTTACGGTTGGAGGGGTGGGGTCTGAGGGTGGAGGTGCGGGATGTAGACGAGATGCGTTGGAGGGCATCTTTAAACACGTGGGAAGGGAAATTGCGGTCTCTAAAGAGGGAGGCCATCTGGTGTGTTCTGTGGTGGAACTGGTCCTTCTGGGAGCAGATCCGGTGGAGGCAGAGGAATTGGGAATACGGGATGGCATTTTTGCAAGAGGTGGGGTGGGAAGAGGTGTAATCCAGGTAGCTGTGGGAGTCGGTGGGTTTGTAAAAAATGTCAGTGTCAAATCGGTCGTTATTAATGGAGATGGAGAGGTCCAGGAAGGGGAGGGAGGTGTCAGAGATGGTCCAGGTAAATTTAAGGTCAGGATGGAATATGTTGGTGAAGTTGATGAATTGCTCAACCTCCTCGCGGGAGCACGAGGTGGCGCCAATGCAGTCATCAATGTAGCGGAGGAAGAGGTGGGGAGTGGTGCTGGTGTAATTACGGAAGATCAAGTGCTCTACGTAGCCAACAAAGAGACAGGCATAGCTGGGGCCAATATGTGTGCCCATGGCTACGCCTTTGGTCTGGAGGAAGTGGGAGGATTCAAAGGAGAAATTGTTAAGGGTGAGGACCAGTTCGGCCAAATGAATGAGATTGTCGGTGGAAGGGTACTGTTGGGGACGTCTGGAGAGGAAAAAACGGAGGGTTTGGAGGCCCTGGTCATGGCGGATGGAGGTGTAGAGGGATTGGATATCCATGGTGAAGATGAGGCGTTGGGGGCTGGGGAAACGGAAGTCTTGGAGGAGGTGGAGGGCATGGGTGGTGTCTCGAACGTATGTGGGGAGTTCCTGGACTAGGGGGGATAAGACAGTGTCGAGGTAGGTAGAGATGAGTTCAGTGGGGCAGGAGCATACTGAGACAATGGGTCGGCCAGGGTGGTCAGGCTTGTGGATCTTGGGAAGGAGGTAGAACCGGGCAGTGTGGGGTTCCCGGACTATGAGATTGGAAGCTGTGGGTGGGAGATCTCCTGAGGTGATGAGGTTCTGTATGGTCTGGGAGATGATGGTTTGGTGATGGGGGGTGGGGTCATGGTCGAGGGGGCAGTAGGAAGAGGTGTCTTCAAGTTGACGTTTGGCTTCAGCGGTATAGAGGTCAGTGCGCCAGACTACCACTGCGCCCCCTTTATCCACTGGCTTGATGGTGAGGTTGGGATTGGAGCAGAGGGATTGGAGGGCTGCGCGTTGTGAGGGTGAGAGGTTGGAGTGGGGGAGGGAGGTAGACAGGTTGAGGCGGTTAATGTCCCGGCGGCAGTTGGAAATGAAGAGGTCGAGGGCAGGTAATAGGCCAGCGCGGGGTGTCCAGGTGGATGCAGTGTGTTGGAGGTGGGCGAAGGGGTCCTCGGAAGGTGGGCGGGAGTCCTGATTGTGAAAGTAAGCTCGGAGGCGGAGGCGACGGAAGAATTGTTCGACATCACGGCGTGTATTAAATTCATTGATGCGTGGACGGAGGGGGATGAAGGTGAGTCCTTTGCTGAGGACTGATCGTTCATCCTCAGTGAGGGGGAGGTCTGGGGGGATGGTGAAAACACGGCAGGGCTGGGAGCTGGGATCTGGTGGGAGTGGGGGCGGAACCTGTAACTGGAGTGGGTGTGATGGTGGGGGGAATGGGGGTGGAGTCATGAGCAGGGGTAGTGTTCCCCTTGTGGTTCTGGGGGGTGGGGATAGTGACAAATTCCCAACCCCTGTCTGATAGTGTCATAATTGCCTTTTCCCCAATTAAATATCTTCCCTTGGCAACTGCTCCTTCCCATCTCCAAGGCTATGGTAAATGTGAGGCAGTTGTGATCACTGTCAATAAGGTGTTCTCCCACCATGAGATCTGACACCTGTCCTGGCTCATTGCCGAGCACCAAATCCAAAATGGCCTCTCCCCTCATCGGTCTGTCTACATACTGAGTAAGGAAACCCTCCTGAACACACCTGATAAAAATGGCTCCATCCAAACCATCTGCACTAAGGAGGTTCCAGTCGATATTGGGAAAGTTGAAGTCACCCATAACAACAACCCTGATACATCTGCATTTTTCCAGAATCTGCCCGCCTATGAGTTATTCTCATAGGCGGGCATATTCTAAGTTAGGCTAATCAGCCTATAGTTACTTGTTTCTTGCCTTCCTTCCTTTTTGATTAGGGGTGTCAAAGTTCCAATACTCAGATGGGCTACTTCTCCAGAATCTAAGCATTTTTGGAAAATTACAACCAATCCCATCTCTGTGGCTATTTCTTTTCAAATCCTAGGATGCAAACCATCAGGGCTAGTGGTCCTATCTTCCTATTGTTTTCTGCAATACCACTTCCCTAGTGATGGTAATGGTACAATGGTTGAATGGAGAAATTTCAAATTTACAACAGAGAACAGGTTATAGAGTCATAGAGTTTTGCAGCATGGAAACAGATCCTTCAGTCCAACTCTTCTGCGTCAACCAGGCATCCCAATCTGAGCAAAGTCCCATTTACCAGCATTTGGCCCAAATCCCTCTGAACCCTTCTTATTCAAATACCCATTCAGTTTGGTCTCACCAAGGCACTGGATAATTGTGACAAGACATTCCTGTTCCTGTACTTGAATCTTCTCACTATGATGTGAGACATACCATTTGTCTTCGTTAACGCCTGCTGCACCTCTAACGCTTCCCTTCAGTGACTGGTGTATGAGGACACCCAGGTTTTGCTGCGCACTCCCCTCTCCTAATTTATAACTATTCAACTAAGTAATCTGCCTTCGTTCTTTTTTGATAACAGTGGGTAACCTCACATTTACGTCAGAACAACTATATCACTCTCCAATCTCCAACTTGAAGACAAATTCTACCATATGATGATCACTCAATCCCAACGGGCCTCACACTACTGGATTGCCAGTTATTCCGTTCTCATTCCATAATTATAGTCAGGAGTGACTATTATAGAAAAAGGAAGACATTTTGAGATACGTGGCAGTATGAAACAGATTCTGAAGATAGATTTAAATAGTCGCTGTATTCCCTGCTCAAGGTGTGGAGGTGCCAGTGTTGGACTGGGGTGGACAAAGTCAAAAATCACACAACACCATTTTATAGTCCAACAGGTTTATTTGGAAGCACTTTCAGAGCGCTATTGGACTATAACCTGGTGTTGTGTGACTTTTAACTTTTTCCCTGCTCAAGAGAAAGTACAATTTGGAATGTGTCAATGACTGTTTCATATTTCTCTCTTCTGACTCTATTTTATATTTAAAAGTGAAGATACAAGGAAGAAATATTGAATTTCCCTCTTTATTCTCTCTGTATTTTCCCAAGGTAGAATGTGTAATATTGATAAGGAGTTAAATTATTACCAGTGCACGTTCAGTTTTAGTAGGAATATATTGCAAATGCCCTTTGAGTGAACACCCATTGTTGCTATTTCATTTCTTGTTTTCCGTTCATAAATAATAATGTATCACAATCTATTAAGTATTAAATCCACAAAAGGTTACTGTAAGAAACACTGGGATAATACTTTTGGCTGGATTGCAAGAATGGAAATGAATAGGTCTCCAAAAATATCACACCAGCCCTATGCTGTACCATTTCTTAAACACAAGGGCAAATGAAAGGCAGCATCACAATTCCAACCAATCATTGATCAATTCCAACTAGTTATGGACTTCATTAAATGCTTGTTAGTTATGGGTATTGTGATTTGTACAGCTGCACTTGGGCTACACATACAGTCCAGGACAGGGAAGGTGAAGGGGAAATAATTGTAGTAAGCCCAGGAAATGACTTGGAACCTGTAAGAAAGAACAACTCAGGTGAGCTCTCAGCCATTGTCAAAACTTAGCCCCTCTGACACAAGATGGAGGGCATTGTCGAATTAAGTGACTGTGCTAACAAATCCATTTAAGGTACAACCAGGAATACCTCAACTCTACAGACATCTTACAAAAGACTTTATTGCCAACAGTGAATAACCCTTCATCTCCTTCATCATCTCATACTTTCTTTCTTGGACTTTTATCTATAAAAGCAGTTATTACATGCAGCTTAAAGTATGATTAGTCTCAAAAAGGTAAGTAGTTCAAAGTTATACTAAGAAGATACCCCAGTGCTCCTCATTCTGTACTTCTACAGCATGCTTCTTTTGTGGTTTCAGAGGAGTTGGAATTAGTCTGCTTACTAATCTTAATTTTCAGATGAGATTCCTGTGGTAGTTGTTCATGAAATGAGGCACTAAAGAAGCTGGTCTACCCTGTGTCATTGCAAGGGCAGAGTCTATTACTTGACTATGTTGCACTGATATTCTCATTGTCAGGAAAAGCAAGAAGCCATGGATGCTGAAGTTCTCTTGTTGCATCCCTATCCTTTGACCAAAGATCCTGTTGACTGGAGTGCCAGCAGGATCACAATTGATATTCCCTCCAAGCGTCAATACATCACTACTGCCCAGACCGGGCTAAAAAGTGTGGCATGCAAATTGCAACCATCAGTTTGCATTTCCTGGACAGACTGCAAGAGCTTCCACTTATGGCTTTTCACAAGGTTGGCAACATTCTCCTTGGAGGTGCCTACTTTTTCAGAGGAGAAAGTGAGGACTGCAGATGCTGGAGATCAGAGTTAAGAGTGTGGAAAAGCACAGCAGGTCAGGAATCCTGATGAAGGGCTTATGCCCAAAACGTTGATTCTCCTGCTCCTCAGATGCCACATTTTCACAGCCCTGAGACATGATAGCATAAATGAGCTGGAATGACTTTGCCATTCTCTGTTTATGACCTTGCATTTTTTTAATTTCAAAATATACTTTATTCATGTAAATAAATCTTTGGTACTTGTACAATTTTCCATGTCGTTCATAGTTATATACATTGCATGTCTTAACATTACAAAGAACAAATTGAATTAATCAAATTCACAGTTATCCTATTAACAGTTACCTTTATTAACTATCCAGTCTCTTGGTATTTGACTGTGGCTTCAGTGGAACCCCTTGCATTGCCTGAAGGAACTCTGGCATGTGGCTGCCCATCTGCTGCTGCTGCTAGTCTTGATGGAGCTTCCTTTTTTAGTAATATTGAGGTCCTATATCATGTGAGGGTCATGTCAAGGGGAATTGGCCAGAACTATGTTTGTCACTGGCACTGTCTCCTGCATAATGCTGCCATGTTCCTTATCTGTTGCAACACTACCTAAATACTTAGTGAGTTTCAGGAATGGGGCTTGTGGGTCAGAGCTGAGAGATAAATGGGAGGGAGTTGGGATGGGTTACTGAGAAAGCGATAGGTGGATGAAGGCGAGGGAGAAGGTGATAGGTCAGAGGAGGGAGTGATGGACAGGTCTGGAGGTCAGAACGCAGTAGGAATTCTAAATTCAAAAATTCTAAATTTCCCTGAGAGTGCAATTTGCTGATGATACAAAAGAAAGCAGGTGTAAAGATGATATTTGGAATCTGCAAAGGAATAGAAATAGGTTAAATATAAATAGGCAAGAAGAAGGTAAGAAGACTGGGAAAGTGGGATATTCCTTAAATGGTGAGAGATTACAGGTATCTGAGGTAATGTGAGATCAGGGTGCTGGTACAGGAATCACAAAATATTAGTGTGTAGGTGATTAGGGAGGCAACTTGAATTTTGTTGTTAGTCAAGGTTTACTTTTGTCATTCGAATCCTACAGCAAGAAGGCAAGTTGTTTTTTAATCTTCTTGTCCTGAAGTCAGTTGGAGAGAGGAATCGGGGGGAGGTGCTCAAAGGAAAGCTCATGAGATGGTTTCCCCTTACCCCTCATCCATGCCTCCAATTGTCCAACATTGTGGCAAGTGAAAGTGTCTCCCATCCCAGCAGTCAGGGCACCCTGATTCCAAGTCAGGAAACTGGCTGCTTTTCTCATCCACAAGAAAGGAAGGTGAAATAACTCCACAGAGGCCAGTATCCCCTCACCGAGTCACCCTTTATTTACACAGAGAGAGACTTGATTAATGGCAGGTTGAGAAGGTCATTCATGGACCTACTTCCTTCAGACATAATTGATGAGGTAGCTTGAAAGGAGTGTGTATTGCTCCAGGGCTAATTAATTCCTCTTTGTCCCATTCCTCTTGCCAATTCTAGGGAAGGGAAACTCGTCCCATATTTCTACTTGTCAGTGACATTAGGACTAAGGGATACAATTTAAGAATAAGTGATCTTGCTCCTAAAATGGACATGATAATTTTTATTCTTTCTGAGGGTAAAAGTCTGTGGAAATTCCTTCCGCAGAAAATAATGGAGGCTGGGTTATTGAATTTGTTAAAGATAGTGTTGGATAGATTGTTGATAAACAAGAGAGTCAAAGGTTTTGGATGTGGCAGATAGGAAAGCAGAAATGAGTCCACAACCAGAGAGTTATGACTTTATTGAATGGCAGAGCAGCTTTGAAGAGTTCTACAGCCTATTTCTAATCTTAGTTTGTATGTTCATATGAGATTCCATTGGACATTTCAAACTCTTCAGCTGCATTTGGCAATGAAAGGGTGCTTCTGTGCATTATATTTTGTCCTGGATTTTAGTACATTGAATGTACTGAAGCTTACAATAATCCTGTTTCAATGTTACCAGTTTGGGATAATTCACTTCCAGTGACTGTTGGACTGCTCTTACATTATCACTGAAAAGAAATGCAGGTCTGAGAAAATGTTACACATCTAAATTATGAACAACTCTCTCTGCACAGTTATACAGGAAATACTGGAACAGGTGCTGATCAATCAGCCCTGAACCCTGCTTCACGATTCATTTCGATCATGGCTGACTTGCACCGCTAAATTCATTTAGTATTGCTGGAAAAAACAACATATTGTCAAATATATTTTGTCTTCCACTCGTCAGCATAGAATTTCAAGAATACCAAATCTTGAAAAAAAGAAAAAAACAATTTATACTATAGCAGAAAAGGGTGGTAATCAATTGGCAAGTGGACTCTCATTGTTGCTATGGAGAAAGAACCACGGTACAATTAACTGCCAAGCTTTTGTTTAAATTTGAGCGATGCAGGTTAACTCAGATTAGCATTGGGAATGCATCAAGGATTTACATTGCCAAACCTTTGGTTAGTTGAAAAGACACAATTTATGCACATGTCCATTTTCCATTTACTTAAATTTGCTTCATGTATTTTGATACCCTTCTATATATTTAGGGCTTTTTTAGATGGATAAACACAAATTTGTTCTGCGACCAAATCTGGGACCACATCAAACAAGGCACCGACTACTTAACCACATTGAGATCTGCAGCATAACCCTTCAGCCTTCAAGGTTTATTTATGATTTCTTGTTTAGTTTCTTGATCTAATTTATTTGCAGTTAGGTTCAGTCAAAATAGACAGCCTTTATATGAAGCCAGGATTTACATTATGCACAGCATCTGAGACACCCGCTGATTGTCACAATGACTGCAGGCAGCTTGTCAGGTTGATTTGTGAGATACCCTCGGCTGTCCCAAGAGTACAACTCTCTCTTTATTTGATACCCAGTCTTCTTTCTGTCTCAGGTTGTTGTGGAAACAGTCCAAACATTGAGCGTGGTACACTGTAGTTACTCATTATCTCAGCCACATGATAACCAGTCCTAGAACACTTAGGCACTGATAAATTCTCTAAAATGATATATTCATAATTCTATATAACATTGAACAGCAATTTATAACAGTTCACCCTTTAATGAAAATAATCATTTTGAGAATCATTTTCCTGTCTTGGATTTAAATGTTTGTACTGTATTCAAAGCATTGTCTCATATGTTCCATAATAAGTGTTATTCTGAGGCTGAGCTCACACGCATTTGTCACACATACATTTGTGTTAAACTCTCACTGTCTCTGTCATAAGGTTAAAAATCACACAACACCAGGTTATAGTCCAACCTGGTGTTGTGTGATTTTTAACTTTGTACACCCCAGTCCAACACCGGCATCTCCAAATCATGTCTGTCATAAGGAGTTACATGCTTCCTCTGTCTCACACTTTGTTGTCTTTAAACACGTATACTTTCATTTGATGTCTCTCTCAATCTCTTTTCTCTATTCCTCCCATATATTGTCTTTTCCACTGTGTATCATACCTAATTCAAGTGATATTCAGCTCTTGGGATACACAGACTGCTTCTAGCCAGTTAAGGATTTAATTTCAGAGGCTGAGAAAGGACTAAGTCTAAAACCATTGAAACAAGCCCTTCTGTCTGCAGACCTTTGAGAATAGACCATAATGCAGAACATCCTGATGACCACGAATAAACTATCAGCAAGAGGTAGTAATTAAAAAAGGATTAGGTTGACTTTTCTGTCATTGTAGCATTTTGATATACAGATTATAATGTCTCAAATTTTAAAATATGCACATGGAGCCCTTGTTCAAGGGTGCAGAGTGAGTGGTCTGAACATTTGGACATAAATAAATTAAATAAAAATCAAATTCAAACTGGAGCAAAAAAAAAGTGCCCGAGCATCTGAATGAAAACAGGAAGCTTGATGATCTGGGTGTATAAACCAAATGATCAAACTGTTTCAAAATGAACTATGTTGAATACAAAAAGATAGCTTGTCTGTGATGCTTATAGGTAACTGACGAGAAGGTGACACTGTCAATATTATTGCACCCATTCTCAAGGCCCTAATGAGCTTTACTCGATATCTGACTTGGAATTTTCCTACATTACAGAAGGAAATACATTCAAAGAACTTCATTGGCTGTAAAACACTATTGGGCAGAATTTTAAAGCGGTGTGAATAACATGGGCTAGGGCGAGATTTGTGGCAGAATTAGATTAAAAGTTCATTAACGATGATCTTGATGTTGGAAGTGTTTCACTCCAGCATCTGTGCTTTTGCTGAGCAATGTGGTGAATCTCTGGCTTCGCAGAGATAAGTTACCAACTCAGGAGGTTCATCATTTATTAAACACCTTATTAATGGCACAATTCACCTCATTAATATTGAGCTTCCTTTGTTATTAAATGGCCCAAACAAGTTAGATGTCAAGAATTCTCAACATAGAAATCAGTGAGAGTACCTGGCAACCTCAGTTCGTTGCTTGCTTCAAAGCAAGTCCAGGTTAAACACTGGTCACCAACAGTGGGTAGCATGGTAGCACAGTGGTTAGCACTGCTGCCTCACAGTGCCAGAGACCTGGGTTCAATTCCTGCCTCAGGTGCTCTCTGTGTGGTGTTTGCACATTATAGACAATAGGTGCAGAAGTAGACCATTCTGCCCTTCGAGCCTGCACCACAATTCATTATGATCATGGCTGATCATCCTCAATCAGTATCCTGTTCCTGCCTTATCTCCATAACCCTTGATTCCACTATCCTTGAGAGCTCTATCCAACTCTTTCTTAAACGAATGCAGAGACTGGGCCTCCACTGCCTTCTGGGGCAGAGCATTCCATACACCCACCACTCTCTGGGTGAAGAAGTTTCTTCTCATCTCTGTCCTAAATGGCCTACCCCTTATTTATGTCTGCATGGGTTTCCTCCAGGTTCTCCGGTTTCCTCCCACAATCCAAACATGTGCAGGTTAGGTGAATTGGCCATACTAAATTGCCCATAGTGTTAGGGGAATGGGTCTGGGTGGGTTGAGCTTCGGCCTTTGGCGGGTTGGTGTGGACTTGTTGGGCCGAAGGGCCTGTTTCCATGCTGTAAGTAATCTAATCTAATCTACTCTCAGGCACAAGCAATGGGCACTAGTAACACAAACATCATGTATGTTGGTATCTGACATGTACAAGCCTCTAAGAACCCTCATGGTCCATCTCTGATCCATCTACAGCTATGTCTGCTCTCCAGTACTGTACCAACAGCTATCATTGTAATGCTGCTGCAAGGGCACTGTGTGTTAGGGATTTGTCTGGATCAGACAACATCTCCAGGCTTTTCACTTCCTATAATAACATTAACTCATTCTGAGCCTATCTGAATACTAACATGCATCCTTGTCTTGTATTGCCTTTGTGCGCTTTGCCCCCTAACTCCAAGCGACTAGGCTCATATCACTTCTGTCTTGCCTTGTCATTTTAGCACAGACACAATGGCAGTAAGCTTATTACGGTTGTCATCAGGCCTCAGTCAAATCAAAGGAGATCGCCTTCACTCGGGGGTGTCCCAGTACAATGAGTCAAGGGCAACTTTGAAACTACCCTATGGACAAAATCAGCCAATTGGGGCAGTCAGAATCCTCTCCACACATGGAGTGAGGAGCCAAATGTCAGGCAGCCTGCCATCCATCTTGACATAAAAATGTATAATGCATGACCAGAAGTAGGTCATTCATGTCATTGACTCTTCTTTGCCAATCAATGAGATCATGGCTGATCTAATCTTTCTACTCGACTGGGGACTGCTTTCCACTTCAAATGAAAGGGAGAGGCAGGTATTTGGGGAGATGAAAGTGGATGGTGCAGCTACTAATTCTGTTGCAGGTTGCGAGATGTCCCAAACAATGTTTCCTCTAAACTGAGCATGCACCCTATTGATGGCCCTCACATGACCATGGCCAGTCACAGCATTGACCTGCAGTTCCAGAAGTCATTGCTGTGCTTGGATCTCGAAACTCCTCCCAGAAGACAAAAACACGTGAGCTGCAGCACTGGGCCAAAGCAAGTGAGGAGGCAGTACGAGGGCATGCAGGGTTAGAGGTATCAGGGGTTGGGTGGGTGACAGTAAATGAGGGAAGATGTTGCAGCTAATAGTGAGAGTGGCAGAGCATGGACCTTGGTGGCAGCTGGGTGCAAAAGCAGAAATAAAACGTGTATGAGATATCTGGGATAAGCTGGTGACACTTATGCTAATGGAGAAGGGCATCGACTTCTTCCTACAGTGCTAAGTATTCCTTCAGATGCCGAAGATTGCATTAATTCAGTGACAACTTTGGACAAGGCTGGCATGTCGGTTAGTATGGACTCCTTTACTGGTCCTGGGGAAAGAGGAAGTCTCAAGTCTAACGCCAACCTAAATTGGTACAATAGGACCTTCAGGTCCCTACCTTCAAAGTGGACTGACATTTTCCATGTGTGTGTGTGTGTGTGTGTGTGTGTGTGTCATGTCCAGGCAATTATCAAGAACCAGACAGCTCTCGACTGAATGTGCTTGTCAGGGTCCATTGTCATCTTTTCAAGATTGCCAGGGATGTCTTTTGGCAGCTATCCAGTTGAGGTCAAATTGTTCCAAGATCAACGCTTGCTAAGATGGGATTGAATTCAATGCAAGGGATGTCATAGTGATGGGTAGGTAGTTAATGAAGTGCGTTTGGTGAGATATGGCAGGAAATCTCACTGGGCCTCCCTCCAAAATACTGGCGCAACTCAGTGGAAAGCACAGCAGACCTCCTTCCCTCAAGGACATTAGTGAACCACATGGGTTTTTATAATAATTGATGGTTATTATTACTGAGGCTAGCTTTATATTCCAGATTTATTTATTGAATGTAAATTCCACCAACTGCCCTGATCAGATTTAACTCATGTCCCCATGCAGAGCCTCTGAAATACTGGTCCAATACATTACCACCACAATTCCCCACCCCACAAAACCCGAACCCACTCCCTCCCTGGACATGCAAGCCCCAAGCTCCAACCCCTTTCCCCGAACCACCCACCCACCAATGATAAAAATGGTCCATGCCTGGGAATAGCCCATAGAGTGAAGAACCATTCTTAATGGAGTTTCCTTCCAAACTGCCTTTGCAAAGGCAAAACTCAGAAACTAGGAAAATACCAATCTCTTGATTATTACAGTAGTGCTGAGACTTTGAATATGCAGAAGGTTCTGAAGGGTCCTTTTTCCCAAAACTGAATAACAGCTTTGTGCTTGTTTGAAGCTTCTGGTGATGAGGCACTATGTCAAACAACTTGGAAAATTTCATAAACCATCCAACAGAATCCTCTTTCTCCTTTTCATGCATGGTCTTGAGAATGTTATGTGTGGATGATTACGTATTTAATTTTGGATAGAGATGTTTTTCTGCAAGGGAACTGACACAGAAAAGAATTGAGTCATTGAGATCTACAGCACAGAAGGAGGCCCTTCAGCACATCATATCCATACCAGTCACAAACAACCACCAAACTCTTCTAATCCCATATTCCAGCACTATCCTCATAGCTTTGTATGCTTTTACTTTGCGAGTACACAGCTAAATATTTTTAAATGTTCTGAGTGTTTCTGTCTCTACCACCCTCATGGGCAGTGAGTTCCAGATTCCCACCTTTGGGTGAAAAAGTCTTTCCTCACATCCCCTTGGAATCTCCTGCCCCTTAACTTAAATCTATGCCTTCAGTCACTGATCTCTCCATCAAAGGAGAAGGTTTCTTCCTATTTACCCAATCTATACTGTATAATTATAATAGTCTCAATCATGTCTCCTCTCAATCTCCTCTGTTCTAAGGAAAGGAACCCCAGTCTGTCTAATCTTTCTTCATAATTGAAACTCTCCAACCCAGGCAACATCCTGGTAAATCTCTTCTATACCCTCTCCAGTGCTATCACATCCCTCCGACAATGTGAATTCTGGAACTACACACAGTATGCTCCTTGGTGAATATAGACATAACGCCATATGCCTTCTTAACCTTTAATTGACCTGTCCTGATATCTTAAGGGACCTGCGTACATGCACAGTAAGACCCCTTTGACCCTCGGTGCTTCCTAGCATCCTGCATGTATGCCCTTCACAGGTTTGTCCTGCACAAATGCATCACCTCTCAATTATCTGGATTAAATTCCATTTGCCCCATGGGAGACTGATTAGCAAGGTTAGATCTCATGGAATTAAGGGAGAACTAGCCATTTGGACACAGAACTGGCTCAAAGGTAGAAGACAGAGGGTGGTGGTGGAGGGTTGTTTTTCAGACTGGAGGCCTGTGACCAGTGGAGTGCCACAAGGATCGGTGCTGGGTCATTTTTGTCATTTACATAAATGATTTGGAGGTGAGCATAAGAGGTACAGTTAGTAAGTTTGCAGGTGACACCAAAATTGGAGGTGTAGTGGACAGCGAAGAGGATTACCTCAGATTACAACAGGATCTTGACCAGATGGGCCAATAGGCTGAGAAGTGGCAGATAGAGTTCAATTCAGATAAATGCGAGGTGCTGCATTTTGGGAAAGCAAATCTTAGCAGGACTTATACACTTAATGGTAAGGTCCTAGGGAGTGTTGCTGAACAAAGAGACATTGGGGTGCAGGTTCATAGTTCCTTGAAAGTGGAGTCGTAGGTAGATGTATTGAGTACAGGAGTTGGGAGGTCATGTTGCGGCTGTACAGGACATTGGTTAGGCCACTGTTGGAATATTGCCTGTAATTCTGGTCTCCTTCCTATTGGAAAGATGTTGTGAAACTTGAAAGAGTTCAGAAAAGATTTACAAGGATGTTGCCAGGGTTGGAGGATCTGAGCTACAGGGAGAGGCTGAACAGGCTGGGACTGTTTTCCCTGGAGTGTCGGAGGCTGAGGGATGACCTTATAGAGGTTTACAAAATTATGAGGGGCATGGATAGGATAAATAGGCAAAGTCTTTTCCCTGGGGTTGGGGAGTCCAGAACTAGAGGGCATAGGTTTAGGGTGAGAGGGGAAAGATATAAAAGAGACCTAAGGGGCAACCTTTTCATGCAGAGGGTGGTACGTGTATGGAATGAGTTGCCAGAGGAAGTGGTGGAGGCTGGTACAATTGCAACATTTAAGAGGCATTTGGATGGGTATATGAATAGGAAGGGTTTGGAGGGATATGGGCCGGGTGCTGGCAGGTGGAACTAGATTGGGTTGGGATATCTGGTCGGCATGGACGGGTTGGACCGAAGGGTCTGTTTCCATGCTGTACATCTCTAAGACTCTAATTAGTCTATCTGTCCAGAACTGAAAACAAAAAATACTGGTGATTATGACAGGTCAGGCAGCAGCAATGAGAGAGAGCAAGCTAACACTTCAGGAGTAGATGACACTTCATCAGACACCATCTGACCGGCTCATATATATCCTCATTATTTACTACCCCACTACTTTTTGTGTCATATGTGAAATTACTGATCAACTCTCTGATTTTCCTGCTCCTCAGATGCTGCTTGAACTGCTGTGCTTTTCCAGCACAGAATCCAGAATAAGGTTTCCAGCATCTGCAGTCATTGTTTTCACCTCTCTGACATTCAACTCTACATTGACTTTGCATTTCATCCATGCTTAACCTGATCTGGAACCAAATGAATACAAGAAGCAGAATAAGTTAAAATTTAATGCACATTTACAGAATGTAGTATTTAAATAGACACAGGGTTTGTTCCCCCTCCCCCCACTCCCACCATGTTAATTGTACCTTGTGTGTTTCTGATTAAAAGCAAGTTTTTAATCTGTATTAACAGCACAATAGGATTTCTCTTCTAAAATGATATCACATGCAGTGATATCTAAAAAATTACCATTCTATGCTGGATTTTCAGATTGGACAATTCTGATTTTGTACAACCTTTTGGAGTGAGAATTTTGCATTTATCAAGGTATGTAATGCCAGTTCTAGCCAATAGACCAGCCAGCTTTAGTTTACTTCATCAGATCAGAAAAGGAATTAAACGTGAGGGATAATTAACTTAAAGATTGGTTTGATAAAAGCCCAGGTAGGGTAACTTGTCAAGGAGATAGAGGGTTGAATTAGGAAGGTTCTGAGATTTCAATGTATCTGATTATTTGCTGGAAAATACATCTGTGGTTTGGAGCTCACTGAGAAAAATTAGCTCAAGTAAATGATACTGAAATACATCTGCATTGTAAACAGATTAAGACACTGACTTCACCATTGATGTGTAAAATGTAGGTGAGATATAATCTCAGATTGAAACTTTTAAGGGAGCAGAAGCTTGAAGATTATTTAGTTTGGAGCTAGTGGGATAATCTATAATGGGTCTCAGAATCTTATTGCAAAAAAAAGTAATCAACTGAATTAGCTTGGAAGTATTGAAGAGTAACCACTCAATGGACTCTGACATCCATGGTCAAAAGACAATGATGTAAAGTTTGATGTTGAGAATAGCTGGGGCTTAGATGAATTCTCCAATAGACTGTAGTATATTTATCATTAGTTCCTGTAGAATATCATTGATGTATTTTATAAGAAAATTCTTATGGAGAGTAAGAGGTAAACCTGAGTTCATAACACACATAGTTAGAAGTTATAGTGTTAACTTACTTCCATTTACTTTGCTCAATTTGTTCTGTAAATATTAAAATTTGTGTCCTGTTTGGTAAAAGTTAAAGCTTGTAGCATAGGTCTATTTATTAAAATGAGTCTTTTAAAATTCATTCATTTATGGAATGTGGGCACCGCTGGCTTTATCTGCATTTATTTCCCATCTCTAGTTATCCTTGAAAAGACATTTGGACTTATTTTATCAGTTCATAAGTGGATCATAGCAATTTCAGCCCTACCACTCTAGGAAAGTTCTGAATGTGGTCAAGGGGTGTTGGGAAATGTAGGAACAGGATACTTCGAGCCGGTTCTACCATTTTATTAGATGCTGGCTGATCTGGACCTCAACTCCATCCACCACCTTAGTTCTGTATCTCTTGCCTAACAAAAATCTGGCAATCTTTATTTTGAAATTTTCCCTTAACCACAACCTCCAACCCCCAATCCCAAGCCTGAAGAACTTTTTTGGGGAGAGGGCAGCTCCTGGTCTCGACTGCTTTCCAAGTAAAGAAATGCTCCCTGAAGTCACCTGTGAATGGTTCTTATGTAATTTGAAGGTTGTGCTTTCTTGGCCTGGACACCCCTAATGGAAAGAATGGAAATGAATCAGCTGTACAGGTATCACAATGTTAAATATTAGAAAGATTAAAATTGTTGGTTTTGGTTCCTCTTTCAGCTCAATTCCCTACTTAGCAACTGCATGCCCCTCCCTAACAACACTCTGAGAGTAAACCAATCTGTTCACCTTGATAATGTATTTAATCCCAAGATAAACTTCTGACCTTGGATTTGTGTCATAGTTAAGACCATCCATTTCCCCATCCATGCCATTGTCCAACTTCACCCTGTCTCAGCTCATCTGCCAGGAAAACTTTCATTCATGCCTTTGATACCTCCATTATTAAATTGCTAATATTATTACTCAAATTATTCCAATTCACTTCCACATTCTGTCTTCCATAAACTTGTAGCCATCCAAATTTCTGCTGCCCATATCTCAACTTGCGGCAAGTTTTCTTCTCCATTTCCAAGGCAGGATATACTTACATTGGAGGCAGTGCTGGGAAGGATCATTAAATTGGTCCTTGGATTGGGGAGGTCAGGAGGTGGGGGAGGTTGTCTAGGATGAGAGCCTGAATGTTTTGGGCCCATAATTCATCAGAGTTCAGAAAAATAAGGGATGATTTCACTGAAACCTTCAAGTTTCTGTGGGACCTGATTGGGTAAATGCTATGAAGTTGTTCCTGCTAATCAGAGAATCAAAAGTATCAGGGCCCCGTCTCAGGATAAGGGGCAAGAAATTTAGGACTGAGACAAAGAGAATTTTCTTCACTCAAACATTGGGAGTTTCTACACTAGGGTATTGTGGGAGCTTGATCATTGAATTAATGTTGGGACTGACAGATTTTCATTGTATGAGGGAATCAAGGATTATGGGAAACAGGAAAGAAAATGGAGTTCTAACCCAAGATCAGCCACAATCATATTGAATGGTAGTGCAGATTCAATAGGCTGGATTGTCTACTCCTGCTCTTATTTCTTGGGTTCTCTATTGTTCTTGTGGTTGCTGACCTACATTGCTTCAAGTCAAGCAAAATCTTCACTTCAGTTTCCAAATCACTGTTTTACATCAAGATTCATTTGTGGTTAATCTCCTTTGTGAGTCCCATATTGAAACCTCGTAAAATTCCAACTTCACTTCCAACAATGAGGGTCAGCCATCAGATCAAAACTAGGATCCTTTAGATCACTTATAAAACTAAGCTTTACTGATTTGTTTTTTCTGACCCTCTTCCCCCTCTCGAATGTTTTGACTGTAGCCAGAGTATCATTCTGTAGGTGATAGCAATTATTGGTTGTCTTTTTTTCATGTGTCACTGTAGACTGCGATGATTAGCAGGATATTTCATCAGCAAAACTTGAATGACAACCTTCTGACCCAGAGGCAAGACTGCCCTGAGCCATATGGTTAAAAACTAATATAGCTATAGTAGAATCCTTCAACACTCACTGCAAAATTTGACTTAAAAACCTACATCTCTCAAGAGAGTATCTGTGCACAGACAGCGACTTGTGAAGCAGTACTCAGGGTGAAGGTGGTCTAAGGTTTAATAAGATGGAGCCAACTGCAATCTGTTCCTATCAGGTTCAGCTGTTCTTGTGCCAGTGAGCAGAGCAGAGGCAGAACCCTGCTGTTTCCCCAAAGTGTTGATAGCTAATTCTCTACAGGCAACTGACTTGATTAGTGCAGTGATGTTTATTGCACTGTTTGTGTAGCCCCTGCAAGCTTGTTAGACAGGCACAGCTGCTCAATATGAATGCAGCCAGACACACAAACCATTTGGTGGTAAAAATTTTTAAGTTGTTTGAAACAAGCTAATTATAACAGAGGCTAGTCTACAGCAAGGCAAAATAGGAACTGGACAGTTTACCCTATTTTTTGTCAGTGGCTCCCTCTTTTCGAGGCTATCATTATAAATTCTTAAGGCAAAGATTCGCATTTTTTAACAGAACAGTGCTATTAAAATTGAACCCATTCCAACCTTTTTAAAAATTATTTTAGCAACTTCACCATGACAATGAATTTTATGATTTTATTTTCAAATTAGAAAGGGGTTGTGTTTTCTGTGAAGGGAGGGAGTAGTGTGGAAGTTGAGGGAGGAGATCAGCTGATGGAAAATGTTACAGGCAAGAACGAGATTGGAGAGCATGAGTTTTGGTGGGAGCGAGGTGCAGTGACCGAGATGAAGTGAGTGTAAAGGTGGCAGAGAGAAGAGAAGAGCACTCACCCTGGTGGAAAGGCAATGGTGATTGACATTCTCCTGCAACCTGGACACAGTGCTCACTTGGGTGGTGACTTCAAGCAAGGCCTGCAGAGTCTGATGCTAGTCATCTGGTAAGAGGGCTGCTCTCCTCTGCATTCCACCATTGACCAGGATTTCCAGCACCCTCATCAGAGAATTGTGGTGCCTTCTTTTATTTCTCCAGTATATTGTAAATCTATCTAAGGCCAAGCAAAGCACCTTCAGAATGCTAATGCTCTACAGACTCACTGCAGCATTTTAAAGGTGGTGCAGGTGCAGATGCCAATGTTTCAGTGGATATCTGCTGAGTTGTTCCAGAAATGGCATGTCGGAAGAAGGGGCAGAAATTGGATGTGAAAGATGCCAGAAGTTAACTTGATGCCTGCTGTGGGGCAAATATTAGAATTGTTCATCATTGAGGGGTTAATTAGATACTTAGAGATACTTGAGGTAATAGGGAAGAGTCAGCATGGTTTTTTCAAAGGGAAATCACATTTATCCAATCTGTTAAACTCCTTCTTTGAAGGATTAACAATAGCTGCAGATAAAAGGAAGCCTTTTGACATACTGTCCATACTATGCCAGAAGAAATTCCTCCTCAACTCTGTTCTAAAGGGTCATCCCTTCACTCTGAGGCTGTGCCCTTGGGTTCTAATCTCTCCTACTGGTGGAAACATCTTCTCCACATCCACTCTACCAAGGCCTCTCAGTATTCTGTAAGTTTGAATGAGATTCTAAACTCCATCGGCTACAGACATCGGCTTCCTCAACTGCTCCTCATATGACAAGCCCTTCATCCCTGTAATTATTCTTGTAAACGCTCCTCTGCACTCCCTCCAATGCCAGCATGCCTTAGATAAGGGGACCAAAACTCTTGACAATGTACCAAATGCAGTCTGATGAAAGCCTTGTACAGCCTCTGCAGCACATTCCTGCTCTTGTATTCTAGCCCTATTGAAATGAATGCCAATGTTGTATTTGCTTTCCTAACTGCCAGATGAACCTGCATGTTAACCTTCAGAGAATCTTGAACCAGAACTCCCAAGTCCCTTTCTGCTTCAGATTTCTGAGGCCTTTCTCCATTTAAAAAATAGTCTATGCCTTTACCTATCAAAGTGCATCACCTCACACATTCCCACATTGTACTCCATTTGCGACTTCTTTGCCCAACTTCCTAACCTGTCCAAGTCCTTCTACAGCCTCTCACTTCCTCAACACTCCCTGCCCCTCCGCTGACACACATGGTACTGCAGTGGCTGAAGTCAAGCCACAGTTGAAGGTGACAGATATTAAATGAGATTAATTTGTAGCTGGAAAACTCAAAGGCATCACTCCATCAAGATCTGATTGCATGACCATAAAATGTTACTGTAACCTGATTTGTCAGGAACTGAATACCTTTGGCCTTTTACCATGGTGAGAGGAAGATATACAGACAGAAAAGCTTCATAAAGATCTTCAGCAAGCTGCAAACACCAGCATGGCCTTCTGATGTGTCTGTTTGTCACACTGGCAGAGTTTAAAAGAAGAGGCTGCCACTAGGAGGGGAGTGCTGGGTGCGAGTCCCAGACCAGAGACCAGTGTGGGGAGGGGGTGTCCCAGGTCAGAGACCAGTGTGGGGAGGGGAGTCCCTGACCAGAGGTCAGTGTGGGGAGGGGGTGTCCCAGACCAGAGGGCAGTGTGGGGAGGGGAGTCCCAGACCAGAGGGCAGTGTGGGGAGGGGGGTCCCAGACCAGAGGGCAGTGTGGGGAGGGGAGTCCCTGACCAGAGGGCAGTGTGGGGAGGGGAGTCCCTGACCAGAGGGCAGTGTGGGGAGGGGAGTCCCTGACCAGAGGGCAGTGTGGGGAGGGGGTGTCCCAGACCAGAGGGCAGTGTGGGGAGGGGGTGTCCCAGACCAGAGGGCACTGTGGGGAGGGGGTGTCCCAGACCAGAGGGCAGTTTGGGGAGGGGAGTCCCTGACCAGAGATCAGTGTGGGGAGGGGAGTCCCTGACCAGAGGCCAGTGTGGGGAGGGGAGTCCCTGACCAGAGATCAGTGTGGGGAGGGGAGTCCCAGACCAGAGGGCAGTGTGGGGAGGGGAGTCCCTGACCAGAGGCCAGTGTGGGGAGGGGGTGTCCCAGACCAGAGGGCAGTGTGGGGAGGGGGTGTCCCAGACCAGAGGGCAGTGTGGGGAGGGGAGTCCCTGACCAGAGGTCAGTGTGGGGAGGGGTGTCCCAGACCAGAGGGCAGTGTGGGGAGGGGGTGTCCCAGACCAGAGGGCAGTGTGGGGAGGGGAGTCCCTGACCAGAGGGCAGTGTGGGGAGGGGAGTCCCTGACCAGAGATCAGTGTGGGGAGGGGAGTCCCTGACCAGAGGGCAGTGTGGGGAGGGGAGTCCCTGACCAGAGATCAGTGTGGGGAGGGGAGTCCCTGACCAGAGGCCAGTGTGGGGAGGGGAGTCCCTGACCAGAGATCAGTGTGGGGAGGGGAGTCCCTGACCAGAGACCAGTGTGGGGAGGGGAGTCCCTGACCAGAGACCAGTGTGGGGAGGGGAGTCCCTGACCAGAGGGCAGTGTGGGGAGGGGAGTCCCAGACCAGAGGGCAGTGTGGGGAGGGGAGTCCCAGACCAGAGGCCAGTGTGGGGAGGGGAGTCCCTGACCAGAGATCAGTGTGGGGAGGGGAGTCCCAGACCAGAGGCCAGTGTGGGGAGGGAAGTCCCTGACCAGAGGGCAGTGTGGGGAGGGGTTGTCCCAGACCAGAGGGCAGTGTGGGGAGGGGAGTCCCAGACCAGAGGGCAGTGTAGGGAGGGGAGTCCCTGACCAGAGGCCAGTGTGGGGAGGGGGTGTCCCAGACCAGAGGGCAGTGCAGGGAGGGGAGTACCAGACCAGAGGGACTATAAGGTCACCCCTCAGCCTCCGACGCTCCAGGGAAAACAGCCCCAGCCTGTTCAGCCTCTCCCTGTAGCTCAAATTCTCCAACCCTGGCAACATCCTTGTAAGTCTTTTCTGAACCCTTTCAAGTTTCACAACATCTTTCCGATAGGAAGGAGACCAGAATTGAATACAATATTCCAACAGTGGCCTAACCAATGTCCTGTACAGCTGCAACATGACCTCCTAACTCCTGTACTCAGTACTCTGACCAATAAAGGAAAACATACCAAACGCCTTCTTCACTATCCTATTTACCTGTGACTCCACTTTCAAGGAGCTATGAACTTGCACTCCAAGGTCTCTTTGTTCAGCAACACTCCCTCGGACTTTACCATTAAGTGTATAAGTCCTGCTAAGATTCTTTCAATTCTGTAACAAATATTTAAATATCTGTAGCTAGGTATCCTCTCCCTAAGGTGGATCCATAAGTGACAATGTTGTAAACTTTTCACTGTACTCATTTGAGATCCCGTGACAATAAAGCCACTTTTAACTCTAATTCTAATTCGATCTTTGTATCATCTGCAATCTGAGCAACAATGCCCTCAATTCCTTTGTCCAGATCGTTCATGTATAATGTGAACATTTATGGTCCCAGCATAGACCTCAGTGGAACTCCCCTAGTCACTGGCTGCCATCCTGAAAAACACCTCTTTATTCTCACTCTCTGCCTTCTGCCAGTTTTTAACAAAATGTTTTAATTGAAAAACATTTTCTTTATAAAATTGTAAAGTTACAAAAACATGAAAATATAGCATCATAACATCAAAAACAATAAACAATAGACCAACTATTATACTACTCTACAAAAGAAATCAAAACTACACTTATTACAAATCAATAAACAAATAAATCACGCCGCTCAGCACAATAAGACCATAGCTCTCAACTTCAACTGCATCAATTATTAAACCCACATTTATTCAAAATTCTTCTTCTTATTGCCTTAGGTTAATTAGACCAAACCATCATGGCTAGACAAAAGCCCTAATCAAATTGGCGGACAGATCTGCTTCCAAGTAATTCAAAAAGGGCTGTCATGTCTTATAAAAGTTGTCGGTTTTCTGGTGCACCAGATGTAAGAAAGTCTAAAAGAATGTGTTCCATAACTTATGCCACCCTGACAGACCTGGGTGTCTCAGACACCCAGCACATCAGAATGTTCTTCCTCGCACAAAAGTAAGAATTTTAAAAAGCTTTTCCCCATGTACATGTAAGTGAGGTAAATTCAGCAGACCCAGGAGCAAAGAGACCAGGTCCACCTTGACTTCGGTCCCCAAGACCCTCTCTATTATTCCTGCCAGAGCGCTCCAGTAGGCACAGAGCCTGGGCAGGACCAGAGACAATAAATGAGGCTATCCTATTTATTTTACATTTGGGGCACATTGAAAATGGTCCCTGCTTAAATTTCGCAAGATGATCAGGGGCCAGATGAGCCCTATGAAGAATCTTTAACTGCATAGCCATGCAGTCATCTCAAAATCCTCTTCGCTTTCTCACAAATATCCTCCCATGTTTCCAAAGTGATCTCAACTCCTAACTCTCTTTCCCAGCCCTCACGTAGATGCTCGATGTCACCCAAGGAACCCCCTCCCCCCCCCAACAAATGATAGAGAGTACTCACTAAGTGCTCTTAGCCTGAAGCACCCTCTTTTCCGTATCAGATCTACAACACTCAGTCAAGAGCATGGTCTCCTTTCAGATAAAATCTCTATTCTGAAATAAATGGAAGAGGTCTCTACGCGACAATCCATATCTCTGAGTTATTTGATCAAATGACATCAACATTTCACCCTCAAAACAGATCACCCAAATAAGAGATTCCCTTATCCACCCAAAGTTTAAACCCGGGATCCATTGTCCCTGGCCAGAAACCAAACATGCCAACTGTGGGCGTATGGAATGGTGTTTTAGACATATTACCCTTCACCTGCCTCAATGCCCTCTATGCTTTGACCGTGTTAGTAATGATTGGATTCCCGCAATGTTCTACAACTGTCCTCATTTTATCTAAAAACAACAGGTTGATAAGAGGACACTTTGTCTGGGAGGCCTCAATGTCCAATCATGTCGATGCTGAGTCCCTACAGGCCCTGTCACTTACAAAGGATAGGAGGGAGCTCAGTTGATATTGTTTAATGTCCGGGAGATCCACACCCACCAGTCTCTGGGGCAATTACAGTTTCGCAAACTTAGTAAGGGGCTGCTTATAATGCCAAATAAAAGAACTAAGCCAGCCATTCAATTTCTGAAATGTTTGCTGAGCAAAGAGCAAAGAGCAAAGGGAGCATCTGCAAAGGTACAATAAGTGAGGAAGACCATTCATTTTGATAAGAGCGACTCGACCCAACCACGATATTGGAAGGGCCTCCCCCATCTTTGAAGGTCTTGTTTAATCTTGTCATACAAATAAATAAAATTAGCCTAGAATAACTGATCAGAGTTGGGGTAACAGAGAGGCCCAAGTAAAGAAAACCTCCCTGTGCCCACATAAAGGGGAAGCCATCCCCCACATCAGGGATTCCTCTAAGAAACGCCCCCCCACAGACATTGCCTCCGACTTTGAAAAATTGATTGTGAAACCTGAGAAAGAACCAAATGAATTAATACATTGTATCAAACAGGACACTGAGACTGCTGGGTTCAAGAGAAAAATAAGAACATCGTCTGAATTTAGTGTAATTTTATGCACCTTCAACCTCACCTTTGGGGCAGCTATACTAGAGTCCCCATGAATGGCCTCCACCAATGGCTCAATCACCAATGTGAAAAGCAGAGGTGAGAGGGGACAGTCTTACCGACTGCCCCTCCCAATGTTAAAATTATCAGACCTTATAGCATTGGTGAGAACCACTGCCAGAGGACCATTGTAAACGACCTTTACCCATCTCGTAAATGCTGCACCCAGGAAAAACCGCTCCAGGGTATAAAAGGGATACAGCCATTCCACCCGATCAAATGCCATCTCTGCATCCAAAGAGACCACTAACCCTTGAACCGATCTCTGCAAGCACACTTGAGTCATGTTAAGCAACCGCCTAACATTATTAGAGGATCTGAGACCCTTTATAGAGCCCACCTGATTTTCTATAACAATAGAGAGCAACAGCCCTTCCAACCTCAATGTCAAAGTCTGAGACAAAATTTTAGAATCAGAATTTAAGAGTGAGATGGGTCTGTAAGAAACACAGAGTCAAGATTAGAGTCAGGAATGCTTTTGCCTGAAACGTTGATTTTCCTGCTCCTTGGATGCTGCCTGACCTGCTGTGCTTTTTCAGCACCACTCTATACTTGACTCTAAGCTCCAGCATCTGCAGTACCCACTTCTGCCCTATAAGAAGCACAGTCCTCTGGGACCTTCCCTTTCTTGAGGATAAAAGTGATATTAGCCTCTCTCAGGGACAGCAGGGGGCAATCACAACTATCTGAATAGTTATACATGTCTAGCATTGGCCCTGACAGTATGTTTACAAACTCTTTATAACACTCACTGGGAAGACCATCGGGGCGAGTGCCTGATCGCCTCCTGTACCTCTTGTGCTGTTAACGGAGCACTAAGGAGAGACGTCTGCTCAGTAGACACACCAGGAAGATCCAAATTCCTAAAAAAAACTCCCATTTTATCCCATCGGCCCTCACAACATTCAGATTGATACAGTTCAGAATAGAACCTCTGAAACGCTGCATTGATCTTTTTAGCATTACAGGTAAGAGTCCTATTCCATTCTCTAATCAAAGCAATTGACTGGGAGATATTCTTCTTCCTAATTAGATATGCCAAGTATTTACTCGGCCTATTATCATGTTTAAACAACCTCTGCTTTGCAAAGGAAAGTTCCTTCCTGGTTATATGTGAACCCATGGAGTTTAAGGCTGATTGAAGGGCTGTGATCCACTGCAGCTTAGTCACTGATGGTCTACTGTAATCTTGTGTCTCAGCTGCCTTCAACTGTGCCGCGAGCAGACGCTGCTGCTCTCCCTTCTGTTGCTTCTGACTGGCCGCGTATGAGATAATTATTATCCCTCTAGCATAAGCCTTAGCAGTCTCCCAAAGAACGGACAGATTACCAGCTGTACCCGAGTTGGTGACCAAAAATGCTTCAAATTCCAGAGAAAAATACTTTACGACCTTGCTGTCCTTGAGGATGAAGGGATCCATTCACCAATACTGTGAGCTCATTGCATTTACCCTTCAACTCGATCACTAACTATACTGCTGTGTGATCAGAGAAGGCAATATTCCCAACTGAACAAGATACCACCGAACCTAGAAGAGCTGTGAGAGTTAGGAACAAAATCAGTCCTGGTAAGGCACTGATGAGGATTGGAAAAGAATGTAGAGTCCTTGTACGTAGGGTGGAGATGTCTCCAAATGTCTACCAACCCCAGTTCCACACATAGATCACCCAACAGTGTAGATTTTGGAGAAAGCTTTGGGGGTCTTTGGGCATTCCATCTAACACAGTATCCATAAGGCAATTTAAGATCCCCCCCCCCCCATAATAATCCATGATGCAAAGGCTATCAGCTTAGAGATAGTGCATTAGACACAAATTTGAGGGGTTGAGCCAGAGGACAATAGACATTCTAAATACCACATTCCTCGCCATGTATTAGGGCCTTTAGGATAACAAACTGACCATATTCATCTTTAACACAATCTATTAAATTAAATAGAAAATTCTTCCGGATGATTATGGCCACCCACCTGCTCTTAGTGTTAAAGGACAAGAAAAACCTCCAATCAAACCCGCCCTACTGTAACTTCAAGTGCTCCTTGTCATTAAGGTGAGTCTCCTGCAACAGGGCAACATCCACCTCTACTTTGTAAGGCTCGACAACACCTTTTTCCTTTAACTCTAATATTCCAGGTGCACCATTTAAGAACACTGCTAGCCATGATCCTTTACAACTACCTTTGACCTGCTGAGAGGAAGAATTCGACTTACAGCATACTGGGCATATACAAAAGAAGAATCATGGAGTCTATTTACGAAAAACTAAAAAACTAAACTAACTACAAAACACAAAAGGCACGTTATGGGTGACTCTACCCCTCCCACACACATCTGCATTCCCCCATCCAGCTCAAGCCACACCCCAGACCCAAGCAACAGAAGGAAACAGACAAAATAGTGAGCATTCTGCCCACCCCCAACTATATACCAACACCAATCCTAATCACAGAAAAAAACCCACACCAACAGCAGCTTCTTTAAGAAAGAAGGATGTGAAAGTGAGGACTGCAGATGCTGGACACTTGGGGGTGGCTCCCAGCCTCATTCCTGATGAAGGACTTTTGCTTGAAACGTTGAATTTCCTGCTCCTCAGATGCTGCCTGAACTGTTGTGCTTTTCTAACATTACAAGAAACATAGCAAGAGAGAAAAAAAACAAACATTATTGTCCATGTCTATAAATCCATCAAAATTATTTTGAAGTGTCCAAGAAATTTTTCACTTGTTCCGAAGAGTCAAATGACTGCACTGTCTCCTCGTGAGTAACATGAAGCACTGCTGGGTATCTGATTGAATATTGATTACCAAGGTCCCTTAATTTTCTCTTGACCTCATCAAATAATTTCCTTTACGGATCACCGCCGCAGAAAAGTTCTGGAAAAACATTATCTGAGTTCTCTGATAGGTCGGAGCCTGTGGATCTTCCCCCGTCCTTCTAGAAGGTTCTAGGGAAAATTCTGCTTCTCCCTGTAGCTTTGAAATGATACCAAGACTCGGGCAGGGGTGCCAATCCAGACTGGATCTGCTCACCACAACCCGGTGAGCTCTGTAAACCTTCACTGTGTCCGCCTCGGCATCCCAGCCAAGAAACTGTGGCAGTCAGTCTTCAAAGGAGCTTGCTAGCTGCCCACCTTCCACTCCCTCTGGCAGCCGAACAACCTTGATATTTTTCCTCCTACCTTGATTTTTCCAGATCTTCAACCTGTTCAGTCAAGGCCTGGACCTGTTTCTCGAGTGCCTGGATCCACCCCACTGAGGACTCGACCTCAGTCTCCGACGCCACAGTCCATCGCCTGAGTTCTTCACCTCTCTTCCAGAGCCCTTCCAACTCCTTCTCATGCTTTTGTAGCATGACCGAAACCAGCTCCAGCCAAGAACGATTGTCTTCCATTAACTCCTTGATCATCCTTCGGATTGTCGCGGGTTCTTCAGTGACGTTCTGCTGTGCAGGTACCTCTTTCTCAGCTGCCGAGAGAGCTGCATCCTCAGGCGCAGGCCTGCCCAATGCCTTCAGCAAGTGTCCCTAGCGTTGGAGCTTGGTTGAACGCTTTCCTTTCATCATCCTCGCTCGCTCAAAAAGGATTACAGTAGAACCTCGACTATTCGAACATCAACCATCCGAATTCCAGACCATCCGAACAAGGTCTCAAGGCCCTGCAAAAACGGCACCAGGCAACCCAGCATTCGGTTCTCAGTTAAATGGCATTATGGCATGCATTGCCGGATAACTGAGTGATGCTTGGACAACCGGCACTCATAGATTACCACTTGTTTCCGGCGATCTGCACTATCGATAATCCAACCAAAATACTCCCCGCCCTACATTTTTCAGACAATCAAGGCTCCACTGCAAATGGATTTAAACAGTTTCACAACCATTTAACATCAATTTTCTCCAAAAAAAAGTAAGGTGGTTGTTGTGGGGGAGAGAAATATCACAACTGCTGGGCTGGGGTGCAGAGCTCAACGAGGCAGGTCTGTTCAGATCGCCGCCATCTTGGATCCCTGCCTTCTGCCTGTTAGCCAATCCTCTATCCATGCCAGTACATTTCCCATAGTACCATGGGCTCCCATCTTATTTAACAGTCTCCTGTGTAGCACCTTGTCGAAGACCTTCTGGAAATCCAAATAGCTGTTCTTTTTCTAACTTACTTGTTACCTCCTCAAAGAACTCTAATCAATTTGTCAGGTATGATCTCCTCTTAACGAAGTCATGCAAACTTACCTCTATTTTACCATGTACTTCCAAGTAGTCCACAATCTAATTCTTAATAATGGGCTTTAAAGTTTTAGCAATAGCCAAGCTCACACTAACCAGCCAATAATTTGCCACCTCCTCCCTCCCTCCCTTCTTAAATAGGGATGTTAGATTATCCATTTTCCAGTTATTTGAGACTCTCCCTCCCTGACTCCATTGATTCCTGAATGACCACCACCAATGTCTTCACACATTCTGCAGCAATTTCCTCCTGAACCCTGGCTCACAGACCATCAGTCTAGGTGTTTATCCACCTTCAAACCCTTCCCCAGAACATTCTGCTTCGTGCTGGTCACTACCCTTATCTCTGCTGTCTGACTCTGTTGAAGTTCTAGTATGCTACTGATGTCTTCCAAGTATGATGCTAAGTACCTATTCAGTTCCTATGCCATTTATTTGTTCCCAATTATGATTTTTCCAGCCTTATTTTCCAGTGATCCTATGTCCAGTCTTGCTTCTCTCATCTTTTATATAATTCTTACAATTTTGTTTTATATTACTAGCTAGCTTACCGACATGTTTCAAATCCCCCCTCTCCAATGCTTTTTTTAGTTATCCACTGTTTGTTTTTAAAGGCTTCCTAATCCTCTGGTTTCCCATTAATCTTCACTACATTGTATTCTGGGTGTTTTTGCATTTATGATGTCCCTGATTTCTTTGCCAGTCATGGTTGCCCAGCCTTCCCATTAGTACGTTTCGTCTTCCTTGGGATGAATTTCTATCATGATTCCTGAATTGCCCCAAGAAACTCCTGCCATTGCTGTTCCACCGTCTTCCCTGCTCGGATCCCCTTCCAATCAATTCTGGCCAGCTCCTCCCTCATGTCTTTGTAGTTACCTTTACTCAATTGTAATACCTTTACATCTGATCCAAGCTACTCCCTCTCAAACTACAGGATGAATATTATAATATTATGCTCACTGACCCTGGTGGTTCCTTCACCTGAGGCTCCTGAATCATTACACACCACCAAATCTAGCATTCTCTGTTCCTTAATGGGCTCCACCACAAGCTACTCCAAAGAAAACCATCTCATAGACAATCCACAAATTCCTTTTTGTGGGATCTGCTACTAACCTGGTTTTCTCAGTGCACTTGCGTGTGAAGTCCCCCAGGATTATTGTAATAGTGCCTTTCTTACATGGCTTTTCTAATTTCTGATTTATTTTCTGCCAACTGCTAGGAGGCCTGACTACTACTAATCATCCTTTGCTGTTCCTCAATTCTACCTACATACCAAAAGAGAAAATGCTGGAAAATCTCAACAGGTCTGGTAGCATCTATAAGGAGAGAAAAGAGCTGATGTTTCGAGTCAGACTCAAAACCTCACTCTTTTCTCTCCTTACAGATGTTGCCAGATCTGCTGAGATTTTCCAGCATTTTCTCTTTTGGTTTCAGATTCCAGCATCCGCAGTAATTTGCTTTTATCTACCTACATACATTTTATGTCATCTGATCTGACAATGCTTTTTGCTGTTGATTTAATTTCAATTCTGGTCTTCCTGCTATAGGAAGGATGTTGTGAAACCTGAAAGGGTTCAGAAAAGATTTACAGAGATATTGCAAGGGTTGGAGATTTGGGCTATAGGGAAAGGCTGAACTAGCTGGGGCTGTTTTCCCTGGAGCACTGGAGGCTGAGGGATGACCTGATAGAGGTTTATAAAATCATGAGAAGCATGGATACGGTGAATGGACAAGATCTTTTTCCCAGGGTGGGCAGTTCAAAACTACAGGGCATAGGTTTAAGGTGGGAGGAGAAAGATTTATAAGGGACCTAGGGACAACCTTTTCATACAGAGGGCGGTGTGTGTATGGAATGAGCTGTCAGAAGAAGTGGCATCTGGATGGATATATGGTTTAGAGGGATATGGGCCAAGTGCTGGAAAATGGGACTAGATTGGATTGGGATATCTGGTCAGCATGGCTGAGTTGGACCGAAGGGTCTGTTCCCATGCTGTACATCTCTATGACTCAATGACTCATTTACCTTGTTTCATATGCAGTACTGCACTCATTCACGTACAACACTCTCCTTCTCAGTTTTCCACTTAACCGCTGTGCTTGAACTTAAGAGTCCTGACCCTCTCCATACCCTCTGTAATATTAGTTGTTCTGGAAACTTTAATAACTTCTCCTATGCCATCCCCTCTTTAATTAGTTTACAGTCTTTATGACCTCAATTTACCTCAATTTGTGCTATCAGACCATCTCCTGATTCCAAATACTTTGTACATTAAGATATGAAACCTTAAGTTTGTTCTATTATGGAGTTTCTCTGCATTTTTATGGTTCCTTTGTTCAATATGATATTTATAATTCTGTCCCTTCCTTTTACTTTCTGTTAACAATCATCCCCCCTCACTAACCAGCAGTCCTTTCCTCTCCCATATTTTTAGTTTTTAATTTTTTAGTTCTAATTTGCAATTTAGCCCCTAGCTGCTCATATTCCCTCACCAGAACCTCTTTCCTCTTCCCTCTTTCTGCCTGTATCATTGGTACCTGTGAGACACAATATGTTCCTCTGCAGCCCAGATGAGATATCCTGAACCCAGGCACCAGGCAGGCTGCAAGGCCTTCGGGCCTCTCGATCCTGACCACAGAGAATAATGTCTATTCCAGTGACTCTACTATCCCTGATTACAGAGACATTTTTCTATTCTTCCTCTCAAGTGCTACCCTTTACAAGCACTATGGTCTGTTAACTCACCTTTCCTACAGCCCCATTCTCGTCCATAAACACAGCAAGAATCTCAAACCTGTTAGATAAGATCAAGGTTGAGGCTCACTCAGCACTGCCTTTTGGATCTCTCTACATGTAGCCACACTCTCCTGTCCCTGACACAAACCAATTTGAGGTAGTTAATCAGATGGGTATGCCTGCCGCCTGAAACGCAACATCCAGGAAACTATTCCCCCTCCCTGATATGTCACAGTTTTCGAAGTTCAGACTCCAGCTTATCAACTCTGAGCTCGAGTTCCTCAAGCAATCATCACTTGTTACAAATGTGGTCACTATCAACCACAATGGGCTCCACCAGCTCCCACATCATGCAGACGCAAGACATTATCTCGGCCTGCACCTCTGTCAATTTACATAGTTCTTAATTTTTTTTTTTCATTTCTTACTATTCTTTTCATTTGTAATCTGTAATAATTTCTCCTATTTACCTGCAATTTAAAAGTAACCTGGAATAAAGTATTAAATTAGCAACTATTACCAACCAATGAACAATGAATGAGGTAAAAACAATGACTGCAGATGCTGGAAACCAGATTCTGGATTAGTGGTGCTGAAAGAACACAGCAATTTAGGCAGCATCCGAGGAGCAGTAAAATCGATGTTTCAGGTATTCCTGATGAAGGGCTTTTGCCCGAAACATCGATTTTACTGCTCCTCGGATGCTGCCTGAACTGTTGTGCTCTTCCAGCACCACTAATCCAGAATGAACAATGAATGCTCTAGTGTAGTACTTTGGGAAGTTTTGCACTGCCATATTTGCATAATCTACCCTTTCAGATGAATATACAGTACAGAGGAACCTCAATTATCCGGCATTTGACTATCTGAATTTTGGATTATCTAAATAAGATCGCAAGGTCCTGATGCTTGGCTAAACTGTGTTATCCGGCATTCGACTATCCAAACAAAATACTCCCTGCCCATGTCGTTCAAATAATTGAGGTTCCTCTTTAAAGCAACCCCATTATACTATTCAAATAAGCACAGAGACGTCCTGTTGAATAATAGTTTTTGGATCACATCATCAAAACAGGTTATCTGATTTGGGATAAATGGTTTGGGATCAAGCTGTTTGCAAATTGTCCATTTCTTGCTTTTCAGTCTACAGGTATGACATCAATAGCGTAACATCACTGTGCCCATGAGTTCAAAAATCCTTGCATCTTTCAAGACACCTCTAAAATTACGACAGGACTGACAATACTTGTGGTTGTGGTTTTGCCAGTATGTGGGAATGACGAACTGCACTCAAAAAGGAGTGTTAGCTGAACATCTGCACCGAGAATGTGATTTCAGTATGTAAATAGTTAATTCAAATTAGAGACCGTGTCACTCATGAACTGACACATTTTGGGTAATTGAGTCAGATCTTCCATGAAGAATATGCCTGTTGTTCAAGGGAAAAGATTTACAAGGATGTTGCCAAGGTTGGAAGGTTTGAGCTATGGGGAGAGGCTGAATAGACTGGGGCTGTTTCCCCTGGAGCATCAGAGGCTGAGGGGTGACCTTATAGAGGTTTATAGAATCATGAGGGGCCTGGACAGGGTAAAAAGACAAGGTCTTTTCCATGGGGTGGGGGAGTCCAGAACTAGAGGGCATAGGTTTAGGGTGAGAGGGGAAAGACTTAAAAGCAACCTAAAAGGCAACTTTTTCGCACAGAGGGTGGTGTGTGTATGGAATGAGCTACCAGAGAAAGGCTGGCACAGTTGCAACATTTAAAAGGCTGGATGGGTATGTGAATAGGAAGGGTTTAGAGGAATATGGGTCATGTGCTGGCAAATGGGACTAGCTTAGGTTGGTATATCTGGTCAGCATAAGATTTGCTTTCCCAAAATGCTGCACCTCGCATTTATCTGAATTAAACTCCATCCACCACTCCTCAGCCCATTGGCCCATCTGGTCCAGATCCTGTTGTAATCCAAGGTAACCCTCTTCGCTGTCCACTACACCTCCAATTTTGGTGTCATCTACAAACTTACTAAATATATCTCTTATGCTCACATCCAAATCATTTATATAAATGACAAAAAGTAGTGGACCTAGCACCGATCCTTGTGGCACTCCACTGGTCACAGGCCTCCAGTCTGAAAAACAACCCTCCATCACCACCCTCTGTCTTCTACCTTTGAGCCTGTTCTGTATCCAAATGTCTGGTTCTTCCTGTATTCCATGAGGTCTAACCTTGCTAACCAGTCTGCCATAGGGAGCCTTGTCAAACGCCTTACTGAAGTCCATGTAGATCACATCTACTGCTCTGCCCTCATCAATCCTCTTTGTTACTTCCTCAAAAAATTCAATCAAGTTTGTGAGACATGATTTCCCACACACAAAGCTATATTGACTATCCCGAATCAGTCCTTGCCTTTCCAAATACATACACATCCTATCCCTCAGGATTCCCTCCAATAACTGGCCCAACACTGATGTTGGGCTCACTAGCCTATAGTTCCCTGGCTTGTCCTTACCACCTTTCTTAAATAGTGGCATCATGTTAGCCAACCTCCAGTCTTCTGGCACCTCACCTGCGACTATTGATGACACCAATATTTCAGCAAGAGGCCCGGCAATCACTTCCCCAGCTTCCCACAGAGTTCTCGGGTACACCTGATCAGGTCCTGGGGATTTATCCACTTTTATGCATTCCAAGACATCCAGCACTTCCTCCTCTGTAATATGGACATTTTTCAAGATGTCACCTTCTAATTCCCTACTATTTAGTATCTCCCCCATTTTCTGTGGCTCCACACAAAGGCCGCCTTGCTGATCTTTGAGGGGTCCTATTCTCTCCCTAGTTCCCCTTTTGTCCTTAATGTATTTGTAAAAACCCTTTGGATTCTCCTTAATTCTATTTGCCAAAGCTATCTCATGTCCCCTTTTTGCCCTCCTGATTTCCCTCTTAAGTATACTCCTACTTCCTTTATACTCTTCTAAGGATTCACTCGATCTATCCTGTCTATACCTGACATATCCTTCCTTCTTTTTCTTAACCAAACCTCAATTTCTTTAGTCACCCAGCATTCCCTATACCTACAGCCTTCCCTTTCACCCTGACAGGAATATACTTTCTCTGGACTCTTGTTATCTCATTTCTGAAGGTTTCCCATTTTCCAACTGTCCCTTTACCTGCAAACATTTGCTCCCAATCACCTTTCGAAAGTTCTTGCCTAATACTGTTAAAATTGGCCTTTCTCCAATTTAGAACTTCAACTTTTAGATCTGGTCTATCCTTTTCAATCACTATTTTAAACCTAATAGAATTATGGTCGCTGGCCCCAAAGTGCTCCCCCACTGACACCTCAGTCACCTGCCCTGCCTTATTTCCCAAGAGTAAGTCAGGTTTTGCACCTTCTCTGGTAGGTACATCCACATACTGAATCAGAAAATTTTCTTGTGCAAGCTTAATAAATTCCTCTCCATCTTAACCCGTAACACTATGACAGTCCCAGTCGATGTTTGGAAAGTTAAAATCCCCTATCACAACGACCCTATTATTCTTACAGATAACTGAGATCTCCTTACAAGTTTGTTTCTCACTTTCCCTCTGACTATTAGGGGGTCTATAATATAATCCCAATAAGGTGATCATCCCTTTCTTGTTTCTCAGTTCCACCCAAATAACTTCCCTGGATGTATTTCCAGGAATATCCTCCCTCAGCACAGCTGTAATGCTATCCCTTATCAAAAATGCCACTCCCTCTCCTCTCTTGCCTCCCTTTCTATCCTTCCTGTAGCATTTGTATCCTGGAACATTAAGCTGCCAGTCCTGCCTATTCCTGAGCCGTGTTTTTGTAATTGCTATGATATCCCAGTCTCATGTTCCTAACTATGTCTTGCATTTATCTGCCTTCCCTGTTAGGCCCATTGCATTGAAATAAATGCAGTTTAATTTATCAGTCCTCCCTTGTTCTGTGCTTTTTCCCTGCCTGCCCTGACTGTTTGACTCACTCCCTTTCCCAACTGTACCAGTCTCAGATTGATCTCTTTCCTCTCTCTCTCCCTGGTGCCCCCCAACCTTACCAGTCCTTTGTCTGTCCAAATGTTCTCCTCTCCCTTTGGGCTCTAGATTGTGTGAAATGCAAATAAAGAGCTGCTTCAGCTGGAAGGTGTGTTTCAGCCTTTGGATACTGAGGAGGGAGGAAGTAAATGATCGGTGTTACACTGACTGTTTGACTGGGAAGGTGTTTGTCGAGGAAGGTGCCGTGAGGCTGTGTGGGGGTGTTGAGGGTGAAAGAAGAGTGGACTAGGGTATTCCGGGGGAAATAGTCCCTGTGGAAGGCTGACAAGAGAGGGGAGGGGAATATAAGGCATGTATGTACAGTCTGTTCCTGATATAATGCGATAGTTCCGTTCCCATGCAATTCCACATTATAAGAAGGTCGCATAAAATTGCTTCATTCAAACCAATGCGACCTGAATCATGTTATAGCCAATACAGATAAGGAAAGTTCGCATTCTACAAATAAAGGTCTAAATTATTCAATCGCATTATAGCCAATTTGTGTTAAGAAATGTGCATTATAGAGAGTCAACTATATATGAAAGGGATATGATATCTAATGCACAGTTTGGTCCTCATCATCCACAGTATGATCACTGTTCAATTCATACAGAATTAAACATCCATCAGGAGAGGGAAAGTGAATTGGCAGACAGTGCAGGGACCCCCTGTGGCCGTCCCCCTCAATAATACATATACCATTTTGGACACTGTTTGGGGGGGGAACAATCCAGCAGGGGAAAGCCTCAGCGGCAAGGTCTCTGGCACAGAGCCTGGCTCTGAGGCTCAGAAGGAAAGGTGGGGAAAATAGGAGAGTGACAGTGGTAGGAGATTCAATTGTTAGAGGAACAGACAGGAGATTCTGCGGTTGTGAGCGAGACTCCCTGATGGTATGTTGCCTGTTGGGTGTCAGGGTCAGGGATGTTTTGGATCAAGTCTACAGGATTCTTAAGAGTAGGGAGAGCAGCCAGAAGTTGTGGTACACATCGGTACCAATGACATAGGTAGGGAAAGAAATGAGGGCCTGAAAAGAGCAAATGGGAGTTCGATTGCAAGCTAAAAGGCAGGATGAGCAGAGGAGTATTCTCAGGATTGCTATCAATGTGACAGGCTAGTGAGGCTCGGAACAGAGAGTGAGTGCAGCTGAACACGTGGCTGCAGGGCTGGTGTGTGAGGGATGGTTTCAGATATGTGGATCATTGGGATACCTTCTGGGGAAGGTGGGACCTGTACAAGAAGGACAGATTGCACCTGAACTGGAGGGTCACCGATATCCAGAACGGGATTTTGCTAGAGCTCTTTCGGAGGTTTTAAAGTAGTTTGGCAGGGGAATGGGAACCGGAGCTACCCCATCAGAGGATGGGGTAGTTGGTGAACAGGCAGATACAGTGTGCAGTGAGTTTGTGAGGAAGGATAGACAATTGATAGGGCAAAGTTGCAGTCAGTGTGATAGGTTGAAATGTGTTTATTTTAATACAAGAAATATCAGGAATAAGGGTGGTGAACTTAGAACATGGATCTGTATTTGGAGCTACAACATTGGATATCACAGGGACAGGAATGGTTGTTGGATGTTCCAGGGTTTAAATGTTTCAAAAGGAATGGGGGGGGGGGGGGGGGTGGTTAAGAGGGGCGGGGGATTGGCATTGCTAATCAGGGATAGTATCACAGCTATAGAAATGGAGGTCGTTGAGGAGGGTTTGTCTACAGAGTCAGTATGGGTGGAAGTCAGAAACAGGAAAGGAGCAGTCACTTTATTGGGAGTTTTCTACAGACTCTCCAGTAGCAACAGAGACATGGAGGAGCAGATTGGGAGGCAGGTTTTGGAAAGGTGCAGAAGTAACATGGTTGTTGTCATGGGTGACTTTAACTTCCCTAACATTGATTGTAACCTACTTCGTTCAAATAGTTTGGATGGAGCAGTTTTTGTCAGATGTATCCAGGAAGGGTTTCTGACTTAATGTGTAGACAGACCAACTAGAGGGAGAAGGTGGAATCAGACATAATGGTATTACTGCTGAATAAAGGCAACTACAGAGGTACGAGAGGGGAGCTGGCCAGATTTGAGTGGGAGAGGAGCCGAGCAGGAGAGACAGTGGAGTAGCAATGGCAGGCGTTTCTGGGAGTAATTAAGGAGACACAGCAGAGATTCATCCCGAGGAAAAAGCAGCATGGTACAGGGAAGGTGAGACAATCATGGCTGACTAGGGAAGTCAGGGATAGCATAAAAGCAAACGTGAAAGCATATAGGGCAATGAAGGGCAGTGGGAAGCCAGAGGATTGGTAAGCTTACAAAGACCATTACAGGGCAATAAAACAAGAAATAAGGAGGGAGCAGATTAAATATGAGTTCAACCATCTGATGAAGGAGCAGAGCTCCAAAAGCTAGTGCTTCCAAATAAATCTGTTGGACTATAACCTGGTGTTGTGTGATTTTTAACTTAATTAAATATAAAGACTATAACACTCATTTAAATATATAAAGGGCGAAAGAGAGGCAAAAGTGGACATTGGGCCACTGGAAAATGGCACTGGAGAGATAGTATTGGAGAACAAGGAAAGGCTGAGGAACTGAATAATTACTTTGTGTCGGTCCTCATGGTGGAACACACGAGTAATATCCCAAAGGCTGAGTACGGGGGCCATCACCAAGGAGAAGGTGCTTGAAAAACTGCAAGGTCTGAATGTGGATAAATCACCTGAACCAGATGGACTACACCCCAGAGTTCTGAAGGAGATAGCTGAGCAGATAGTGGAGGAGTTAGTGGTGATCTTTCAGGAATCACTGGAGTCAGGGAGGGTCCAAGAGAACTGGAAAATCATGAATGTGACAGCCCTGTTTAAGAAGGGAGTAAGGCAAAAGATGGAAACGTACAGACCAATAAGCCTAACCTCAGTCGTGGGAAAGATCCTGGAGTCCATTGTGAAGGATGTAATTTCTGAATACTTGGAAATGTACGGTAAAATAGGGTAAAGTCAGCTTGGTTTCATCAAAGGGAGGTCATACCTGACAAATCTGTTAGAATTCTTTGAGGAGGTAACAAGCAGATTATACCAAAGTAGGCCTATGGACGTTAGCTACCTGGACTTCCAGAAGGTCTTTGAAAGGCACAAGAGGCTGCTGAGTAAGACAAGGGCCCATGGTGTTAGAGGCAAGGTACTAACATGGAGAGAAGATCAGCTGTCTTGCAGAAAACAGAGAGTGAGGATAAAAGGTTCCTTATCAAAATGGTAGCCAGTGACTAGTAGTGTTCCACAGGGGTCAGCACTGGGACCACAATTTTTCACTTTTCATTTAATGATCGAGATGAAGGAACTGAGGGCATTCTGGCTAAATTTGCAGATGGTACAAAGATAGGTAGAGGGACAGGTTAAGAGAGTGGGCAAAGAAGTGGCAGATGGAGTACAACATGGGAAAGGGTGAGGTCACTTTGGTCAGAAGAATAGAGTCAGAAATCTGAAGTGCACTTGGGACTCCCAGTCCAGGATTCTCTGAAGGTAAACTCGTAGGTTGAGTGGGTAGTTAGGAAGGCAAATATGATGACTAGATTAGATTCCCTACAGGCCCTTAGGCCCAACCAGTCCTCTGAAGGGTAACCCACCCAGACCCTTTACCCTCTGACTAATGCACCTAATGCTATGGGCAATTTAGCATGGCCAATTCACCTGGCCTGCACATCTTTGGGCTGTGGGAGGAAACCCTCGCAGATACGGGGAGGAAACCCTCGCAGACAGTCGCCTGAGGCTGGAATTGAACCTGGGACCCTGGTGCTGTGAGGCAGCAGTGCTAACCACTGAACCACCATGCTGCCCTATGTTGGCATTTATTTTGAGAGGACTAGAATATAAAAACAGAGTTGTACTTATGACACATTATAAAGCTCTGATCAGACCACATTTAGAATATTGTGAGCAATTTTGGGCCCAATATCTCAGGAAGGATGCACTAGCCCTGGCATGGGTCCAGAGGAATGTTCACACAAATGATCCCAGGAATGAAGGGCTTAACATATGAGGAATATTTGAGGATTCTGGGTCTATACTCGATGGAATTTAGAAGGATGAGGTGAGATCTAATTGAAACTTACAAAATACTGAAAGGCGTGGACAGAGTTGAGCGGCACTGGGACTCAGTGGTTAGCACTGCTGTCTCACAGTGCCAGGGATCTGGGTTCGATTCCTGCCTCGGGTGACTGTCTGTGTGGAGCTTGCACATTCTCCCCGTGTCTGCGTGGGTCTCCTCTAGTTTCCTCCCACAAAAGATGTACAGGTTAGGATGAATTGGCCATACAAAATTGCCCATAGTGTTGGGTGCATTAGTCAGGGGTAGGGGAATGGGTCTGGGTGGGTTGCTCTTTGGAGGGTCTGTGTGGGGTTGTTGCACTGTAGGTGCACATACTATAGGGAATCTAATCTAATCCAGATGTTGGGAAGATGTTGCCATTGGTCAGAGAGATGAGGACCTGAAGGCACAGCCTTAGAGTCTTAGGGAAGACCCTATAGAACAGAGATAAGAAAAAAACGTCTTCAGCCAGAGAGTGGGGAATCTATGGAATTCATTGCCACAGAAGGCTGTGGGGGCCAGGTCATTGAGTATATTTAAGGCTGAGATAGATAAATTCTTGATTGTTAAAGGTTATGGGCAGATAGCAGGAGAATGGGGTTGAGAAACTTATCAACCATGATTGAATAGCAGAGGAGACTCAATGGGCTGAATGGCCTAATTTCTGCTCCTATGATTTATGGTCTTATGTTTGTGAAAAACAAAAAACAATAGAATGAGATGCTTTCAACATTGAGATCAGCCTCACCAAACGTCTCGTCTGATTCTGCATAAGTCTGGCCGTACTCCCACATTGCTGAGACCCGTGCAAGATTCCACCCATAGGTATAGTTTAGCCAACATCAGTGAAGTTAGATTTAACAGTTATAAATAAAAATGACATTTAATAACTTTCTGTTTATTTCTATCTTTTCTGTTGATTTAAAGGAACAGGTTTTGATATAAGTAGTAAGTTCTAATTATATCATTGGAAAAAATGACAAGCCTGAGCACAGTCTACAACACAGTTGTTAACCTTAGAGTGCTTGGGAGCATAAACTCTGAGCAGGCAATCGTTAACCTCAAAGCTGCCTGTAAGCATAGAATACAAGTTACCTCAAGGCTATGAAGAATTACCATTTTGAGATTTGGAAATGATTGAATGTTCTCGGATGTGAAAAGAAAAAGACATACTTATAAAGTATTTTAATGACCTCAATGTCACATACTGCTTTACAATTAATTATGTACTTTCTACAGTTTAGACACGAGGTGGTAATGTAGAAAAACAGCAGCAAAGCAAGCTTCTATAATTACCCAAGTAATAATGACCAGATAGGATGTTGAGTCAGCGATAAATATTGGCTAACACCATTGGACCTGGGAGGGCAGAAAAGGGTTTGATGTTTTATCTAAAAGGTAGCATCTTCAAAAGTGCAACACATTTGGATTGACAAAATGACTGTTGAATCATTTGAAGTGAACATCCATAATGCCAAAATAGTCAGGGCACATGTTCAGCTGCAGCCTGAGATGTCAGTGGGTCTGACAGAATGGGTCACACAAAGTGTCCACATTTGTGCTGATAATATCACTGCATGGCATGTGCAATGACATCATCACCAGCGCATGTGCTGCTGACAAAATGGCAGGAGCAGTGCCCATGGCTGGGGGTGAGAACTTGCAGAAACCTGCTCAGGAGGATGACTCAGGGAAACCAACCTCTATTTGTCCATTTTGTGCTTTATCTTTTATAAAGCAATTAGTAAAACAGCTGAAGAACTTCTATTTTTACAGCACCATCTTTGAGACTGGCCACTGCATCTTGTTGCTCATCAATGACATCAGCTTTCTCCTTACCGTGTAGCTTTTTGCATTGCCTACAGATGGCATTTATATGAATTCACAGCCATAATTTTCAGAAAGGTGCAGAAAAATAGCATAGATTCATCCTTGGTTCATATTACAAATGTCCTAGGTAACCCTTGCAGTAGAAGATGATGATTTTGAAAGAATTAATGATGCAGATTTCCTTAGGCTCCATCTAGTCTGATGATGTCACACAGTTGAGCACAAGGTCCTTTTAGAGTTAGACGACTCTGACAATGTACTCCAGCCCTGATCTACACAAATAGCAATCAGATCTTGTTCCTGCGTTTACCCACAAATTGCGATAAATTGACATGAGGGGAGATTGTAGAAGACTGAGTATGAAACCTAGCAGAAAGTTAGTTTGCATAGTGAGAGAGAACGAGTTAGTAACAACAAACAGAGTAATTTGTGATGAATATTTCTGCCTCAACAGCTTGCCAGTTTGTTGAATTATAACGTCAAGTTTTCAATAAACACAGAACAAGGCTTAACAAAACATGCCGTGTGAAAGATTAGAATAAGCAGTGAACAGGTTCTGTTTATGTTTAACCCACACACTTGCAATAATAGGCAGCATGGCCTCCTGCCAGGACCAAAGTTGGAAACTGTCAAAGGCAGCAAGTATTAGAGAAACAACAGGAGTTACAATTTAACCAGAGACTCACTGAAAATAAGGTAGAGTCAGAAAAGAACAGAGAAACCATATAGTCATGGAGTTCTCATATTTATTTTCAAATAAAAGGCAGAATTGGTAGGAACCTTTGAGAGTGTGAGGAGCTGAAAGGAGTCGGGAGGCGTAAGGCATTGTGTTCCGGGTGCAGTTTAATTGGTGAAACTCTCAGGCTTGAAACAAAACATATTTTATTCATATACTATAATTAAAATACAGACAAAATAAAAGAATCAGCTTAACTATTGAAATGTTTAACAAAATAATATATATACTAACTACTACTAATTAACTGTTCCAATGGAGTAACATCCCATAAACACACCCTTGGCAAAGGCAAATTCAGTAAAATAGATTGTCTCATGTGCAATTCTAGCAGCAGGAGGAGAATCCCGGCATTTAGCTGTAGCAGAGCTGACACATCCATCTTCAAGACTTCAGCAGCTGCTATTGAAGCCTAAGTCCTGGTTCTGTGGAGCTTGACCCCACCCCACCCAGCTCCTATTGTTCCAACTTTTAAAAACAACCCCGCGGTGTCACAAACGGCCTTCTGGGATTTGGAGCAGACTGCTGCTCGGCACCCCACTCTCTCAACCTGTCTTCACAAAAAAAAGGACAAAATGCACCTCTTAAAGCCATAGTGTCATCAGAAAGGTGATACCTCAGTGCTCAGTGTCTACATAAACAACAGCACAGGGACTAGCAAACCCTCCCTGGATTAGGAAATAGACCTTGGCATTGAGAGGAGAAAGAAAGATCTGCATTTACACGGTTCTCTTCAAGAATGAAGGGTATCCTGAAAAACCATATCTCAGTGATGTGGCTGTGTAAGATGGCACAGTAGGAACTGCAGCAACCAATTGCAGCACAGCAGGCTCCAACAAACTCAGGTATTAATGTCATAGTAACATGCTTTAGCAAATAATTAAGAAGGATATTAGTCAGGATGCCAGGAAAACTCTTTGAATTTTTTGAAATCATGTCATGGGATCGTTTAGGTACACATGAAAGGTTAGGTGGGGTCTCAATGTTAATCCATCCAAAAGCTAGCACCTCTGATAAAACAATACCCCCAAGTACTGGCACAGTATTTTTGTGCTTAGGCATTTGGGGTGGTTCAACCACAGCATCCAACTCAGCAGGAGCGTTTGTTAGCCATTGAGCTATTGCTGACACAGGACTGCTTGGAAATTATATTTGAGTTTAGAGAGTACGTTTGGTATACAACATAATTCTTGTTTTTAGGGAACCCCTCAAGATTGAGTATGTATGACAGTTCAGATCATGGAATATGAATTCAAAGACCAGGAACATCTCTTTTGACTGTAAACTTAACAGCCTTCTAGATTCAACATTAAGTTCAACAATTTGTGTTCAATAATCAAAATTCGGCTGCGCCCCAGTCAAATTAACTATTCTGTAAAATATCTTTATGACAGTTTTGTGCTCAGAAAATGATGAAAGTGTTACTCTCATAAACAATCCAAAACCCAGAGAAGAATGGTTATTAATTGTGCTTCCAAGTTGAGGAGAACCGACTTTCAACCAGAATACCCAATAAACGAGCAGAAAAAGATGTTTAAAACCTTATAGTTGGTATTACATTTATGCGATTAACGTTGCATTATTGAACTGGCCCAGGACCAAAAGAAGGAAACATATATAGGAAGGTTTGCACACAAACATGCTGAAACAAAGGCCAATTATAAAAGAAAGAGATAGAAAAAAGTCAAAAGACTAGAATTGTAGAGAAATGAAAGGCTGCAGTGTCCAGTCAAGTCAAGTGGAGCAACAAAGAAGAGACAAAGTGATTGGCTGGAACTGCCAGATACAAAGAGGTTCATATTTTCCATTCGATCCTTGGAACTAGATGAATGACTATCTCCAGTTCCAAATCGAATCTTACTTGATGGAACAGAGCAGCGCTGGGAACTACAGCAGATGGAAGATCAGACATTAAATATTTAAAGATTGTTCAGAGAAGATTACATTTAGTCTGGCGCAATACCAAGAAAATTGCCTACCACATGAAAGGATGCTTCACAAAATAAAAACGTCGAGCGCCACCTTCCACACATTTCAGAGTTGATAATATTCCATTTTCACCAACAGGTTTCCTGTAAGAAGTCCTCTCCTCCACATCTACAACCTCTTGCCCCCACCAACACACCCACCCACACCACCCCCACACACACACCCACACACACACACGTACACACCCACACACACACACACACACACACACCCACACACACACACGTACACACCCACACACACACACACACACACACCCACGCACACACACGTACACACCCACACACACACACACCCACGCACACACACGTACACACCCACACACACACACACACACACCCCCACACACCCACACACACTCCACACACACACACCCACGCACACACGTACACACCCACACACACACACACACCCACACCCACACACACACACGTACACACCCACACACACACACACCCACACCCCCACACACCCACACACACCCCACACACACACACCCACGCACACACACGTACACACCCCCACACACACGTACACACCCACACACACACACACCCACACCCCCACACACCCACACACCCCACACACACACCCACGCACACACACGTACACACCCACATACACACACACACACACCCACGCACACACACGTACACACCCACACACACCCACGCACACACACCCACGCACACACACGTACACACCCACACACACGCACACACACATACACACCCACACACACACCCACACACACACACCCACGCACACACACGTACACACCCACACACACACCCACACACACACCCACGCACACACACGTACACACCCACACACACACCCACACACACACACCCACACACACCCACACACCCACACGTACACACCCACACACACACCCACACACACACACCCACACACACCCACACACCCACACATACACACCCACACACACACACCCACACACACCCACACATACACACACACATGCGCACACACACACAGCCACGCACATACACACACCCACATGCACACACCCACACACACACACTCAGACACACACACCCACACACACACACCCATACACACACACCCACGCACGCACCCACGTACACACTCACATACACACACAGACCCATGTGCGCACGCACACACATGCGCACAAACACACGTACACACACACACACTCACACCCACACACACCCACGCACACACACCCACACACACACCATCACACACCCACTCACACCCATGCATACACACACCCACACACATGCACACACCCACACACACACGCCCATGTCCACACACACCCACGCCCACAAACACAGACCCACGCGCACACACCCACGCACACACCCACACACACACCCATGCACACACGCACATTAACATCTACACACATCTACACACACACGCGCGCACACACCCAGACATACACACACACCCACGCACACACGCAAATCCACACACACACACACCCATGCGCACACACAAGCACACACACACACACCCACGCACACACGCACACACACACACCCACGCACTCACACACACCCATACCCACACACACACGCACATCAACATCCACACACATATATACACACACACGCGCACACACCCAGACATACACACATACCCACGCACACACGCACACGCACACATGCACACCCACACACACACACATCCACGCACACACACATGCACACACACACACACACCCATACCCACACACACACACCCACGCATACACACACACACCCATGCACAAACACACAACCACACATACCCACGCACACACCCGAGCTCACACACACACACCCATGCACACACACACTCATGCACACACCCCCGCACACACCCACACACACACACCCATGCACACACACCCACGCACACACACCCACACCCACACACACCCATGCACACACATACACCCACACACACACACCGCTACACGCACCCATCCCGCGCCACCCCCCCAACACACACACTTTCCAAAGGAAAGTATAGGAATACAGTGTACACATGGACAGGAAGACAGTGTACTCACATACAGGAATACAGTGTACTCACGAACAGGAAGACAGTGTACACACGGACAGGAATACAGTGTACTCACATACAGGAATACAATGTACTCATTGACAGGAATACAGTGGACTCAGGAACAGGAATACAGTGTACTCACATACAAGAATACAGTGTACTCACAGACAGGAAGACAGTGGACACACAGACAGGAAGACAGTGTACACACGGACAGGAATACAGTGTATTCACATACAGGAAGACAGTGTACTCACGTACAGGAATACAGTGTACTCATGAACAGGAAGACAGTGTACTCACAGACAGGAATACAGTGTACTCACGTATAGGAAGACAGCATACTCACAAACAGGAAGACAGTGTACTCACAAAACTGGATTACAGTGTACTCACATACAGGAATACAGTGTACTCACGGTCAGGAATACAGTGTACGCACAGACAGAAATACAGTGTACTCGCATACAGGAAAACAGTGTACTCACATACAGAAATACAGTGTACCCATGGACAGGAAAACAGTGTACTCATGAACAGGAAGACAGTGTACTCACGGACAGGAATACAGTGTACTCACGAACAGGAAGACAGTGTACTCACAAAACTGGATTACAGTGTACTCACACACAGGAATACAGTGTACTCACGGTCAGGAATACAGCGTACTCACGGACAGGAATACAGTGTACTCACGGACAGGAATACAGTGTACTCACGAACAGGAAGACAGTGTACTCACAGTCAGGAATACAGTGTACTCACGTACAGGAAGACAGTGTGCTCACGGACAGGAATACAGTGTACTCACGTACAGGAAGACAGTGTGCTCACGGACAGGAATACAGTGTACATATGAACAGGAATACAGTGTACTCACGTACAGGAATGCAGTGTACTCACAAACAGGAAGACAGTGTACTCATGGACAGGAAGACAGTGTACTCACATACAGGAATATAATGTACTCACGGACAAGAATACAATGTACTCAGGAACAGGAATACAGTGTACTCACGATCAGGAATACAGTGTACTACTCACGAACAGGAAGACAATGTACTCACGCACAGGAATACAGTGTACTCACGAACAGGAAGACAGTGTACTCACAAAACTGGATTACAGTGTACTCACACACAGGAATACAGTGTACTCACGGTCAGGAATACCGTGTACTCACGTACAGGAAGACAGTGTACTCACAGTCAGGAATACAGTGTACTCACGAACAGGAATACAGTGTACTCACGGTCAGGAATACCGTGTACTCACGTACAGGAAGACAGTGTACTCACAGTCAGGAATACAGTGTACTCACGAACAGGAATACAGTGTACTCATGGGCAGGAAGACAGTGTACTCATGAACAGGTTGACAGTGTACTCATGTACAGGAAGACAGTGTACTCACAGACAGGAATACAGTGTACTCATGTACAGGAAGACAGTGTACTCACAGACAGGAATACAGTGTACTCATGTACAGGAAGACAGTGTACTCACGGACAGGAATACAGTGTGCTCATGAACAGGAAGACAGTGTACTCAGTCAGAAATACAGTGTACTCACGTACAGGAAGACAGTGTGCTCACAGACAGGAATACAGTGTACTCACGAACAGGAATACAGTGTACTCACGTACAGGAAGACAGTGTACTCACGGACAGGAATACAGTGTACTCATGAACAGGAAGACAGTGTACTCACATTCAGAAATACAGTGTACTCACGTACAGGAATACAGTGTACTCACGAACAGGAATACAGTGTACTCACGGACAGGAAGACAGTGTACTCACGTACAGGAATACAGTGTACTCACGAACAGGAATACAGTGTGCTCATGAACAGGATGACAGTGTAGTCATGCACAGGAAGACAGTGTACTCATGTACAGGAAGAGAGTGCACTCACAGACAGGAAGACAGTGTACTCATGAACAGGAAGACAGTGTACTCAAGTACAGGAAGAGAGTGTTACCCCCCCCCCCCCCACCCCAACTAACGGAAGGAGGTGGCAAACCTGCTGCTGCTGCCGCCACTCCCTTCACATCCAGATCTATACGTCCCACCTCAGTGAAGCTGGATGGAACGTCCTGAAGCAGGGTTACACCCTGAACATTGATGTCTCCACCTCCTGATGCTGCCTGGGTTGCTGTGTTCTTCCAGCCTCCTGCCAGTCTATCAGTGGCCCACTCTCACCAATCACAGATGATCCTGCCACTAAAAACTTTAAACAAAGTAAAATGAAAAATAAAGAAAAAGGGAAAAATTAACTCAATAATGAAAAAATGGTTTATTTATATTCCTGCATTTAGTTATTTAATTCCTTTCAATTATGTCCCGACCCAGCTCATGCCTCTATGGTGGCTGGGTCAGGGAGGATTGGTCAGTGTTTCTCAGTAAAGCAGCTGGTCCACTGAAGCGTCTCCCTCCATTTGAAACTGAGAGAAGAACCACTTCCTCACAGGTTTCTCAGTCTGTGCAGTGCAGTAAGTGAGGGGATAGCATGGCACAAATCCTTTGCAATGAGTCTTTGCCCAAAACATGTGCTTTCTCTTGCAGCTGTTTAGTGACCCATAAAACTTGTTGATATTGTTATGATGTTGAAGGCATGTACTATACCTTTAAGAGAGAGAAAATGCTATTACGAACTGAGAGCTTAGAAGCAGCTGTGTATGTGACAAGCTGATAGTCCCTGAGTGTACTGGAAAATTGAAAATACAGAACAACCTCAATTATCTGAACAAGATGACCAGTGAATATGTTGTTTGGATATCTGATTGTTCGGATAACTGATTGCTCAGACAACTGATCTGATCATAAACAAAGGAAGCCATACTGAACATAAAACATAAAAAAGTATGTTTACAGAGCTTTTATTTCATTCAATCAATAAAAGTGTACAAACACTGGATATTGCTTAAAAATTCATGATATTTTACAAATAAAATCACTTTCTGTGTAAATAAAATCCATTGAGGTGGAAGCCAAATCCTCAAATCTTCCTTAAGCACTCTAAGTATTTCCAGAGGAGATTTGAGGATCTAACACTGTGTTCAACCAAATAGTTTGTTTAAATCTATTAATTTGAAGAATGTGCTGTCTAAATGAACTCATTCTGCATTCTGCAAATTGCAGCTGTTTAAATGTTTTGTTCAGCAGTAGCTTGGTATTTTCACGACAGGAAGTAATACGAGAGCAACATTCCTGGTTGCGAGGAGCAAACTGCACAAGTCTGGTTAAACTGGCGAAGGCTAAACCCTCCCCATCACACAAATATGGAAATCCCAGCATTAAACAAGGTCCCAAACAGTATCTAAAAACACAAGAGCATTTGTCAGTTTCCACTGAACTCAGCATCGCGATAGAATGACAGAGATACTGCCTCACTCACTCGTGTGTTTACTTCCCTCTGCCTTTTTTTAATGAACAGCCGGTAAAGTGATGGGAATAAAATACTTACATTTGCAAAGGGCTGTATAACTAACCCTTACATAAAACAATCCAGTCGCTGTTGCTTGAGCTGCTTGTGTTTCTTTGCTTTTGCCAATGTTTTCACATGGTCTTCAGTACAGGTAATCCGAATTCACTTTTAATCATTGTAAACAAAAGACGTGATCATTGCACCAGTATCGGTAATACATCTTTGATGTAACGTTTTTATGAAACCTTGAGATCTTGTTTGGATAATCCGAAATTCGGGATAATTGATGTTCAGATAACTGAGATTGTTCTGTATGTAACATTTTGGTTGTGAAATGGATACCTGGGTTTTTGTTGCTGTTTTCACAACAATTTAATCAATCAGTTTAAATTATGCCCCAGGATACTAAAACCCAATCGAGTTTGAATTGATTGTTTTGCCAACATTGCACCAATGAGACGATCTGATGTGATGGTGGTGGGGGGCAGCAGGGGAGGTGTATAAAATGTAGATAAAGAACAAAGAACAAAGAATATTTACAGCCCAGGAACAGGCCCTTCGGCTCTCCAAGCCTGAGCCGATCCAAATCTACTGTCTAAACCTGTCACCCAATTCCTAAGCATCTGTATTCCTCTGCTCCCCACCTACTCATGCATCAGTCCAGATGCATCTCAAATGAATCTACCGTGTCTGCCTCTACTATCTCTGCTGGCAACGCATTCCCACCACCCTCTGTGTGAAGTACTTGCCACGTGTATCCCCTTTAAACTTTCCATCTCTCACCTTGAAAGCGTGACCTCTCGTTATTGGATCCCTCACCCTGGGAAAAAAGCTTGTCTCTATCCACCCTGTGTGTATACCCTTCATGATTTTGTAAACCTCAATCAGGTCCCCCTCAATCTCCTTTTTTCTAATGGGAATAAACCTAATCTACTCAACCTCTCTTCATAGCTAGCACCTTCCATACCAGGCAACATCCTCGCAAACCTTCTCTACACCCTCTCCAAAGCGTCCACATCCTTTTGGTAATGTGGCGACCAGAACTGTACCCAGTATTCTAAATGCAGCCGAACCAATGTCTTGTACAATTTTAACATGACCTACCAGCTCTTATACTCAATACCCCGTCCAATGAAGGCAAACATACTATATGCTTTCTTGACCACTCTATCAACCCGTGCAGTCACCTTCAGGGTACATTGGACCTACACTCCCAGATCTCACTGCCCATCAACTTTTCCCAATGTTCTTCCATTTACAGTATAGTTTGTTCTAGAATTAGACTTCCCAAAATGCATCACCTCACATTTGCCCGGATTGAACTCCATCTGCCACTTCTCCGCCCAACTCTCCAGTCTATCTATATCCTCCTGTATTCTTTGACAGTCCCCTATGCTTTCTGCCGTTCCACCAATCTTGGTGTCATCTGCAAACTTGCTGATCATACCAACAGTGCCCTCTTCCAGATCATTTATGTATATCACAAATAACAGTGGCCCCAATACTGACCCCTGTGGAACACCACTGGTCACCTTCCTCCAGTTTGAGAAACTCCCTTTAACTACTACTCTCTGTCTCCTGTTGCTCAACCAATTCTTTATCCACCTAGCTAGAGCACCCTGCACACCATGTGACTTCACTTTCTCCATTAGTCTACAATGGGGAACCTTATCAAACACCTTACTAAAGTCCATGTATATGACATCAACAGCCCTTCCTTCATCTATCAACTTGGTCACTTTCCCAAAGAACAGTATTAAGTTGGTAAGGCACGATCTCCCCTGCACAAATTCATGTTGCTATCACTGATAAACCCATTCTTTTCCAAATATAAATAGATTTTATCCCTCAGTACCTTCTCCAGAAACTTTCCCACTACTGATGTTAGGCTCACTGTTCTGTAGTTACTTGGAATATCCTTACTACCCGTCTTGAATAGGGGGACAAATTTAACAACTCTCTAGTCCTCTGGCACCTCACCTGTGTTTAAGGATGCTACAAAGATTTCTGTCAGGGCCCCAGCTATTTCCTCTCTCGCCTCCCTCAGCAACCTGGGATAGATCCCATCTGGTTCTGGGAAGTTGTCCACCTTAATAACCTCTAGCCTATCCAACACATCTTCCCTACTTATGACAATGTGATTCAGACCAATCAAACGTCTATTTCTAATCTCAACATTTATTATGTCCCTCTCCTCAGTGAACACTGATGCAAAGTAATCATTCAGAATCTCACCCATTCTCTCAGGTTCGACACACAGCCTTCCTTCATTATCCTTTAGTGGACCAATCCTTTCTCTAGTTACCCGCTTGCTTCTTATATAAGAATAAAAGGCTTTGGAATTCTTCTTAATTCTGCTCACTAAAGGTATTTCATGACCCATTTTAGCCTGCTTGATTCCTCATTTAAGACTGGTCCTACTTTCCCAATATTCCTCCAGGGCCTGTTCTGTTCTTAGCTGCCTAGACCTGATGTACGCTTTCCTTTTCCTCTTGGCTAATTGCTCCTGTCATCCACGGTTCACGGATCTTGCCTTTCCTATCCTTTGCCTTCAATGGGACAATGCCTATCCTGCCTATCTTTAACCTGTGTTTGAAACCTCCCACATCTCAAATGTGGGCTTCCCTTCAAATAGGACACTTTGAAAATTGGTCAGAGAGCAACTGCCATGGAGAGAGAAACTCACAAAGAGCTAATTGTCCATCTAACATTTTTCTCTCCAAGAAATTAGGAAATCCTCTCTATCAAAGGTACCTTTTTCATGTGAAACACACTTGCAGTAAAAAGAAAGATGACGACCCAGGGAGATCATCAGCCAGGAGAGTGAAGACACAAACGAAGACAGCAGCTGTGTGGGTTTGAAATTAAGGTGACGTAATTTTAATAAGTGTCTTATTGGAACAGCATATCGTTATCAAATTGGAGGCAGATAGTAAGCAGTTAAGAGAAAGGGGTTTAGAATTGTGAATAGTTGTTCCTTGTTATGAAGATGTAGAGTATACTGTACCTTTAAGGACTTGGAGAGGCACACGGAGTGCTGGAGATTTTACAATGTAACACGTGGTCCTGCAGCAAGACTAGCCTGCATACAAAAACAAACTCGAATGTGGCCAATCAGTTTAAATTATACACCCAAAAAAACCAAACTCCAATCAAGTTTGAATTTAGTATATTGACAATGTTAAAAGCCAATGATACAATCCAATGCTTTGGGATCTAAGACTGTGAAAACTTGAACAGTTGAAAGAACTGCCAAGCCTCCAATATCTGCAGATTGCCAGGAACATTAGCTCTCCTAAAGGTACATTTATCGATCAATAACCGATGAAAGAGAAATCCTAAGAAGAAGAAAATCTCCAGAGGAAGATACAAAGGGAAGATTTAACAGCTGTCTGGTTTGGAAATGTGAATTTTGGTCAATCTTAATGCGGAGTTTATTGGACTAGTATTATAGATGGGAAGGTAAAGGATAGGTTAGAGGAAGGAGTTGTAAATAGTTGTTAGTTAATTATTCTCTGTTATACTTTAAGAAATAAAGTTGTTACTTTTTACTTTAAATAATTCACGACCTCTTGAATTTTCACAGATTACTGCATGAGATAAATCTTTTTTGTGTTGCTGGTTTTAATTAACAGGGGGGTTTACCCCATGTTGTAACAGGTTTAATGTTCACTTTAAAGTTAAAAAAAGAAATTGATGTTATTTTCGTTAAATAGTGGAATTTGGGAGTTCTCTGTCCCTCATATTTTAACCGATTATGAGCAGAGGTTTTTCTGTGTGTTTGATTTAATTAACAGAGGGCCTCAGCTCCATGTCGTAACAATAAGCAGCTGTCTGAAATCTTCAAAACTTTGCAGCATCAGGCACAAACCATATTGAGACAAGTAAAAGAATAATTCACTCCCATCTTTCAGTCTGTATCATGTATAACTTAGTAACACTGCACAGCAAGCTAGTCATAATAACAGAGTTATAACAAACTTATGGAACTATTACAGTACAGAAAGAGACCATTCAGTCCACATATCTGCAGGGCTGTCTGAGCATTTTAATTTAGGACCAATTTCCTGTTTTTTTGCATAACACTGCACCTATCATGATGGTAGGGGAGGAGCAACACAGCGTACAGCCTCCTGCTCAGGATTCATCCACTATGGCTGCTTTTACTTTCTCTCTTTCACTTATTTTCTCTTCTTTCAGTACTTTCTTTTCTTAGTTTAACCCACTCACATTATAAGTGGGGTACATTTGTACAGCACAGGGGAGATTGCGGCAGAAGAGATCAAGCCAGCACAGAGAAGGTGAGCCCATTGTGGGAACAAGAGAGTTCCCTGGCTCCGATGGCAGTCATCCCGAGTGGCGGAGAGAGCAGGAACATGGTGCCTGAGGCAACCACTAGGAAACTGCAGCTGAAGGTGGTGGGTGGCGAGAGCAGGCAGTCCCAGGCCAAGCCCCGAACAGGAGGATATTGAGCCTTGAGTGAGGGGGAGGAGTGCAAGCCCAGTGTGGCCAGGCACTTATGGATCATGGTGTTCAACTGTTAACGGTGTTTCTTTGTTTTACTACTTTTTAGTCAGAAGGGCAGTAATGTTTAACTCCTTAACTTGGTTTCCTTTATTTTTCTGCTGTGTACCAGGATCTTGTACCTTTGTGACGAATTGTAAACTTTTCATGGTCCTCATGTGAATGCATGTGACAATAAAGCTAATTCAATTTAACATTACTTTTAAATAAACACAACAATCTTTTGCCCTCTTTTCCTAAGTTGAACCAGTTTCTACCACACTTCCTGCACTAAATTCCAGGCCCAAACCATTCACTGGATCTGAAATTCTTTTTCTCATCTCACATTTGCTGCTTTTGCAAAATTCTTTGAAACTTCCCTCTGGGTCTCAATCCTTTTACACGTGGACAAAGTTTCTTACTATCTATTTAACTTGCCCCTCACTATTTTGAAATCTGCAAACAAATCTCCTCTAAGTTTTCCTCTCCCCAAGGAAAACATTCCAAACTTCCCCAATTCTCCCTTGTTATGAAGTGTTCCATCCCTGGAACCATTCCCATAAACCTGATTTGCATTTCCTTCCAATCCTTTCATATCCCTGCTATGGTTTGCCTCCCAGAACTGTATACAATATTCTACATGAAGTCAAACCAGTGTCTTGATTGATTTGATTTATTGTCGCGTGTACCTAAGTACAGTGAAAAGCTTTGTCTATGAGCAGTTCAGGTGGATTATAATAAGCAAGGACATACAGATCATAGAGTAAAAAAATCATAGACAGAGTGAGACATACAGGTGGCACTGCACAGGACATATGCGAGGCAAGATCAGCATTAACAAGTTCAGCATTATTTGAAGTTAGAGAGTCTATTCATCTGTCTAATAACAGCCAGAAGAAGCTGTTCTTGAACCTGGAGGTGCGTGTGTTCAGGCTTCTGTATCTTCTGTCTGATGGAAGAGGTTGTAGGAGGTCATTACCAAGGAGGGAGGGGTCTTTGATGACGTTGGCAACCTTTCTGCAGCAATGAGCCATGTAAATGGAGTCCATCGATGGAATGCTGGCTTCTGTGATGGTCTGGGCTGTGCACACAACCTTCTGCAGTTTCTTACAAGTCCTGGGTAGAACAATTGCAGTTTCAGGCCGTAATGCACCCGGACAGTATGCTCTCAGTGGTGTATCTGTAAAGGTTGGTGAAGGTCCTTATGGACAGGCTGAGTTTCCTGAGCTGCCTGAGGAAGAAGAGGTGTTGTACCTTCTTGACCATCACATCTACGTGGGAAGTTCAGGACAGATTGTCAGTTACCTGAGTAACTTGATGCTCTCCACACTCTCAACCTCTGCTCCATTGATGTAGATGGAGGCATGTTTTCCTTATTTCTTTCTGAAGTCAATGATCAGTTATAGAGATATACAGCATGGAACTAGACCCTTTGGTCCAACATGTCCAAGCCAACCAGATATCCCAACTCAATCTAGTCCCATTTACCAGCTATGAAGATGTGGGTGTACTTTTAAGAGAGTTAAAAGCAGCAGAACTACCGGACCCAGCACCAAGTGTATTCAAAAAGGTAACAATGTCATACTGGGTTGAACCACTCAATTAGTTCGTTGCTTGGAGACAAAAAAAAAATCGAATTCAGCCAATCAGTTCAAATTACACCCAAAACATATCAAACGCCATCAAGTTTGAATTGAATAAATTGACAATCTTAAAAGCCAATGTCACAACCCGATGCTCTGGAGTATAAGACTGGGGAAAATTGAACAGTTGAGAGGATATCTGCCACATCCTAGCATGTAGGAGACTGCTTAGAAAAAATATCTCTCTTAAAAGTCCTTTTTCGATCAGTAACCTGAAAAGCAGAAATTCCTAACAAGGAGAAAAGAAGACACAGGAAGATCTGAAGACAAGAACCTATAGCTGCCTAGTTCTGAGATAAGAAGTGTTGTTTAGTAAATCTTAATTGGGAGTTTTATCGGACCAGTATTATAGAAGGGAAGGTAAAAGATAGGTTAGAGGAAGAAATTGTAAGTCGTGGTTAGTTAATTATTCTCTGTTGTACTTTAAGAAATAAAATTGTTAATGTTTTTCTTTAAATGGTTCTTGGCCACTTGATTTTTACAGATTACTGCACGGGATAAATCTTTTCTGTGTTTCTGATTTTAAATTAAGGAGCGTTTACCCCATGTCATAACAGCACACACACGATCCATGTCCCTCTAAACCCTTCCTATTCATATACCCATCCAGATGCCTTTTAAATGTTGCAAATGTACCAGTCTCCACCATTTTTCTTTAGTTTTTCTGATATTGGGAGAGCGGTTATTCTTATTACACCATGACACCAAGCCCTCTATCTCCTTTCTGTATTCTGACTCATTGTTGTTTGATATCACAGTGGCATCATCAGCAAAATTGCAGATAGCATTCATTTGGAATTTGGCTACACAGTCATGGGTACAAGGGTACAGCAGGGGGCTGAGAATACGTCCTTGGGGAGCTCCAGTGTTGAGTGTAAGCGTCGGGGAGGTGGAATCTATCTTCATTAATTGAGGTCTATGGGTCAGGAAGCTGAGGATCCAGTTGCAGAGGGTAATAAGGCTAATGGAATGTTGGGCTTTATTTCAAAGGAGTTGAGTATGAGAGTAAGAGATTCCTATCACAACTGTACACGGTACTATTGAGAACACTTCTGGAGTACGGTGGGCATTATCTATTTAAGGAAAGATATCATTCATTGGAAATCATTCAGAGGTTTGCGAGAGTGATCCTCTGCGTGCAAGGCTTATGAGCAAAGGCTAAACACGTTGGGACTTTATTCATTAGAGTTTAGACAAATGAGAAGGGACCTCATTGAAACATAGAGGATTCTTAAGGGCTTGACAGGGTCAACACTGAGAGGATGTTTCCCCTCAGGGGAGAGTCTAGGTCCAGAATGCATAGTCTCAGAAGAAAGGAACACCAATTTAAGATGAGTAATTTAAGATGAGGACGATTTGATTTCCTGTCAGAGTTGAGAGTCTTTGGGATTTCTTGTCGCAGAGAACTGTCTGGGTGGATTCATTGTCTATGTTTGAGGTTGAGATGAACTGAGATATGTTCATGGGGAAAAGTGAGCATGAGGAATGTTCGATGAGCCATGATCCTGTTGCGTGGCAGAGCAGGCTCAAGGCTCTGAACAACCATCTCCTGTTCCTTTTCTTCGGGTCTTATATAAATTAAAATCATGATCTCCCTGCTCTTGTATTCTGTGCCTGGAATATTGTTGGCTTCAATAACAGCGCTTTCTACTTGTTGTGCCACATTTGGACAGAGAGTATACAAAAAAAGTTTACCAGGATGTTGCCTGGTTGGAGGGTCTTAATTATGAGGAGGGATTGGACAAACTTGGTTTGTTTTCATTTGAACATTCTTTGCAGCCATAACATTGTATTTTTTGCTGTGTTCTATTACCTTCTGCACTAGTATGTTATGGCCTGCCTGTAATGCACGCAAAACAAAACTTCTCACTGTATCTAGTTAATGTGACAATAATAAATATATGTTTGAAGTGTCTTTGGATTTTCCTTAATACTGTTTGCCCAAGATAGTCCATGAGGAGGGCTAACTCCTCATTCCTTTCTCCAGTTATTTTCTGCTAACTTTGTAATCTTCAAGGGCCTGACTGTCATAGAGTCATAGAGAGGTACAGCACGGAAACAGACCCTTCGGTCTAACTCATTCATGCCAACCAGATATCCCAACACAATCTAGTCCCACCCGCCAGCACCCAGCCCATATCCCTCCAAACCCTTCCTATTCATATACCCATCCAAATGCCTTGTAAATGTTGTAATTGTACCAGCCTCCACCACTTCCTCTGGCAGGTAAAACAATGACTGCAGATGCTGGAAACCAGATTATGGATTAGTGGTGCTGGAAGAGCACAGCAGTTCAGGCAGCATCCGAGGACAGTAAAATCGACGTTTCGGGCAAAAGCCCTTCATCAGGAATAAAGATGAAGGGCTTTTGCCCGAAACGTCGATTTTACTGCTCCTCAGATGCTGCCCGAACTGCTGCACACTTCCTCTGGCAGCTCATTCCATACACATACCACCCTCTGCGTGAAAAATTTGCCCCTTAGGTCCCTTTTATATCTTTCCCCTCTCACCCTAAACCTATGCCCTCTAGTTCTGAATTCTCTGACCCCAGGGAAAAGACTTTGTCTATTTATCCTATCCATGCCCCTCATGATTTTATAAACCTCTATAAGGTCACCCCTCAGCCTCCGACGCTCCAGGGAAAACAGCCCCGGCCTGTTCAGCCTCTCCCCATAGCTCAAATCCTCCAACCCTGGCAACATCCTTGTAAATCTTTTCTGAACCCTTTCAAGTTTCACAACATCCTTCCGATAGGAAGGAGACCAGAATTGCACACAATATTCCAACAGTGGCCTAACCAATGTCCTGTACAGCCGCAACACAACCTCCCAAATCCTGTACTCAATACTCTGACCAATAAAGGAAAGCGTATCAAACGCCTTCTTCACTATCCTATCTACCTGCAGCTGCACTTTCAAGGAGCTATGAACCTGCCGATTCACCTAACCTACATAATTTTGAACAGTGGGAGGAAACCCACGCAGACACAGGGAGAATGTGCAAACTCCACACAGAAATATCTCCAACTCTGTCTTAAAGTGTGCAATCCCTTATTCTGAGATTGTGCCCTCAGGTCTTAGGTTCTCCCAAAGGGGAAGCAATCGTTCTGCTTCTACCTTGTCACGTCCTCTAAAAATCGTATATGCTTTGAAAAGGTTGCTTCTTATTCTTCTACATTCCAACAAGTACACGCTCAATCTACTCAACTTCACCTCATAAGGTATTTTCTTCATACCTGGTATCATCCATGATCATTGATCTTTAGATCTGATGGGACCATATTAACATCTTTGTGGTTGTGGATGGTTATTGAAAGCTTCCACTGAATCATGCCCATGTTATCCAAGACATTTCTGGAATACCTTGACCATGAAATTTGAGTCCTGAACTGATTGGATTCAGTTGGTAAACCATATTGGGTGAAGAATTTAGTCAACACTATTTTGGCAGAGTTTCCCAGGAGAACCTGGGTCCATGCCGGTAAGGATATATGGATATCGCCATTTTGTTTTGGGCAGGGATCCCACACAATCACTAACGGGTTGCTGAATGGTTCCACAGAAGGCAGCATGGGAATCATTGGTGCAGGTTTTAGCGTGGTTTGGAATTTTCACATTGTTTACAAAATATTTGTTCATGCAAGTTTGCATTTTGCATAAACCAATATGACCAGCCATTTGAATCTTGTAAGCTCATCCACAATATTTCCCCTGATATAAGTGAGCAACAGCATTCTTTGTTTGCAGATTGGTCTCCATTTCATCATCAGTGCTGCATTTTTAATGTAGTAACATTCAGGGATTACATCTTTCTCAGCTTCCGTGTGAACAGTCTGAGCTAGTGCTTTTAAATAGTGCAGGATGTGGTGCTGGAAAAGGTCAGGCAGCATCCAAGGAGCAGGTAAATCGACATTTCTGGCATAAGCCCTTCATCGGGAATGAGGTGTGTGTGTGGAGAGATAAATGGGAGGGAGGTGGGGCTGGGGGGAAGGTAGCTGGGAATGTAATAGGTGGATGAAGGTGAGGGAGAAGGTGATAGGTCGGAGAGGAGGGTGGAGCGGATAGATGGGAAAGGTGATGGACAGGTCAAAAATCGAATCTAATCTAAAAAAAAAGGGTGGTGCTGAGTTGGAGACTTGGGACTGGGGAAAAGAAAATGAGGAAGCTGGTGAAATCCACATTGATCCCGTGTGGTTGCAGTGTCCCAAGTTGGAAGATGAGGCATTCCTTCTCCAAGCGTCGGTTGATTAGGGTTTGGAGATGGAGGAGTGGGAGGGGGAGTTAAAGTGTTCAGCCATGGGGCAGTGGGGTTGGTTGGTGTGGGTGTCCCAGAGATGTTCTCTGAAACGTTCCACAAGTTGGCGTCCTATCTCCCCGATGTAGAGGAGACCACATTGGGTGCAACAGATACAGTAGATGATATTGGTGGAGGTACGGGTAAATTTCTGTCAGATGTGGAAGGATCATTTGGGGCCTTGGATGGAGGTGAGGGGGGAGGTGTGGGCGCAGGTTTTGCACTTCCTGCGGTGGTAGGGGAAGGTGCTGGCAGTGGAGTGTGGGCTGGTGGGGGGCATGGATCTGACAAGGGAGTCGCAGAGGGAATGGTCTCTCTGGAACACTGATAAGGGTGGGGAGAGAAATGTATCCAGAGTGGCGGTGGGGTCTGTTTGTGCAAGTGGCAGAGGATGATGCAATGTATCTGGAGGTTGGTGGAGTGGAAGGTGAGGACCAGGGAAGTTCTGTCCTTGTTGCGTTGCTCTACTACAAAGCCATAGACTCCCACAGCGACCTGGACTACACCTCCTCCCACCCGTCTCCTGTAAAAACACCATCCCTTATTCCCAATTCATCCGCCTCCACCACACCTGTTCCCAGGATGACCAATTCCACCATAGAAAATCCCAGATGGACTCCTTCAAAGACTGCAATTTCCCCTCCCACGTGGTTGATGATGCTCTACAGTGCATATCCTCCACTCCCGCACCTCTGCCCTAGAACCCCACCCCTCCAATTGCAACAAGGACAGAACATTTTCTCTCTATTTACTCTACTCAGAATTCCCAGTTTTCTTTTCTCCAATGGAATAGTTTCAGCCTTTCTAATCTATTTCAGTATCTGAAATTCCCATCCCTCAAACCGCTGTTGCTGACCTCTCCCACACACTCTCCATTACCTTCACATACTTCATAAGGTGAAGATCTGTGTAACCATGTGTCCACTCTGTGCTATCCTGCATGTTTCTCTATGATGATCACTACTCTCAATGACAAAAGCCTTGCACTCACACTGCAGTGACATGGTGCCACTTATGTTTGTGATGGACTCCATTATTTTTGCCTAGGAACCTGCAGCCATTCAAAATCCTGATGTCCACACAGTTGACACTGCTACTCCAACATCTGCTTTTTTGCTGATGGGACTTTAGGTTCACTATCTGTACAAAGTTAATCATTGCTGGGTCTTTCCTTATCCCTTCAAGGGGAAGTGGCTACCATTGTCACTGCCTCCATCATCACCTCCTGTACATCTGTGCCAACCTCAACAGCTGTGCCACCTATTCTGTGTCTGACAATACCGACTAATATGAGGGAATTGCTGGACTGCTGGATTGAAATAATTCTGACTCCTCAGATAAAATTGTCTTCAAGGTATCCAGTGGAACGAACCCCTTGCCTCTGTCTCATTTGCTGTTGGACCGCCTGGGGAACATGATATATAGACAAGAATTGTTCTTTGAACCTAGCCCCAATGCTTCAGTTTGATCAGAAACTTTCAGTGTCATAAAAGGCCATAGTTGCCATTGGTCACACAACATAAGAATTCCCACCCAACAAGTCCACACTGACCCTCCAAAGAGTAATCCACCCAGGCCCATTCCCCTACCCTATTACTCTACATTTGCCCCTCACTAATGCACCTAACCTACCCATCCCTAATTACTATGGGCAATTTAGCATGGCCAATTCACCTAACCTGCACATCTTTGGATTGTGGGAGGAAAATGGAGCACTCAGAGGAAATCCACGCAGACAGAGGGAGAATGTGCAAATTCCACACAGACAGTTACCCGAGGGTGGAAACCACATGGCCGAAGGGAGCATGGATGCAACTATCTCTCTACTTACATTCAATGGCTCCAACTTCACCTCACCCTCAGCGACCCTTCCAATCTTCACTGTTTCAGCTTTAATTGGTGTCACCACTTCATCGTCTGTCCATTGATGCTCCCTAGAATCAGAAGCACACTTCTTCTGCAGGTGCAGACATATGCCATGTCAGGCCTGTTCCACAGCCTGGCTACACTGCTAATTCAGAGCCACTGTAAGCCTACAGCACCATGTACTGTGATAGCAACAAAGAGAGTCCATTCAGCCATCGCAAAACAATACTCACTTCTAACTCACCATAGGCTTTGGATGTGCACAAACTGGGTGATGGTGCCTGGCTGTGCTTCACGATTGGTCAATCACCTGACCTCACATTTCAGGGCAACACATTCAATAATGTTGGGTGACCAGTTTATTGCACAGTACTGAGGAATATTGCATTACCAAATGTGCCATCTTTCAAATGAGACAATAAACCAAGGCCTCAGCTGGTTCTCAACTGGTTAGAAAGAATTACATGGCATTATTTGAAGAACAGCATGCGATTTCTCCCTGGTGACCTAGCTCATGTTTATTCTCCAACCAACACCTGAAATCAGATCATCTCGTAATTCTCGTCGTGCTGTTGTGAATTAGCTGTGTGCAAATTGTGTGCTGTTTCCTACATTAAGTAGTGACTACACTTCAACAGTATTTCATTAAAAGTATTGCAATATCCTGAGTGCTGAAAATCCATATAAATACAAGTCTTTCTCCTCTCAGTGTCACACAGGGAAGTGCAGCTCCCCGCTGAGACTCCACAGGACGGTGGAAATTGAAAATGCCTTTCGAAATAAGCAGCAGCCTCTAGTAACTGATGCTATCTGAACTCTATTGATATTTTAAGAAAAGCAATTTGTTCAAATTCAGTTTTTTAAAATGTTTTAGGCGGAAGAACAGTGATTCCAAACATCTTAAGGCCATAAAATTCACAAATTAAATTTCCAGCACCTTGTCACAGGCTATAGATTGCAGTGTTGGGAAAGATCACAGTGATCAGATTTTCCTTTATATGTAAAAATAAAAGATTTGAGCTCCACCATAATCATTAGAAGTACCAATAAATTCTATCTTTTCCGCTTGAACTCCACATGGAAGTGACCCGGGGCCATATCCAGACTAGGCAGCAGTAGGCAGCAGATCCTCTCAGTTGACTTGTGTCAGAGTACGTTTGCACCAATGAAAGTCACAAGTGGCCAGTCTGCCTGAGTGAGCCAAAATAATGAATGTTCACTCTGGATTTGACCAAATAGGGCAAGTATTTAAGCTGGCATTGCCTTTCCAGCAAGGAGCTGCCTCTTATTTGGTAAAAGAGGATCAGAATTGGGAGGCTATTCATGTTCATCTTTCAAGGTTCTCTGCACTGGCTGAGGGACCACAGAAATGACAAGGTACCAAGCCTTGACCTAGCTCTTTTGCAAAGAAACAGTAATTCACTGATTCAAATTTCTCTTTTCTGTCATAAATGTGTGCCTGATACATCTTCATATTTTCAAATAGTCATTTGCAATCAAAAATTCACTTCATGCAGAAATATTTGATTCAGACTGATACTCTAACACCCCATGGTTTACCACCTGTGTTACCCTCCTGCCAGGGTGAATTGCAGCTTTAAACAGCTTGGCCCTTCCTTTAAATGCAAATTATCTTGGCAAATCCTGAATACAATCAATTATTTATGGAATTCTGGATCAAGGATAAAGCAAATCACAAGCATTGAGTTTTATAGATGCCTGATTGAAGACTTGGAAAAGCAGAGGAATTAAAAGAAACTCCATTCAAAATCTACAGAATAAAATAATCACTGAGGCTGGTTCAAGACTTTTCAAATCCTTTTCAAATGGAGTTTGCACATTCTCCCCGTGTCTACGTGGGTTTCCTCCAGGTGCTCCGGTTTCCTCCCACAGTCCAAAGATGTGCAGGTTAGGTGAATTAGGTAAAAACAATGACTGCAGATGCTGGAAAGCAAATATTGGATTAGTGGTGCTGGAAGAGCACAGCAGTTCAGGCAGCATCGCTGCTCGTTGGATGCTGCCTGAACTGCTGTGCTCTTCCAGCACCACTAATCCAGGTCAGGTGAATTGTCCATGCTAAATTGTCCGTAGTGTTAGGTGAAGGGATAAATATAGGGGAATGGGTGGGTTGTGCTTTGGCGGGTCGGTGTGGACTTGTTGGGCCGAAGGGCCTCTTTCCACACTGTAAGTAATCTAATCTAATCTAATCTAATCTTTGTCTCAAGATAGAATTTCATTATTTGTGTTTTGTGCTCTCTCCTGATCTTTCCTCAACACTAATTTTTGAGGTTATAAATCCATCTTAAACTATTCGCATCCTCAATGATGGAAGAGCCGAACATGTCAGTGCTAAAGATAAAGTTGAAGCAATCGCAGCAATCTGCATGATCCATCTTGGCCTCCTGCACAAGTCCCCAAAATCACAGGTGCCAGTTTTCAGCCAATTCTGTTCACTCCCCGTGATTTCAAGAAACAATTGGAGGCACTGAACACTGCAAAGGCTATGGACCCTGATATCATTCCAGCAATAGTACAGAGGACTGTACTTCAGAACTTGATCCCCACCCCGCCACCCCACCCCCCACCCCCTCCCCCCCCCACCCCCTCCCCCCCACCACCCCCCACCCCCCACCCCCCAGCCAAGCTGTTCCAGTCCAGCTACAACACTGGCATCATCCCAGAGATATGGAGAATTGCCCAGGTATTCCTGCATATAAAACACAGGGCAAATCCAACTCAGTCAGTTACTGCCCCATCAGTCTACTCTTGATCATCAATAGTGCTGTTAGGCAGCACCTGCTCAGCAATAACCTGGTCCCAGTTTGGGTTCCCCAGGGCCACTTAGCTCCTAGCCTCATTACAGTGTTGGTTGAAACATGCACAAAGGAGCTGAATTCCAGATAGAGAAGGGGAGAGGAACAGCCCTTGACATCAAGGCTACATTTGACCAAGTGTGGCATCAAGGACCCCTGGCAAAACTGGAGTCAGTGGGAATCAGAGAGCAAACTCTACTGGTTAGAGTCATACCTGGCACATAGGAAGATGCTTGTGGTTGTTGGAGGTCAGCCATCTCAGGATATCTCTGCAGGAGTGCCTCAGGGAAGAGATATTTTCAAATTACCTTTGTTTTTAATTTCAAAAATATACTTTATTCATAAAATGATTTGATGGTCTGTACATTTGGTCATGCCATACATATGTCGACATTTACAAACACAGATTCGAATTTATCCTTGTCATATACAGGTCTGTGCATTTCTCAATCTTATGCATATATTTGGCTGAGGCATCAGCAGAGCCCAAAAAACGTCCGCATGGGCCCCCTGTTCTTCTTTAGGCAGGCCGATCTTACACGGTGGTCTTTCCCCACCGCGCCTTGGCAGCAGCTGCCCCAAGCTTCAGCGCATCCCTCAACACGTAGTCTTGGACCTTGGAATGTGCCAGTCTGCAACATTCAGTCGGGGTCAACTCCTTCAGCTGGAAGATCAACAGGTTTCGGACCGCCCAGAGAGCATCCTTCACCGAGTTGATGATCCTCCAGGCGCAGTTAATGTTCGTCTCGGTGTGAGTCGCAGGGAACAGGCCGTAGAGCACGGAGTCCCGCGTCACGGCGCTGCTCGGGACGAACCTCAAAAAGCAAATTACCATCACAGAAGCGCTTCACGGGAGGCTCCCAAGCACTGAGGATGTCACCCAGACAGGGGACAAAACGTCTGCAACACAAATTCCCAGCTCGGCGAACAGAACCACAACATCAAATTACCAGTTGAGAGATGTTATTGCCCACCTGCAGGCTTGGAACTGAGGCCTCCGGGCACAGAGGCACACTGCCATTGCATCGTGAATCCCCAAATTCCTCATGGCTTTATTCTCAGCCCAACCATCTTCAGCTGCTTCATCAGTGACCTTCGCCATCGTATGGTCAGAAGTCGGGATGTTTGCTGATGATTGCACAATGTTCAGCACTGTTACTGACTCCTGAGATACTAAAGCAGTCTATGTCCAAATACAGTAAGAGCTGGACAATATGCAGGGTTGGGTTGAAAAGTAGCAAGTAACATTTTTGCTATGCAAATACCAGGAAAAGACTGGCTCCAATAAAAGACAATCTAACCACCACCCCTGGACATTCAATGGCTTCACTATCACTGAATCCTCCACTACCAACATCCTGAGTGTTACCATTAACCGGAAACTGACAGGACTCACCAAATACACAGAGAGTGGTTTGTGTGTGGAATGAAGTGCCAGAGGAAGTGGTGGATATAAGTTACATTGAAAAGACATTTGGATAAATACATGAATAGGAAAGGTTTGGAGGGATATGGGCCAAATGCAGGCAAGTGGTATTAGTTTAGTTTGTGAATATGGTCGGGATAAACTAGTTGGACCGAAGGGTGTGTTTCCATTCAGAACATTGGGAATGGATGGTAGGACTCCTCCTGTAGAATGTGGGAGGTAAGGGTCCCCCTGACTTCATCTGCAGGAAGTGCACCTAACTCCAGATTCTTGGAAACCACATTAGGGAAGCGGATCTGGAACTGGATGAACTTCGGTTCATTCGAGGGATGGAGGGGGTAATTGAGAGGAGTTACAGGGAGGTAGTCAGACATCAGATACAAGAAGTTGGTAGATGGGTTACAGTCAGGGGATGGAAAGGAAACAGACAGGCAGTGCAGGGATCCCCTGTGACCAATCCCCTCAATTACAAGTATTCTGTTTCGGATACTGTTGAGGGAGAGACTTAACAGGGATAAGCCATGGGGGTCAGAGTGTCGTGCTGGAAAAGCACAGCAGGTCAGGCAGCATCCAAGGAGCAGGAGAATCAACATTCCTTGTGCCCGAAATGTTGACCCTCCTGCTGACCTGCTGTGCATTTCTAGCACCACACTCTCGACTCTGATCTCCAGCGTCTGCAGTCCCCACTTTCTCCAGCAAACCATGGGGTACGGGTCTCTGCCACAGAGTCTGTCCCTGTTGCTCAGAAGGGAGGGGGGATGAGGAGCAGAGCAGTTGTCATTAGGGACTCCATAGTTAGGGGGACAGAGAGGAGGTTCTGTGAGAACAAGAGAGACTCATGGTTGGTGTGTTGCCTCTCAGGTGCCAGGGTCCGTGATGTCTCTGACCGTGTTTTCGGGATCCTCATGGGGAGTCGTGGTCCACATAGGCACCAACGATATAGGTAGGAAGAGAGATGGGGATTTAAGGCAGAAATTCAGGGAGCCAGGATGGAAGCTTAGAGCTAGAACAGACAGAGTTGTTACCTCTGGTTTGTTGCATGTGCCACGTACTAGCGAGGCGAGGAATAAGGAGAGAGAGGAGTTGAACACATGGCTACAGGGATGGTGCAGGTGGGAGGGATTCAGATACCTAGATAACAGAGGCTCTTTCTGGGATAGGTGGGACCTCTAAAAATGACATGGTCTTCTTCTGAACCAGAGGGGGACCAGTATCCTGGGGGAGAAATTTGCTAATGCTCTTTGGGAAGGGGGGGTTGGGGTTTAAGCTAATTCAGCAGGGGGATGGGAACTGGAATTGTAGCTCCAGTGTACAGGAGGTTGAGAGTAGTGAGGTCAGAAATATGGTTTCAAGGTCGCATGAGGGCAACAGCATCAGGAAGGTGGTTTGAAGTGTGTCTATTTCAACACTAGGAGCATCCAGAATAAGGTGGGTGAACTTGCAGCATGAGTTGGTACCTGGGACATCGATGCTGTGGTCATTTCAGAGACATGGATAGAGCAGGGACAGGAATGGTTGTTGCAGGTTCCAGGATTTAGATGTTTCAGTAAGAACAGAAAAGATGGTAAAAGAGGGAGTAGTGTGACATTGTTAGTCAAGGACGGTATTACAGTGGCAGAAACGTTGTTTGAGGACTCATCTACTGAGGTAGTATTGGCTGAGGTTAGAAACAGGAAAGGAGAGGTGACGCTGTTGGGAGTTTCCTACAGGCCTCCAAATAGTTCCAGAGATGTAGAGGTTAGGATAGCAAAGATAATTCTGGACAGGAACGAGAGTGACAGGGTAGTTGTCATGGGGCTTTAACTTTCCAAATATTGATTGGAAACGCTATAGTTCGATAACTTTAGATGGGTCAGTTTTCTTCCAATGTGTGCAGGAGGGTTTCCTGACACAGTATGAGACAGGCCAACAAGGAGCAAAGCTACATTGGATTTGGTATTGGGAATGAACCTGGCCAGATTTGGAGGGAGGTGAGCACTTTGGTGATTGTGGTCACAATTCGATTATGTTTGCCTTAGGGATAGGTATATACCGCAGGGCAAGAGTTATAGCTAGGGGAAAGGCAATTGCGATGCGATTAGGCAAGATGTAGGATGCATAGGATGAGGAAGGAAACTGCAGGGGGTGGGCACAATTGAAGTGTGAGCTTATTCAAGGAACAGCTACTGTGTGTACTTGGTAAGTATGGACCTGTCAGGCAGGGAGGAAGTGGTCAAGTGAGGGAACCATGGTTTACTAAAGAAGTTGAATCTGATGTCAGGAGGAAGAAGGTGGCTTATGTTAGGATGATATGTGAAGGTTCCGTTAGGGTGCTTGAGAGTTACAAGTCAGCCAGGAAGGACCTAAACAGCGAGCTAAGAAGAGGCAGAAGGGGACATGAAAAGTCATTGGTGGACAGGATCAAGGAAAACCCTAAAGCTTTCCATAGGTATATCAGGAATAAAAGAATGATTAGAATAAGATTAGAGCAGTCAAGGACAATAGAGGGAAGTTGTGCCTGGAATCTGAGGAGATAGGAGAGGCACTAAATGAATATTTTTTGTCAGTATTCAGACAGGAAAAAGACAATGTTGTCGTGGAGAACACTGAGATACAGGCTACCAGACTAGATTTGATTGCAGTTCACAAGGAGAAAGTGTTAGCAAGTCTGGAAAGTGTGAAAATAGATAAGTCCCCTGGGACGGATGGGATTTATCCTAGGATTCTCTGGGAAGCCAGGGAGGACATTGCAGAGCCTTTGGCTTTGATCTCTATGTTGTCATTGTCTACAGGAATCTTGCCAGAAGACTGCAGGATAGCAAATGTTGTTCCCTTGTTCAAGAAAGGGAGTAGAGACAATCCTGGGAATTATAGACCAGTGAGCCTTACTTTGGTTGTGGGTAAAGTGTTGGAAAAGGTTATACGAGAAAGTAGCAAAGAGTACAATAGGTAAGTGGAGGTGGGGATGCAGGTGATAGGGCAGGGAGGAGGGTGGGGGAAGGTAGCAGAGAGTACAGAGAGTTGGGGGTGGGATGCAGGTGTTAGGTCAGAGAGGAGGGTGGTGTTGGATAGGTAGAAAAGAAGATAGGCAGGTAGGACAGGTCATGGAAACAGTGCTGAGCTGGAAGTTTGGAACTCCATGTCCTCGGCAGAGTGGGAGGGGGAGTTGAAATGTTGGGCCACAGGACGGTTTGGTTGATTTGTGCAGGTGTCCCAGAGATGTTCCCTAAAGCGCTCTACTAGGAGGTGTCCAGTCTCCCCAAGGTAGAGGAGACCGCATCGGGAGCAACGGATACAATAAATGATATTGGTGGATGTACAGGTAAAACTTTGATGGATGTGGAAGGCTCCTTAAGGGCCTTGGATGGAGGTGAGGGAGGAGGTGTGGGCGCAGGTTTTGCAATTCCTGCGGTGGCAGGGGAGGGTGCTAGGACGGGAGGGTGGGTTGTTGGGGGGCATGGACCTGACCAGGTAGTCATGGAGAGAACGGTGTTTGCGTAAAGCAGAAAGGGGTGGGGAGGGAAATATAGCCCTGGTGGTGGGGTCTGTTTGGAGGTGGCGGAAATGGCAATGGATGATTTGGTTTATGCAAATTCGTGAGAGCCTTTTTCCTTGGATGGTGATGGCTAGCATGAGAGGACATAGCTTTAAACTGAGGGATGATAGATATTGGACAGATGTCAGAGGTAGTTTCTTTACTCAGAGAGTAGTAGGGGCTGAAACACACTGCCTGCAACAGTCGTAGACTCGCCAACTTTACGGGCATTTCAATGGTCATTGGATAAACATATGGATGGAAATGGAATAGTGTAGGATAGATGGGTTACAGATTGGTATCACAGGTCGGTGCAACATTGAGGGCCGAAGGGTCCGTACTGTACTGTAATGATCCACGTTCCATGCTGTATGACTATATATATAAATATACATACAGTGGCTACAAGAGCAGGTCAGAGACGAGGAATCCTTCAGCAATAACTCCCCTCCAGACTCCCCAAAGCCTGTCCACCATCTACAAGGCACAGGTCAGGAGTGTGATGGAAAACTGCCCACTTGCCTGGATGGATAGCTCCAATAACACTCAAGAAGCTTGACACAATCCAGGACAAAGCAGCCCATGATTAGCACCACATCCACAAACATCCACTCCCTCCATCTCTGATGATTAGTACAGCAGAGTGCACTATCTACAAGATGCACTGTAGATATTCACCAAAGATCCTTAGACAGCAGCTTCCAAACCCACAACAACTACAATATAGAAGGACCAGGTCAGCGAATACCCAGGAATATTGTGTGCAGGTTGGTCTCCTTAGTTGAGGAAGATACTCTTGCTATTAGAGGAAGTGAAGCAAAGGGTTACTAAATTGCTTCCTTGGAGATCAGAACTGATGTATGAGGAAAGACTGAGTCAGTTTGGAGTGTATTCACTGGAATTTAGAAGAATGAGAAGGGACCTCAGAAACCTGTCAGATTCTAACAGGAACAAATAGGTTAGATATAGGCAGGATCAGGATGTTCCTGATAGTGGGGAAGTCAAGAACCCAGGATAAGGAGTAAACCTTTTAGTATTTTTTTAGATTAGATTAGATTAGATTTCCCACAGTGTGGAAACAGGCCCTTCTGCCCAACCAGCCCACACCGACCCTCAGAAGAGCAACCTGCCCAGACCCATCTCTCTAACACTGTGGGCAATTTATCACGGCCAATTCACCTAACCTGCACATCTCTGGACTGTGGGAGGAAACCAGAGCACCTGGAGGAAACCCACACAGACACGAGGAGAATGTGCAAACTCCACACAGACAGTCGCCTGAGGCTGGAATCGAACCTCGGACCTTGTGCTGTTTGAGATGAGAACTTTCTTAACTCAAGAGAAAGTGCCACAGAAAGTGGTTAAAACCAAACATTCTGGTGTTTTCAAGAAGGAGGGTACACATATATCTCTTGTTGCTAAAGGGACCAATGGATATGGGGAGGGTGCAGTTAGGGTAGTGAGCTGGATGAGCAGACATGATCATATTGAATGACTTACTCCTGCACTAATCTTTTGTATTATGTTTCTTTGGAACACCACCATCTGCAAATGCTCCTCCAAGCCTCTCACTATCCTGAGTTGGAAATATCTTACTGTTTTTTTTTAGTAACATTAGGTCAAAATCCTGGATTTCCCTCTCCAGTGGCATTGTACATCTATCTACAACACATCGACTACAGCTGTTCCAGGAGGCAGCTCAGCATCAATTTCTCAAGGACAGATGGGACGGGTAATACATGTTGGCCCAATACCACCAGTCAGCTGAAGAATATTAAGATCCAGCTAGGTTCAGTCTATCCACCTCCTTCTTTGACCGTGGAGAGGGGGATTCATTTACTTACCCTAAACAAATCAACTGGTTTAACGTTGGGTTGTGGATGTGTTACTAACACCAATCAGTGCCTCAATATACTATTCTGATTAGATTAAATCAACAGAATCACAATCTTATTGATAAACTCTTGAATCTATGTTACTCTTGCTATTAGAGGAGTGAAGCAACTAGAATGAGTAGGGTTTGCTTAGTGAGGGAATACAGAGCTTCGGATCCAAATAGCTTGAAGGCACAGCTACTATTGATTGGCAAAGGAGGTGGGAAATGCTTTGGGAGCTAAAATTGAACAAAGTGCTTGGAGGGTTGTGAGACTGGAGGAAGTTGGAAAAATATGTAGGGCAAAACTGTGGATGGATTTGAATACAAGGATGAGAACTTTAAAGATCAATAAATTCTTATACCAGGATCAGAGATCACAGGGGTGATCCGTAAACATGATTGAGTGTGGGCTAGGATATGGGCAGTAAAGTTTTGAATGATCTCAAGTTTACAAGGGCTGGAACGTTTGATGCAAGAAGCCACTTGAATTTGGGTTTCCTTTGTGATGTCTTCCTTGATGGATTATGGGGAGCAATGAATGGTAATAAAATAGAATGTAATTCCATTGTAATGAATCCTGTGGGATCTCAGTACATCATTCACCCACAACTGAATTATGGCATCCAAAGCTTCCATGTAAATGCCACTGTTTTGATGTGAATGGCCTAAAGGGCAGCTGGAACAAAATGGTGGAATCAGTGTATCACAGAAAGACAGAATGACTTTGACGCCAAGGTCCCGAAAATTGGTCTGAGCTCAGTAGCAGTCGAATATTTTAATGGAATATCAGGAGCAGTTAGCAATTATGGCAATGTTTATAAACAAGCTGTCAGAGATGAATAGAAGGGATAGGCGCATCATGTGGTTTGTTTCCGTTGTGGATTGCTGTCTGTTCACTAATGGACATTAATGGGCTACAAAGCTGGTAATTGGCACAAATGGACGGAAACTGAGGTAAGTAAAAGCAATCGACAAATCACTGTCTCATGTCCAACAGAACAGACCTCACAGAACCCAAAGCCTTATGATGTATTTGCTTTCCTCAGACAAAGTTCTGTTAATATCAAACCATTTAAAAGGAAACCTGTAAAGAACAAGCAGAAGCTTCGATAGTTGACACCATGAGAGTGAAGCAGCCATTAATTCTAGGGATTTCTGTCATTTTCCCTTAGGTTTATTACCGAACAATTTTGTTTATGCCAGAGTTAATCAGGTGACTTCAAACATTGCAAAATCAGCTGTGTGTTTTTCCATTCGATATTATACTAAATGTGGCAACAATTCAAAAGCATTAATTTGGCTTTAATCGGCTTTGGGATGTCCTCAAACGATGAAAGGTACCTTACATTTGCAGATCTTTTCATCTGTGATTCTTTCCATGACACGTTTCCAACTCAGCCCTGATATCAACTGGCAGTAACTGGAACCAGGGAAAGAGGGCAGAGGCAGGGGGAACAGTACAAAACAGGCCTGAGATGTTAACCCAAGAGTCTGACTGAACCTGGACCAGACAGGGAGCAAAAATTGAAGGTAGCATAGAAATTGCACAGAGGCAGAGGGAAGACACCAGGAATATGAGAGGGAACTCAAAAGGCAACGCATATTCAAGGATAATGAATAGAAACTGAACAAAGCGAAAAGTTGAGGTCAAATGTAGAGCAGCAAACGGTAACCTGGGTGGATAATGAGGAATGACTGCCCTATTCCATCACCGATAGGGGCATGAATTAATGGCCACACAGCAATGTTCCTCTACTGCCATCTATTGGATAATTATGTAAGATTTTAGTTCCCTCAGAAAATAACTCAAAATGAATATTGATTAATTCCTTTGCATTTTCACCACCTAAACATAGCCAGGACATATCCTAAATTGCTTCTCTTCTCTCTCATCACTCAGCTACATCAGGGGTCCATAAAGGCTCAACTTTTGGGGCGGCATGGTGGCTCAGTGGTCAGCACCACTGCCTCTCAGCGCCAGGGACCCTGGTTTGATTCCAACCTTGGGTGACTGTCTGTGGGGAGTTTGCACATTCTCCCTGTGTCTGTGTGGGGTTCCTCCCACAATTTAAAGATGTGCAGGTCAGGTGGATTGGCCATGTTAAATTATCCATAGTGTTAGGTGTGGGTGGGTTACTCTTTGGAGGGTCAGTGTGGACTTGTTGGGCCAAAGGGCCTGTGTCCACACTGTAGGAAATCCAATCTAATCTCTTTGTTGCCACGAGAAACTTCACAAGGAAATGGGTAAGGGTAACTGCCACACACTGTTACAGCTGGACACCAGATGAAGTTCCCAATTTGTTACATGGGACAGTACAAATTATTAACCTCCTGGGTGAGGAGGGATGAAATGGCTCTCCTTCTTTATTCACCTGCCCCCTCAGTGGTTACAACAAGGTTAATTTAGAAATGGATCCCCTCCCTTTGGATACCTCTCTCTCATACCCAAACAAACTTCTCTAAAAGGAGTCAATCTAACCTTAAGGTGTTGTTGAATTAACAAGGAGTGAGTTTATTAGACACTAAATGCAAGAATAATTACTAGCATATCACAGATTAGAAATAAAATGTGAATCCAAAAAGAAAAAGATGTTTAAAAACAGGTATACAGATCAGTTTGAATTATTTGCAAAAGATGGATAGTTGAATATTGTAGCCATTGCAGTGGGGTTACTGACAGTGTTCCCATTGATAGTTGAACTGTCAACATCAGGATACTCTGTTTTGTCATTGGTTGAGATTTGAGTGTTTGGATTCCTTTAGATATTGACTGAACTCCAGGATTCAAAGTGAATTTGTTACCCTGTTTGCTTTTGACCAATGTATTAGCTGGTTGGCTGCTAGCACTTGAGGGAGTGCCTGTATCTGCAAACGGAGGTGACGAAAGGATAGTTCTTTGACTGTAACATTCTCAGCATGCCCACACCCAAACCCAGGCTACACACGGGTACTTTAGTCTACTGGGACACACAAGAACATTCAGTCCCTCGAGCACACACAATTAAGGTGAGAACTGACTTTTTAAACATCTATCTTTTGTTGTCTCCTAATGGAAAAATACAAAAAATGTGTGCAGTTTGGGACATAATCTAGAAGGGGTTGTTTGCTGTTGATCAAGGGTCATTCGCCCCCATTATGTTTGTAGTCATAAGAAATCATAGTTCAGTCTGTTTTGACTTGCCTCTTCCGCACATCCCTAGGTGTGACATTCCTTCTGCCTGTCTGTCCGGGACAGATACTTCATTTACATCTGCAACCATTTTTGGTTGTATCAGGCTTCTTTTAAAAAAACACATTTTGGAATTACAAGTTGAAAATATCCATTGTACTTCAGGGTTCTGACCTGTGGTTAAGACGACTGTTGCTGCTGAGCCATGTTTGAACATATTTGCTTTGGCATTCAGTAAGATCTCAGCTGTTATGAGTATGGCATTAACTCCATTTTTATGCTTATCCACTCCCACCAACACCAACTCTTGAATCCCTTGTAGACTGTACAATTCTGTAAATCGAAGATTGGATGTTGTCTATGACCCAATGTCCATTGCTCTCTGTGGAAGACAATTCCAAAACCTATTGTCCCTCAGAAAAGAAATTCATTCTCATTTCCATTGTAAATGGGACATAGCTTTTCAGTATTTCCCATTGGTTCTACAATCCCTCAGGTTGGGAAACATTCTCTCAGCCTCCACCCTGCAAAATCCCCTTACAACCTTATTTCAACAAGATCCTCTGAACTCGAATGAATGTAGGACTAACCTGCCCAATCCTCTCACTACAGGAATCAGCCTTCCCAGAATGCTTATTTCTATCCAAAGTTATTCGACATCTTGATTCTCTAACCAAAACTCATTTCTCACTATTATACTGACCCATCAATCTTTATTAAAAGAGCAACTACACAAATATATTAAGGACAAAAGGGTAACTAGAGACAGAATAGGGCCCCTCAAAGATCAGCAAGGCGGCCTTTGTGTGGAGCCACAGAAAATGGGGGAGATACTAAATGGATATTTTGCATCAGTATTTACTGTGGAAAAGGATATGGAAGATATAGACTGTAGGAAAATAGATGGTGACATCTTGAAAAATGTCCAGATTACAGAGGAGGAAGTGCTGGATGTCTTGAAACGATTAAAGGTGGATAAATCCCCAGGACCTGATCAGGTGCACCCTAGAACTCTGTGGGAACCTAGAGAAGTGATTGCTGGGCCATTTGCTGAGATATTTGTATCATCAATAGTCACAGGTGAGGTGCCGGAAGACTAGAGGTTGGCAAACGTGGTGCCACTGTTTAAGAAGGGCGGTAAAGACAAGCCTGGGAACTATAGACCAGTGAGCCTGACCTCAGTGGTGGGCAAGTTGTTGGAGGGAATCCTGAGGGACAGGATGTTCATGTATTTGGAAAGGCAAGGACTGATTAGGGATAGTCAACACGGCTTTGTGCGTGGGAAATCATGTCTCACAAACTTGATTAAGTTTTTTGAAGAAGTAACAAAGAAGATTGATGAGGGCAGAGCAGTAGATGTGATCTATATGGACTTTAGTAAGGCATTCGACAAGGTTCCCCATGGGAGACTGATTAGCAAGGTTAGATCTCATGGAATACAGGGAGAATGAGCCATTTGGATACAGAACTGGCTCAAAGATAGAAGACAGAGGGTGGTGGTGGAGGGTTGTTTTTCAGACTTGGAGGCCAGTGACCAGTGGAGTGCCACAAGGATCGGTGATGGGCCCTCTACTTTTTGTCACTTACATAAATGAGTTGGATGTGAGCATAACAGGTATAGTTAGTAAGTTTGCAGATGACACCAAAATTGGAGGTGTAGTGGACAGCGCAGAGAGTTACCTCAGGTTACAACAGGATCTGGACCAGATGGGCCAATGGGCTGAGAAGTGGCAGATGGAGTTTAATTCAGATAAATGCGAGGTGCTACATTTGGGGAAAGCAAATCTTAGCAGGACTTATACACTTAATGGTAAGGTCCTAGGGAGTGTTGCTGAACAAAGAGACCTTGGAGTGCAGGTTCATAGCTCCTTGAAAGTGGAGTCGCAGGTAGATAGGATAGTGAAGAAGGTGTTTGGTATGCTTTCCTTTATTGGTCAGAGTATTGAGTATAGGAGTTGGAGGTCATGTTGCAGCTGTACAGGACATTGGTTAGGCCATTGTTGGAATATTGCATGCAATTCTGGTCTCCTTCCTATCGGAAGGATGTTGTGAAACTTGAAAGGGTTCAGAAATTATTTACAAGGACGTTGCTAGGATTGGAGGATTTGAGCTACAGGGAGAGGCTGAACAGACTGGGGCTGTTTTCCCTGGAGTGTCGGAGGCTGAGGGGTGACCTTATAGAGGCTTAAAAAATTATGAGGTGTGTGGATAGGATAAGTAGGCAAAGTCTTTTCCATGGAGTCGGGGAGTCCAGATCTAGAGGGCATAGGTTTAGGGTGAGAGGGGAAAAATATAAAAGAGCCCGAAGAGGCAACATTTTCATGCAGAGGGTGATACATGTGTGGAATGAGCTGCCAGAGGAAGTGGTGGAGGCTGGTACAATTGCAACATTTAAGAGGCATTTGGATGGGTACATGAATAGGAAGGATTTGGAGGGATATGAGATGGGTGCTGGCAGGTGGGACTAGATTGGGTTGGGATATCTAGTCGGCATGGACGGGTTTGACCGAAGGGTCTGTTTCCGTGCTGTACATCTCTATGAGTCTATGACTTAGTATATTTTCTTCCCAACCTTCCAAAATGTCGGATTCCCCTGAATATTTAGGTTCCAGCCAAGACCACTTCACAATCATGTCGCCGTGAACATCTTCATAATATTCGCACTTATTTCTATTTGAGTGCTCAATTCATTCATCCAGTTATGAATGCTGCATTCATAAAATAATTCTTTTATAAACCTTTAATTTTGTCTTTTTACCATTTTTCCTCTGGGATGTGACAATGGGCCTCCTGGCTCAGAGAAAGGGACACTACTACTATACCACACGAAGCCCAATCCCCTTTTCTATGCTGGGTCTTGCTGTATCCTAATTAACTGTGAGAAAGGAGACACAGCTATAAAGCCTTTACAAGAAGATGGATTCACCTTGCCTTACAGTTTGTTGCAGATTAGCATTCGGTTTTAGCAGCATTTGCTGGTTGGGCATAACTAACAGGAGCCGAAATTCATCTCTCCCATATGGAACTTTAATCCATGAATTCAACTCATTGACCCCTGTCCAAGAGCTGAATGTATCAAGACTTTCCTCATTTCAGCATCCAGAAGACTGAAATTATAGTTCTTTCTGTGACCAGTTTTTGTCTCTGTTTCTCCCTCAATCCTCACATTGCTTACAGTCACTCTCACCTCCAGATGGTATTATTAAAAGTATCTGCTTGTTGGGCTTCAATCCTTTAATTTCCATTAATCCCGCCTTCCTGAAAACTCTGCTGCACATGTTGCATCCTGCATGTGCCTGACTCAACTGCAACCCCACCAGTACTGACTTACGAGGCAGAAGTGGGTACTGCAGATGCTGGAGATTAGAGTCATGGTTAGAGTGCCCTCATTCCTGATGAAGAGCTTTTGCCTGAAACGTTGATTTTCTTGTTCCTCAGATGCTGCCTGACCTGCTGTGTTTTTCCAGCACCACCTTAATCAGTACTGACCTACGCTGGGTAATTATCCTCAATTAATAATCATTGTCCTGCTTTGTAACTCTGCACAGAACCTTGTCGTAATTCTGTAATCTCCTCCATTTTTTTGTCTCCCTCTTTGTTTTCTCATCCCCCAGTGACTCCTCATCCCCTATTCTATTATTGGAGGCAGCCTTTCCTCACTCTAGCCTCTCTGTCCTCCAGAATTTAACTGGATTATCTGATCCTTTATTAAATGTTTTCTTAAAATGGTTTCATATGTGAACATAAAGAGATTTGACAGCCATGAGAAGCTTCATCACCTGGCACCGATACTCAGTGAGGATTCCCACTGCCTAGCTGTGTTGACAAGGGATTGCCTGAGTGTTTGATACTCACGTTTAAGATTCTGAGAATCAAATTCCTTCAGTGTTTGGTATAATTCAATGGGAATCTGATTAGAAAACCTCTTTTGCTGAGAACATCAGAGATAAAAGTTCAGATTACAGTACAAATGCTGGATGGAGCACATTTTAAAACATTTTCTTGAAGTAGTCCACATTCTTTCCAGTCACCAAGCACTATATACTCCATGGGGTTATCAGAATGTCTATACGAGATGTCACAGCCAGATTGATCACAGACATGTCCATGTTTTGACAGAGTTCTCCTAAATGAAAAGGTTTTAGAAATGGGAAGAGGCCAATAAATTGAACAAATCCATTGCTATTGATAGATCAACTCCCAATTCTCTTGCTACAAAATTGCTGCTAATTTTCTCTATTCTCTTCAATTACTTTCCCTGCCAATGTGTCTCACAGGAATTCAATTAACATTGTCACTATGCCAACACAAAGCCTCTCTATGGTTACTTTCATTAATTTGTAATGCATCCTGGAAGTATCATATGTTTGTCTGTCATTGTGAGAAATGTCAGAAACAACACTAATCACTCTATTAGTGATCTCATCAAAGCTTTTGACTTAGTCAAATCAGGAAGTGCAAGGGAAGAGCTTGTCAAAGGCTGGCTGTTGAGTGAAATTCATCAACATGCTCCATCTCCTTCATGACATGATGTTGACAATGATCCTAACTGACAGAATCAGTCCCACCCTTGTCTCCATCTTCATCACCACCATTCCTCACCTTGTGAGAACAAGCTTCCCAGTTGTGTGGCAATCTTGGAGACAATGTTTCAACCTCAGCCGGTTGAAATCCAAGAAGGAAATTACACTGACCTCGCTTGTGGAACTTTAGTCTGTAGTTGGCAATGTCATTTCCGCTCTCTTGGAATAGAATCTTCAAGCCTCGCTTAATTCCTTCAAAGAAGCATACCAAAGAATTGGTCTCAGTCTCAACCTCAAGAAAACGCTAATCCTTTACCAAACCATCCAATCTCTCCATTAAGATCAATGCAAAAATTCTACCAAACATGGTACATTTCGCCTCTCTGGGAAGCTACCTCTCTTGTATGATACATTGATGCAACAATTCAACACTGCATCCAATTCGTGAGCGCCACCTTTGGACATCTAGGGATGAGAGTCTTTGACATCTGTGTTGATACCAAAAATCCTATGTATAAGGCAGTCAGCCTTCCAATTCTATTGGCTTTGAAAATTGGGCTCCATAAAGTTGCCATCTCAAAATCCTTGAGACGTCCATCAATGTTGTTTGAGATAGATTCTCCATATCAGCTGGGAGGGCAGGCACATTGACATCATGGTCCCTGAAGGAGGCGATAGCACCAACATCGAGCCTATGGTTACCCGGAAGCAACTCCATGGAGCCTGCAATGTGCTCGTGATGTCTGAATTCTGATTGTCTAAGCAAAGTTTCTTTGCTCAACTCAAGGAAGGTACAATGAGAGGAGGACCATAGAAACATTTCAAAGACTTGCTGAAGACTTCCCTCAAGAAATACGACATAGGTATCAATGGAGACCTTCAATCAGAAGAAAATAATTTGGAGGAAACTCCTGTAAGAAAGGACACAATTCTCTGGGAACACTTATAGGCAGGAAGAGGTAGGAAAAGGAACTGGAGAAAGAAAGGCCAATAATCTCAAGGCCAAGGACTAATTTCCTTCCAGAAACACTTATATAGGACATTGGTTGGAACTCAGTTGGAGTTCTACATGCCACGCTGCAGGAAGGATGTGAATGCAGTGGAGAGAGTGCTGCAAAGGTTTAAGAGAGTGGTTCCACAGTTGAGAGACTTCAGTTGTGAGGGTAGGTGGGAGAAGTTGGGACTTGGAGAAGAGAAACATAGAAACACAAGCAGGAAGAGCAGGATAAGGCCAATCAGCAACTCAACCTTGCCTTACCTTTCTAAAGGACTGTGGCTGATCTGCTCCAGGCCTCAATTCCTCTTTTGTTCCAGTTCCTCATAGCTCTCAGCTCCTTGATTTTTCAAGCACTCTTTAAGTACACTCAGTGATCTGACCTTCACAACTCTTAGGGATTGCGAACTCCAGACACATAGTACCTTCTGAGGGAAGGAATTCCTTCACATTTCAGTTTTAAGGGAGAATCTCCTCACTTTGTAACTAGGCGTTTGAGTTGGAAGTTCCTCCCCTTGTGGAAACATCCTCACCGTGTAGCCTGCCAAACCCAATCAGGATGTGTTCTGAGGAAGGGTTACTCGATTCTCCACAGTTTTTCCAGATATTTCTGATTTTGTTTCTGATTTCCAGCATCTGCAGTTGGTTGGGTTTTTTTGTGCCATCAGGATCTTGTATGTTTTGGTAAAAGGTAATCCTTCATTTGTCTAAACTGTGATTAGTAAAGGCCTTGACTGTTTAGCTGTACTTGATAAGTTAATCTTGTTACTCAAAAAAAATCAGCCAAGTGAATCTGTTTTGAATTACTTCCAATGCCAGTATATCCTTTCTTAAATACCAAAATACTGTACAGTTATAACAAGACTTCCCTTTTTTTTAAACTCCAACCGTAGTGACAAAGATCCTATTTACCTCCATAATTACTTATTGCGTGCTAATTTTGTGTTTCATGCATGAAAACATCCAAATTCTTCTTAACTGCAATATTTTGTAGATTCTTATTTAAATAAAAGTCTGCCTTTTTTTATTCTTCTTACCAAACTGCATGACTTTCCTGCTTTTGCCAACTTGCTCAATCCTATGTAAATCCCTTTGCAGATTCCTTATGTTCTCACCACAACAAAACCTCCCAATTATTTTGGTAACAGCAGCAGTTTTGGATGCACAACACTCTGGCCCCTCTTCCAAGTCATTATTATTGATTGTAAATAATTGAGGCCCTCGGACTGATCCATATGCCATTCCACGAGTTCCTTCGATTGAACCTGAAAATATCCCAGTAACACCAATTCTGTCTTCTGTAAATTAACTCATCTTCAATCTATCCACTCATCTCCAAAACCGTGAGCTCCTATCTTGTGCAATAATCTTATTGAAAACCATTTTATAAATTGAAATATACTATATCTACCAGTTCCTCTTTATCAATGATATTTCTTATATTTTCAAAGAACACTGGCAAGTTTGTCAAACAAGATTCCCTTTTACTAAACCATGACAAATCTGTTTAATTTCATTAAACATTTTGAAAAGTACCTGCTGAGGTTACCACAATGAACTCTCCTTCTCACCTTCTCCCCTTGACTGAGGTATGGTGACCCTCAGGTTAGACCACCACCAGTCATCTCTCTCTCTCTCTCTCTCTCTCTCTAATGAGGGTCAGCACTATGGTCTGGTAATACAATGATGTCTTTATCAATTTCTTCCTCAGTTACATGGTCTGAGCAGTATCCTTCTGCCTTTATTCCTGATGAAGGGCTTTTGCCCGAAACGTCAATTTCGAAGCTCCTTGGATGCTGCCTGAACTGCTGTGCTCTTCCAGCACCACTAATCCAGAATCTGGTTTCCAGCGTCTGCAGTCATTGTTTTTACCTCTTCCTCAGTAAAGACAAATACAAAGTATTTGTTAAAAATCTCAACCATGACCCCCCATCTCCATTTGCAAATCCCCTTTTTGGTTCATAATTGGCCATATACTCCTTTTACCATTGTTTTACTGTTTATGTGCCTTTCAAAGACCTTTCAAACGTGGACCCGGCCGAGATGCTCGGCAAAATGCGCCCTTAGTTTACGTTTGGTCTCCCCAGTGTAGAGCAGACCACATCAGGAACACCGGATACACTAAACTAGTTTGGAGGAGAGGCAGGTGAACCTCTATCTCACTTGGAAAGGCCCGCAGGGGCCAACTGGATCGCCCAGCCATCATCCATTTTAATTCCCCTTCCCATTCCCTTTCCAAGATGACCATCCTAGGCCTCCTCCATTGCCACAGTGAATCAAACTGCAAGTTGGACGAAGAACACCTCATCTTCTGCCTGGGCAGCCTACAGCCTGGAGGACTCAACATTGAGTTCTCCAATTTCAATCCCCCAACTCCCTGCTCAGCCCCTCCCCCACCCTTCCATTGCTGTGATTGACCCTTCCTTCTAGTTACCAACCAGATTCATTCCTCCCATCAACCAACCAGACTGTACTCTTTAACTGCATTCACCTATCCCTACCTCACATTCCGTTTCCCCACTCCCACTTCTCCACACACCCCCACTACCACCACCACCGCCCCCCCCACTCCCCCCCCCCCGCCCCCCCCACCACCACCACCATCCCCTTTACTTGCAGTTCCCCTTACATCCACCCCCAGTTCTGAAGAAGGGTTACACCTGAAACATTGATGTCTCCACCTCCTGATGCTGCCTGCCTTGCTGTGTTCTTCCAGCCTCCTGCCTGTCTACCTTAGATTCCAGCATCTGCAATTCTTTTGTCCCTAACAAAGAACCAGGTTTAGCAGTTGTCTTCTTTCTGACTGAACTGGATCCCGATTATTACAGAAAATTCTCCTGAACACAATCTAGAATGTTTATCCCTCACTTCTCTTTACATCAATTACTCACATATAGTCTAAGATAGTGATAAAGTTCCCAATTGTAACAATCTTATGATCTTTGCATCTGTCTAATTTCATTGCTGATTTGTTCCTCCACCTCCTTTCCAAAGATTAAATTGAGCTATGTAATTGCCTCCTTTTTGTTCCTTAATTCTACATGGCAATCTGTAACTGTGACTCAAATTCTATTGACATTCAGAGTCAATATCAGAGTGATGCTGGAAAAGCACAGCAGGTCAGGCAGCATCCGAGGAGCAGGAGAATCGACATTTCGGACCGGAGCCCTTCGTACATTCATGCTAATGCAAGGTTAGACTCCGTTTCCTTCTTCCTTTCTTTAACTCCACCTGTTAACTTATTATTCGCAATTCTAGTGCTTTCTGTCAGCACCCCCATGGTGTTTTTCACCCACTGGCATTATTCTAATAAACTACCCTAGCTCTTGCACCCCTGCCAAATTTGTTTAAAGACCTCACAACAGTAATGGCAAAACACCTGCAAAGAACTTAGTCCCAGCTCTATTCAAGTGCAATCCATCTGGTTTGCACAGGGACCACTTCCCCAAAACTAATCCCAGTGTCCCAGAAATCTTAAGCCCTTCCTCCTACACCATCTCACTAGCCATATATTCATACACCTTAACTTCCTATGTTTGTATTAACTTGCATGGAGCGCTGGCATTAATCTGGACATTAATACTTTTTAGGGCCCTGCATGCTAATTTTCGACAAAGCTTCCTAAATTCTGACTGCAGAAGCACATTCCCCTTCACCTCCATCATTGGCACCAAAATTGACCACATGCTGCTTCTATTCACCCCACCCACAGAAGAATGTCCTCCAGTTCCTCCATAACATCTTGACAATGGCAATAGGAAGGCAATGTCCCACCCTGGTGTCACATCTACAGCCCAAGAAACGCCCTTCCATTTCCCCATCAAATGGGTCTCTGTCACGACTTCTGTCCCATCCATCATCTTTCCTTTCTGCACAGCTGGGTCATCCATGGTTACCGTTCCTGCTCTACTCTTCCAAGGAACCCATTGCTTTTATTAGTATCCACATGAAAAACTGATTTGTGAATGGGACATCGGGAACTCCTGCATAACCTGCCTAGCTTTCTTCAACTGCCTGATGGTTACTTATTTCCCTTTCTTCCTATGTGTCCATGTCCTTCAGCGTGAAGCCTCTCTGAATGTGGTATCCACAGAGTGTGGCCCAACCAGTCCACACCAACCCTCCGAAGAGTAACCCACCCAGGCCCACTTCCTCCTGAATAATGCACCTAACACTATGGGCAATTTAGCATGGCCAATTCACCTGACCTGCACATCTTTAGACTGTGGGAGGAAACCGGAGCAAACCCACACAGACACGGGGAGAATGTGCAAACTCCACACAGACAGTCGCCCAAGGCTGGAATTGAACCTGGGTCCCTGGTGCTGTGAGGTAGCAGTGCTAACCACTGAGCCACCGTGCCACCCATTATATTTTTCAATGATCCTGGTTTTAAGACATAGTCCCTAGAATCAGCTGTACTAAACATTTCATTAAGCAAACCTAATTTCTTGCAATAAATCTTACTTAAAGCATTTCTTTCCTGTTCCCATGCACCAAATTCCCACTTTTGAATCAAATTCTCCAAGTACTCATTTTGTCTCATCTTACCCTGATATCATTTGACTATGTACTTCTTCCTTTCAGACGACATATGATCTAACCCTTATTTTAGGATTGGACCAAGTAGATTTAAGTAAGGCATTTTTCCAGATTTATTTTGTTATTCTCAATTATTTTGAGAAAATTTTGGTGAAAAGATACTTTGGGTGTAGCTTTTCGAGTAGTTTAGCTTGGAGATGTTTAGACTTATTCTTTCATGTAATATGCATGTAATTTATTAACCTTGAACTGAATGATATGCTAGAACACTTTAAAGTGTAAACCATATTGTAACTTACAATGTTGTGGCTGTAGAGTCACTAGCACCAATAAATACAGTGGTGGTCATCTTCCAAAGTTCTTCAGAATAGTTCCTACAATTTGTTCGGTAGCTAATGTAGTGCCACTATTTTAAAAAGGAAGGTGAAGGGAAACCAGGGAATTATAGACCAGTGAGTCTGACATCAGTTGTGGGGAAGATGCAGGAGTCCATTATTAATGATTTTATACCAGGGCACTTGGAGACAGTGATAGAATCAGATACAGTCAGCATAAATGTATGAAAGCAAAATTAGGTTTGACAAATCTTCTGGAATTCTTTAACAATGTAATGAGTAAAGTTCTAGAGTCATAGAATCCTAGAGGTGTACAGCATGGAAACAGACCTTTGAGTCCAACTCATCCATTCTGACCAGATATCCCAACCCAATCTAGTCCCACCTGTCAGCACCTGGCCCATATCCCCCTAAACCCTTCCTATTCATATACCCATCCTGATGCCATTTAAATGTTGCAATTGTACCAGCCTCTACCACTTCCTCTGGCAGCTCATTCCATACACGTACCACCCTCTGTGTGAAAAAGTTGCCCCTTAGGTCCCTTTTACATCTTTCCCCTCTCACCCTAAACCTATGCCCTCTAGTTCTGGACACCCCGACCCCAGGGAAAAGACTTTGTCTATTTAACATATCCATGCTCCTTGAATGTGATTTATTTGGACTTTCAGAAACATTTTGATAAAGTCCCACAGAGGTGAATGCATGAAATGAAAGTGCATGGCCTTGGTGTATTGTATTGAGATGTTCAGAGAATTGCAGAGATGTGGCAGTGCGATATGGACAGGCTCAGTGACTGGGTAAACGCATGGCACATGCAACATATTGTGAATATGTGTGATGTTTTCCACTTTGGTAGCAAAAATAGGAAGGTGCATTATTATTTGAATGGCAATAAATTGAGAGGGATGTTCAAGGAAACCTAGGTGTCCTTGTTCATCAGTTGCTCAAAGTAAGCACGGAGAGGATTTGAGTCCAGGAACAAGAATGCTTTGTGATTATTACAGGCCATTGGTGAGGCCACACCCAGAGTATTGTGTGCAGTTTTGATCCCCTTATCTGAGGAAGGATGTTCTTGCTGCAGAAACAGTGCAGTGACGTTTACCAAATTGATTCCTGGGAGGGCAGGACCGCTGTATGAGGAGAGATTGAAATGGTTATGAATGTATTCACTGAGGTTCGGAAGAATGAGGGGATCTCATAGAAATCTACAAAGTTCTAATGGGATTGGACAGTTTAGATGCAGGAAGAATTTTGCTTGGGAGTGCAGAACCAGGGGTCTTAGCCTAAAATAAAGGGGTAAAACTATTAGAACTGAGATGAGGTAAAATGTCTTCACCCAGAGAGTGGAGACCCTGTGGAATACACTGCCACAGAAGGTGACTGAGGCCAAAACATTGTGTATTTTCTTTTTTTATATATAGATATTTTTATTAGAAATTTAACATTTTTACAAGTTTACAAAAATAAACAAAACTCTCAAATACAAACATTGATATACAATTAAATCAAATATACAATAACCAAAATTTAACCAAAGAAAAAATACCAGAAAAGAAAAAAAAAACAAAACTCAACTGTCTACTAATCTAACCTACAACTAACCAGAGTGTATATTTAAGTCTCTTACATGCTCGGAATGTGTTAACATCAAATGTAATAAAACCCGTATTCGTGCGGGATTCCTCTCCTAAGGGGCCCTGGACCAGCCAGGTTTATAATCTCAATTAAATAAAAGCCCTTGTTAGGATAGCCGAAATATCTGTATTTATGTAATTCAAGAAGGGCTGCCACATTTTATAAAATAATTCGGTCTTTCGATGCACCATATTTGTAAGGAAGTCAAGGGGAATACATTCCATAATTAATCTGTGCCAGTTTGAAAGTCCAGGGGGTCCTCAGCCACCAAAATATTTTTTCCTTGCACGGAAAGAGAGAATGGAAAATAGTCTCTTCCCATACATGTCCAGGAAGGGAAAGTTCGAAAAGCCCAAAAGGAGAGATACAGGGTCCACTTTAATTTCCGTTCCTAAAATTTCTGTCAGGGTACTTGCCACTTTAGTCCAATATCTACAGATCTTATGACAGGTCCATAGGCAATGTACAAGAGTGCCCACCTCTATTTTACATTTGAGACACATTGGAGATGCTCCTGCCTTAAATTTTGCCAATCGAACCGGTGCTATATGGGCCCTATGAAGTATCTTCAGCTGGATAGCCTGGGTTCTGTTACAGATAGTAATTCTTCTAGCGTTTTCCCAAATATCATTCTATGTTTCTATAGAGATTTCTAGTCCCAAATCCTGATCCCATGTTTTAAGCAGATTATCCATATCTCCTGATACTTCAATATGTAGTAAATGATAAATAGTGCTGACGGAAGATACCCCCACTGGTCGTAGGACACTACATTCTCTATCTGATTTATAAAGACTATCTAATAACGTAGTCTTCTTCTGTATATAGTCTCGAATTTGGAAGTATCGAAAGAGGTCTCCATTAGGTAATCCGAATTTCTGACGCAGCTGTTCAAAAGACATCAGGACCCCTTCTTTAAATAGGTCCCCTAGACATGAGATACCCCTGGATCTCCAGAGTTTAAAAGTGGCATCTGTAAACCCCGGTTGGAATCCCCATGCTCCCACTATCGGTGCATAGGGGGATGTTTTATGTGAATTACCCTCATTTTGCCGCATTATATTCCAAGCCTTAATTGTGTTTAGTATTATAGGGTTTTTACAGTGATCCGTAATGATTTTCCTCTTGTCTGAAAATAAGAGGTTAATAAGTGGGCATTTTACTTGAGAAGCCTTGATGTCCAGCCAGATTGATTGTGGATCAGACAAGACCCAATCAGCTATGTAACTTAATAGGGAACTTAACTGATATTTCCTAAAATCTGGGAAGTCCAATCCTCCCCTTGCCTGTGGAAGCTGTAGCTTCTTCAGCTTAATGAGGGGCAATCTATGATTCCAGATAAAGGAACCCAACCAGCCATATAATTTACGTAGTGCCAGCCTCGGCAGCATCACCGGAAGCATTCTCATAGGATATAGGAGACGGGGCAGGACATTCATTTTAATTAGTGCTATTCTACCCAACCAGGAAATTGGAAGGTCTCCCCATCGCTGGAGGTCCTGCCTTATCCTCGCCAGTAAATGCACAAAATTAGCCTTATACAACTGACCAAATACTGGGGTAATAAAAATGCCTAAATATAAGGAACCCTCCAGGGACCAACGAAAGGGAAAAAGGGATCCGTCCACTAAGTGGGGTGTCATAGCAAGGCCACCCATTGGCATAGCCTCCGATTTTGAAAAATTAATTTTATATCCTGAGAATGCGCTAAATGTATTAATAACTTGGATTAAGCGAAGTATGGACATCAGAGGATTACTGAGGAATAGAAGAACATCATCTGCATAAAGAGTAACTTTATGTTTACCGGTACCAATCCTCGGGGCCGTTATATTAGGATCAGCTCGTATAGCTTCTGCTAGTGGTTCAATTATTAGTGTAAATAACAATGGCGAGAGAGGACATCCCTGACGGCAGCCCCTACCCACACTGAAGCTATCTGAACCTAATCCATTGGTAACCACAACTGCTTTGGGATCACTATACAATGTTGAGACCCATTTGGTAAACACCTGTCCAATGCCAAACCTTTCCAATGTGGAAAACAAATATGACCATTTAACCCTATCAAATGCCTTTTCCGCGTCTAATGAAACTACTACTCCTGGTATCTTTCCCTGATGACAGGCTTGAATCATAATCAAAACCCTTCTAATATTATTGGATGATCTACGGCCCTTAATAAACCCCATCTGATCCTCCTTTATAATATGTGGCAGTACCCTTTCTAGTCTCAATGCTAACGTTTTAGAAAGAATTTTAAAATCTACATTAAGCAAGGATATTGGTCTGTATGACGTACAATCTTCTGGATCCTTTCCTTTTTTAAGGATAAGAGAGATATTTGCCTCTTTCAGCGAAGGCAGGAGACAGCCCTGACTATATGCATAGTTATACATGTCCATAAGTGGACCAGCAAATATTTCTGTAAATTCTTTACAGAATTCAGCTTGAAAACCATCTGGGCCAGGTGCCTTACCGCTCTGAAGTTGCCTGATTGCATCAAGTATTTCTTGGACTGTTAGAGGAGCATTTAGGACCGATACCTGTTCCGGAGTTAGGCCCGGAAACGTCAAATTTTTAAAAAATGACTGCATCCTCCTAGTCCTATCTTCACAATCCTGCGATTTATATAACTCAGAATAAAATTCTCTAAAGGTTGCATTAAGCTTTTTATGTTCATGTGTCAAAATACCCGTACTTTCCTTGATAGACGTAATAGTCTGAGGGGCCTTTTTTTTCTTTGCAAGAAATGCTAAGTATCTACCTGGTTTGTCGCCAAATTCATATAACCTTTGTTTTGCAAATAATATTTCCCTCTTAGCCGTTTGAGTAAGCGTAGTGTATGCTGTTTCAGCCACTTTTAAGCGAGCTTCAAGCAGACGCTATTGTTCTCCCTTCAATTTTTTCTGGGTCGCTGAGTAGGAGATGATCAAACCTCACGTGTAAGCTTTGATGGTCTCCCACATCATTGATGGGTTGCTAGCCGTACCTAAATTAATTTCTAAAAAAGTTTTAATTTCTTGAGAGAAGTACTTTACAAATTTACTATCTTTCATTAGGAAGGAGTCCATACGCCAATGCCGAGGGGATGTCCCATTGTTCCTCGCCTTAGTTTCCATATATACAGCAGTGTGGTCGGAAATTGCTATACTACCTATTTTACAGGATGATATGGAATTTTAAAAAATCAAGGGGGCAAAAAACATATCAATTCTGGTCTGACATTTATGTGGATTGGAGTAGAAAGAAAAGTTTCTGGATTAGTGGTGCTGGAAGAGCACAGCAGTTCAGGCAGCATCCAAGTAGCTTCAAAATCGACGTTTCAGGCATTTGCCCAAAACGTCGATTTTGAAGCTACTTGGATGCTGCCTGAACTGCTGTGCTCTTCCAGCACCACTAATCCAGAATCTGGTTTCCAGCGTCTGCAGTTATTGTTTTTACCTCGTAGAAAGAAAAGTCTCTGCCCTGGGGATGAACACATCTCCATACATCTACTAATCCTAATTCTTTGTTCAGATCCACCAATTGTCTCGATCTGGGAGATACTCCTGCAGTACTCTTGAGAATCCTATCTATTTCCAGATCCATAATACAATTAAAGTCTCCCCCTATCATTGTATGACGGGCACCAAAAGCCATCATTTTTGAAAAGGCTTCCGTTATAAATTTAAAGGGGTGTGCCGGGGGGCAGTACAAATTTAAAATCCCATATTCCTCTCCATTTATAAGGGCTTTAATCAAAATATATTGTCCAGATTCGTCTTTTATCTGATTTAGGATTTTGAAAGGGAAATTCTTCCGAACAAGAATAACAACTCCCCTGCTTTTTGAGCTAAAAGAAGAAAAAAAGGCCTGATCAAATCCACCCTGTCGTAGTTTCAAGTGTTCTTTATCCGACAGGTGTGTCTCCTGTAGGAGAGCTATATTGACTCTTTCTTTCTTAAGATTTGATAATATTTTCTTCCTTTTGACTGGCGTATTACTCCCCTTGACATTCCAGGTGCACCACTTAACCGACTGATCAGCCATAATCATCCAGGCAAATCCGAGACTCCTCGGGAGGCGAAACCCTATCCAGAACATCCCGAGCGTAGAGCATATAAAATTTACAAAAATAAAGACTCTCTAATACATGCACAACAGTATAATAAAAAACTATTTCTGAATAAAAAAAAATATAAAACGTATTTAAGTGGAGATTTTCCCCCTTGTTCCCAGGGGGTGTCACTTCCTTTCCAAAGGTCCATCATATCCTCTCCCAACAAATGCCCCACCCTTGACCCAGGCGCTCCTCAATAAAATGAGGAGAATTCAGATATAATACAAAGCTAGAGTTAACAGTGAGCACCCTACCCCCGCCCACACCAACACCTGGATATATTTGGTAATGTTAATGAACAGTTCATCCACTTTACCAAAACTTTCCACCCTGACCTCAAATTTACCTGGACCGTCTCAGACTCCTCCCTCCCCTTCCTAGACCTTTCTATTTCTATCTCGGGCGACCGAATCAACACGGACATTTACTATAAACCGACCGACTCCCACAACTACCTAGACTACACCTCCTCCCACCCTGCCCCCTATAAAAACCCCATCCCATGTTCCCAATTCCTTCGTCGCCGCCGCATCTGCTCCCAGGAGGACCAGTTCCAAAACCGTACCACCCAGATGGCCTCCTTCTTCAAAGACCGCAATTTCCCCCCAGATGTGATTGACGATGCCCTCCACCGCATCTCTTCTACTTCCCGCTCCTCCGCCCTTGAGTCCCACCCCTCAAACCACCACCAGGACAGAACCCCACTGGTCCTCACCTACCACCCCACCAACCTCCATATACAGCGTATCATCTGCCGTCATTTCTGCCACCTCCAAACGGACCCCACCACCAGGGATATATTTCCCTCCCCTCCCCTATCAGTGTTCCGAAAAGACCACTCCCTCCGTGACTCCCTCGTCAGGTCCACACCCCCCACCAAGCCAACCTCCACTCCCGGCACCTTCCCCTGCAACCGCAAGAAATGCAAAACTTGCGCCCACACCTCCCCCCTTACTTCCCTCCAAGGCCCCAAGGGATCCTTCCACATCCGCCACAAATTCACCTGCACCTCCACACACATCATCTATTGCATCCGCTGCACCCGATGTGGCCTCCTCTATATTGGGGAGACAGGCCGCCTACTTGCGGAACGCTTCAGAGAACACCTCTGGGACACCCAGACCAACCAACCTAACCACCCCGTAGCTCAACACTTCAACTCCCCTTCCCACTCCACCAAGGACATGCAGGTCCTTGGACTCCTCCATCGCCAGACCATGGCAACACGACGGTTGGAGGAAGAGCGCCTCATCTTCCGCCTAGGAACTCTCCAACCACAAGGGATGAACTCAGATTTCTCCAGTTTCCTCATTTCCCCTCTCCCCACCTTGTCTCAGTCAAATCCCTCAGGCTCAGCACCGCCTTCCTAACCTGCAATCTTCTTCCTGACCTCTCCGGCCCCACTCCCACTCCGGCCTATCACCCTCACCTTGACCTCCTTCCACCTATCGCATTCCCAACGCCCCTCCCCCAAGTCCCTCCTCCCTACCTTTTATCTTAGCCTGCTGGACACACTTTCCTCATTCCTGAAGAAGGGCTGATGCCCGAAACGTTGATTCTCCTGTTCCTTGGATGCTGCCTGACCTGCTGCGCTTTTCCAGCAACACATTTTCAGCTATAAAATTACAACCTCAACAAATAATAATTAAATATAATAATACAAAATAACAAGGGAGAAACAACCCCGCTCCCAAAGACAGAGGTAAAATAGAATAAGGTAACCACCTCCCCCCACCAACACCAACCAAAACCCCCCCGGCTTATATATTATATATATATATATATATATATATATATATATACACATACACATACATACATATGTACATACATATATATATACATATATATATATATAGACATACCCACATATATACATAAAATAATAAAAGAAAACAACCCCAAGGGGGGGAGAAAATCAAGTCCCTCTCCCCACCCCCCATGATAATATTAAACAGTAAGGTAAAAAAAAAAGAAAAAAGTGGGGGGGAATATAAACCAAAGCGGGGGCAAAGGCAAACCAACATCCATTATCTCTTACAGTTTATCTAAGAGTCCAAGAATTCCTTAGCCTTTTCTGGTGATCCGAAGTTATATACGGATCCTTCATGGTTAAAGTGTAGCGTCGTTGGGTAGCGTAAGGAGTACTGAATATTTAAGTCCCTTAAACACTTCTTCGCCTCATCGAATGCCTTCCTCTTTTGGACCAGAACTGGGGAAAAGTCCTGGAATAACATGATCTTGGATCCTTTATAGCTCATGGCTTGGGGATCTTTTCTAAGATTTCTAGAGGCTTCTAGGAGTATCTGCCTCTCCCTATAGCTCTGCAGCCGGAACAGGACCGGGCGTGGGCGCTGGTTCGAGCCGGGCCCACGTATTGCGACCCGGGAGGCCGATTCCACCCTTACCTGGCCTGATCCAGCTTCCAGGTTTAAAAGCTGTGGCAGCCACTGCTCGAGGAACGCTGTAAGCTGGCCTTCCTCTTCCCGTTCGGGAAGGCCCAGCAAATGAATATTTTTTTGATGACCTCGATTATCGAGGTCGTCAGTGTGATTCTCTAAGGTCCGGACTCGCTGTTCGAGAGTCCGGACCTGATCCACAGCCGATTGAGCTGTAGTTTCGGAGGTCGTGGCCTTTAACTCCGCCCCTCCAACTCGGCGCTCGATTTCCTGGATGTCTCGGTCGTGCTTCTGCAGCACGGCCGAGAGTGAGTCCCATCGATTTCGGGATTCTTCAATAAAAGCGTCGATCTTCGCATCCAGTTTGGAGATCATTTCTACAAGGCTTGTTACTGTCGGTAAGTCCCCCGGGGCGGCTGTGGACGCCTCACCTGCAGCTGGAGAGGGTGGGAGAGGGGGTCCTGCTTGATGAGAACTGCGGGCTCCCTTCCCTTTGGTCATTTTTACTAAATATTAGATTGTTTAAATTTAATACTAAGCAACTAATTAAATTAAACAGCTATTATAAATGATTTGGTGAGTGTGGTGGGGGTGGGTGACCCACTTTACCCAAGTCTTGGGAGGAGCACTATAGACTCAGACTTGCTGGGTCGCCGCCATCTTGGATCCCCCCCCCCCCATTGTGTATTTTCAAGAAGGAGGTAGATATACAGTTCTTGTGGTTAAAAACAATCAAGGGAAATGGAGGAAGAGTGGGATTACGATATTCAGCTCAGTGATCAGCCATGATCATATTGACTCTGATGGTCTTATGAATGGTGAAGGACACTTAAGGGATTGCTTGGCAGACTCTTATTTTCAGTATTTCTATGAGTCTTGTGTAGACCAAGCGAGGATGACACATTTTCAATCCTAGTCTGACAAAGGGATAAATCATGGTTTGAGCAGCAGGTGGCAGAATTGAGATGTGTTACAAAGGTGGAAGTAGGAGCCATGAGGTCAGAAGCTCAGCTCAGATGAGAACCTACAGTAGCAAACAGTCTGTTTCAGTGGTTAAATTGAAATGAAAGAAGTAGCTGGAGAAAGGAATTTGTAGTGGAGACTGAAGATCATGATTTTGATCTTTCTTATGTTTAATTAGAAAATTGTGGCTCATCCAGGCCTGTATATCGAACAAGCTGCCTGACAATGGGAAGGAATTGTAGATTCAAGTGAGGTAAACCTGGGTGTTTTTAGTGTGGGGAACTTGACCCCATTTCCTCAGGTAATGTCAACAAGAGGCTAGATTAGAAACAAGTGGAATCAAGAAAGGTATTTCAGATCTCCAGAGCCTGAGGGGGAAGCAAAACCATTGCTGGAGAAGTTTTGACAACAAATCAAATAGGTAAGGATAGAATCAGGGAGGGCAGTCCCTGTGAATTGGAAAATTAAGGACAATTACAGTGTCAATTATGTTGAACAGAGATTGAAGTGGATAAGGAAATCATAGAGCATCATAAACACACAGGATGCTGTTTGAGACTTTCATTTCAATGCCGTGACAGGTTGGAATCCTGATTAAACTACTTTAAATATGGAGCTGTGGAAAAGTGGCCATGAACTTGGGAGACAACAATACACATTCAAGAAATTCGATTAGAAATAAGGGAAAGGAGATTGGAGATGGAACAGTAGTTAGCAGACAGTGAGTGATCGAAAGTGGTTTAGGGAAGGGGGGAGTAACAAAAGCAGATTTCAAAGTGAGGGAATAAAATGCCAGGAAAAAGAGCCATTCATAATCAAGCAAGTATGGGAATCAGGAATTATCGTAACTAGGTTAAATTTATGAAGAATTGCTGCACTGAGGATTTGTAAGTTTGTGGGTGTGTGAGAGCCTGGAGCAGCAGGTGTGTGGTTTCATTTGTTTGCAGATTTGGGAATTTGCAGGTTCACTGGTTTGTCCTTGTACACTCATTGATTGGAGGAATTACTGTGATTACACTGTTGTTTTGTCATGCTACTTTCCAACTTGCTCTGTCCTTAATTTTGGAGCTGATCAACTTTCCTTCCACACTTTCAACTGGTCTGTATTTTCAACCATTACAGGTGTGGATTTTCATCCTACATTTATATGATCAACTGTAGGTTTCACACCATCCAACTCTGCTGATTTATGTAGCTTGGACTGTAACGTCAGTGCTCACCTATATTATGGTATAGCCCATGTTGATTATTTGGATAGGAACACTGGTGCAGCTACTGAATGGACTGCCTGTCTTTACCTTCTTGGTGAAAAACAGACAGAAAACTGAATGCCTACAGAATACTAAAGGAAAAAGGTGCCCATACTGCTTGATTTGGAGATGCCGGTGTTGAACTGGGGTGTGCAAAGTTAAAAATCACAAAATACTGGGTTATAGTCCAACAGGTTTATTTGGAAGCACTAGCTTTCGGAGCACTGCTCCTTCATCTCCAAAACACACCCACCTGATGAAGGAGCAGTGCTCCAAAAGCTAGTGCACTTCCAAATAAACCTGTTGGACTATAACCCAGTGTTGTGTGATTTATTTTAACCCCTTACTGCCTGACCTGGTCAGACCATTAATTTAGCAGAGTCTGAGTCTGGAGGGCCAAAAACACGTCTTCCTGCCTCATTCCCACGACTGCTGTGACCCTGATCTGTATGCACCTTGGCCCAGAACTGTCTCTCTGAGAATGTTCTCGGGTAACTGAAAGGAGCAGAGGTGTAATGTAAGAGACCTTCAAAGTTTTTTCATCTTCATACTGTAACACAGTTGAGCACTGGCCAATGTAATATCATAGCCAACCCATCAGAAGACAAGAAAATGGGCAAAGACAAAATAGACTTCGTTTATAAACAGACATTGGATTTAGTTTACATTTCAGGGACAGGATGTAACCGTACAGGTGATGCAATGTACACAAGGGAGTATTGACTTTCTACCAATATCATACATTTAAAGTTCAGTTTGATGCAAAGTACAATCCATACATGATATAGCAATGAGCAAAAGAAACAGCATTAAACCAGGATTTGAGCATTTTGCCAGTCAGAATAGACTAAAAACCCAGTGAAGGTGCTGTCTGTCTTTACGCTAGAATAAATCCCGTTGTAATCTCCCACTGCCACTTGCACCCACACCTGGTCCTTGGCATCCAAATGCATGAGGGCTCCACCTGACAGTGAGACAGGCTTTGGCCAATTGTCATAGTACTGGAAGAAAGACGACATGGAAACATTGTTCTTCATGATGTCAAACTGCAGGCTGGTTTTGAAAACGGTGGAATGAACCACGAAATAGTAGAGGCCTGGAATCTCACAAGTGAATTTTCCTGTCTCCGGGTCATAGTGCCTTTGATCGTTGTATATAATCACATCGAACTGGACCACTTCCTCAAGCTGGGGCAGGGTGTGAGTTTTGGAACGTTTTGCACTGAATGCTGAATTGTAATTAATTATACTGTCCCCTTTGATTCCCTTCTCACCTATTGGTCCAGGTAGCCCTGGATTTCCTTGCTCCCCCAGTGGCCCACGCAAACCTGAAAAGTAAAGCCATTATTTAGATGACAGCAATTAGGATTCTCTGTTTCTCTCCTCACACAAGACAGCAGTTGTAAAAATGTCCTGCCTTACTCTGAATCAAAATCCCATTCACACAGAATTGAAGATGCTCTTCGCCTGGAACTGTATGGTAAGCTGTTGCATTGTATCTTCATTACAAAGCATTACCAAGAATTTTAAGCCCTCAAACAGGCCATTAAGGTAATGTTGGTGTTTATACTGTGTGGGAGCTTCTTCCAATCTTTCAGCATCTAATGTTCTCAGTGTATCTTTCTATTTGTTTTGTCCTCATATAATTATTTAGCCTCCTTCTAAAACACATGTGCTGTTCATCTCATATTTCTGACCAATGAGTAAAAATGTATAATTTCCGTATTGGATTTATGACTGACGATCTTAGAGTTACATCCCTTACTTCCTACAAGTGGAAACATCCCCTCATGTACCAGATAGGGTGGATGACAGCAATTAGGATTCTCTGTTTCTCTCCACACACAAGACAGCAGTTGTAAAAATGTCCTGCCTTACTCTGAATCAAAATCCCATTCACATAGAATTGAAGATGCTCTTCGCCTGGAACTGTATGGTAAGCTGTTGAATTATATCATCATTACAAAGCATTACCAAGAATTTTAAGCCCTCCAATCATAACAAGGACAGAACACCCCTGGTGCTCACCTTCCACCCTACCAACCTTCACATAAACCAAATCATCCGCCGACATTTCCGCCACCTCCAAACAGACCCCACCACCAGGAATATATTTCCCTCCCCACCCCTTTCCGCCTTCCGCAAAGTCTGTTCCCTCCGTGACTACCTGGTCAGGTCCACGCCCCTCTACAACCCACCCTCCCATCCTGGCACTTTCCCCTGCCACCGCAGGAACTATAAAACCTGCGCCCACACCTCCTCTCTCACCTCTATCCAAGGCCCTAAAGGAGCCTTTCACATCCATCAAAGTTTTACCTGCACATCCACCAATATCATTTATTGTACTCGTTGCTCCCGATGCAGTCTCCTCTAGATTGGGGAGACTGGACGCCTCCTAGCAGAGCGCTTTAGGGAACATCTCCGGGACACCCGCACCAATCAACCACACCGCCCTGTGGCCCAACATTTCAACTCCCCCTCCCACTCTGCCGAGGACATGGAGGTCCTGGGCCTCCTTCACCGCTGCTCCCTCACCACCAGACGCATGGAGAAAGAACGCCTCATCTTCCGCCTCGGAACACTTCAACCCCAGGGCATCAATGTGGACTTCAACAGTTTCCTCATTTCCCCTTCCCCCACCTCACCCTAGTTCCAAACTTCCAGCTCAGCACTGTCCCCATGACTTGTCTGGACTTGTCCTACCTGCCTATCTTCTTTTCCACCTATCCACTCCACCCTCTCCTCCCTGACCTATCACCTTCATCCCCTCCCCCACTCACCCATTGTACTCTATGCTACTTTCTCCCCACCCCCACCCTCCTCTAGCTTATCTCTCCATGCTTCAGGCTCACTGCCTTTATTCCTGATGAAGGGCTTTTGCCCGAAATGTCGATTTCGAAATTCCTTGGATGCTGCCTGAACTGCTGTGCTCTTCCAGCACCACTAATCCAGAATCTGGTTTCCAGCATCTACAGTCATTGTTTTTACCTGGATGATAGAAAAGTAAATGTTCCATCATATTCGGATAATATTCAGCCTATCAGTGACAATGCCAGCTTTCTGAGAGCAATCTCCATTTCATTGTGCCTTTCATCCAAAACAACAAAAGAGAAGTACAGCCCAGGACCAGGCCCTTCGGCCCTCCAAGCCTGTGCCAACCATCATGCTCTCACTAAACTAAAAAACAAACCTTCTGCCCTTATTCGGTCCATATCCCTCTATTCCCTCTTACTCATGTAACCATCCAGATGCCTCTTAAAAGTCACCAATGTGTCTGCTTCCACCACCTCTCCCAGCAATGTGTTCCAGGCTCCCACCACTCTCTGTATGAAAAACTTTCCTCACACATCTCCCTTAAGTTTTCCACCTCTCATATTGAACCTGTGTCCCCTTGTAAATGAAATTTCAACTCTGACTACCCACCCTATCTATGCCTCTCATAATTTTGTAGACCTTTATGAGGTCTCCTCTCAACCACCATCTTTCCAGTGAAAACAACCCCAGTTTTTCTAACCTTTCCTCATAGCCAAATGACTCAGGACCAGGCAACATCGTGATGAACCTTCTCTGCACTCTCTCCAAATCTTCCATGTCCTTCTTGTAGCGTAGCAACAGAAACAGCACACAATACACGAAATGTGGCCTAACAAGGATTCTTAATAGCTGCAACATAGTTTGCCTACTCTTGTACTCCATGCCCTCGCTGATGAAGGTAACATGCCATATGCCTTGTTAATCACCTACCCTGCCTGTGTTGCCTCTTTTAGTGAACTATGGACCTGCATGCCCAGATCCCTCTGTATGTTCATGTTCCTAAGGCCATTTACAGTATAATTCACATCTAAATTTGATCCTCCAAAATGCATCACCTCATATTTGTCTGATTAAACTCCATCTGCCATTTCTGTGCCCAGTCGCCAATCTATCTCTATCCTGTTCTATCCTTTTACAATCATCGGCACTATCAGCAACTCCATCGATCTTTGTGTCATCTGCAAATTTACTAATCAAATCACTTGTGCAAATATTTGTTTGAAAATATTTATTCACTTCTCTTTCAATAGTTATTATAGATTCTGCTTTCACCAGCATTTCTGGTCAGGTATTCCATACTTTAACTAGGGAAAAGATCATTTTCCTAAACTCTCCTTTCATTTAAATGTATACCTTCAATGTATTTGTGATGGAAGCATGTTAAAGTGAGGCACTCAGGAGAGCATTAGATAATTATCTGGATAAGAACAATGTGCAAAGGTTGGGAAGAAGCAGGAGATTGGTACAGGGTAATGATACTCATTTGGGAAGGTGGCCTGAGCATGATGGGTCAAATGGCCAACTTCTGTGATTCTGATTCACTGTTCAATGTAAACAGGTTTACTCTTAACTTGCATGCTCTAATTGAAAGAGTCTCTATCACTTGTCATTCTTAATAAACTATGCTTTCCATTTTTAACGTTATGCTGTTAATCGTTAATATTGTCTCAGTGACAATGGCATCATTCTCAATACAGGGCACCCAATACTGTATGCAAAATTCTATCTCTGGGCCAGCTGACTCAAACTTAACTTGAGTGTGACTTACAATGGAGCACTTCAGGGAACTAAGCAGCGGAAGGAAAAGCAGAAGGAAGTGTTTCTTTTGCTTTTGCCTAAACCTTTTCAGCTAGGACTAAACTTCCCATCACACTCAGCACTTCAAATTAAAAGTTCTAATCTTTTAATGGGTCAGTGGGTAAATGCACCGCCTGTGTAGCATAGCACCGTACTGGACAGGAGGAATAAAGTTCTTCCCCAGTCAGCCCTGCGTTATGATGTTGTCTTCAGTGCTCTCTGGCTAAAGGCCGGGAGAGTGAGTCAGTGTTATTACTCCTGATAAATGTCAACTAACTCTTGCTGGAAAATGGATTATCATGGATGTTGGTTTGATGCCAGGATTAGGCAGCAGCTCGAAATCGAATAGCAGAAAAACAAAAACTCAAAATCAGCATGTCAGTTAGCATTTGGCATTGGAAAAGATGTGTCAAAATTGCAAGTGTGGCAACCCAATCAGAAATTTATTTTCCTTCAATTCTGGCCTCTTCACAACCTTCAATCCACTGTTGGCAACTGTGCCTTCAGCTGCTTAGGCTCGTGCATTTGGAATTCATCCTCTGAACCCGTCTTTCCCTCTTCCGTCCTGTAACATACTTCATTAAAACTTACTTCTTTGACCACCCTTTAGTCAGCTGTCTTTTTGTGGTTCAGTGTCACATTTTGTTAAAATTTAAAGGGGCTATGTAAATGCATATAGTTGTTATTGAAATGTAAACTCTACTTTTCAGAGACTGACCAGCTGTATGATTCCATCAAATTCGATCTTCACAATCAAAGCCCCAGTGATGCTTCCTGGAGTGAGCTGCTGAAAGGCGGCTGATGCTTGTGGACCTTTAGCCAAACTACAATCAGTGCCTTCAACAAAAGCAAGGAGGAAATGCTGAGAGACTATGGCTGACTCTCTCAACAGAAGCAAACACAACTCATCTTGGGACTCAGTCCAAATAAACTGTATAGGGCACCATTTCATAAGAAACAATGGGAATTTTTGATCAAAATAAAATAAATCATACCCAAGGGCATATTCCAACTTGCTTTAAATAAAAACAAAATTACTGAGTTACCCAGATTGTTCCTCATAAACCCCAGACACCCTTCCCAGCTTTCAGCTGAAAATAATTCAAAACAGAAGTGAGTAATAAGCAATTAATCTGTTCTTGAAAACCCAAAGCATATTCCTTAAAGGGACGCTGCAGTAATGGGGGAAACCAAGTGTTTTGACAAAATGTTTTGATAGTCACAGTAACTGTTAATCTTTCCAACCAAGTAATAACCAATAAATTTTAGTAGTTTATATTATTGATATGTTTTTAAAAAGCATCAAACTCTGGGATAATGCCTCAGATAGAAGCTTCTGGATAATTTAGGCTGAGATGAAGAAATGCAGTAGCCAGGAGGTTATGCTGAATGTTATAAAGTTTCACTGATACTACAACTAAGAATTACCTCCAGTTCTGGTCACCACACCTAAGGAAGGATGTGAGAGTCTTTGAAAGGGTACAGTGAACATTTACCAGAATGGTTCTAAGAATGAGGGATAATGATACTGTTCTTGGAGCAAAGGAAATTGGATAGAGATGTGAAAGAGATGTGCCTGATTGTGAAAAAGTCTAGATGTAGGTAACATAAACAAAATAAAACTTCTATTAGCTTATGGTACATTCCTTGGGAGCCAAGAATGCCTTACCTGTTGGATGACATTAAATGTTGGCCGGTAGCCAACTGTGGCAGCATCATAGCTGAGTTACTACTGTCTTCAACAAAACATGAAATGATATTTGACTAGTGGATGTAGGTTTGCTCGCTGAGCTGGGAGGTTCATTTCCAGATGTTCCATCACCCTACTAGGTAACATCTTCAGTGGGCCTCAAGTGAAGCAGTGTACATGATTCCTGCTTACTATTTATATATTTGGGTTTCTTTGGGTAGGTGATGTCATTTCCTGTGGTGATGTCATTTCCGGTTCTTTTTCTCAGGGGGTGGTAGATGGAGTCTATGAACAAACACATTGAGGTAGGCCCCATCTACCACCCCCTGAGAAAAAGAACCAGAAATGATATCACCACAGGAAATGACATCACCAACCCAAAGAAACCCAAACATATAAATAGAAAGCAGGAATCATGTAGAATGCTTCCCCTGAGGCCCACTGAAGATGTTACCTAGTAGGGTGACGAAACGGCTGGAAATGAACCTCCCAGCTCAGTGAGCAAACCTACATCAGAACCTTAACCTGAGCTATACAACTTCTCAAAACTCGCTAATATCTGACTATCGTTGGCTCTTCGATATAAAATATTTCCAGATTTCAATTTGGGTCATATTAATGAGGTCTGAGATTAGTGGCCAGGCTCCTTACCTTGTATTCCTGCATCGCCCTTCTGTCCTGGTAATCCAGGCATTCCATCCCTCCCATTTCTCCCATCCCGCCCCGGCAGCCCTGGATACCCATTACGTCCTGGAGTTCCTGGAATTCCTGGATGTCCAGCACAAAATCCGGAAAGGTTGTTATCTTTAATGTTGGCCAAGGCACATGACAGCAATAAGAGCAACACAGATAAGGTAATACAACTCATCCTGAGGCTCAGGGAGAGACTCCAACCCTGTAAAGAGAAACGGAATGACTGGTTATGCCCCACCTGAAGAATTATATCTAATTCTAGGCGCCACACCTTAAGAAGAATGTCAAGAGTTTGGAATAAGTGCTGAAAAGATCTATTACAATGTCTTCAAGAATGCAGGATTGCAGCTTCATGGAAAGATTTGAGAAGTTGGTATGTCCTTCTTAGAACAGAGAATGGTAAAAAGAATGTTAATAGAAGCATTCTGCATTGTAGGAGGTTTAACAGAGTGAGAAAGGGTTGGTACTCGAAGAACATGGCTTTGAGATGATTGCCAAAAGGCTCATGGGAGTACAGCAGAAATATTTTTACACATCATATTGTTGGGATCTGGAAAATTCTGCCTGAAAGGGCAATGAAAGCAGATTTAAAAGTAAATTTTGAAAGGAAATTTAATTAATCTTTAATACATGCTTGAAGGAGACATTGACAAGACTGGGAAAAGAGCAGATTGACTGGGATTAATTAGAAAGCCCTCTCAAAGAACTGGCAAAGGCATGATGGGTGGAATGGCTTTCTATAGTTTGATGTAATTTAGGCTTACTCAGCTTCCTTTGAAAGGGACAAAGGGCTGTTAGGGTGACTGTACAAATATAAGCCTCCTTTCCACTGCCCAAATTGAAAGTCATGGGATTTGAACAAGGAATAAACCAAATGCTCACACTTGGTGCCAGTAGATCAGAGCACCATGGAGGAAGTATTCAATGCTTCTGTGGAGAACGGACAGATTGTTTTTGACACAAAAGCAGAAATTGTTGGAAAGGTTCAGCAGGAGAGAAATCAGAGATCAGGGTTCTGAGGAAGGGTCACTCGAGCTGAAACGTTAACTCTGATTTCTCTGCACAGATGCTGCCAGACCTGCTGAACTTTTTCAGCAATTTCTGTTTTTGTTTCTAATTTACAGCGTCCACAGTTCTTTTGGTTTTTAGATTGTTTTTGACCACTGTTTGGAAAGATTATCCTCTCCTGCTGTCAAAGGCAAAGATAAAGCGGGTTGTCGGAAGTCTCGAGAAAAGCAAAAATGCAGAAAAATACTGTTGTGCATAAAGCATTGATTACCTTGTTTCACCACTCAAAATGATCAACATCAGAAAAAGCTTTCGCATCAAATCAAGCTCACCCACTGAGTTAGGACACCGAACAGGAAAATTAGCCAGGAAGTTGTATTTGTTGCAGGGTGGGGTGAATTTGAGGTGCTTACAGCCTCTGGTTCAGCCTTGCAGGGATCCCTCTGATTGCAGTTGCCTCACGATCTGTCTCTGTGAACCAGATGTGGATGACAAGCTGTCTGCTTGGCTGCAGATCTTTTATGGTCCCTTCATTGCAGCTGCAGTGATGGTCCTTGACAGTTTATATACTCTATCCCTTTCCACCGTACAGTATATTCTGGATAAGGTCTGATGCCTGATCAGTGGAAATAGATCACTGATTGAGAAAGTATTTGTTAGATCCCCAGGGTGGGAAGGACAGTTTGTCAGGACAATGTTGTACACAAGCAATGTAATCTATTCTCTTTTTTATTCTCTTGCATTGCATATTAAAGGGATTGTCAAACTTTATGAAATGAAAGCCATGCCCCTTTAATTAGAAGTGTAAGCAGAGCTCTGAGCTCCCCGCTTTACTCTGCTGTAGTGTTTCTGAAGTCTTGTGACTGAAACTGTCTCATTTCTGTAAAAGTATAAACTCAAACTGGCCTCAGGATTAAAAAGCAAATGTTCAACTGCCAGAACTGGAGATTTTAAGAATTCAATAAACCATTCATCTTTTTACAAACACAGTTCAGAGTATACAATACCCAATTAAGACAAACCATCACATACTCACATTTTGGTCAACTTTTTCTTTACTCTAGAAACAAAACTTGTTTTTAAAACATTCTGCCAGCAGCCAGTCCCCTTTTAAATCCTCTTATTTCATGCATGAAATTAAAGCCCTCGTTTAAAATTTACTCCATATTTCCAATTCTCTGAATACTGCGCAATAAAATAGAATTACAGGATTGGAATTCTCTTAAGTTACAATTAGAACTTTCCAGACAGCAAGCTGGTGTCTATCTGTCCAAAGCGCAGTATTTTGAACCTGACCCATAATCAACAGTGGAAGCTCTGTCTCTGTCTCCAAAGATGGGAGTGTGTACAGGAAGTGCTTAGATTGTTAGTAAGAGTTTAAAGTTCCATTCCTTCATGCTCCTATAAAGGCACAGTTTTCTTTAAAATAATATTAAAAACTTACCAGTAAAGATCAAGTATTTTGATCCAGTTCTACACCAGGAGGTACTGGTGACAGCTCTGTTACTGACGGCTTTTGTCAGCGTGACTCTTTGTAGACTCTTAGTCTCTGATTAGGCGGCAACACCACTCAGCTCAGTTCAAAGGGAATGAGAAAACTTTTAGTCACTGGCTCTGACTCCAAGAGGAAATGGTTGGTGCGTTCAGAGGCAAAACCAGGAACAGCAGGATGGGAGAAGACACAGAGAACAGCAACAGAATGAGTGAAAGATTTGAAACTGTGAACAGATTAAGGGGAAACCAATTCCCTATAAATGCATTTTTCTTTTCAAAGAATTACTCATTCTGAGACTCATAGAAGTTATACAAATTAAAACATGTTCAGTGCTGTTCCCAAATTCAGGCCAATCTTGGAGCTGATAATCTTAAGCAGTAAATCCAACATGGAGGATTTGCTGCATTGTGGTCCAGTAAATAACATTAAACTAATATCTTAACTCCCATGTGATGGCTAAAGGCATTACTCAAAGATTAGGGAGTCTAATATTCAATCCTCAATCGATACTATGAAAAATTAGGCTAACTGTTCACTCAAACCACATCCAAATTTCATTGGACATGAAGCAGCTCCAAAGGATGTGATAAGAAAGAACATAACAGCAAGAAACCTGATAAACAGGTCCTCACTCCACCCAAAACTATTTATTTCAGTGAATATATTGTTGTTCTATTTATTTCCATATGTAAGTTAAAATAGTTATTTTAAATTTACATAGGATACAGGTAAGTTGCAACAAGTATATTATAGTGTAGTCTTTTGAGTGTGATTCAGGCTATTTATCCTTCTATTTCCTGCAATTTTTCTCCTCTTCTGAAGATGCAGATCTTTTGAATACCTCATCCAAGTCATTACTCTTTAAGTGTGATGCACAACAGTAAGTTTAATATATAAAGAAGGGGCTGAAAAAATTTAGCAGGTCTGGCAGCATCTGTGAAGAGACAAGGTCTACGTTTTGAGTGTGATACATATCTTCTTCAGAATTGAAAAGAGATAGAAATGTGATAGGCGTTAGGTTGAAAAAGTTCAGTGAATGGTTCAGTGTCACTATAGGTGGCCCAAAGAGGGCAGATGAACAAAGAGGAAGCTGTCTTTTGGAAGTAACAGAAATTTTTATAATGACTTCAAGAAGTGAAAGTTTAAACCTGACTGGTTGATCAGAAGGTCAGGAAAGTGAAAACCAAATTGGCAAGAGCTGAGAAATAATAAACGTGATTCAAATGAAAGTGTTGACCAATAAACATATGGATGCTTTCACCAAGAGCACAGTCCCACCCACATTACAAATTAAGGATTTCACTGGCTATTGGAGATTGCAGAGCAGTGGCTGCCTTTGCCCCAACATCACCAGCCAAGCCTGGAACTTGGGAACACTCAGAGCCCATTAGACAGGGATCTGAGGGTCCCACAGTCCTTGGCTCTGGTGTGAGATCACTCTGCTCAGTCAGAGTTTGGGAACAGCAGCTGGGAGGAGCATAGATGGCCGTCATTTCTGTCCTGAGTCTTCCACCAACTGAATTAATCACTAACAAGAAGCATAAAAGTAAACAAAAAACAGATGGTACCAAAGGGACCGATGCTGACATGCCCAAGACTGAATCAGCATGAAGATGTGGGAAGGAGCACAAAGGAAGTGGCCAAACATTACTGGGAATTGGTCATCAATTTTGAAAACTCATTAACATAAAATAAGATGGGGTAGTGAGAATCAGCACTGACATCACTGTGTGCAGTATGTGGTGATCTCAGTACTGCTCGTGTAGATGATTCCTGGCCTTGTGGCTGTCACAGGCCTTGTTTATATATGCACAGGAGCTGTCAGGCATTTTGTCAGCCATTTTGGCATTTAGAGTAACTCCTCTGGTTGAAAAATAGGACAGAGAGAAGACTGAGGAATATTAGAAATTAACAGTGTGATAGAACAAAAGGCAAAGGAAATGTATGATTTTGGAGAGGTACTAAAGCTGGGGTTTAGAGTAGGTATTAGTCATAGAATAAAGGTCAGCTATGACAAAAAGCAAAAACATGGCAGGGTTTATGGTCTGAATTCAAGACCCTGAATTCAATGTTGAGACCAGAGGGCTCTAAAGTGCCTAACTGGAAAATGAGATGCTGCTCCTTCATCTTGTGTTGACCTTCATTGGTCACATTGAGTTCCAAAGGAGAATTGTACTGGACTTGAAACATTAATTCTGTTTATCTCTGCACAGATGCTGCCAGACCTGAAGAGTTGGAGGTAATTGGTTAGCTTGCCGAGCTGCTGTGTTATCATACAGACATTTCATTTCCATACTGGGTTACATCATCAGTGCGGCTTCCGTGGAGCGCCGTTGTTCTGTTCCTTGTGGTTTTTACGTGCTCCGGTCTGTTGAGGTGAGTATCACTTCTGGGTCTTCTCTACAGCGGTTTGTACACTGCGACTATCTCTGTGTCTGTTGGTGGCTATTTTGGTTGTAAACCAGGCTTCCAAGAACTCTCTTGTATGTTTCTGGATGGGGGGGGTGGGTGGGGGTGGTGGCTGTGACATTTCAAAATTGCATCAATTTATCTGCAGGTGCTAGGCCACTTGGCAATCATGATCAGTCCTTAAGTGTTAATTCCATCATCATATTTTTGGTCTTGTTGAACATATACAAAAACTTCACTTTTACAAGAAATATGTAATTAATGTTTTATTAAGATTTGTTCCTGCAGTCTCCCAGATGCTGTTGTTTGCAGAGTAAGATGAACAGTAGTTACAGGTCTGGATGGGAATGGTGGGTTATCTCACGCTCTCACGCATTCAATTGGATCATCAGAATCTGGGAAAATGTTACAATTGAAAGGCCACATTATGCCCAGAGACTCGAGTGAATGCTGACATTGTTTCTCAGCAGATTGGCAGAGGGACTGACACGGTGGCATCACTCCACCATCCTGTGTACATTTAGGCACAATGATACTGCAGGTCAGTAGGCGTAGAGTCTCATAGCAAACCAACTCAGTCAGAAGCTATCAGAATAAAAAGATAAAGTGTTACTCTTGAGGCATCCAAAGGGTTACAACTGGTGAAAATCATTAGCATTTGAACTTTGTTAGATCAAATCAAATAGCCAATCACTCAACAGAAAGTTGAAAGTTGAATAATTCCTATTCAAGGGTCAACCAACAACAGACTCCATTAAAAGCAGTGGCGTGACCAATGCCAATTTATTCATTAAGAAACAAATTAATAAATGTTTGATTGTGATGAGGATCTCACTATTTCTGCAAACCCAGAATGATTCAAACTCACAGCACAGAAATAATTCATTAAAACTGTGCTCCCTAGAATTACCCCACCTTCCTGCTCTGACCCATTATCTACTGGGACCTGTGAAACTCCTCAGGTCCTTGAGTTTTCTGTCGTACTCAGAATCTAGAACACAAACTTATCATCACCTAAGACTTAGTTAATCTCATCTGCTCTTTTAAACTTTGAATTTACCTTGAATTATGGGCTTTACCCTGCATTTCTAAAAGACATGATATTCCAGTACTGCTGAGACTGAGCTGCTTCCCTGCACCAAAAGAGGGACTTGTTCTCACGGAAACAGGGATTTCCCTGTAACAGGGAACAGTTAGGTATTGAAGTGTAGTAGTCCAGTGTGCAATAATTGATGGGTGAGGATGGGTAAATATTTTGAAGATTTGTTTAACTGTCATTTGGTATTGAGGAATATTTATGCAGATTTTTTGACAGAAGAATGAATGATTGGAGCGAAGATTGGGGTAACCACTGCATGTTGAAAGTGTGGGCTATTTGGACATAATCCTCTTTCTATATTGAATGGAAGCATACCACTGAGTCTCTAACTATGTTCGAACAGCTCCTAGCTCACTGTGCAATTTAATTTCAAGGAAATTTATTGAATTATTTCCTTTTGCTGTTATTTCTCTTACATGGTCTTTCCCATTAATGAGGGGAAATGTGAGGTTATGTACTTTGGCAGGAAATATTCGGCAGAGTAGAGGAGCTGGATATTATTTAAACAGAGAACAAATGCAGAAAGCTACACAGCAGGTATTATGGGAGCCATTGTGCATGAATCACAAAAAAACTAGAATCCAATTTCAGCAGGCCATGGGGAAGGCAAATGGAATATTAGTTTTTTTTTCAATGGGAATAGAGTATAAAGGTAGAGCGGTTTTTCTAAACCTACACAAGACAATAGTCAGACCGGTGGCACTGTGGCTCAGTGGTTAGCACTGCCTCCTCGCAGTCCCAAGGATCCGGGTTTGATTTCACCGTCGAGTGACTGTTTCTATGGGGTTTGTGCATTCTTTGTGTCTGCATGGGTTTCCTCTGGGTGCTCAGATCTACTCCCACAGTCCAAAGATGTGCAAGTTAGGTGGATTTGCCATACTAAATTATCAATAGTGTTCAGGGATGTGCAGGCTAGGTGGATTAGCCATGGAAAATGCAGGATTGCAGAGGTAGGGTGGGATGGTCTTTGGAGGGTTGGTGTGTACTCAATGGGCCAAATGGCCTGTTTCCACACTGTATGGATTCTATCACATGATTCCTCACAGCTGTGAACAGTTTTGGGCCCCTTATCTAAAGAAAGCTATACTGGCCTTGGAAACAATCCTGACAAGATTCACTCGACTGTTACTAGGTACGAAAAACATTCCTGATGAAAGACTTTTGCCCGAAACATTGATTTTTCCTGCTTCTCGGATGCTGCCTGACCTGCTGTGCTTCTCCAGCACCACTCTAATCTTGACGCTAGGTCTGAAAGGACTAGCTTATGAGGACAGATTGAATAGTTAGGGCCTGTATTCATTGCAATCCCCCAGAAGAGTGAGAGGTGATCTTATTGAAACACAGAAGATTCTTTGAGAAGTTGACACATAGATATGGAAAGTCTCAGACCAGACAGCATAATCTCAGAATAAGGGGTTGCACTTTTAAGATAGAAATGAGCAGGAATTCCTTTTCTCAGAGGGAATGAATCTGTGGAATTCTTTAGCATAGAGGGCTGTTGAGGTTGGGTCATTAGATATATTGGATTAGTGGTGCTGGAAGAGCACAGCAGTTCAGGCAGCATCCAACGAGCAGCGAAATCGACGTTTCGGGCAAAAGCCCTTCATCAGGAATAAAGGCAGTGAGCCTGAAGCATGGAGAGATAAGCTAGAGGAGGGTGGGGGTGGGGAGAAAGTAGCATAGAGTACAATGGGTGAGTGGGGGAGGGGATGAAGGTGTTAGGTCAGGGAGGAGAGGGTGGAGTGGATAGGTGGAAAAGAAGATAGGCAGGTAGGACAAGTCTGGACAAGTCATGGGGATAGTGCTGAGCTGGAAGTTTGGAACTAGGGTGAGGTGGGGGAAGGGGAAATGAGGAAACTGTTGAAGTCCACATTGATGCCCTGGGGTCGGAACACTTCAACCCTAGGGCATCAATGTGGACTTCAACAGCTTCCTCATTTCCCCTTCCCCCACCTCATCCTAGTTTCAAACTTCCAGCTCAGTTACTGTCTCCTTGACCTGTCCAACCTGCCTATCTTCTTTTCCACCTATCCACTCCACCCTCTCCTCCTTGACCTATCACCTTCATCTCCTCCCCCACTCACCCATTGTACACTATGCTACTCTCTCCCCACCCCCACCCTCCTCTAGCTTATCTCTCCATGCTTCAGGCTCTCTGCCTTTATTCCTGATGAAGGGCTTTTGCCCAAAACGTCGATTTCGCTGCTCGTTGGATGCTGCCTGAACTGCTGTGCTCTTCCAGCACCACTAATCCAGTATTTGGTTTCCAGCATCTGCAGTTATTGTTTTTACCTCATTAGATATATTAAAGAGTGAATAAGAGTTTTAATCAGAAAGGGGGTCAATGGTTATGAGGAAAGGCAAAAATGTGGAGTTGAGGATTATCAGATCAGCCATGAGCTCATTGAATGGCAGAGGAGACTTGATGAGCTGAATGACCTACTTCCACGCCTGTGTCTGATGGTCTTACAGACTGGAGCCCCAGGAATGTTACTGCCCCTGAAAAGACCTTGTGCCATTTCAGACTAACACAATCCAAATGACTAATTCCAAGTGTATTTTAGAGTCATAGGGATGTATATCATGGAAACGGATCCTTTGGTCCAACCCATCCAAGCTAACCAGATATCCTACCTAATCTAGTTCCATTTGCCAGCATTTGGCCCATATCCCTCTAAACCCTTCCTATTCATATACCCATCCAAACGCCTTTTAAATGTTGCAATTGTACCAGCCTCCACCACTTCCTCTGGCAGCTCATTCCATACACATACCACCCTCTGTGAGAAAAAGTTGCCCCTTAGGTCCCTTTTATATCTTTCCCCTCTCACCTTAAACCCATGCCCTCTAGTTCTGGACTCCCCTACCCTGGGGAAAAAACTTTGACTATTCACCCTATCTATGATTTTAAAAACCTCTATAAGGTCACACCTCAGCTTCCGATGCTCCAGGCAAAACAGCCCCAGCTTATTCAGCCTCTCCCTATAGCCCAAACCCTCCAACTCTGGCTCCAGTGTTTTCTGTGAAATGTTATCAACAGAATACAGTTGAGTTGGACTCAATTTAAAAATTAACTAATTAAATATATTTACAGAAGTTTACCTGCTCAGGTGAATAACCTGGGGGGGCTGGATGTAGTTAAATGTCACTGCAGTAGTAATCTCAAATTCCAGACTAAAGCTCTGGAACCTGGTTCAAATCCCATCTGGCAGATGATGAAACTTGAATTCATTGAAAATTTGGGACATGTAATTACTGTCGATTGTTGTATAAACCTATCTAGTTCATAATATCCTTTAGGAAAGGAAATCTGCTGTCTTCCCCTGGTCTGGCCTAAATGGGGTTGACTCTTAATTACCTTCTGGGAATGCAGGATTGGCAAAGCATGCTGGATAGTAACACGCACATCTCATTAACGATTTTTTAAAGAAGAGAACAATACACCACATTAGAACAGTGGTATTGCACACTGAGAATTTTCTGTACCAGTGGCAAACTATAGTATCTTTAGGTCGGGTTGCACTAGCCGAGTCCCTCACCTTGTAGTCCTTCAGGGTAGAAATAGCACTCCTCTGATCTGCAATTCCAAGCCAAATATTGGGGAATGAAGTCTCATTATAACTGAGGCCTTGACACATCGCCACCTCAATCTTCTCACAATTAGCTTCTGGGAAGGAAGAGCAAAAGAGTCATTATGTGCTTGAATAAATCACATGAGTGTGGGGCAGTTCTCCAATTTCTACATCTACCTCCCCCAACCCTCTGGTCTAGTGTATATATGTACGGCCAAGGGCCATACAAGTCATTGACCAGAAGATTACCCAGGTTCACCCTGTGGTCTGAGTTCAGTTACTAGGGGTAAAGTTGATGCTTCAGCTAGGAAGGTTATCACGATGGAAAAAAACTTATGACACTGTCCAGTTCAAATCAAAAAGTATAACTCCTTCGGCTGAGTACTCAATGATAATGGTGATGTTAAATCACTCAAATCAGAATGTCCCAATTTAAATCCTAAAAAAGGACTCTGTAACTTCATTGGAAGAACAGAAAAAAATGAGAGGGAAATTAAGGAGAGGGGGAGAAGGTCATTACATTTTCATCCAAAAAGAGTAAAAGATCAGCTTTACAACTCATAGACTCATAGAGATGTAAAGCATGGAAACAGACCCTTCGGTCCAACCCGTCCATGCCGACCAGATATCCCAACCCAATCTAGTCCCACCTGCCAGCACCCGGTCCATATCCCTCCAAACCCTTCCTATTCATATACCAATCCAAACTGTAAAAAAAAATCCTTTCAGAACTACGTGAATTTTGTTAATAAAGGTATATTTGTTAAAATACTATCAGACACCACTCCCTGGAAGATCCTGTGAGATTTTCAACTTTAAGCCCGAGGTTTGAGCTTTATTTGACCTGAGGAAATGGATGTCTTTCACTCCTTTTCTTTCAGGCTTGTCAGTAGTCTCACTTTACCTCTGTTTAGAACATAAACCAACTAACTCTTCACATATTTATCTAATAAAATACATCAATAAGTATCAAAGATACTGTTACCAAATAGTCAATCTGGGGCTACAGGTTCCCTAGGGAGACATTAAAAGGAAATAATATAGATTCATTGAGATGCAGATTGGATAGATTTTATTTCAAAAAATAATATTTTAGAATTCAATATCGGAATAATTTGAGACATAGCATGTGGTGAGTGTAACATGGCTTGGGCAAAATAGGTGAATTTGGATGGATGGATCACAGTGCTGAGAGTGTTTGTCAGTTCATGTCTCCCTCTGCTGTAGGCTCACTGATAGAAATTGTTTGCTATGAGTAGAAATAAGAGTGGTTTAGTGCGCAGTAAGACAGGATGGAATCACTGTCAGCTTGGTGAATAATGGAGGGGGCATTTGGTTTTCTTTTTCTTTTATATTTATCAGCCTCCAGTAACCAGGAGTTAAAAAGCTGCACAATAGGACAGGGGCTGAAAAAAAAATCAAAGTGACATCAGAAGAGAATTGGAAACTCATTAAAATCATCTTCAATTTATTGTTAATAGTAGAAAAGTAAGCTTCAGTTATATACAGAGCAGCTTAGACATGTGGAATGCCCATTCTTTAGCATTTGGGGGATGAGAAAGCTGAAGCTCTGGGTTTCAGAATTCAAGTGGTAGTTGGAGCGATTGGGGACATGCCCAAGGCTGAGTTACATTGTTAGCATATTCAGGGAAGTGATCACAGCACAAGTTAGGGACCTGCTGGGCAGAAAGGGACTATTGAATGTTAGATAGTCCAGGAAAACCAGGCAGGTAGAGCAGGAGTTTCCACAACCTCACTTAAGAATTGGTTTTCCATCCTGGATACTTATGAAGGCAATGATTCCTTAGAGATTGCAGCATCCCCATGGGTGGGCCAGCTGTCAAAGTGGGAAGGAGGAAAGGTGGAAGTATCATATTGATAGGGGATTCATTAGTTATGGGAAGAGACAGGCATTTCTGTAGCTGGAGATGTGACTCCGGGATGGTATCTCCTTGGTGTCAGGATCAAGGATATCACAAAGCAACTGCAGGAAATTCTTCTGGGGGAGGATTTCCTCCAGATGTTGTGGTCCACATTGTTATCAATGATACCAGTAGGAAGGAAATGTGGCCCTACAAACACAATTCAGAGAGCTAGGTAGAAAATTTGTAAGCAGGAACTCAATAGGAGTAATCTCCAGAGATAGCACAAGAGTGTACAGAAATAATAGGAGGATAAGGCAGCTGAGTGTGTGGCTGGAGTAGGAGGAAGAGCTTCAATTTCCTGGAGTGCTGGGACTGGCTTGAGCAGGTTGGCACCTGTCCAAGCTGGACACTTTGTGGCTGAACGTAGCCAGGATGTCCTTGCAACATGTTTTGTCAGCTCTGCTGGTCAGGGTTTAAACTAATCCAGCTGGTATGTAAGTACTATCAGAGAATAATAGAGTAGTCACAGGGTTTACATAAATACAGGAAGAAATAGATACAACTAGACCAGAGAATAATAAAGGGAGTTATTGTAAAGAAGAAATTGAAACTTTCCAAATCAGGGTTACACAGCATGGAATATTGTAAATAGGGTTGGTGAGTTGTACAAGATAATGCATGGCTTAGAAAGGGTGGATGCTGGGAATTTGTTTCCATCAGGCGGGCAGACTCGGACCCATGGGGACAGCCTTAGAATTAGAGGGGGTCAATTTAAAATGGAAATGAGGAAACATTTCTTCAGCCAGAGAGTGATGGGCCTGTGGAATTCATTGCCACGGAGCACAGTGGGGGCCGGGGCGTTAAATGTCTTCAAGGCAGAGATTGATCAATTCTTATTCTCGCAGGGGGTTAAAGGATATGGAGAGAGTATGGGTAAGTGGCGTTGAAATGCCCATCAGCCATGATTGAATGGCAGAGTGGACTCGATGGGCCGAGTGGCCTTATTTCCACTTCTATTTTATGGAGTTACAGGTGCTGATTGCCAAGTGGATTATAACATTATGGTCATAACAGCGACCTGATTGAAGGAAATATTTCTGGTTGTAGGGTGTTCATGAAAGACAGATAAAGAAGAAATGCAGGAGGGGTGGTACTATTGGTTATGGAGAGTATTGCAGTGCTAGAGAAAGAGAATGTTTCAGAGGGTTCAGAGAATTAATTTGGCTAAAGTTAAGAATTAAGAAATATGCAATTACATTGCTCAGTGTAGTCTATAGAATACAAACAAGTGACAGGGAAGTTATAGAGGAGCAAGCATCATAGAGTAGTTATAATGGTGAAGTTTAATTATGCAAATGTAGACTGCAATTTTGGTAGCGTTAAGGGCAAAGAGGAACTCATCTTCTTGGATTGCTTTCGAGAGAATTTTCTGAAGCATTATGTATCTACTCCAACAAGTAGGGAGTCCAACAACTGCTAGATCTGGGTCTTGGGTACATGATGGCCAAGTAGATCAAGTGACAGTTGAGGGACATTTCGGGAACTGTGAGCATTGCATCATATGGTTTAGGGAGATAGTGAGAAAGGGAAATGGATAATCAATTAATTAACCAAGCAACTTCAATGGAGCAAGAACAAAGCTGGACTGGATAGACTGAAGCCAAACATTAATGGAAAAAACTCTACTAGAATAATTGTCATGATTTGGAGATGGACTGCGGTGTACAAAGTTAAAAATCACACAACATCAGGTTATAGTCCAACAGATTAGTTTGTTCTACTTTTCCCTTTTGAGGGAATGTTCCTTGATGTAGCTGTGCCTTTTTTTTTGAAGTAGCCCATTATTCAGGTAAAAATCATACAACACCAGGTTATAGTCCAACAGGTTTAATTGGAAGCACATTAGCTTTCAGAATGGAACCAGCTGATGAAGGAGCGACGCTCCGAAAGTTAGTGTGTTTCCAATTAAACCTATTAGACTATAACCTGGTGTTGTGTGATTTTTACCTGAATAATGGGCTACTTCAAAAAAAAAGGCACAAATACGTCAAGGAACATTCCCTCAAAAGGGAAAGGTAGAACAAACTATTCAGAGCTCCCGAGTTGAAAAAGGAGATAGAAATTAAGATAAAAAAGAAAATGCCTGCTTCTGACAGTTATTAGGTAGAAAATATAGTTGAAAATCAAACTGAATACAAAATGTTCAGAAAGAAAATGGAAAAAGCAAATAAAAGAAGGAAAGAGGAATGACATAACGAGAAATTCTAAAGTCTTATATATACATGCAAATAGTAAAAAGATTGGTTAAGGGAGGAGTAGGACTGAATGGGGACAAAAAAATGAGATTTACGCATGGAATAAGGGGCACGGCTGAGATATTAAACTGATATTTTGCATCAAACTCAGCCCGTATTGACAAAGCAGAAAACTCCCTTACAAGAAGCATTTAAATTGAGAAGAAGGAGGTATTGAATTAGTTGCTAGGACTGAAATGTTGGTAAGGCAGCAGAACCAAACATCCTGAGAGTGAATAATTACAGATAAAATGGCCATAATCTTTAAATCTTTCCTGGACACAGCAGTGGCGCCACAGGGCAGGGAAATTGCAAGCGTTATGTTGTTGTTGTTCAAAACAAACTGAAAAGGAAAAGGGCAGCAATTACTGACCATTCACTTTAACTTCTGTAATGGGGAATCATCCAGAAAGAATAATTTGGTGAAGAACTAATCACTATATGAACAAATATCAATGAATTAGGAAGAACCAGCATAGATTCCTTCAGGGAAGATCATGTTTGGTGAACCAGTTGGAGGTAGCAGAGATGTTTGACAAGGACTTTCAAAAAGCATTGATACAGTGTCATACAACAGCTTTGTGGACAAGAGTTACATATCATGGAATAAAGGGGACGGCAGCAACATGAATGCAAAATTAATTGCAAGATAGGAAACAGAAAGGAATGGTCACAGGATACATTTCAAACTGGAGACAGAAGTTTGTAGTGGTGTTTTCCAAAGGCTGGTGTCACTTTTCTTGATTTATGTTAATGATCTAGACCTTGCAATTCAGGTGAAAATTTCAAAGTTTATACACACTAAAAAAACTTGCAAGCATTGTAAATTGTGAGGAGCTCAATGTAGAAGTTCAAAAGGACATTGATAGGTTGGTTAGGTGGGCAGATAGGTGGCAGATGTAGTTCAGTGCAGGGAAGTGTGAGATGCTATGTTTTCATGGAAAGAACAGGGAAAGACAGGATAAAACAAAAGGTATTTTAAAGGGAGTGCAGAAGCAATGAGACCTGAGTGTAAATATATATACACACATAAGTCATGAAAAATTGTAGGTCAAGTAAAGACAGCAGCTAATAAAGCATATCCTAGAATTTATTAATAGTGTCATAGAGAACAAGAACTGGGAATTATGCTGAACCTGTATAAGACACGAGTTACATGTCAGTCAGAGTATTGCATTGTTCTGAGCATCACACTTAGACAGGACATGGATGCATTGCAAAGAATGCAGAAGAGATTTATGGGATGGCTCCAAGGATGAGAAACTTCCATTAAGAAGATAGATTTGAGACATTGGGACTATTCTCCTTCATGAAGAGAAGGCTAAGAGGAGACTTGATTGAATTTTTCAAAATCAAACAGATGTAGACAAAATAAACAGGGAGAAGCTGTTCCTGGTCATAAAAGGATCAAAATTAAAGGGTACAGATTGAAAGTGATTTACAAAGAAGTAAGTGAGAAATGAGAAAAAAAAACCTGTACATGCAGCAAGTTTCTGGGTCAAAGAAAAACAGAAATTGCTGGAGAAATTCAGTAGGTCTGGCAGCATCTGTGGAGAGAGAAAGAAAATTAACATTTCCAATCCTGTGGCCATTCTTCAGAACTAGAAGTAGCAACAAAAATGCAGTGTTTCAGTTTATGGTGGACTGGGGGAGAACAGGAGGAAGAGGATAGATGGAGAGGGAACCTTTAAAGAGAAAGGAAACAGCAGACAAATAAAGGGATTGTTGATACTAGGCAAGAGAAGGAGAGAAGCTAGAAGGTGATAATAGGGACTATGTGTTGCTGAAAATGTTTTTGGCTGTGCTAAAAGCAATACATTTCATAACAGGACCCAGGATCATGAGGGCAGGCAATTGGACAAGGAAGGAGTATTCATGTTCAAAAATTGTGAAACTCGATGCTGAGTCCTGAAGGTGCTAAGGAACTGAGGCAGAAGGTGAGGCTTTGATCCTCCAGCTTGTGTTGAACTTTGCTGGAGTTTTGCAACACAAATGGTTTGTGCCCAGAATTCATTTCCTGGATAAGGGGGGTGAAAGCATTCAAGACAGCATTAGATTATTGAACAGAAATAATGTGCAAGGTTCAAGGGAAAGAGTGGGCTGATAGCATGAAGTCATGATGCTGATTCAAGACGTCATTGCAGACACAATCAGCTAAATGGTCTTTTTCCACACATAACAATTCTGTGATTAGCCACCAGATCATCATCATTCTATACTCTAACAAGATGGTTGATGATCAAATCAGTGGATTGCAGAGTTTTTGCCACCAGCAGTTTCTATGTCCCTGTAGGCAGCTGTGTAACATGGTTTTATTAAGCCCGATACACTGTCTCATACCATAAGGGAGGTGGGTAACATCACTGCAGTTCATCTCATCGCTCCCATCTGAGCAGTCATTCCAGCCATCACACACCCACTGCACTGCTTGACACTGTCCATCTATACATCTGAATTCATGAGGGCTGCATGTTGCTGTGAGAGAGAAAACAGGAAAGAATCATTAGGGTGAACGATCTAACAATATCTGAGTTTTGTAAACTTTTAAAAGCACAGCATGCAGCGTTATTTCTTTTCCCAATGTCACAAATAGAACAGAAAATTTGAAAGGGAGAGAAAATATTGGAGTGTGAATAGATCTAAGTAATAGCAAGTCACAAAGTCTATCAAGGGATAAGGGTCCATCAGAAAAGGGAAATTAAATTTTCATTTTGAATATTTTATCCACTGAATCCATGAACTTTGGAGTTGTATCACCAGGTTAACACCCAGAAGCCATCAGGTATATCCTCGATTCATTACTTATGTGTCACAGGTGTCCAGTTGCAGTACGGTATCTTTCTGATTTTGGTAAAAATTAAAGCAAGAGTCAGTGTGGTTCATTGTTCACAACGACTTTGTTATCTGCTCAAGCTAAAGGATCTACACTTCAAAAATACTTTGGATGAGAAACAGTATAGGATACATGAAGGCAATGAAAACTGCTGTATGATAGAAATGTTTCTTCCCTTTTTAAATAATTTTTTATGATGTAGGAGATTAAAGATAGAAAATGAATTACTTAAAAAACAAAAAGTCAAAAATTTAAACCTGAAACAGGATATTATAGAAATAACGATGTAGCACAGTGTCATGTTCAAATTCGAAATAGAATGTTTTATTCACATTTTCCATTTAGAAGTAATGCTGTGAAATGGGAGAGGGTAGAGTTTAAGCCTGTGATCCCTATCAAACTTCTTTACTGATCTTCAATTGTACATGTATTTTACATGTAATCTGTGAATCATAGAATGATTGCAGCACAGGAGGCCATCATTAAATCTGTACACTGGGGAATGTACAACATTAAGTCTGGCCCATTGGGGTCTCTGTAAGAGTAACTCACATTGTCCCAGATCTAAGAAGGTTCATAACTTTATCCTCATGAACCAATGTATGACAGTATCTCACATATTGAAGATGTTAATAATTTACCTTTTAAAAATTTGTTGAAACTGTGATTAATGTACTAGGTGAGCAATCAAGAGGATTAGCCCATTTGATATGATGGGTGAGCGAGGGAGAGAGCAAACCCTTTAATTCATTTATTCAGTTATACCTGAAACACAGACGATCCCAAGGAGAGCTCAACCACTCATTCCTTCCTTAAGGATGTTATAAAGCACAGAAAGAAACCAAAGCATAATCATCAACTTGAATTGATAAACAGTTCTGTGAGGCTTGAGAGACCAGGCAAAAGTCTGAAGTGTTTCTTACCCTCACTCTTGTTTATTGATTGGTAGGTGGCAAAGAATCCCGCCTCTGATTCTTCTACATCAGCCACAAAAAGAACCAGCATCTCGTGTCGGGTGGATGTCAGAACTGGAGGGAGTGAATGCCCACAAAATCTTTAAAAGGAAAGAAGTGTCTAAACTTGGTGCTTTTCAAACCTCTTTTAACCCACCTTCTCTCAAACTGCCTTCCAACTCCTTGAAACCTCACAGTCTGAAGGCTTTGAGACGTTACATGAGTTGAACAACAGTTTTCATCAAAGCAGCATTTTAAACATAATGAACAATCGGCAATGTTTCAGGGAGAGTCAGTAAACAAAATATAACGCCAGACAGATGACCAAATGATTGTTCACTGAGGTAGGATTTAAGAAGTGTCTTAAAAAGGAAAGTGAGGGAGAGAGTGAAAGAGAGAATTACAGAGCTTTGAGCTGATGCACTTAAAGAATGGCCACCAATGGTAGAACGACTAAAATTGGTCAAGAAGCCAGAAGCAGGTATCTTGGATGAGATTATAGAGAGAGTGAGTGGTGAGACCAACAGTGGATTTGGAAACAAGGATGAAAATGTTAATATCAAGTTGTTGCTTAGCCTGAAATCAGAGTAGGATCGCAATTATGTAAGTGAAGGAAGAAAGGGTTACATTACAGGATAGGGCTCAGAGACTTAGATCACCACAAATTTAAGGAGAGTAGATGTAATGGCACACTAACGATGAGACTCTCTGTGTCAGGTAGTTTAAATCTGGGCCCAGAAGGAAAACTCTTACTTCATTGATCTGTGATATTATAAAGTGCCCTGTGGATATTTTATACACATTACCTGCCCATGAGACGACTGGGACTGCTGTTAACCTGGTCATGTACCTCCACAAAGTCATAGCGACAGTCAGCTGCAGGCTCCAGGCTGAAGTTGTGGAATAGCAACTGAATGACATGACCCTGAGGAACTGATATGTGCCACACACACACCTACACAACAGAACACAAGAAATATCAACCAGGACATTGTCTGTAAAATTATACCATCAACAATTAGAATTCTTCACTGAAACAATTTTAATTACTTCCATGAGGTAAGATGTAAATCGACAGCTGGAGAAAGAGAAAACCTGTCAGCATGCCGAGACGGGTAATAAATCCTGGCCAGCCACAAACACCCATGTCCCAGGGTGAATCAAACCAACATTGGTTGTAAGTGCTGTGGATGCATCATAGATGCAGACAGATCTGGAAGGTGCCCAGAAAGAAAAGCTTGCATTTAGATAGCACTTCCCACAACCTTAAGGTCAAAGCAAAGTGTCTCAAAGTAGTTTCAGGGTGATGTAATGTGAGAAAAACAGGAGCAGCTTGAGCACAGCGAATTTCTCAAAATGGCAATATAAACAATGAAAATGTTATGGTTATGTTCCCTAAGGGATAAATTTTCGTCAAGACATCAACGGAACATTTCTTTTTTTCAAATAGTTCTATTGAGATCTTTTATATGCAGCTGAGAAGATCAATGCTGGGTCCATTGCTTTTTGTCATTTATGTAAATGATTTAGATATGAACATCGGAGGTACAGTTAGTAAGTTTGCAGATGATACCAAAATTGGAGGTGTAGTGGACAGCGAAGAAGGTTACCTCAGATTACAACGGGATCTTGATCAGATGGGCCAAAGGGCTGAGAAGTGGCAGATGGATTTTAATTTAGATAAATGCGAGGTGCTGCATTTTGGAAAGGCAAATCAGGGCAGGACTTATACACTTAATGGTAAGGTCGTAGGGAGTGTTGCTGAACAAAGAGACCTTGGAGTGCAGGTTCATAGCTCCTTGAACATAGAGTCACGGGTAGATAGGATAGCGAAGGTGGTGTTTGGTATGCATTCCTTTTAGTGGTCAGAGTATTGAGTACAGGAGTTGGGAGGTCATGTTGTGGCTGTACAGGACATTGGTTAGGCCACTGTTGGAATATTATGTGCAATTCTGGTCTCCTTCCTATCGGAAAGATGTTGTGAAACTTGAAAGGTTCAGAAAAGATTTACAAGGATGTTGCCAGGTTTGGAGGGTTTAAGCTACAGGGAGAGGCTGAACAGGCTGGGGCTGTTTTTCCTGGAGCGACAGAGGGTGAGGGGTGACCTTATAGAGGTTTATAAAATCATGAGGGGCATGGATAGGATAAATAGACATGGTCTTTTTCCCTGGGGTCAGGGAATCTGGAACTAGAGGGCATAGGTTTAGATTGTGGGGAAAGATATAAAAGGGACCTAAGGGACAACTTTTTCATGCAGAGGGTGGTGAGTGCATGGAATGAGCTGCCAGACGAAGTGGTGGAGGCTGGTACAATTACAGCATTTAAAAGGCATCTGGATGGGTATATGAATAGGAATGGTTTGGAGGGATATGGGCCCAGTGCTGGCAAAAGGGACTAGATTAATGTCGGATATCTGGCTGAAATGGACGAGATGGATAGAAGGGTCTTTTCCCGTGCTATACATCTCTATGATTCTATAAGACCAACAGGACCTTAGCTAAATGCTTAATTCAAAACACAACGCTTCAGCACTAAAGTGCTAGATACAAAAGACTGTGAGCCCCAACAATATTCAGCTATAGTGCTGAAGACTTGTGTCCCAGAACTAGCCACTTAGTTAACCAAGATGTTTCAGTACAACTCCAACACCGGAATCTACTTGACAATGTGGAAAATTGCCCAGGTATACCCTCTACACAAATACAACCCAGCCAATTCCAGCCCTAGCAGAAAGCTATCAATCGTCAACAAAATGATAGAAGCTCTCCTCGACAATGAACACTGAAACAGCAATAACCTGTTCACTAATTTTCCGTTCAGGTTCCACCAGGGCCACCTAGCCCTGATATTTTATAGCATTGGTCTAATAATGGACAAAATAGCTGGATTCAAGATAACATTTGAGAGTTATTATCCTTGACAACAAGCTAGCATTTGACAGAGTATGACATCAAGATGTTCTGGCAAGACTAAATCAGTAGGAACCAAGGGTAAGTTTTATAGTTGTAATACCTCTCTTCATATGTCAGTCCTGCCATACCAGGAATCATTCTGGTAAACCTTTGTTGCTCTCCCTCCATTGCCAGAACATCTCAAATAAGGAGACCAAAACTGCTCACAGTACTCCAAGTATGGTCTTACCAAGGCCCCATACAACTGCAGCAAGACATCCCTGCCCCTGTATTCGAATCCTCTCACCATAGAGGCCAATAGACTGTATACCTTTTTACCACCTGCTGCACCTTCTCCCTTTCCACAATTGGTGTTGAAAAGCACCCAAGCCTCACTGAACCTCCCCATTTCCGAATCTATTGCCATTCAGATAACAATCTGCCTTCCAGGTTTTACTATCAAAGTGGATAACTTCACATTTATATACATTACTTAAACTGCAATGCATTTGCCCATCATTCAACTTGTGCAAATCATATTGAAGCATCTCTGCATCCTCCTCAATGTTTGCCCTCCTGCCCAGCTTTGTATTGTCTGCAAACTTAGACATATTACATTTAGAACTCTTATGAAATCATTGATATATGTTACATAAAGCTGGGAATCAAGCACTGATCCTTGCAGCACATGGGGAAAAACCATATATTCTATTTTTTTTAATTTCTGGTCAAGATGCAGATAAAGCAAGCAACTGAGAAAGAAAATGATATGGCGATGTTTATTAGAGGGTATTTTGAGTCTGGGAGTAAAAATGTCTTATTATAATTATGTAAAGCCTTGGTGAGACCTGGAGTATTGTTTGTAATTTGCTCTTGTTATCTACAGAAAGACAGACTTGCCATAGAAGGAATGAATTGAAGATTGACCAAACTAATTCCTGGCGCAGAGAGACTTATTTTGATGAAAATGTAAATAGACTGGACCTCTATTGTCTGGAATTTAGAGACATTAGAAATGATCTCATTCAAACATCCAAACTTCTTCCAGGCATTGACAGGGTGGTTCCAGCAGTAGGCTCCTCTTGGCTCAGGACTCTAGAATCCGGGATAAAGACTCAGAATGAGGAATCTAGGGCTGAGATGAGGAAGAATTTATTCACCACAGCATGGTGGAATCAGGGGTTGGACACAAAAGTGATGTGGAAGAAAATCTCTCATGGTCTAATTGAATGGTGGAGCAGGTTTGATGGGCTGACTCCTGCTGCTCTTTCTGTTCTATAAGGCAATTGGTACATGAAAAGATGAACTCACATCACAGATAAACTCTATCCATCAGCACGTTCCTGAGAGGGTGGGTAACCAATTTGGTACCAGTTTGGTTTGAATTGTTCCATGTAGCAAAACAGGAATACATGTTGTTAGAATTAAGGCTGGAGGAGACCATTCTAGTCCCACAACTTCATTGGTCACAACACATAAATTAAAAAAAAACTTTTTCCAGTTATTAAAATGATCAATTAGATACCATATCTAAAAATAGGTTTTAATGACAAAGATCTATCAACCAGGTTTCTTAATATCCAAAATTATGGATTTATTATCAATACAAAACTTATTCAATAAATATGCAATAATTGGTTAATATTGGGATGCTCAGGAGGATGTATTTATGTTCATTTTTATAAATATCTCCCACACAAAGTCTTTAAGAAAAGAGGAGAAAAAAAGAACAGATTTTGCTTCAGAGATTTTCTTTAAAAAAAAACTTTGGAAATGGATCCTACAAAGTAAGAGGATAAAATGGAGAATATTCCAGTTGCTGTGATGTTCTGGTGGTCAAGTCATTAACCTGAAGCCTTGCAGATACAGCTTCTTAACAAAATACAATCTTGACAGATACTTTTAATGGCTTTTTGAGAAGAATAACTAATTTTTCCTGAATGTAACAATGAAGAAAGAACACTACAGCACGTGAACAAGTCCTTTGACCCATGAAGCCTGTACCAATACACGATGCCTTACCAAACTAGAGAAAATCATTGCCTCAGCAGTGTCTGTAACCCTCTATTCCCCACCTATTCATTATTTGTCAAAGTTAATACCCTTCAAACTAGGCAACATCCCAGTATACCTTTTCTGTACCCTCTCCAATGCTTCCACATCCTTCTGCTAATGCGACACTCAGAACTGTATATGACATTCAAAATTTTGCTGAGCTATATAGCTACGATGTAACTTGCCAATATGTGATATATTCTTTGCCTGACCAATGAAGACAAGCAGATGATTCCTTGGCTTTCCTCCATCTGAACTGGTTTGCAGGTGAGTGAAATGGGGTGGGAGAGATGGGGCTGGATGTTGGTAGAGGAGGATAAGGAACTTCTCCAAACAATGCTATTCAAAACAGCCCCAGCAGTAGCTAGAGTAGAACAAGCAATTATCACTAGTTATGTGATTTTTAGGAAGTTTGGTTGAAAAATTGTCTGATGTGAACTTTCAAGTAACACTTTGAAATAAGCCACTCCAGATGCGTCCATACAACTTGAAATAAACTCCTTTTCTTCAAAACATAAGCCCCTAAAGCTGCATTAAATTTAAGCATCTTTATAATAGTACATACTCTTGTTTCTAACCTCAGACCTCATAAGGAAACATATAACTACAAGCTATGAAGTATTATGTAATAAACCTAACTTGTTCAACAAGACTGAGCCTGTCCTCTGAAAGACTGTATGTGCAAATTTCCCTACTTGGTAGCAGTAATTTAGACTAATACCAAGAGGAAGGATTGATGACAGTGAGTCTACCTAAAGCATCTCAGATGGATCAAGTGGGCACCATAACAACAGATACCAACTTTTAAAAAAGTTTTCATGTTCACATCACTATCTGCAAGTTTGACTCCAAGCTGTGCACACTATTCTAACCTGGGACCATGTCATGGTTTCTTCACTGGCATGGGATGAAAATCCTGGAACTCACTTGCAAACACCGCTGTTGGTCTACACACACTATACTGACTGACTGGCTCACTGCTACCATATCAAGTCTAATTTGGAATGGGCAACAAATGCTGGCCTTTATAGTGATCAAAAGAATAAAAGGTCATTTCTGGAGTGGTTTTCACATTAAAGACTGCGATGAGGAGGGCTTTTTTTTCTGTTTGAGGATCATGAGTCTTTGGAACACTCTTCATAGAACTCCTAATGTGGAAGAAGGCCATTTAGCTCATACTAACACTCCCATCTAGAAATCTTCCCCCTTCCCCACCCAATAACCTTGTATTTCCAATGGTTCATCCACCTAGCCTGACATCCCAGGACATTAGAATGACCAATCCACCCTAACCTGCACAACTTTAGACTGTGGGAGGAATACAATGCAGACATAGGGAGAACATGCAAACTCTACACAGACAGTCACCCAAGGCTGGGTTGCTGGCACTGTGAGGCAGCAGTGCTAACCTACTGAGCCACTGTCCCTCTCTTCCCCAAAGAACAACTGAGATCACTGAATACTTCTAAGGAAGAGGTAGATAGATTATTGATTAACAAGGTCATCAAAGGATATCGGTAGTTGATGGGTGTGTGTAATTGAGACCACTGTCACATGATGTTGTGCCTTTAGTTAAGAAAGGCTGTAAGGAGAAGCCTGGGAACTAAAGATCACTGAGTCTGACATCAGGTGGGTAAGTTGTCTGACATCAGAGGTGGGTACGTTGTTGGAGGGAGTTCTGATAGGACTTACATGCATTTGGAGAGGCAAGGTCTAATTAGGGATAGTCAGCATGGCTTCGTGTGTGGGAAATTGTGTCTTACAAACTTGATTGAGTTTTTTTCAGGGTGTACCCAAAAAGATTAATGAGGGCAGAGTAGTAAGGCATTGTCTACATGGAATTCAGTAAAAACCTTTGACAAGGTTCCACATGGTAGACTGAATAGCAAAATGAAATCACATGGGATTCAGGGAGAGCTTGTCAATTGGATACAAAGTTGGCTCGACAGAGGGTAGTGGTAGAGAGTTGTTTTTTGGACTGGAGGCTGATGACCAGCAGTGTTCCTCAGGGATGGTGCTGGGTCCACTGTTCTTTGTCATTTATGTAAATGATTTTTTGTTTATCAGCAGGAAGAGCAGGAGCAATGCCCAGGGGACTGTCAGTAAGGAAAGTGATTAGGAGTTAGAGGAGTGATTCGGTTAGAGGAGGATGGGTGGGAGACACTACCTAAGTAGTGTTTCGGGTAATGCAACCGCCCAAACATATAACCTCACTTCCCCAGCAGTCTGGTGTCTGCTCCTGCTCAGCATGCGCTCCGCCTATTCACGAGGTACATTTTTAAAGTAATCATAGAACATAGAACATAGAACAATACAGCACAGTGATTAGGCAGATGGAGTTCAACCCTGCCAAGTGTGAAGTTGTCCATTTTGGAAGAACAAATAAGAATGCGGAATACAGGGTTAATGGTAGGGTTCTTGGTCAGGTGGAGGAACAGAGGGATCTTGGGGTCTATGTACATAGATCTTTGAAGGTTGCCACTCAGGTGGATAGAGTTTGTAAGAAGGCCTATGGAGTATTATCGTTCATTAGCAGAGGGATTGAATTCAAGAGTCGTGAGGTGATGTTGCAGCTGTACAGGACTTTGGTTAGGCCACATTTGGAGTACTGTGTGCAGTTCTGGTCGCCTCACTTTAGGAAAGATGTGGAAGCTTTGGAGAGGGTGCAGAGAAGATTTACCAGGATGTTGCCTGGAATGGAGAGTAGGTCATACGAGGATAGGTTGAGAGTTCTCGGCCTTTTCTCGTTGGAACGGCGAAGGATGAGGGGTGACTTGATAGAGGTTTATAAGATGATCAGAGGAATAGATAGAGTAGACAGTCAGAAACTTTTTCCCCGGGTACAACAGAGTGTTACAAGGGGACATAAATTTAAGGTGAAGGGTGGAAGGTATAGGGGAGATGTCAGGGGTGGGTTCTTCACCCAGAGAGTGGTGGGGGCATGGAATGCGCTGCCCGTGGGAGTGGTAGAGTCAGATTCATTGGCGACCTTTAAGCGGCATTTGGATAGGTACATGGATGGGTGCTTAATCTAGGATAGAAGTTCGGCACAACATCGTGGGCCGAAGGGCCTGTTCTGTGCTGTATTGTTCTATGTTCTATGTTCTATGATTACTTTAAAAATGTACCTCGTGAATAGGCGGAGCGCATGCTGAGCAGGAGCAGACACCAGACTGCTGGGGAAGTGAGGTTATATGTTTGGGCGGTTGCATTACCCGAAACACTACTTAGGTAGTGTCTCCCACCCATCCTCCTCTAACCGAAAAACAGAAGAGTTCTGTGCGCCGATTTGGTAAGCTAACTCTTTAGGAATTCAGACGAGTGGGAATGGGAGTTAGCACAGTTGAATGTTCCTCCTGCAGAATGTGGGAGGTGAGGGTCACCACTAGTGTCCCTGCTGACTGCATCTGCGGGAAGTGCACCCAACTCCAGCTCCTCGGAAACTGCGTAAGGGAGTTGGAGCTGGAGCTGGATGAACTTCGGATCATTTGGGAGGTGGAGGGGGTAACTAGAGGCCATGGTTTAATGTAAGAGGGGAAAGATATAAAAGAGACCTACGGGGCAACGTTTTCATGCAGAGGGTGGTACGTGTATGGAATGAGCTGCCAGAGGAAGTGGTGGAGGCTGGTACAATTGCAACATTTAAGAGGCATTTGGATGGGTATATGAATAGGAAGGGCTTGGAGGGATATGGGCCGGGTGCTGGCAGGTGGGACTAGATTGGGTTGGGATATCTGGTCGGCATGGACGGGTTGGACCAAGTAGTCTGTTTCCGTGCTGTACATCTCTATGAGTCTAGGACTCTATGACTCTATGAGGTAGTCACACCTCAGGTCCAAGAAGGAGGTGGATGGGTTGCTGTCAGGGGACAGAAAGGGAACCAGCAGGTGGTGTAGCGATCCCCTGTGGCCAATTCCCTCTATAACAAGTATTCCGTTTTGGATACTGTTTGGGTGGGGGGGGGGGTACTTAGGTAGGCTATACAGTACAGGTCTCTGGCACTGAGTCCATCCCTGTTGCTCAGAAGTGGAGGGGGAAGAGGAGGACAGCAGTTGTTATTGGGGACTCCATAGTCAGGGGGACAGATAGGAGGTTCTGTGACTCACGGTTGGTGTGTTGCCTCCCAGGTGCCAGGGAAGGGTGAACAATAAGCTATTGCAGAAAATACGGAGGCTTGGGATTGAGGGTGATTTAGCGGTTTGGATCAGAAATTGGTTAGCTGAAAGAAGACAGAGGGTGGTGGTTGATGGGAAATGTTCATCAGTTACTAGTGGTGTACCGTGAGGATCTGTTTTGGGGCCATTGCTGTTTGTCATTTTTATGAATGACCTGGATGAGGACGTAGAAGGACGGGTTAGTAAATTTGAGGATGACACTAAGGGTCAGTGAAGTTGTGGACAGTGCTGAAGGATGTTGTGGGTTACAGAGGGACATAGATAAGCTGCAGAGCTGGGCTGAGAGGTGGCAAATGGAGTTTAATGCAGAAAATTGTTAGGTGATTCACTTTGGAAGGAGCAACAGGAATAAAGGGTACTGAACGGTGTGGCATGGTGGCTCAGTGGTTAGCACTGCTGCCTCATAGCACCAGGGTCCCAGACTCGATTCTAGCCTCAGGCGACTGTCTGTATGGAGTTTGCACATTCTCCCCGTGTCTGCGTGAGTTCCCTCCGGGTGCTCCGGTTTCCTCGCACAGTCCAAAGATGTGTAGGTCAGGTGAATTGGCCATGCTAAATTGTCCATAGTGTTAGGTGCATTAGTCAGAGGGAAATGGGACTGGGTGGGTTACTCTTTGGAGGGTCGGTGTGGACTTGCTGGGCCGAAGGGCCTGTTTCCACACTGTAGGGAATCTAAACATTAAAAAAAAATAATGGTAAGATTTTGGTAGTGTAGATGAACAGAGAGATCTCGGTGTCCATGTGTATAGATCCCTGAAAATTGCCACCCAGTTTGATAGAGTTGTTAAGAAGGCATATGGTGTGTTAGCTTTTATTGATAAAGGGATTGAGTTTTGGAGCCATGAGGTCATGCTGCAGCTGTACAAAACTCTGGTGTGGCTGTACTTGGAGTATTGTGTATAGTTCTGTTCGCTGCATTATAGGAAGGATGAGGGAGCTTTGGAAAGGCTTCAGAGGAGATTTACTCGGATGTTGCCTGGTATGGAAGGAAAGGCTGAGGGACTTGAGGCTGTTTTCTTTAGAGAGAAGAAGGTTGAGAGGTGATTTAACTGAGACATACAAGATAATCAGAGGGTTAGATAGGGTGGACAGTGAGACCCTTTTTCCTCTGATGGTGATGGCTAGCATGAGGGAACATAGCTTTAAATTGAGGGGTGATAGATATAGGACAGATGTCAGAGGTAGTTTCTTTACTCAGAGTAGTAGGGTTGTGGTATGCACGACCTGCAACTGTAGTAAACTTGCCAACTTAAATGCCAAGGGCATTTAAATGGTCATTGGATAGAATATGGCTGAAAATGGAATCGTGTAGGATAGATGGGCTTCAGATTGGTTCCACAGGTTGGCACAATATCAAGGGCCACAGGGCCTGTACTGTGCTGTAATGTTCTATGTTCTATGATTTGGCTGAGAATTTAAGAAGCATGGTTAGTAAGGTTGTGGATGACATCAAAATTGGTGATATAAGCAACAGTGGAGAAGGTTATCTAAGATGGATCTTGATCAATTCCGCCAAATCGCTGAGGAGTGGCAGAAGACGTTTAATTTGGATAAATGTAAGGTATTGCATTTTGGTAAAATGAACAAAGGCAGGAATTAAACAGTTAATGGTAGGGCCTTGGGTAGTGTTATTGAACAGAGAGAGACTTAGGGGTTCAGGTAACATAGTTCTTTGAAAGTTACGCCACAGATGGACAGGGTGGTTAAGAAGATGCTTAGCACACTTGTCTTCATTGCTCAGACCTTTGAATATAGCAGTTAGGACATCATGTTGAGATGATACAGCCCATTGGTGAGGCCACGTTTGGAGCACTGTTATCGGAAGAATATTGTTAAATTGGAAAATATTCTAAAGAGATTTAGCAGGATGATGTTGGGACGGAAGGGTTGAGTTATAAAGAGAGGCTAAATAGGCTGGGTTTTTTTTAACTGAAGCATAGGAGGTTAAGGGTATAGAGGTTTATAAAATCATGAGAAGCATAGATATGTTGAAGAGTAAAGGTCTTTTCTTCAGGCTGAGGGGAGTTCACAGCTAGGGGACATATTTTTAAAGTGAGAGGAGAAAGATTTAAAAAGGACATGAGGGGCAACTTTTTCAAACAGAGGGGGGTTTATATGTGGAATGAACTGCCAGAGGAAATGGTAAATGCAGGAACAGTTAGAACATTCAAAAGACAGTTGGATGGATGTATGAGTAGGAAAGGTTTGAAAGGATATGGGCAAAATGCAGGCAAGTCAGACTAGTTTATCTTGGGAAACATGGTTGGTATGGATGAGTCATAGAGTCATACTGCATGGAAACACACCCTTCGGTCCAGCCAGTCCATGCTAAACATATCCCCTCTTTGCCTTCATGATTTCTCTCTTAAGAATGTCCCTAGATGCTTTGTATTGATTAATTGAACCAAGTTATCTATATCTAAAATAAAGTTCTATTTTATTCTTGACTGGAAGCTTTATGCATCCATTGTTCCTTAAATTTACCAGCTTTACCCTTCACTTCAACAGGAACAAAATACCGTTGAGCTCTCGTCATCACACTATTGTACACCTCCCATTTGTCAGACATCCTTTTACCTGTGAACAGTCTACTCCAATCAATTTTTGGAAGTTCTTGTCTCATACCATTAAAATTTGCCTTACTCCAATTAACAACTTTAACTTTTACGAAAGGCTTACCTTTTTCCAGAACCATTTTGAAAGTAATAGAATCATGATCGCTAGACCCAAAGTGTTCCCCCACTTTTACTTCAGTCACCTGTCTTATTGCCCAAAAAAAGGTCTCGTTTTGCTTCTCTAGTGTGAGTATCCATATATTGACTTAGAAAATTTTCTTAATCACATTTGACAAATTCTTCATCATCCAAACCTTTAGCACTATGGTAGCCCCAGTCAATATTTGGAAAGTTAAAATCCTCCATTATTACAACCTTATTCTGCTTACATATATTTTAAACCTCCCTAGATGTTTGTTTCTCAATGTCCCTCTTACTGTTAGGGAGCCTGTAGCACAATCCCATCAAAGTGATCTTTCCTTTCTTATTTGTAACTTCTACCATTATGTTTTCACAGGACATTTTTTCAGAAATATCTTCCCTAGTTATAGCAGTAAAGTATTCCTTATACAAAAATGCCACTCCTCCCCCTATCTTGCCTCCTTTTCTATCCTTCCTATAGCATCTAAATCCCAGAATGTTGAGCTACCGGTCTTGTCCATCTCTCAGCAAGGTTCTGTCATAGCCATGACATCCTACTTCTAGGTTTTTAAACATGCACTGAATTCATCGGCCTTACCTGTCAGATTGCTTGCATTGAAATACATGAAATTTAGTTCTTCAGAGTTACTGTATACTTTGACTTTCTCATCTTTCTTTTCTAATTGACGCGGTCTCCTCACATTCAGAACCTTCCCCATCAAACCTTCCATTTACACTGTTACTTCGAATTCCTCCATTCCCCCTCTCTATCAGTGTAAAGTCTCCCTTAATAGAATGAACAAATATTCCTGCTAAGATACTGGTCCCTTTTCAGTTTAGATTAGACCCATCCTTTTTGAACAGGTCTTTTCTATCCCAAAAGACTTTCCAATTGTCCAAAAACCCGAATCCCTGAACAATATACCAGTTCTTCAACCATTGATTTATCTCCCTTAAACTTTTGTTGCTTCCTTCATTTAGTCTGGCATTGGAAGGAAACTAGGAACTCTTACTTTCAAGGTGCTATTTTTTAATCTTCTACCTAGCCTCTTAAATTCATTTTATACTGCTTTCATCTTTTCCCAAAAAATGTTATTCCTCCCAATGTGTACAATTATTTCTGGCTTCTCAATCTCACTTTTAACAATATGTTAGAACATTTAGAGACGATCTTAATCCTAGCACCAGGAAAGCAACAAACCATGTTAAATTTACCCTCACTGCCATATAATCTCCTGTCCATGCCCTGACAGGAGACACCCCAATAATAATAATTCTATTAAATCTTGGCAAACACTGTTGAACATAAGAATCTTTCAAGTGTCCAATAACTGACTGCACCTTCCTTGGAGAGACAATCCCCTTCTACAATTCCAAAAACTGAACATCTATTTGACAGAGGAATAGTCGCCAGAGATTTTTGAACCACCTTCTTGACTTTCCCCATGGTCACCCCTCTATCTGACTGATCCTGCTGTGTGATAATCTTTCTAAATCCACTAGCCATCTCACTCTGTATTTCATATATGCCCTTAAAAATACTAAGCCTAAAAAAATGGATGTTTCAATAACACCTTGTGTATATGTAAAAAAGCTACTTTCATTACCGACAGAAAATAATGTTAAAATGAAAACAAAAGGTTGGGGAAGTGGATTTCTCAGATATTAGAAGATACCAATTAAGTGGCTAGATATTGAGGCCTCTCAGGCAAAATGTCCCCTCATCAGCCTTTTATTTTTAGATAAAATGAAGATAGTCATGGAATATTGCCATAATCTGATTGTTATTAATACTCTTAAAGCATGGAGGATAATGCAGCAGAGGGAGGGTAATATGTCCAAAATGTCATTTCTTACCCCTATAGTGGATATGCCGGATTTTTAACCGGGGGGTAATAGGCCCTGGATTTAAGATCTAAGTCCCAGGCAGCAAGGGGAATCTCCAGTTTGGGTGAGGTAATGAGGTCCTTTGACCAAATAATTCATAAACATGGTCTAGCAAAGACCTTTTCCGCTTTTTTTCAAGTCAGGGATTTTACTCCAAAAGGGACCACGCTCTTGACCAACCCCTGAGATCTACTTTGGAAAAGAGGGTGCTTTATGCTATAAGGCAAAAGTGAGGACTGCAGATGCTGGAAACCAGAGTTTAGATCAGAGTGGTGCTGGAAAAGCACAGTAGTTTAGGCAGCATCCGAGGAGCAGGAACATTGATGTTTCGGGCAAAAGCCCTTTGTCAGGAATAGAGGCAGGAAGCTTCCAGGGCGGAGAAATAAATGGGGGGGGGGGGGGGGGGGGGGGTGGGTGGGGGTGGGGGGGGGGGGGTGGGGAGAAAGTAGCAAAGAGTACAATAGGTGAATGGGGGTGGGGGTGGGGATGGAGGTAATAGGCCAGAGAGGAGGGTGGAGTGGATAGGTGGGAAGGGAGATTGGCAGGTAGGGCAGGTAATGAGGACAGTGCTGAGCTGGAACTGGGGTGAGGTGGGGGGAGGGGAAATGAGGAAAGTGGTGAAGTCCACATTGGTGCCCTGGGGTTGAAGTGTTCTGAGGTGGAAGATGAGGCGTTCTCCCCCACCCCACCCCCTCCCCATTTATCTCTCCACCCTGCAGGCACTCTGCCTCTATTCCTGATGATGGGCTTTTGCCTAAAACATCAATTTTCCTGCTCCTCGGATGTTGCCTGACCTGCTGTACCTTTCCTGCTTTATGTTATAAATACTCTCTCTATGAGTACACTTTATCATTTGCTGGGAGGGTGATCCTTCAGAAGACGTTGAGCAGCTTTGCAGGGTTTGGGAGGGGGAGTTAGGGACTGAAATTTCTATGGAGACATGGGATGACATTTGTGAGAATGCAAGGAAGATCTTGATTTGTAATAGGACCCATGCCATACTGCTAAAGATTTTGCATAGGGTCCATCTGGCCCCAGAATGTCTCTCAAAGTTTAAAGTGGGAACATCCCCCTTTTGTCTTAAGTGTAAGATAAACCTCAGTACTCTCGCTCATTCTTTATGGTCCTATATACTGGAGTTCTGTGGCAGGGCTTATAGAGAGGGTCTTGAGGGCCAAGGTTAAGATGGACCCTATCTCTTTCCCCCTGGGTCTAACCAAAATACCCTCTTTGGATGCTCATAGGAAAAAAAACTATTAATAGCCTCAATTTCTGTGCTAGGAAAAATATTTTAATGTGTTGGGTCTCTGACGCCCCCCTCCACCCCTCCCCCCGCCCCCCACACCCTGGGTCTGTTGTGTTGGCATAGACTTATTACTGGAAAATATCCCTGTGGACTTTTTCACAAATTTGGTGTACCAGAATACAGGACATTTTTGTAGAATATGGCAGCCCTTTCTGGACTACTTGAATGCAGATTTATCTGCCATTTTAAGTCCAGCTTTCATACAGCCATGGCAGTCTGATTTAGTTTACTTGATGTCCTTGAAGGAGGAATTCCAAATATTTTATGTGCAGCACTTAGTGTTCTTGGAGGTCGAGAGCTAATATCTTGTTGTGCTGAGCTGTTTTGCCTGTTCATTTCTTCATTAACTACCTTTACTGATTTGTCTGTGTTGCACATGAGTATAGTCGTGTTTCAGGCGTGTTGTTGTGGGTTTTTTTCTCTTTTTTTTGTTATTGTTATATGTATATTGAATAACATTTGCTGGTGCTGTGATTTATATTCCTTGTATTTATGGTTTTACAGGACTCTCGGAACAAAAAAACAGCTCCTTATTAAAAAAACGGTTCCATTTTTAAAACATTCAATTTGCATTGTAAAAAAAGACATGAATTGGACTAAAGGGTCTGTTTCTGTGCTCTCTTACTCTATAAATTAGAGACTCCCAAAATTTGACCCATTGTGCTGAAATAACTATAGAATTGATCTTGATTGGTGCAGTACAAATGATCTCAGTATCTTTGGGATAGTGAAGAGAGAAATTCAAATTTCTACTTTCTCACTGACATCCAGTATGTCCAATGAAAAGTACCCCGTATAAACGTCAGATGAAGATGTGATGGGAGAATCATTAGTCATTCCAAGTTCCAGTAGCAAAGGACATTATGTATTCTTAAGACTGCTACCTTGAGGTGACAGTGTTTTCTGAAAATAATGAATGAAAATTGAAGTGGGAAATTTCTGGATAATCAAATAATATACATGAATGCACAGAAACATGGAGACCGACAGTCACAACATTAAAGTGAACAAATATGCTATTGTTAACAGCCCAGAATTTACTTAAAATAGAATCACTATCCTGACTACAGACACACAGGCTATCAAACAAATGCACAGGAATACTTGGAGTTTCTCTTAGTGGCATAACCCAAGTTATATGTTTCATTCTGCTGACTGTATTTGTCTGTGCATAACACCTCCTGCTTACTCCCCTAATTCTCTGTTGTTCAAGGCAATTTGTAACTTAGACATACAGACCACAAGAACCCAGATTCAGTCCCCAATCCACGGTCTGCTGGGTGATATCAGATATTACCCCCAATCCATGGTCTGCTGGGTGATATCAGATAATACCCCCAATCTAGCATCTGCTGGGTGATATCAGATAATACCCCCAATCTAGCGTCTGCTGGGTGATATCAGATATTACCCCCAATCCAGGGTCTGCTGGGTAATATTACTATTGGCCTTGGCATCTGGATCAAATGTTCACCTTGGTCACATTCAGAATTGCAATGTTTGCTGTCACATGGCGTGTGAGCTAATGGATACCAGTAAAAGTTCAATGGGTAGCACTCTCAATTCTGAATTCATAATTTGGAGGTGCTGGTGTGGGACTGGGGTGGACAAAGTTAAAAATCACACAACACCAGGTTATAGTCCAACCGGTTTATTTAAAACCACTAGCTTTTGGAACACTGCTCCTGCACCCACCTGATGACCACCTGATGAAGGAGCAGCGCTCCGAAAGCTAGTGCTTCCAAATAAATCTGTTGGACTATAACCTGGTGTTGTGTGATTTTTAACTCTGACTCCTTAAGTTATAGATCCAGGTCCCACTCCATAGACTTAAGAATCATAGAGTATTTACAATTATGCAGCTAGGCCCTTTGGTATGTCATGTGCGTCCACCTACTCTGACCCCATTTTCCAGCACTTGGCCTATATGGCATTTCAAGTGCTCCTCTAAATAATTCTTTCATAACTTGAGGGCTCCTGTCTCTAACACCCTTTCAAGCAGTGAGTTCCAGATATCCACAACCCTCTGAATGATAAGAATTTTCCTCAAATCCCCTCTAAACTTCCTGCTCCTGACCTTAAATCTGTGCCCCCTGGTTATTAACTCCTTTATTAAGGGGAAAGGTTTCTCCCGATCTATGACCCTCAGAACTTTGTATGACTCGGTCAGGCTTCTCTGCTCTAAGGAAAGTCAACCCCAGCCTCTCAGGTTTCTCTTCATAGTTACATCTCCCCAACCCAGGTAACATCCTGGTGAACCTCCTTCATACTTTCTCTCTAGTGCAATCCCATCTTTCCTATAATGTGGTGACCAGAACTGCATACAGTATTCCATCTGTGGTCTAACTAACATTATATACTGGTATAACCTGATCCGTTCTTTCTAAGAGTTCCTTCCATAACTAACTTCTCACTTTAAATTTTAAAATGCATCATCTGGTCATTACTCTAGTGCTGTATGTGGGATCTTGCTGTCTGTAAATTAGTTATTATATTTCTTATATTAAGACAATTAATACAATTCAGCAATGTGGGTCATAGGGACTAAAGTGCTTTTGGGGCATCCTCAGGCTATGAAAGGTGCCCTTGCTATCTTTCAGAATGTCTGTTACAAACATTATGCTGGAAACCGTAGCTAATTAGAGCATCCAGAGTTGGAAATCTTTCTATCTTTTAGCTGTAGAGTGGCTATTTTACATTTGGTGCCATTGGATCAACCACAAAGGAGATCAAGATCAGAGGGCATTGAATAGAAGGACGTTGGTCTGGAATTGAGAATCACTGGGACTGGTAAGTTGTTGAGGTAGTTTGGAAATCATGGAGATGTAATATTGATATCTGGATGGGATGCTATCAATGATGATTTAAGCAGTGCCAGGATTACATACTTGCTTGTGTGGATACAGCTCAGGGTGTTTCGGAGTAGCCAGAGATCCTTCCAGAGCAGTCAGAATCCCACCACAATCTAAAGAGAGCAATGGAGACATTGGTAATGAATTGACAATTGATGCATTCAAGTCCTTCATCAGGTATTTAGTACCAAAAAAACTTCATTTGTATTAAAGAAATTTTTATAAATCAATGGTGGCATTGTGCCTTTACATGAGCACAGTCTTTCAATTTGTGGTCCATGTTCCTCAGCAACTCTGCACTAACTGTTTTAAGATCAGGACTCTCCCATCCTAGAGAAGTCTACCACTGCCATTTTGCCACAACAGATGACCTTGTAGCTTCTAAATGAGATTGACAATTGCGGGGAGACTTTCCTGAAGAGCGTTTGTTATGAAGATGTGGGCGTACTGTGGCTTTAAGAGAGTGAAAAGCTGGTAGACCTACCTGACAGCATCAAATGTTCTCAATAAGGTAGCAATGTAACCCTTGGTCAAAAGCTGAATTAGCTGGTTGACTGGAAACGACAAAATAGGCCAATTGGTTTAAGTTATACCCTGAAAAATATCAAACTCCAATCCAGTTTGAATTAAGTATATTGACAATCTTAAAAGCAAATGACACAATACAATGCTTTGGGAATATAAGATTAGGGAAAGTTGAACAGTTGGGAGGAGAACTGCCCAGCTACCAGCATGTAAAATGACTGCCTGAAAAATAGCTCTCTTAAAAATACCTTTATTGATCAGTAACCTGTGAAGCAAAATGTCTAAGAAAAGAACAAACAGGAAGCTCCAACTAGAAGAACCTACAGCTGCCTGATTTTGAGATAAGAAGTGTTGTTTTGTAACTCTTAATTGGGGGTTTTATTGGACTAGTATTATAGAAGGGAAGGTAAAAGATAGGTCAGAGGAAGGAGTTGTAAATAGGTGTTAATTAATTATTCTCTGTTATACTTCAGGAAATAAAATGGTTAATTTTTACTTTAAGTAGTTCTTGGCCTCTTGAATTTTTACCCTGCATCATAACAGCTTGGGGGCTGACGTGGGGTAAACCCTCCTGCTTAATTTAAAACCAGCAACACAGAAAAGATTTATCCTGTGCAGTACTTTGTAAAAATTCAAGAAGTCAAGAACTATTTAAACTAAAAATTAACCACTTTATTTCTTAAAGTATAACAGAGTAATTTACTAACAACTATTTACAATTCCTTCCTCTGACCTATCTTTGACCTTCCCTTCTATAATACTAGTCCGATAAAACCCCTGATAAAGATTTACAAAACAACACTTCTTATCTCAAAACCAGGTAGCTGTAGGTTCTTCTAGTTGGATATTCCTGTGCCTTCTTTTCTTCTTCTTAGGGATTCTGCTTCACAGGTTACTGATCTACAAAGGCATCTTTAAGAGAACTATTTTTCAGGCAGTCATTTTACATGCTGGTAGTGAGGCAGTTCTTCTCCCAACTGTTCAATTTTCCTCAGTCTTATACTCCAAAGCATCAGATTGTCAATATACTCAATTCAAACTGGATTGGAGTTTGGTTTTTTTGGGGGGTATAATTTAAACTGATTGGCCTAATTCAAATTTATTTTGTTGTTTCCAGGCAACCAGCTAATTTAGCTTTTGACCAAGAGTTACATTGCTACCTTATTGAGAACATTTGGTGCTGTCAGGTTTTCACTCTCTTTGAGGTAGAGTACACCCACATCCTCATCATACCTTCCCCATGTGAAGCTGCACCCAATATAGCATCCATCTCCACATGTGAATGTCAGCATGTAAGAAGAGCATGTGGCCAATGGTGATGAAAGGCATAAGAAGCATCTCCAGTTGGTGCAGTACTAAAGCAAAAATGGTCTTTTTTTGTGACAATCACCTTGGAGGTGCAGTACCAGGGGATGTTCTGCACTGGATCAGCAATATCTCTGTACAGTTACACAGTGAGTGATTCTTGCACCAATAAATGCTGACTTTTCATAGTTGCTCATTAAGTTTCCTTACAGTGAATAATCTGTCATCTCCATGGTTACACAATATGGTCCTAATGTTCTTGAATAAACACTCATTTGTAATGTGTCTTATCACACTCCATTCTTCTGCAGGAAGGCCAAATGTTTTACAGTGGGATTGGGGATTGGGGACTGGGGATTGGGGATTGGGGATTGGGGATTGGGGACTGGGGGATGGGGGACTGGGGGATGGGGGACTGGGGGATGGGGGATGGGGGACTGGGAATTGGGGACTGGGAATTGGGGACTGGGAATTGGGGACTGGGAATTGGGGACTGGGAATGGGGGATTGGGGACTGGGAATGGGGGATTGGGGACTGGGAATGGGGGATGGGGGACTGGGGACTGGGGACTGGGGACTGGGGACTGGGGACTGGGGACTGGGGACTGGGGACTGGGGACGGGTTTGACTGCAATGTTTGGATAGCTCCTCTGTGCAGAATTTTGTCAGCTTTCCGAAGTCCGTGCACTGAATGAAGATGATACCTACCATGTTGATGATCAGCACAATTCAGCTCATCAGTCTTGTCCAAACAATCATAAAAGTTGTTGCAGTTAAAGCTGGTGAAAAGGCAGCGACCATCATCGCACAGAAACTCATCCCAGGCACAGCTCTCTGACAGAAGAAAGACTTATCATCATCAGCAATCCTCAGTTGGCAAACCAGCCCTTCCTCATGAAAGGAGAGTCTACCTTCCTCATGAAAGGAGAGTCTACCTTCCTCATGAAAGGAGAGTCTACCTTCCTCATGAAAGGAGAGTCTACCTTCCTCATGAAAGGCAAGCCATGTCTGACAGTAACACATCATACAGACCTTAACAAAGTAAAAACCTGCCTTGCCTGTGATAAACCTCTGTGTTTAGATACCTCATCTGGCATGTGATTACCTGTCTGGCCTGCAGTAATCTCAGTGAGACTTGCCATTCTAGGGAGTTCTCAGAAACAGGACAGACATCTTCGACTAGAAAGGAAAACTGACAGTAATCCTCATATCCATGGAATTGGTTTTCTATCATGAACAGGCTCTCTGGTGCTCTACCGGAACTATATGAATGAAACATTGATGTAGCTTCACTTACAACTCAGCTAGAACCTATATGCCACTGGGTCAGTGGTTACACCTTGGTCATCAACTCCAGTGATGATGTTAAGCAAAGTTTTTACTCTGACCTTGGTGAGGTCCTTATTGCCATCTCACATCAAAAAGGAGCTCTGCAGAAATTCCAGTAATTCTTCCATCACAAAATCTGGATTCAATGGGCTGGATTTTATGGGGGGGGGGGGAATTAACATCAAATTATCCAAACAGGAAAGGTTTGTCAACACCATGCTGACATGAAACCAGGCTGCCTGAGATCAGTAATACACTGGGAGCAGTCTTAATTGAAGTTAATGGAGCAATCAGTCCCACCTGGGCTGAGATGTGGGGGCTGATCCTAACCAAGCGAACATCCAAGAGATTGCTGGGACATGGAGTTGTCAGGCAATACCAGAATGGAATTGTAGCCACCACTGGGGCTTCAGGTAATCTATGAAAATGCAAAAGTATCAAATCCCAGGCTACAGTAACTCTGGCAATTTAGCAGTGCTTGCCTGACAGACCCCTGTAAGGCCTCAGGGTATTATGGCCAATGACTATCATTCCTCAATGGCTCCTTACAAGTGCTGTTTAACCAATAATACTCAAGACGCTTTGGTTTCTGAGACACCGCATTATGCTACAGCAATAAACCATCCCAGATATGTAGGGACCAAACCTTGTAGAGCAACATAATTCATCTCTTCTTGTACAATATTCAGCCCAGGTCTGTTATTATCTCCTAAAGCAAAATGCTTTAGGTGCTGGAAATTAGAAATAAAAATTGAAAATGCTGGAAATCCTCAGTAGGTTCGGCAGCATCTATGGCAAGAAACAGACTTAATGGTGACAATTTGGTGACTATTCATCAGAAGCAGATCCATGGCCCAGATTACCCAGAGATTGAAACATACCCAGAACACATGCGCTGGAATCCCTTGGAAGGATTGACGGGCAGAAACCGCATGAGAAGTTTAAAATTTACAAAGTGCAATTGCCCAGTGTCTTGAACCTTCTGGAAAAGTCTACAAGTCAAAATTAGATTTGGAGATTTCCATCTTATTTAAATGTGTGGTAACCTAGGCAACATTTGACAGAAAAAAAATCTCCAACTCTGGTGTAACTATGCAAATTACCCCTCTGAACACAAGCAGCCTCACTGACGCTCTGATGCTCCCACCTTCTCTCAATCACCTTTGCTCCAAAACCCAATGTTGACACTTGAACCTTGTCCTGGTTCTCTGACCAGCCCTCCCATCAACACCCAAACATTCTGACCTTCCCCACCTGATTCGCCAGCCCTGACTATACTATCCAACTTGTTCTCCCACTACCAACTCCCCCAAACCTGACTTAACTTCACTAACTACCACCTAACCCCATTAACTCAATCACTTTGTTCATTAACACACCATAAAACTACTAAAATATCCCAAAACTTTTCAATGTGTTTGTGAATATGTCAACTGGTGCTGTGAAAGGGCTCCGAAAACAGCTATGCTGGGCAGTTTTGAAGAATTCCAGTTTGGCCATTTGGGCCAGAAATGTGAAACTTTGTCAGATCACAAAAACAAAAGTAGAGAGCGAGTCGATCAGCTGGTGATTAGCTGGTTACTAACCTGGCCCATAATCCCTGAATGTGGAGCCCAGACAGTCTGTCTAAACTGAAACCATATGGATGTGCACAATGATTCCAAAACCTTAGCCAGGACTTTCTATGACACTCTAGCTTTTCACAATTTAAAAAATATAAACTTAAGAAACCCAATTGAGCCTTGCTCCATCTTATATACTTTATATCCTTCAACCAACATCTCTAAAGCAAATGATTTGGTAATTATATCTGTTTGTGGGAGCTTGCAGTGCACAAACTGGCAGGTGAGCTTTCTACATCACACCAGTGAGTAAACTTTATAAAGTTTCATTGATTGGAAATTATTGTATAAAATTTTAAGGTATGAAAAGTGCTACTAAAACAAGAAACTGTACATTCTGACTCAGGACTGGTTGACTGCAAACAAAATAATACATTCAAGTCTTGCACCTGTTTCAGGAGCTTCTGGAGTGTATAATTCCCCACTGCTATAATTCCCCATTGCTTTCTCTATGACAGTTTCTCAGTTAGAATCAACTCCCAAGCAGTCAGCACTCTTTACACCTACAGCACAAATTGCCATGATGATTTGAAATTTGACATTCTTGGATTTTTCCTGATGGATGTGAGATTTTATTCCATAAAGGATATTAGTAAACTAAATTTTGGGTGAAAATCCTGGAATTCCATCCCTAATGGCTTTGTGGATCAATTCACAGCAGGTGGACTCTAATGGTTCAAGAAGACAATAAACACTGCCCCCCAGTGACGCCCACATCACACAGCACAAATACATTTAAAACTGGATTTTTCTGACAATCGACAACAGTTTCATGATCATCATTAGGTCATTAATTCCAGATTTGTATTGAATTCAGATTCCACCATCTGCCACAGCAGAACATGAACTCAGACTCCCAGAACATTACCTGGGTCTCTGGATTAATAATCTAGCAATAATACCACGAGGGCCATTGTCTCCCCTTAATGTTCAAGTCTTTCTTGCTTTCAAAATGACTCTTAAAAACTCTTGGAACTGTATCATTCAGACAACATGTATGAATCCATCATAATACTAATGATTTCGATGTGCCCAACTCTGAAACATCCTCTTTGCCTGAAGACTGAACCTCAACAGGAGAGGGGCCTGGAGGCATCCCGTCAGCTCTCAGGTAAACATAAAAAGGGAAGGCATCCTGATACCAGGAAAGAGGCAGCGTATCTGGGAAAGGACAGAAAGGGGATGTGCGGGTGGGGAAACAGAAAAAGCCACTTATGGAATAGGAATCTTGTTTGCTAACATTACTTAAATCTGTGGTTCTTCACTTATTTTTCCAAATTTTATATAATAATTCCATTTTCTTCCATTTGTTGTGTTGTTGCTTCTTGTATATAATGTTAGCACAGGTCATTATACAGGAGGAATATCATGTAATCTGCTCATAGTTAGGTTCAGCAACTGAGCAGCTATCTCCTATTCTGAGTTTGATGCAGACAAATAAAGTGCCTCTACACTGTACAGTTGAGCACTTTTCAGGCAGATGCATCACAGGACTAGATTTAAAGTGAGGCTCCCTTAACTCTTTTAAACTGAAAATAAAGCTCTCGCTGCATTGTCCTCATCAAAGTGTTGCAGTTCAGGTTTTGCACGGGTTAACTCTCGGGTAAAGCTCAATCTAATCTTTAAAACTGAAAGTTAACTTCTCTTTACACTGTCCTCATCAAACACTCCCAGGACAGGCACAACACATGGTTAGATACAGAGTAAAGTTTCATCTACATTGTCCCCATTAAACACTTCCAGAACAAAGTTAAAAATAACACAAGACTAGGTTATAGTCCAACAGGTTTAATTGGAAGCACACTAGCTTTCAGAGCGCCGCTCCTTCATCACTAACTTCCAGAACAAGTATTGTACAGGATGGCTTAGATGCAAATTTAGTAACAGACTAAAAATCTCTGTAGTACCCTGTCAGGAATTCACAGGGTAGGAACAGCATTGGTAGGAGTTCAGCTTTATCTAAGACTGGATTATTCATTGTCTCTTTCATGGGGCTGTCACCACAGACTTGCAGACATAGCAGGAAGCACATTCCACATTGGAAAAATCACTCTGCTCCCAAGACCAAAACAAACAGAGACACTTCCTTGAAAAATTGGAACATTACCAGTTGAACTATGGAACTGACCCCTCCCTTCATTGTTCTGTTAAACTTAAAACATTTAAGAGACCAATGAACAGTTCACTATGTTGTCTTTTCAGATATAGTTCGACACTTCACAATGGGTGTACTCAGCAGAGTCCCCAAGCCCAACATACTACTGTAGTAGCAGAACATCAGGAAATTATAGAGAGCAGCCACAAGGGTCTGGGACCAATCTGGGAACCTGGAAAGGTGCAGTCATGGGGATGGTCCAAGAATGGAGGATAAATTCGAGGATGAACAGTCTGGGAATTGTCTGGAATAATCAGCCTGCAAAAAAGTTCACATTCAGCAGTCTGGGATGAGCAGCTGTCTGGCTGTCGTGTCGCCCTCCATGAAGACAGGTGCCTGGCTTTATGTGATGGGTGCATGTACAGAATAGTATGTACAGTGGATTATGTAATAAATAAGGGCACAAAGTGAGAAAGACCTCTTCATGGAATCATACAACAAAGCAGGGCATTCAACACATTGTGTCTGTGCTAGTTATTTCAATTCAAAAATAAAATCAGAGATATGAACATCCCCAATTGCCCTTATGGGGGTGGTCCAGTTGCTTTCTGAAACTACTGGAGTCGATCTAGTCTAGGTACACTCAGTGCTTTGAGGAAGGGAGATCCTGGCTTTTGGCCTGGTAACCATGATAATACGAGAGTTGGAATTTAACTTACAAATGGTGGCGTTTACATGAGTCAGCTGCCCTTGTTCTTATAGGCACTAGAGGCTGGTGGAAAGTAAAGTCAAAGAAGGCTTTAGGAGTTTCTGCAATGTACCTTGTAGGTGGTGCACACAGCTGCTCCTGGGATAATGGAGGGGATGAACGCTGAAGCTGGTGGAAGGAACACCAACCAAACAGACTTTCTCAAGTATTGTCATAACTACACTTATCCAGACAAGTAAGTTGCAGATGGCACCAAAATTGGATGGGTATTGGACACCGAAGAAGGTTACAACGGGATCTTGATCAGATGGGCCAATGAGCTGAGGACTGGCAGCTGGAGTTTAATTTAGATAAATGTGAGGTGCTGCATTTTTATAAAGCAAATCTTAGCAGGACGTATACACTTAATGAAAAGGCCCTAGGGAGTGTTGCTGAACAAGGAGACCTTGGAGTACAGGTTCATAGCTCCTTGAATGTAGAGTCTCAAGTAAATGGGATAGTGTAGAAGGTGTTTGGTATGCTTTCCTTTATTGGTCAATGTACTGAGTACAGGAGTTGGGAGCTGAAAAAATGTGTTGCTGGAAAAGCGCAGCAGGTCAGGCAGCATCCAAGGAGCAGGAGAATCGATGTTTTGGGCATAAGTTCTTCTTCAGGAATCCTGAAGAAAGGTTTATGCCCGAAACATTGATTCTCGTTCTCCTTGGATGCTGCCTGACCTGCTGCGTTTTTCCAGCAACACATTTTTCAGCTCTGATCTCCAGCATCTGCAGTCCTCACTTTCTCCACAGAAGTTGGGAGGTCATGTTGCGGCTGTACAGGACATTGGTTAGGCCACTTTTGGAATACTGCGTGCAATTCTGGTCTCCTTCCTATCGGAAAGATGTTGTGAAACTTGAAAGGGTTCAAAAAAAGATTTACAAGGATGTTGCCAGGTTTAGTGGATTTGAGCTACAGGGAGAGGCTGAACAGGCTGGGGCTGTTTTCCCTGGAGCGTCGGAAGCTGAGGGGTGACCTTATAGAGGTTTATAAAATCATGAGGGGCATGGATAGGATAAATAGACAAAGTCTTTTCCCTGGGGTCAGGGAGTCCAGAACTAGAGGGCATAGGTTTAGGGTGAGAGGGGAAAGATATAAAAGAGACCTAAGCGGCAACTTTTTCATGCAGAGGGTGGTACGTGTATGGAATGAGCTGCTAGATGAAGTGGTGGAGGCTGGTACAGTTAAAGCATTTAAAAGGCATCTGGATGGGTATATGAACGAAAGGATTTGGAGGGATATGGGCCAAGTGCTGGCAAATGGGACTAGATTAGGTGGGCATATCTGGTTGGTTGGGACGAGTTGGACCGAAAGATCTGTTGCTGTGTTGTACATCATGATGACTCTAAGTTGAAAGTATTCCATGATATTCTAGTTTGTGTCTTGTAGTTAGTGGGCAGGCTTAATGTCCCCTGTTCATCAGTACCTCTGGTGTTCAGAGCGATTAAAAATGAGGTAGTCATTCCAGTCTTGATGAATAAGTTATCTCTGAAATATGAATATCAATCGGTGAGTATCAATGTGATCCTTTTCATTGTTGAATACCACAATAACGTTACCATGACATGGGATCACATTTGAGTGAGGTACCTGATGTCATTGATTAGGAACCTTGGGAAGGGGAGGAATTGTGGTCAGCCCTGGCACTGAAGCATGATCGATGCAAGAGGACAAAAGAAGGACTTGCATGTAGGTAATAACTTTATGTCTCTTGGAATTGTTTGATATTACTTCAAGAGTAATGAGAGTTGGATTGACTGTGTGCAGACGTATACAATAGACAACAGCAAGTCACCAGTTCCTTCACACTTTTATTTGAATTGAATTCACTGTCATGCAAAGTCAAAACCACTCAATTAGATTAGCTTGAAGTGCAGTGACTATTATTCAGTTCTGGATGTAGGTTTGCTCGCTGAGCTGGAAGGTTCACTTCCAGATGTTTCGTCACCCTATTAGTAACATCTTCAGTGGGCCTTCCTGCAAAGCACTGTTGATAATTCCTGCTTTCTATTTATATGTCTGGAATTCTTTGGTGATGCCATTTCCTATGGTGACATCATTTCCTGTGATGACATAATTTCCTGTTCATTTTCTCAGGGGGTGGTAGATGAGGTCTAACTCGATGTGTTTGTTGATGGAGTTCCATGAGTTGGAATGCCATGCTTCTAGGAATTCTCGTGCATATCTCTATTTGGCTTGTCCTAGGATGGATGTGTTATCCCAGTCAAAGTGGTGTCCTTCCTCATCTGTATGTAAGGATACTTGTGAGAAAGAGTCATGTCGTTTTAGGCTAGTTGGTGTTCATTTTTCCTGGTGGTTAGTTTTCTGCCTGTTTGTCCAACATTGTATTTGTTATAGTTCTTGCGTGGTACTTTGTAAATGACATTAATTTTGCTTGTTGTCTGTATAGGGTCTTTCAAGTTCATTAGCTGCTGATTTAGTGTGTTGGTGGGTTTGTGGGGTAGGTAAAAACAATGACCTGCAGATGCTGGAAACCAGATTCTGGAGTAGAATGGTGCTGGAAAAGCACAGCAGTTCAGACAGCATCCGAGGAGCAGGAAAATCGACGTTTCAGGCAAAAGCTCTTCATCAGGAATACAGGCAGAGAGCCTGAAGGGTAGAGAGATAAATGAGAGGAGGGTGGGGGTGGGGAGAAAGTATCATTGAGTACAATAGGTGAATGGGGGTGAGGATGAAGGTGATAGGTCGGGGAGGAGGGTGGAGTGGATAGGTGGAAAAGAAGATAGGCCGGTAGGACAGGTCATGGAGACAGTGCTGAGCTGGAAGTTTGGAACTGGGGTGGGGGAAGGGGAAATGAGGAAACTGTTGAAGTCCACATTGATGCCCTGGGGTTGAAGTGTTCCGAGGCGGAAGATGAGGCGTTCTTCCTCCAGGCGTCGGGTGGTGAGGGAGCAACGGTGGAGGAGGCCCAGAACCTCCACGTCCTTGGCTGAGTGGGAAGGGGAGTTGAAATGTTGGACCACAGGGCGGTGTGGTTGATTGGTGTGGGTGTCCCGGAGATGTTCCCTAAAGCGCTCTGCTAGGAGGTGTCCAGTCTCCCCAACGTAGAGGGGACCGCATCGGGAGCAACAGATACAATAAATGATATTGGTGGATGTGCAGGTAGAACTTTGATGGATGTGGAAGGCTCCTTTAGGGCCTTGGATAGAGGTGAGAGAGGAGGTGTGGGCGCAGGTTTTGCAGTTCCTGTGGTGACAGGGGAAGGTGCCAGGATGGGAGGGTGGGTTGTAGGAGGCGTGGACCTGACCAGGTAGTCACGGAGTCTTTGCGGAAGGCAGAAAGGGGTAGGGAAGGAAATATATTCCTGGTGGTGGGGTCTGTTTGGAGGTGGCGGAAATGTCGGTGGATGATTTGGTTAATGTGAAGGTTTGTAGGGTGGAAGGTGAGCACCAGGGGCGTTCTGTCCTTGTTACGGTTGGAGGGGTGAGGTCTGAGGGTGGAGGTGCAGGATGTGGACGAGATGCGTTGGAGGGCATTTTTAACCACGTGGGAAGGGAAATTGTGGTCTCTGAAGAAGGAGGCCATCTGGTGTGTTCTGTGGTGGAACTGGTCCTCCTGGGAGCAGATACGGTGGAGGCAGAGGAATTGGGAATACGGGATGGCATCTTTGCAGGAGGTAGAGTGGGAAGAGGTGTAATCCAGGTAGCTGTGGGAGTCGGTGGGTTTGTAAAAAATGTCGGTGTCAAGTCAGTCGTCGTTAATGGAGATGGAGAGGTCCAGGAAGGGGAGCGAGGTGTCAGAGATGGTCCAGGTAAATTTAAGGTCAGGGTGGAATGTGTTGGTGAAGTTGATGAATTGCTCAACCTCCTCCCGGGAGCATGAGGTGGTGCCAATGCAGTCATCAATGTAGCGGAGGAAGAGGTGGGGAGTGGTGCTGGTGTAATTACAGAAGATGGACTGTTCTACATAGCCAACAAAGAGATGCCAAGGGGTCTGAGTAGTCTAGCAGTCATTTCTGAGATGTTTTTGATGGAGGGGAGAGTGGCTAGGGTTTCTGGGTGCATTTTGTCTGCTTGTTTGGGTTTGTTGCTGAGAACTCTGTGGACTGTGTTCATTGGGTACCCATTCTTTTTGAATACTCTGTAGCCAAACAGAGACATGCACAAGAATTCCTAGAAACATGGCATTCCAACCAGACCTGTATCAACAAACACATCGAGTTAGACCCCCATCTACCACCCCCTGAGAAAAAGAACAGGAAATGATATCACCACAGGAAATTACATCACCAACCCAAATAAAACTCAAACATATAAATAGAAAGAGGAATTATCAACAGTGCTTCGCCCGGAGGCCCACTGAAGATGTTACCTAGTAGGGTGATGAAACATTCGGAAATGAACCTGCCAGCTCAGCGAGCAAACCTACATCCAGAACCTCAACCTGAGCTACAAATCTTCTCAAAACTTGCTAAGACCTATGGGTGCAAAATGCTAAAACTGGCCCAAAAATGGGAAACGAATGCCATCCGACAGAGTGCCACCCGTGAACAGCTGTACTTGCTGCATGAATGCCTAAGGAAGCAGGTACAACCTAAATGTCTTCAATACAAACCTCCCCTTAACACCCCACTAGCCAAAAGAATAGCAGAGCAAAACGGCCGCAGAATGCTGAGAGAAATGATTATTGATGCCACAACAGACTCCGGAAAACAATTGGGAAACTTTGAACCAAAAATCTTCACTCACTCATGCAACAGACCGTGAAAGGGACAGACAGCGACAAACACAGAAAATGAAAAACTAGACCTGCAGAAAAAAACTAGACAAACTTACACAAAGTAACAACACTGACAACATAGAAGCTTGGACAACAAACTTATCTGACCAACCCTTACCAGACACTGAGAAAGCCATTTTAGTAAGAGGATTAAACTGCCAGGATGTGGACAAGAAAGATTTCTTAGCAGCATTAGAAACAACACTAAAAGACAACCAACTCACAGAAGAAACCCAACAAACTATCAGACAGACAGTCGCACCAACATTAGGCAGAAAAAAGGAAGGAAACACACTCAAACACAAGAAAGGAAAGCACTGGAAAGACTTAAAAAAGATAAAAACATTGTTATCCTACTTGCAGACAAAGGACACTTGACAGTCATTCCCAATCATAGAGACTACATTGAAAAAGCGAATGCACTACTTACAGATACCAACACTTACCAACAAGTGGCAATAGACCCAACCCCACAACTAGAGAACTAAATCACAGCCCTACTCAAAAAACTTCAGAAATCTGGAGAAATAAATAACACCACCTCCCAAAAAATGAAACCAGACGATCCAACATACCACGTTTCTATGGATTACCCAAAATTAACAAACCAGGAGCCCCCCTCAGACCCATAGTCTCACGACCTGGAACACCAACTTACAGAGTGGCCAAGGAGCTACAACAAAGACTAAAACACTTAGTAGAAGACTCACACCACTCTATCCACTCCAGCCAAGAATTTCTGAAGACCATCAAAGACACTAAGACAGAAGAGGATTAAATAATGGCCTCCTTTGATGTAAATGCCCTGTTTACATCAATCAACATTAACCTGGCCAAGGAAACACTGACAACATTTTTAGAAGACCCAAAGACACATACACTTAACACCACTAACTTCATCAGCAAGGACAGTATCATCAAGCTAGTGGACCTATGCCTTACTACACACTTCACCTTCAACAACAAAACATACAGACAAACCAACAGAACACCCATAGGATCTCCGATATCAGGGTTCTTAGCAGAGGCAATAGTACAGAGACTCGGATAAACAGCTCTGCCAAATATCCAACCCAAACTCTGGGTCCGCAATGTGAATGACACCTTTGTCATCACTAAACGAAACAAATTAGAGGAAACTTTCAAGACCATCAATAATACCCTCACTGGCATAAAATTCACTAAAGAGGGGGAAAACAACAACAAATTGCCATTCCTAGATATCACAGTAGAGCGAACAGCCAATGGGGAACTTCAAACCAGCGTCTACCGAAAACAAGACATACAGACCAAATACTGAACTACAGAATCAATCATCCCACACCCACAAACGAAGCTGCATCAAAACATTATTTCAATAAGCCACCACACACTGCAGCACAAAGGAACTATACAGAGCAGAGGAAAATCACCTATACCATGTATTAAAAAAGAATGGGTACCCAATAAGCATAGTCCACAGATCTCTCAGCAACAAACCCAAACAAGCAGACAAAACACAACCAGAAACCCTAGTCACTCTCCACTACATCAAAGACCTCTCGGAAATGACTGCCAGACTACTCAGACCCCTTGGCATCATGGTAGCCCACAAACCCACCAACACACTAAAACAGCAGCTAATGAACTTGAAAGACCCTATACAGACAACAAGCAAAATTAATGTCATTTACAAAATACCACACAAGAACTATAATAAACACAATGTTGGACAAACAGGCAGAAAACTAGCCACCAGGAAAAATGAACACCAACTAGGCACAAAACGACATGACTCTTTCTCACAAGTACCCTTACATACAGATGAGGAAGGACACCACTTTGACTGGGATAACACATCCATCCTAGGACAAGCCAAATAGAGATATGCACGAGAACTCCTAGAAGCATGGCATTCCAACCCATGGAACTCCAATAACAAACACATCGAGTTAGACCTCATCTACCATCCCCTGAGAAAAAGAGCAGGAAATGACATTACCGCAGGAAATGATGTTACCACAGGAAATGACATCACCAACCCAAAGAAACCCAAACATATAAATAGAAAACAGGAATTATCCACAGTGCTTTGCCCAGAGGTCCACTGAAGATGTTACTTAGTCGGGTGATGAAACGTCTGGAAATGAACCTTCCAGCTCAGCAAGTAAACCTACATCCAGAACCTCAATCTGAGCTACAAAACTTCTCAAAACTTGCTACTATTAATCAGTGGTAAAGATATCAGCTATCGTATGCAAAGAGAGAAATGCTTAATGTATGTGGTATTGGTTGAGCGGATGAACATTTCCAAGAAGTGGATGTCAATATAAATCCCTTTGATCTAAATATAATGATAACCATGGAATCAATAGGTAAGACTGCCCAACCCCCAGCCCTGTGTGCGATTATTCACATCCATCCCAAACCAGCTGGAGCAGATTTCAGTTCCACTTACTGTCACTTGATGCAATTATCCAGTATCGTGCTGTGAAACCATGACCAGCAACACTTGCATCTGACACAAAAGAAACTTTAAGCCGACTAGTGTTGGTATTGACAGTGGGAGGTACAACATTTCCACATAACCTGTTGAGAGGGAAGCACAAAGTGTTATAAAAAAACGAAGTCAGAATACTCATAACCTTCCTGCACTAGCCAGCTCGTGTTTATTCTGAGGTCTGATTTCCGGTCGATGAAGTTAATAATCTCAATGAAGTTCATAGCACATCGCCTGCTGTTTATTTATGAATGCAGTGAAAAGCAATAATATATGAATTTACACAAACTCTAAAGATTAATACTGAATATAATAATATAATAATGCAGAGTCTGGAAATCTGAATTTTGTTTTTCTTAAAAATGCCAACTTTATGAACATACTATGTTTAGTATACCTATTTCCTATTGAGGTAGCTACTATTCTGTTCATCAGAACTGACAGAAATTTGCTGATTCCTGTAAAAATGCCCATTTCACTGACACATGGCGTTTCCACAGCCTTTTTTATTCACTCAAGGGATTGGGTGTCACTAACTGAGCCAGCATTTATTGCCCATCCTTAGATGCCCTTGAGTTGGACAATAAATGTTGACCCAGCCAATGGTGCCCACACCCCATGAGTGAATAAAGCCACCTTTTTCTTTCCTAGTTCTGCATAAAAGCTTCAAATCAATTTAACACTTTCCTGGACAGTTCAGTTCAGTTCTCACTGCAAAGAAACATTTTATTATTTTTTTTAAAGATGCCATTTATCACCACAAGAGGGAACATGCTCACACTGTGATCTTATAGTCCTCAAGATTTCTCAGTTACTGGGTAGGTAGGAGGGTATCATTACCTGGAAGAACACGGGTAAAGGTGTATTAAAATCCATTTGCCGACACAGTGGTAGTGGGAGTGGTGTGTTTTTGGTAATCACAAACAAATATGTAGAACTACAAGTTAGCAATTTAATTTCCTTTTTAATTTTTCAGTTGAACCTTCCTCCACCACACTATCAGGATGCACATTCTAGACTTAAACCCCACATTGTGTGAATTTTCTTTTTCATATCAGCCTTTGCTGCTTTTTGGCAGTTACTTTAAACTTGTCATTTCATTCTTCATCCTTTCAGAACTGGGAAAGTTTCATCCTAACTACTCTGTCCAGATCACTCTTAGTGTTATGCTGTTAATTATCCATTTACCACCCGCAGGAAGCGGGGCAAGTCTGCTCTTCATGGCCGTTTTGATGGATTTTGTGGTTCAGTACTAACTTCAGTCTGTCCTCTCTCCTGTTTAGATTAGAGTGGTGCTGGAAAAGCACAACAGGTCAGGCAGCATCCGAGGAGCAGGAGAATCGATGTTTCAGGCAAGAGCCCTTCATCAGGAAAGGGCTTTTGCCTGAAATATCGATTCTTCTAGCTCCTCGAATGCTCCCTGACCTGCTGTGCTTTTCCAGCACAACTCTGACCTAAACTCTGGTTTCCAGCATCTGCAGTCCTCACTTTTGCCCTGTTCTCTCTCCTCCCTAATGAATTCTCCTTCCTGGGAAAAACCAGCCCTCAAATGTATGGTCCAATGACATTAGCTGCTCTTTATCATCTCTGGAGCAGACCCTAAGTGATTCCTAAAAGGACCATCATGTTTAACATTGTCACATGATTTAAAGTATCTCTATCAGATTCCCTCTCAGCATTCTCTTCTCCTGGGGCCACAGTCTGACCTTCTCCAGTTATTTGTAACTGGAATTCCTGAAATCTGAAACCATGCTCAGGAATCTAATCTGCACTCTCTTCAATGCTTTGACATTCTTCCTATAGTGCCATATATAGAACTGGATGCAATATTCAGGCTGAAGCCAAATTAATGTCTTATATAATTTCAATATAACCTCCTTGGTCTTGTATTCCAGGTGCCTTTAATAAAGCCTACAATATGGTATGCTTTATCAACCACTCTCCCAGCCTGTCCCATTGCCTTCAATGACCTGTGCACATTAACACTCAGGCCCCTCTGCTCCTGCAAACCCTTCATTATATGTTGTTTCTGCATGTGCTTCTTACCAAAATTCATTCTTTTTTATTTCTTCATGGGGCATGGATATCGTTGGCTGTGTTAGTATTGATTTCCCATCCCCGACCTGCCCTGGAGAAAGGTGGACAGCTGCAGTCTGTTTGTTTAGGTTGACCCCAAGTGCACTTAGAAAGGGGCCTTTAAGATTCTGAAGGAATGGTGAAAAATATTGGTGTGTTTGAAACCAGGTTGACCTCATTAACTACAAGGTCATTAATTGGGATCGCTAATCTGGGCCAATCAGGAAAGAGCTGGCTGACCCTATCTTGGAAGTGAACCCCAGACAATGTCAGCTGGTTGATATGGTCATCAGTAAACTGCCCCGCGACTGTAAGGCTGAATATCCCCCAATGCAGAGCCAGCTAATGAGGGAGTCCAAAGAGAGACAGAGAAACTGAGATGCTGGTACAGGGTCAGAGTGAAGGATGGAGTCCTCTCTCAGCTGGTTCATGACAAGCAGAGAGAATTGAAGCATCTTGTTTTTCCCAAATGCTTTCAAATGTCAAGTTAAGGTAGCAATTCATCATCAAGCAGAATACCAAATGATGGAAAAGCTGACCAGACAGTGGTGTTACTGGCCTGGGATGGCTGCTGATATTAATGACCACCGTCAAAAATGTATTTTTGCCAAAGCAAAATCCCCAACATGGGATCCCTGATCACCTGGAAACTTCTAAAGCTCCTTTCAATGGAATTACAGTCCTTCAACCGAGTTGTAACAGGATTGAGCACATTCTCACACTTACAAATGTTTAAACTAAAAGTTCACAAAGACCATTTCAGCCATGAGTAAAAGACATAAAAGAAACCAGGAGAAGCTCAGCTTGTTAATCTGAAAGCTTTGTTTGTGATGTCATGTGAATTGAGCTTCAGATCTCAGGCCCATTGGAGTGAATTGTCATGCATGGAGAAACAGAAACTGGAACAAGCTCTTTTTTGTTTGAAAGAGTGCAATAACTTGGATTGTACAAGGTTGGATTTTCTTTGTATTTCATGTATTGTAAATTAAATAAAATATAACAGTTCAGAAAACTGTCTGCCAGCTGGCTGCCCCCAGCCAGTGTACTGGGCACCAGTAAATAAAGGGGGACTTGGTGATGGGGTACTGGTCTCTGTGCACTTATCTCAGTTTTCAAGTCAGGATGTCGAGTGGTGGTGTCCCCATATATTCGTTGCCTTTGTCCTTCTAGACGTTAGAGATCATGGGTTTGAAGGCGCTGTTGAAGGAGACGTGGTGGATCTTGCAGATGAGATATCCTGCTGCCACCAAGTGCTGCTGGTGAAGGGAGTGAGGGTAGGAGGTGCTGGATGGGGTGGCCATAAATAGGCGGTTTTATCTTGGATCATGTCAAGCTTCTTGAACGTTATTGGAGTTTTGCCAATCTAGACAATTGGAGAAAATTCCATCACAAGACTGACTTGTGCTTTGTAAAGATACAGACCCGGCAGACAGGAAGTGAGTTACTTGCCACAATGGTCCTAGCCTCTGAACTGCTTTTACAGCCCCATGGTATTTATATGGTAACCCACAGGATGTTGATGTGAATATCAAGGGGAAATGGTTAAAGTCTCCTTTGTTGGAGATGGTAATGGCCTGGTACTTCTGCGGCATAAATGCTACTTGTCAGCCCAAACCTGGATCACAGAATCACAGGGAGAAAGTGAGGACTACAGATGCTGAAGATCAGAGTCAAAGAGTGTGGTGCTGGAAAAGCACAGCCGGTCAGGCAGCATCCAAGGACCAGGAGTATTGATGTTTGAAGCATAGGGCTTTTGCCCAAAACGTCGATTCTCCTGCTCCTTGGATGTTGCCTGACCGGCTGTGCTTTTCCAGCACCACACTCTTTGACACAGAATCACAGACTTATTCAGTGCAGAAAAATCTCATTAAGCCTTTCATGTCTTCAAGTAGGCATCTTCACTCAGCGCCATCATCCTGCCGCCTTCCTGCACATTCTTCATTTTAAACAACCACATCTTTCCATCCTGCCTCTATCACCCTCCGAGACAGTCCGTCCAAACCCGAATCATATCTCTTTTGGTTTTTTTGATTAATGCTTTAAAGCTGTGCCCTCTCACGCTTGATCCTTTCATGGAGGGGAACACCTTCTCCTTCTTTACTTAGTTCAGATATTACATAATTTTTTACTCATCAATCTATTCTCATAACTTAAATTCTTCATCCCTGGAATCATTCTTGTGAAATTCTTCCAGACTCTCTTCTTAATGCCCTCACATCCTTCCTAAAGCATGGTGCCCAGAACTGGACAGTATATTTTAGCTCAGGCCATACTAGGGTCTTCTAAACATTTAACATAACCTCCTTGCTGTGATACAGTGTACCCTTTTAATAAAGCCAACAACACTGTAGGTTTTGTTAATCATTCTCTCAACCTGCCCTATCACTTTTAATGATTATATAAACATTCACCCAGGTTCCTCTCTCCTATACCCACATGATTTCATATTTTCTATTTTCTTCTTACCAAAATAAATCACCTCACACTTCTCTGCACTGAACAGCTATCCACCCACTCCAACTTGTCCATGTGTTTTTAAAGTTCTGTCCTCCTCACAGTTTACAATGCTTTGAAGTTTCCTATCATGTGCAATTTTTGAAACTGTCCTCTGCACACCAAGATCATTGATGTGTATTGAGATACACATGGGTCCCAGCACTGACTTCAGGGGAAGTTCACTAAAACAGCTGAAAAACATGTATTAACCATCACTTGTTTCCTGTCACTCAGTCAATTATGTATCCATTTTGCTAGTGTCTCTTTTATCCCATGAGCTCTAACTTTGCTCCGCAGTCTGGTGTATCGCACTGTACCAAATGCCTTCTGGATGTCCATGCGCATCACTTTAACAGCATTGCCCTGATCGTGCTGGTCAGACTGCCCCTGCAGGTTGGATCTCCCTATCTAAGGGAGGGTATACCTGCCATGGAGGGAGGGAGTGCAGCAATGGTTCACTTGGCCGATATTGGGGATGGTGGGACTGTCCCACGAGGAGAGATTGGTTCAACTGGACCTGTATTCACCAGAGTTTAGAAGAATGAGTGGGATTCTGACTGAAACATCTAAAATTCTAACTGGGTTGGACAGATAAAAGGACTCCCTGGTAATCTAGAACTAGTGGTCACAGTCTCAGGGTATAGGGTAGGCAATTTAGAACTGAAATAATGAAAAATCTCTTCATTCAGAGTGGTCAACCTATGAAACTCACTGCTACAGAAGGTGCTGAAGGTCAGGTCTTTGTACATGTCCAAGAAAGAAATTGATAAATTTTTAGATCTTAAACACATCAAGGAGTATGATGTTACTGCACAGAGGCCAGTGTCCCCCTTTATTTCCTTGTGTACAGTATACTGGCTGTGGCCAGCCAGCTCCGAGTCACTCCCCTAGACTGAGGAGATTCTACATCCCCTGTTTATATTGTTCAGCCAGGGCTTCCTAATTTGGAGAGAGTACGGACTGCAGATGCTGGAAAACAGAGTTGATAAAATGTGGAGCTGAACCATCCTTTCCCCCTGCTCCTCTGATGCTGTCTGACCTGCTGTACCTTTCCAGCTCCACATTTTATCGACCCAGGGCTTCCTGACTGGCCCAGGTTAACTTACCTGAGTCAAGGATCCCATAGTCAACAAAGTCCACCTGGTTCCAATTACTACAGGATACACAGAGAAAGCAAGAATATAGGAGGGCGGCATCAGCCATGATCATAATGAACCTGGAGGTTCGAAGGGTCAAACAGCCTCCTCCTGTTCCTAATGTCTATGTTTCTAAACATCTCTGTTACTTCCTCAAAATAGTCCAGTAAGTCAATTGGGGATAACTTCCCATTAGGAAATTGATGCTTTCCAGGACTTCAGCATTTGGATATGGACTGCTTCAATATCTGACATCACTAATGGTGCTGAACATTAGGAACTGGATGGAGAAGGTCAAAACAAGATTAGTAACACATGGGTTCAAACTGCTTTGTACACACCAACTGATTTTACTCTCTATTAAATCCGTACAGTCAGGCAGGATGTAAATTTCACCCAGTAAGCTCAGATAAGATTACCCCAAATTCACTGGTGATCTCCAGTCGGTTTCTTTTTGAACAGAATTTTGTCCGACTGCACACTGACCTTGCTATCTGGTGAGAGTGAAGTCCATTCTCTGTCTCCTCATGGAGATCAAGCCAGTCAAAATGACACGGTGTCTTTCCTTCTATATTTATCGAGTTGACCTTAAACCTGATCACGTAGCCCGGTTCCGCCACAATGTACCAAACACAGACCAGATTTGCCGGATATTGTGCTGGATAACGGGGGCTGGAAAATGAACCCTCAGGTGTTTGAAAAATCTCACCACACACTGAAAAAGAGTAAGCATGAATCAGTGCAGCCAGTAATTGGCAACTTGAACTTCCTCCTGGTGCCTTTCTTTAACGTGATAAGGGCGAGATGGAGCAGCAACATCAGTGATCAGTTCTGACTCACATCTCTGGGTAACCTCAGAATCATAAGAGTCGTAGAGATTTCCAGCACAGACAAAGCCCTTTGCCCATCGAGTCTGCCCTGGTCAAAAACAATAACCGAACTAGTTTAATCCTATTTCCCAGCACTTGACCCACAGTTGATAGTTCAATGTTATGATGATTTCTGCCCCTGCCACACCTATGCGCAGTTAGTTTTAGATTCCCACTATCCTATCAAGGGGAAAATATTTCCTTACATTGTCTTTAAATCTCCTACCCTTAACTTAAATCTGTGGCTCCTGGTCTTGATCGCTCCTCCCTAAATGGGCCCTATTCTTTCCCAAGTTGTCCTTTTAACCCGAATGTAAAATATTTGAGATTTCCTTTTACTTTACCTGCCATTATTCTTTCAAGCCCCCTTTTTGATATCTTAATTTCCTTTTTAAGTTTCCCCTTGTATATCTATTTTCCTCTGGGACCTCCCTGTTTGCCCTAAACCTGCCTTTCCCTCCAAACCTAACCCTGTACACCCCTTGTAGGAAGTTACAGTTACTGCAGACGCTGGAGTCTGTACTGAAAACAAAACATGCTGGAGATTACAGCAGGCCATGGAGTGAGAGTAAGCTCACATTTCATGTCTAGATGACTCCTCATTTGAGCTGACATGAAGTATGAAGGGGGCAGCATTTATGCAATAATGGGGTTTGGGTGGAATTCTGGGAGAGAGGCTGCAGATAGTAGACAGATTAAATAATTGGAATGGGAGAGTGGTAGAACAATGGTGTGGGGGGAGGGGAGAGAGGACATGGTGACAGTGAATGGAACAAGCTATAAGGAAAGGAAAGGAAAGGAATGGGGGTGGGTTCACAATCTGAAGGTGTTCAACCTCGATATGGAGTCCTGAAGGTTGTAAAGTGCCTAATCTAAAGATGAAATGTTGTTCTTCTGCTTAATATCAAGTTGACCTCAATCAGGTCCCCCTCAATCTCCTTTTTTCTAATGAAAACAATCTTAACCTACTCAACCTCTCTTCATAGCTAGCACCTTCCATCCCAGGCAACATCCTCATAAACTTTCTCTACACCCTCTCCAAAGTGTCCACATCCTTTTGGTAATGTGGCCCCCAGAACTGCACGTAGTATTCTAAATTCAGCTGAACCAAAGTCTTGTACAATTTTAGCATGACTTGTCAGCTCTTATACTCAATTCCCCATCCAATGAAGGCTAGCATACTATATGCCTTCTATCCACCTGTACAGCAACCTTCAGGGTACAATGGACCTGGATTCCCAGATCTCTCTGCTCATCAACTTTTCCCAAGGCTCTTCCGTCTACTGTATAATTCGCTCTCAAATTAGACTTCCCAAAATGCATCACCTCACATTTGCCTGGATTGAAATCCATCTGCCACTTCTCCACCCAACTCTCCAGTCTATCTATATTCTCCAGTATTCTTTGAAAGTCCCTTATGCTTTCTGCTACTCCACCAATCTTCATGTTATCTGCAAACTTACTGATCAGACCAACAATGCCCTCTTTCCAGATCATTCGTGTATACTACTCTGTCTCCTGTTGCTCAATCAGTTCTTTATCCACCTCACTAGAACACCCTGCACACTATGTCCAACAAATCTGAACTCCTCCCTTCCTACACCATCCCTCAAGCCATGTGTTCATCCTGCCTATTCTTTCATTTCTACCCTGGTTAGCACGTGGCACTGGCAGAAATCCTGAGATCCCTACCTTTGAGGTCCTCCACTTTAACTTCTCTCCTAGCTCCCTGAATTCTGCTTTCAGGACCTCATCTCATTTTTTACTTGTATCATTGGTGCCTATATGCACCATGACAACTGGCTGTTCACCTCCCCTTTTAGAATGCTCTGCAGCCAATCAGTGACATCCCTGACCTGAGCGGGGGGGGCAACATACCAACCGGGAGTCTCGTTTTTGACCACAGAACAGCCTACCTGCTCCCCTCACAATAGAATCCCCTATGACCATGGCCCTTTTTCCGACCCTGGACAACCGCTGCCCTCCCCTGGTGAGCTATCTCCCCCAACAGTATCCAAAATGGTAAACCTGTTTTGGAGGGAGGTGCCTTCCTACTTTTTCTCTGCCTTTTGGTCACCCTCTCACTGTCTCCCTCAGCAATTCTAACCTGCGGTGTGACCAGTTCACTATCCACGACCTCCTCAGCCGCTGCCAACTGTATACTAAGTCCTTACCTTCCCAGCAACCTCCTGATCCCAACGTCACCTCCACTCCTGCTCCCAGACAGGAAAAAAGAATTATTTAATCTGCTCCATCTACAGTCTCTCTCCTCCAGAACTCTACCCCTTCCCCCAGATAAATGCTGTCCCCCTCCACACTTCACATCTGCTCTGATCTACCTAGACTTGAAACGTTAACTTGCTCTCTCTCCATGGATGCTGCCTGACCTGCTATGATTTTCAGCTTTTTTTAAATTTCCTGTTCATCCCTTGACGTGCAAGGCTTACAGGATTTGTTTGTGCCACTCTTTATCTTTGGCCCATACTCTCTCTATTTCCTTCTTGAATGCGCTACAATCCTGACAGATTTACCTATTTGTTCCCAGTCCACTCTGGTCAAATCATACCTGCTCTTATTAAAATTGGCCTTTCTCCAGAATAGAACTTTGATAACAGGCCCATCCTTGTCCATTTCTAAAACAATCCTGAATCTAACAGAGTCATGATCACTGTCTACAAAATGCTCCCCCACTGTCACTTCAATCAGCTGTTCGGATTCATTTCCTAAAATTAAGTCCCTGGCGTGGACGAGTTGGACCGAAGGATCTGTTTCTCTGATGTGCAGCTCCCTGATGGCCACTGTCTTGTTGAGCCTTCTGTAAACTCTTCTGGAAATAGTTTTAAAATTCTGGTCCCTATAAACCTTTCACATGATGACTATGCCAGTTAATGTTTAGCTAAATTGAAATCTCCTACTATCACTACCTTATTACTTTTACACTTCTCTGCAATGTGCCGTTCTGCTCTTCTATTTTTCTCACACTGTTATCTGCCCTATCATTTATTCCCAGCAACGTGATTGCTCCTTTTTGGTTTCCCATTCTACCCTTATGGTTTCATTTGAGAAGCCTTCTAAGACGTTCAACAAGGTTCCTATAGTAGACTGGTGAACAAGGTTAGATCATATTCAAAATGTGTGGTGCTAGAAAAGCACGACAGGTCAGGCAGCATCCAGGAACAGGACAGTTGACGTTTCGGGCATCAGTATGAAGGGCTTATGCCTGAAACGTCGACTCTCCTGCACCTCCTGCCTGACTTGCTATATTTTTCCAGCACCACACTTTTCGACACTGATCTCCAGCATCTGCAGTCCTGATTTTCTCCTCAAGGTTAGATCTCATGGAATACAGGGAGAATTAGCCATTTGGATACAGAACTGACTCTAAAGTAAAAGACAGAGTGTGGTGGTGGAGGGTTGCCTTTCAGACTGGAGGCCTGTGACCAGTGGAGTGCCTCAAGGACCGGTGCTGGGTCCACTACTTTTCGTCATTCATATAAATGATTTGGATATGAACATAAGAGGTATAATTCGTAAGTTTGCAGAGGACACCAAAATTGGAGGTGTAGTGGACAGTGAAGAAGGTTACCATAGAGTACAATGGGAACTTGATCAGATGGGTCAATGAGTTGAGGAGTGGCAGATGGAATTTAATTTAGATAAATGTGAGGTGCTGCATTTTGGAAAGGCAAATCAGAGGAGGACTTATACACTTCATGGTAAGGTCCTGGGGAATGTTGCTGAACAGAGAGAGACCTTGGAGTGCAGATTCATAGCTCCTTGAAAGTGAAACTGCGTGTAGTTAGGATAGTGAAGATGGTGTTTGGTATGCTTGCCTTTATTAGGCAGTGCATTGAGTACAGGAGTTGGGAGGTCATGTTGCAGCTGTACAGGACATTGGTTAGGCCACTTTTGGAATACTGCGTGCAATTCTGGTCTCCTTCCTACTGGAAGGATGTTGTGAAACTTGAAAGGGTTCAGAAAAGATTTACAAGGATGTTGCCAGGGTTGGAAGGGTTGAGATACAGGGAGAGGCTGAATAGGCTGGGGCTGTTTTCCCTGGAGTGTCGGAGGCTGAGGGGTGACCTTATAGAGGTTTATAAAATCATGAGGGGCATGGATAGGGTGAATATTCAAGGCATTTTTCCCAGAGTTGGGGAGTTCAAAACTGGAGGCCATAGGTTTAGGGTGAGAGGGGAAAGATATAAAAGGGACCTAAGGGGCAACTTTTTCACACAGAGGGTGGTGTGTGTATGGAATGAGCTGCCAGAGCAACTGGTGGAGGCTGGTACAATTACAGCATTTAAAAGGCATCTGGATGGGTATATGAATAGGAATGGTTTAGAGTGATTTGGGCCAAATGCTGGGACTAAATTAATTTAGGATATCTGGCTGCATGGATGAGTTGGACCAAAGTATCTGTTTCTGTGCTGTACATCTCTATGACTCTGTGATATCCTAGTTTCCTGCTCGAATTGATTCCCTGATTTAAATTACAACACACTATTCTTGTTTATCTCTTTCCCTGCCTCACCTGAAGACTCCATATCCTGGGATATTGGACTCCAAACCTACCTCTCTCTCAACCATATCTCAGTGAGAACAGTTACATCATATTCCCATGTTTTAATTGTGACCTCAACTCCTCTGTCTCATTCATCAGATTCCTAGTCTTAGAATCAATATCATTTGTTTTCCTTCGCATTCAATGACCCTTTGTCAGGACTAGTTCATTCAGTGTGTAACTGATGGGATGAATGGCAGTGAAATCCCTTCACCTGGAGCACCAAGGAAATGAACAAGTTAATACAAACTTGCACCTGACCAGCACTGACCAATCAGAAACCGGGCTCCCTTTCTTCCACCTTGTGATGTTAGCAGGAGGCTTCCCTGGCTGTAGGCTCCCTTTCCAGAGTGGTATGGTGGCTCAGTAGCTACCTCACAGCACCAGGGATCTGGGTTTGATTCCACATTCAGGCAACTGTCTGTGTGGAGTTTGCACATTCTCCCCTGTGTCTGCAAATTAGGTGGATTGGCCATGTTACATTACCAGTCATGTCTCAGGACATGCAGGCTAGGTGGACTAGCCCTGGTAAACACAGGGATTGGGTGGGATACTGTTCAGAGAGCTGTACTCGAAGGCCTGAATGGCCTACTTCCACACTGTAAGAATCCTTTGAAAGGAATGTGCCTGAATAGAAACTAGGCCCAAGAACGTCCATTCTTGATTTTAAATCTTTCCCAGTTTAGGCTCCTCCCTCTGGCTCCTGCTGCTGACTCCTCCTGAAAGGAACGTGCCCGAATTGAAACTCAAAAAATTAATTCATTGGTTGAAAAAGAATATTCTGAAAAATTGAGGTGAGTGAGCAAGGGACTGGATGGGTCAGCTGTGTATATGATGGAACATCCTACATGGGTAGGGATACTTACATGGTGATGGTGTAAAGATCTGGGATGCTGCAGTAACTGCTGAATCACCAGGAAGTTCCAGGATCACATTCTTGGAGCTGGTTGCAGTACCAATGGAAGAGACTGTAAAGAGGCTGATGAAGGGCTGGTTACCATCATTTTGGGGAGTGATCATTTCCCCAGACTGATTCTCTGATGATTCCTGCATAATATATTCTATAAAGAGAAATTGAATGGATCTGGACAATGTTATCCATATTGACCATAGCGACAGATTTAGTCAGAGCTGTGGAATAATGCAGAGTTTTGGATACCTAAGTTGCATTATGGGTTTGGGACAGTGTTGTTGAACCCACCTTTCCATTCAAGTTTGTACCCAGGCTGCAAATAATGGAGAAAAACAAGAAAGGAAAGGTTTGTGATGGACAGAGGTGGTTGAACCTCATGGAGTCTGGGCTAGAACCTCTAGTATTTGGGCACATTGAACACAAAATCTCGGCTGATTCTCTAGTGCAATACTCAGGGAATTCTATGCTTTTTGAGGTGGGGTCTTTTTAAAGAAATATTAAACTGAAGCCCTGTAATCCACCTCAAAAATCATAGGATTCCCTGAGTCTTGTACAAGAGAATCAGCCTAGATTTTGTGTTCAATGTGCCCAAACACTGGAGGTTCTGTCTAATATACTAGCCCAGACTCCATGAGGTTCAACCACCTCTGACCATCACAAACCTTTCCTTTCCTTTCTTGTTTTCCTCCATTATTTGCAGCCATAAAAGAGAACATGACACTCGGCAATGAAAAGTTTGGAATCCTTCCCTAACGTTCTGGCCAGTATCTATTTCTTAATCAACATCACTGAAATGGTGATGTTAAATGGTCATTACCTCATCACTGTTTGTGGACTCTTCTTGTATGCAAATTGGCTGCTGTATTTCCTAGATTGCAACTGTAAAATATTTCATTGGATGTAAAATGTTTAGGACATCCTGAAGTTGTATAAAGAATTAGTTAGTGTAGATCCTTTCTTTCTTTAAGGCATTCTTGTTTATATGGCAAGTTCTCCATGCTCTCTTTGCTGACAATGTAGGAAAAGTCAACACATACAGGTACATCGATGGAAAGCTTCAATGTACCTGTTGGTGAATCACACATGTGAGATTGATGGTGAAGGTAACAGCCTGTGGGAAATTAAGCTTGTTGGATCCAGAATTGGCGGGAAGCAGAGGGTGATGATCGAGGGGCGTTTTTGCGACTGGAAGCTCATGTCCATCAGGATTCTGCAGGGGTCAGTGTTGGGGTCCTTGCTGTTCGTGGTCATGTAGAAATAAATTAGACTCGAGAGTTGATGGGTAAGTTTGTGGCTGATATGAAAATTGGCTGGATGGTAAATAGTGATGAGGATAGCCTTAGATTACAGGAGGATATAAATGGACTGGTCAGCTGGGCTAATGAGAGGAAAATGGAATTCAGTCTGGATAGGTGGGAGGTGATGCACTTGGGCAGGATGGATACATGATGTAAGGTAGGATTCTGGAAAGCACCAAGGATCAGAGGGACTTTGGTTCCTTAACGTAGCAGGACAGTGCATTACGTGGTTAAGAAGGATTTTCTTAGCCGAGGCAGAGAGGTTATGAGCAGGGAGGTGAGGCTGGAACAGTATAAAACGTTGGTTAGGCCACAGTTGGAGTACTGTGTGCAGTTCTGGAAGATGTGATTGCAGTGGAGAGGGTGCAGAGGAGATTTGATAGGATGTCGCACGGGCTGGAAACATTTAATTATTGAGAGAGATTGGACAGACTGTTTTCACTGGAGCAGGGGTGGAGATGATTAAGATGTATAAGATGATAAGGTAAATGGACAGGGGTGAGATGTATAAGATGATAAGGTACATGGACAGGTTTGAGATGTATAAGATGATGAGGCACATGGACAGGTTTAAGATATATAAGATGATGAGGCACACGGACAGGATAGAGATGAATAAGATGATAAGGTACATGGACATGTTTGAGATGTATAAGATGATGAGGTACATGGACAGGTTTGAGATGTATAAGATGATAAGGTACATGGACAGGGGTGAGATGTATAAGATGATGTGGTACATGGACAGGTTTGAGATGTATAAGATGATGAGGTACATGGACAGGTTTGAGATGTATAAGATGATAAGGTACATGGACAGGGGTGAGATGTATAAGATGATGTGGTACATGGACAGGTTTGAGATGTATAAGATGATGAGGTACATGGACAGGTTTGAGATGTATAAGATGATGAGGCACACGGACAGGATAGAGATGTATAAGATTATAAGGTACATGGACAGGTTTGAGATGTATAAGATTATAAGGTACATGGACAGGTTTGAGATGTATAAGATGATGAGGTACATGGACAGGTTTGAGATGTATAAGATGATGAGGTACATGGACAGGTTTGAGAGGTATAGGATGATGAGGTACATGGACGGGTGTGAGATGTATAAGATTATAAAGTACATGGACAGATTTGAGATGTGCACTTGCGATGCCAAATGCTGGGAAAAAGATTGTTGTTTCTCGACTGGCGTGGACTCAATGGACTGAAGGACTTTGAATTTCTAACTCTATGATGTTTTTCCGCACTGTTGACAATTTGGAGACGAATCATGTCTGTTGGAATAAGAATGATTGATTTAACAATTACCACAGTCTCCAAAAGCATTCTTGATTATTTCCTCTGATTTCCCCAATCAGGGTTGACTGGGGTAAGTTAATGCTGCATGTGGTGTTGGGGTAGGACAGACTGAACCAATTGTTTCTCCTTTCCCTTTTCCGTTGGTGATCTGTTTTCCAAGTTTATGATCCCAGTATTTCCTCTGAGCCATGTGCAAGTCATAACTGAGTCTTTGTCCATCACAACTGAAATCTTCATTTCTTATTAGCTCATGGGCAGTCACACATCATTGAGCTGTAACATTTGGATTATTGTCTGTAAGGACAGTCACACAACACTGACATAGGGAGTCAATGCTTGTGGTAGGCAGCCGAGGTCAAACAAAGGATCACTACCTCCTGCTTCAACACATCCAAATACTCACGGACACTGAAGGTGATCAAACTCCCTCCGATAGCCAGGATGCTCACAATTACAGACCCTATGACAAACAGCCAGACCAAACTTGAGCATGTGCCAGTTTTCCCACCGAGTGTTTCCCAGGAATCATTCACTGGATTAGGAAAAGATCAATTAATTAACAGCCTCCTGAATCCTTAGCCTACATCTTTGATTATTTCTTTCAGATATTGCTGAACCAACCATGCTGCACAATTGTCCATCTGTCCTATTGTCTCTTTGGGCTCTATCTCCACCCATCATTTACTCCTCATCCCACACCCCCCAGCCTATCTTCTGCATAAAATACATTTTCCTAGCTACCATCAGTTCTGAGGAAGGGTCACTGGACCCGAAACGTTAACTCTGATTTCTTTCCAGTGATGCTGCCAAATCTGCTGAGCTTTACCAGCAATTTCCATTTTTGAATCCACTATCAATGTTGAGAAGCAATTGATCAAAAGAGCATTATAGCTGAGCTTGGTTCTGTAATGCGTAATGAACAGGAAAGCCCAAGGCAATTCGCTCATAAGGTTAGCTAACAGCACAGAGCAGGAGTCAGTTGTGGCTCTTTCCAGTTCTTGAGCTTCAGTACAATACCAGGAAAAGGATTTTCCATGAATGAATTTCAAGAAGATCTTTCTAAATTAATTGTGGGATGTGGGCATCACTGGCTGGGCCAGCATTTACTGCCAAACTCTAGTTGCCCCTTGAAGGTGGTAGTGAGTTGCCTTCTTGAACTGTTGTAGTCCATCTGCTGTGGGTTCACCCACAATGCCTGTGAGGGAGGACATTCCAGGACTTTGACCCAGCGACAGTGAAGGAACGGTGATATATTTCCAAGTCAGGACAGTGAGGAGCTTGGAAGGGAACTTGAAGGGGGTGGTGTTCCCATGTATCTGCCGCCCTTGTCCTTCTAGATGGAAGTGGTCATGGGTTTGGAAGGTGCTGTCTGAAGATCTTTGGTGAACTTCTACAGTGCATCTTGTAGATAGTGTACACTGCTGTTACTGAGCGTTAGAGGTGGAGGAAGTGGATGCTTGTGCCAATCAAGTGGGCTGCTTTGTTGTGGATGTGTCATATTTCTTGAGAGTTACTGCAGCTGCCCTGATTCGGACAAGTGGGGGGAGAGTATTGCATCAAACTTCCCAACTTGGGCCTTGTACAGGGTAACCTCGATTATCCGAACAACATGGGTGGGCAGTATTTTATTTGGATAACCAAATGTGCGGACAACATAATTTACCCAAACATCGGGATCTTACAATCTTATTCGGATAATCTGAAATTCGGATAATCAAGGTAGCCTTGTAGATGGTGGACAGGCTTTGGGGAGTCAGGAGGGGAGTTACTCACTGCAGGATTCCTACCCTCTGTCTCACAACGTAGCCACTATGTTTATGTGGTGAGTTTGGTTGACTTTCTGATCAATGGTAACCCCCAAAATGTTGATAGTGGGGGATTCGATAATGGTAACACAGTTGAATGTCATGGGGTGGTGGTTAGATTTTCTCCTATTGAAGATGGTCATAGCCTGGCACTTTTGTGGCATGGAAGTTACTTGCCACTTGTCAACCCAAACCTGGATATTGTCCAGATCTTGTTCCATTTGAACAGGGATTGCTTCAGTATCTGAGGACACACAAATAGAGCTGAACATTGTGTAATCATTGGTGAAGATCTCCCATTCCTGCCCAATGATGGCGGGAAGGTCATTGATGAAGCAGCTGAAGATGGTTGGGCCTAGGACACTATCCTGTGGAACTCCTGCAGACATGTCCTGGAACTGAGATGACTGACCTCCAAAAACCACAACCATCTTCCTACGTGCCAGGTATGACTCCAACCATGAGAGAGTTTGCCCCCTGATACCCGTTGATCCCAGTTTTGCCTGAGATCCTTGATGCCACACTCAGCCAAGTGCAGCCTTGATCTAAAGGGCTGTCTCCCCCCTACACTCTGGAATTCAGCTCTTTTGTCCATGTTTGAACCAAGGCTGTAATGAGGTCAGGAGCTGAGTGGCCCTGGGGGAACCCAAACTTGGCGTCACTGAGCAGGTTATTGCTGAGCAGGTGCTGCCTGATAGCACTGTTGATGACACCTTCCATCACTTTACTGATGATTGACAGCCAACTGATGGGGGAGTAATTGGCTGGGTTGGATTTACCCCGCTTTTTATGTCCAGGACATGTCTGTGCAATGTTCCACATTGTTGGGTAGATACCAGAATTATAACTGTACTGGAACAGCTTGACTAGGGGAGCAGCCAGTTCTGGAGCACAAACCTTCATTGCTGATCCTGGAACCGTCGTCGGGGCCCATAGCCTTTGCAGTATCCAGTGCCTCCAACCATTTCCTGATATCACGCAGAGTGAATCGAATTGGCTGAAGATTGGAATCTGTGATGCTGGGGATCACTGGAGGAGGCTGGGATGGATCATCCACTTGGTACTTCTGGCTGAAGATTACTGTGAAAGCTTCAGCCTTACCTTTTGCACTGATGTGCTAGGCTGTTCCATCAAACAAAGAACAAAGAATATTACAGCACAGGAACAGGCCCTTCGGCCCTCCCATCCTGCGCCATTCCAGATCCTATACCTAAACCTCTTGCCTATTTTCAAAAGATCTGTATCCCTCTGTTCCCTACACATTCATATATCTGTCTAGATACATCTTAAATTACGTTATCGTGCCCGCCTTTACCACCTCCGCTGGCAACACATTCCAGGCCCCCACCACCCTCTATGTGAAGAGCTTTCCATGCATATTTCCCTTCAACCTTTCCTCTCTCACCTTGAACTCGCGACCCCTAGTCATTGAGTCCCCCACCCTAGGAAACAGCTGCTTGCTATCCCCCCCCCCCCCCAGTCTATACCTCTCATGATTTTGTAGACCTGAATCAGGTCCCCCCTCTTTCCAATGGAAATAATCCTAATCTACTTAACCTCTCCTCATAGCTAGCACCCTCCTTACCAGGCAACATTCTGGTGAACCTCCTCTGCACCCTCTCTATTGCATCCACATCCTTTTGGTAATGTGGCGACCAGAACTGTATGCATTATTCCAAATGTGGTCAAACCAAAGTCTTATACATTTGTAACATGATCTGTCAGCTCAATACCCCATCTGATGAAGGAAAGTATGCTGTATGCCTTCTTGACCACTCTATTGACCTGCGTTGCCACCTTCCGGGAACAATGGTCCTGAACACCCAGATTTCTCTGTACATCAATTTTCCTCAGGGCTTTTCCATTTACTGTATAGTTCGCTCTGGAATTGCATCTTCCAAAATGCATCACCTCGCATTTGTCCAGATTGAACTCCATCTGCTATTCCTCTGCCCAACTCTCTAATCTATCTACATTCTGCTGTATTCTCTGACAGTCCCCTAGACTATCTGCAAACTTGCTAATGAGGCAACCTACCCCTTCCTTCAAATCACTTATGTATATCACAAACAGCACGGATCTCTGTGGGACACCACTGCTCACAGGTCCCCATTTTGAGAAGCTCCTTTGCACTACTACTCTCTGTCTCCTGTTGCCTTGCCAGTTCTCTATCCATCTAGCTAAAACACCCTGGACCTCATGCAACTTTACCTTCTTCATCAGCCTACCATGAGAAACCTTATCAAATACCTTACTAAAGTCCATGTATATGACATCTACATCCTTGCCCTCAATCAACTTTGTCACCTCTTCAGAGAACCCTATTAGATTTGTATGGCATGACCTTCCCTGCACAAAACCATGCTGCCTCTCACCGATTAGCCCATTTTCTTCCAAATGGATATATATCCTATCCCTTAGTACATTCTGCAGTAGCTTCATTACCACTTATGTCAGGCTCCCAGGTTTATAATTACCTGGATTATCCCTGCTACCCTTAAACAAGGGACAGCATTAGCAATTCTCCAGCCCTCTGGGACCTCCCCCATTTTCAAGGATGCTGCAAAAATATCCGTTAAGGCCCCAGCTATTTCCTCCATTGCTTCCCTCAGTAACCTGGGTTAGATCCCATCCAGTCCTGGGGACTTGTCCACCTTAATGCCTTTTAGACTACACAACACTTCCTCCTTCCTTATGCCGACTTGACCGAGAGTAATCAAAGATCTATCCCTAACCTCGACATCCATCATGTCCCTCTCCTCAGTGAATACCGATGCAAAGTACTCATTAAAAATCTCACTCATTTCTCTGACTCCACACATATCTTTCCTCCTTTGTCCATGTGTGGGCCAACTCTTTTCCTAGTTACCCTCTTGCTCCTTTTATATGAATAAAAGGCTTTGGGGTTTCCTTAACCCTGCTCACTAAGGATATCTCATGACCTTGTGTAGCCCTCTTAATTCCTCATTTCAGATTGTTCCTACATTCCCAATATTCTTCCAAAGCTTCGTCTGACTTCAGTCACTTAGAGCTGAAAATGTGTCGCTGGAAAAGCGCAGAAGGTCAGTCACTTAGACCTTATGTATACTTCCTTTTTCCTCTTAGCTAGTCTCAATTTCACCTGTCACTCATGGTTCCCTAATTTTGCTATTTCTATCCCTCATTTTCACAGGGACATGTCTGTCCTGCACTCTAATCAACCTCTCTTTAAAAGCCTCTATCAAATGTGGATTTCCCTTCAAACAGCTCCTCCCAATCCACATTCCCCAGTTCCTGCCAAATTTTGGGATAATTGGTCTTCCCCCAATTTTGCACTCTTCCTTTAGGACCACTCTCGTCTTTGTCCATGAGTATCCTAAATCTTATGGAATTGTGATCACTATTCCCAAAGTAATCCCTCTACTGAAATTTCAACCACCTGGATGGGCTCATTTCCTAACACCAAGTCCATTACGGGTTGGACTACTTACATACTGCGCTAGAAAACCCTCCTGGATGCTCCTTACAAATTCTGCTCCATTGAATCCTCTAACACTAGGTGAATCCCAGTCAATGTTTGAGGATGAGGATATTTGTGGAGCCTCCTCCTCCTCCAGTGAGTTGTTTAACTATCCACCACAATTCATGACTGGATGTGACAGGACTGCAGAGCTTATGTCTGATCCATTGGTTGTGGGATCGCTTAGCTCCATCTATCACTTACTGCTAATGCTGTTTGACATGTAAACGGTCCTAATTTTCAGGTATGCCTGGTGCTGCTCCTAGCATGACTTGAGTTGCTAGATCTGTTTGAAGTCTGTCCCATTTAGCACAGTGATAGTGCCACACAACACGATGGAGGGTATTCTCAATGTGAAGGTGGGACATTGTCTCCACAAGAACTGTGCGGTGGTCACTCTTACCGATACTGTCATGGACAGATACATCTGCAGCCGGCAGATTGGTGAGGATGAGGTCAGGTATGTTTTTCCCTCTTGTTGTTTTCCTCACCACCTGCTGCAGACCCAGTCTAGCAGCTATGTCCTTTAGGACCCAACCAGTGCTGTTGAGCCCCTCTTGATGATGGGCATTGAAATCCCCACCCAGAGTACACTTTGTCCCCTTGCCATCCTCTAAGTGTTGTTTAACATGGAAGAGTATCAACTCATTAGCTGTGGGAGGACAGTATGTGGTAATCTGCAGGAAGTTTCCTTGTCCATGTTTAACCTGAAACCATGAGACTTCATGGGGTCCAGAGTCAATGCTAAGGACTCCCAGGCCACTCCCTCCCGACTCTATCCCACGGTGCTGCCCCCCCTGCTGGGTCTGTCCTGCCGGGGTGACAGGACATATCCAGGGATGGTGATGGTGACTAGGGCACAGTCATACTCATGGAATTATACCTTACAGAAAATATCAGGCTGTTGCTTGATGAGCCTGAGAGACAGCTCTCCCAGTTTTAGCACTAGCCCCTCGATGTTAGTAAAGAGGATTTTGAAAGAATATCAGGGCTGTTTCTGCCATTGTCTTTTCCGGTGCATAGGTCAATGCCTGGTGATCCATCCAGTTTCATTTCTTTAAGACTTTGTAGCAATTGGTACAACTGGTGGGCAGCACGGTGGCACAGTGGTTAGCACTGCTGCCTCACAGTGCCAGAGACCAGGGATTAATTCCTGCCTCAGGTGACTGACTATGTGGAGTTTGCACATTCTCCCCGTGTCTGCATGGGTTTCCTCTGGGTGCTCCGGTTTCCTCCCACAGTCCAAAAATGTTAGGTGAATTGGCCATGCTAAATTGCCTGTAGTGTTAGGTGAAGGGGTAAATGTAGGGGAATGGGTCTGGGTGGGTTGCTCTTCGTCGGGTCGGTGTGGACTTGTTGGGCCAAAGGCCCTGTTTCCACACTGTATGTAATCTAATCAGGAAACTGAATGGCTCGATAGCATACCCTGCAGGATATTAGTGAACCAGATGGGTTTTTCCAACAATTGACAATGATCTCATGGTCATCATTAGATACTTAATTCTTGATCTTTAAAAAAAATTGAGTTTAAATTCCACCATCTGCCATGGACTTTCTGGATTAATCGTCTAGCAATAATACCACTAGGCAATTTCCTCCCTTATTTGTTTCTTGAGACGTTTCTTCATTTGTCTGGGTTAGAGGAGCAGCAGTTAGCAGTATTAGAATCATTCTGGCAGCAATATAAATGCTGGATATTCGATCATCTTGTCATTCTCATGGTTGCAAACAATCTCTTACCAGGATTATCAGACCAGAAATACTCGGCAAACCCCTTGTCATAGAGTCATAGAGATGTACAGCATGGAAACAGACCCTTCGGTCCAACGCGTCCATGCTGACCAGATATCCCAACCCAATCTAGTCCCACCTGCCAGCACCCGGCCCATATCCCTCCAAACCCTTCCTATTCATATACCCATCCAGATGCCTTTTAAATGTTGCAATTGTACCAGCCTCCTCAACTTCCTCTGGCAGCTCATTCCATACACGTACCACCCTCTGTGTGAAAACGTTGCCCCTTAGGTCTCTTTTATATCTTTCCTCTCTCACCCTAAACCTATGCCCTTTAGTTCTGGACTCCCCGACCCCAGGGAAGAAATTTTGCCTATTTATCCTATCCATGCCCCTCATAATTTTGTAAACCTCTATAAGGTCACCCCTCAGCCTCCGACGCTCTAGGGAAAACAGCCCCAGCCTGTTCAGCCTCTCCCTATAGCTCAAATCCTCCAACCCTGGCACCATCCTTGTAAATCTTTTGTCAATGCTTTCAAGTTTCACAATGTCCTTCCTGTAGCAGGGAGACGAGAATTGCACACAATATTCCAACAGTGGCCTAACCAATGTCCTGTACAGCCGCAACATGACCTCCCAACCCCTGTACTCAATACTCCGACCAATAACGGAAAGCATACCAAATGCCTTCTTCACTATCCTATCTACCTGCGATTCCACTTTCAAGGAGCTATGAACCTGCACTCCAAGGTCTCTTTGTTCAGAAACACTACCTTGGACCTTACCATTAAGTGTATAAGTCCTGCTAAGATTTGCATTTATCTAAATTAAACTCCATCTGCCACTTCTCAGCCCATTGGCCCATCTGGTCAAGATCCTGTTGTAATCTGAGGTAACCTTCTTCCCTGCCCACTATACCTCCAATTTTGGTGTCATCACCAAACGTACTAACTATACCTCTTGTGTTCACATCCAAATCATTTATATAAATGATGAAAAGTAGAGGACTCAGCACCGATCCTTGTGGCACTCCACTGGTCACAGGCTTCCAGTCTGAAAAACAACTTTGAGCCAGTTCTGTATCCAAATGGTGAGTTCTCCCTGTATTCTGTGAGATCTAACCTTGTTAATCAGTCTCCCATGGGGAACCTTGTCGAACACCTTACTGAAGTCCATATAGGTCACATCTACCACTCTGCCCTCATCAATCCTCTTTGTTACTTCTTCAAAAAACTCAATGAAGTTTGTGAGACATGATTTCCTATCCATGCCCCAAGCTTACATAAAGTGGAGGAAGCTAGGGTCAAGCTCAGCTCTACAGGATTATATGCAGGCGAGGAAAGAGCTCAAAAATGCCAGGAGGGGGCACAAGAAAGGCTTGGCAGAACGGATTAGGGAGAACACAGAGGCATTTTACACTTATGTGAGGAATAAGAGAATGGTCAAAGAAAGAGTAGGGCTGATCAGGGATAGCATGGGGAACTTGTGTGTGGAGTCTGAGGAGGTAGGGGAAGCCCTAAATGAGTTTTTTGCTTCTGTCTTTATGAAAGAAACAAACTTTGTAGTGAATGAAACCTTTGAAGAGCAGGTGTGCATGCTGGAATGGATAGAGATAGAAGAAGCTGATGTGCTGAAAATTTTGTCAAACATTGACTTGTTTGTCAAACAAGTCGCCAGGCCCAGACCAGATTTGTCCTCGACTGCTTGTGAAGATCTTTGCTTCCTCGCTCTTCACTGGAGTCATACCTGAGGACTGGAGAGAGGCAAATGTAATTCCTCTCTTCAAGAAAGGAAATAGGGAAATCCCCGGCAATTACAGACCAGTCAGTCTCACGTCTGTCATCTGTAAGGTGTTAGAAAGGATTCTGAGGGATAGGATTTATGACCATCTGGAAGAGCATGGCTTGATTAAATGCAGTCAACACGGCTTTGTGAGGGGCAGGTCATGCCTCACAAACCTTATCGAGTTCTTTGAGGATGTAACTAGAAAAGTTGATGAGGGTCGAGCTGTGGATGTGGTGTATATGGACTTCAACAAGGCATTTGATAAGATGCCTCATGGTAGGCTCATTCAGAAGGTCAGAAGGAATGGGATACAGGGGGAACATAGCTGGCCAACAGAAGACAGTGAGTGGTAGTAGAAGGAAAATATTCTGCCTGGAAGTCTGTGGTAAGTGGTGTTCCACAGGGCTCTGTCCTTGGGCCTCTACTGTTTGTAATTTTTATTAATGACATGGATGAGGGGATTGAAGGATGGGTCAGCAAGTTTGCAGATGGCACAAAGGTTGGAGGTGTCATTGACAGTATAGAGGGCTGTTATAGGCTGCAGCGGGACATTGACAGGATGCAGAGATGGGCTGAGAGGTGGCAGGTGGAGTTCAACCTGGATAAATGGGAGGTGATGCATTTTGAAAGGTTGAATTTGAAAGCTGAGTACAGGATTAAGGATAGGATTCTTGGCAGTGTGGAGGAGCAGAGGGACCTTGGTGTGCAGGTACATAGATCCCTTAAAATGGCCACCCAAGTGGACAGGGTTGTTAAGAAAGCATATGGTGTGTTGGCTTTCATTAACAGGGGGATTGAGTTTAAGAGCCGTGAGATCTTGTTGCAGCTCTATAAAACTTTGGTTAGACTGCACTTGGAATACTGTGTCCAGTTCTGGTTGCCCTATTATAGGAAAGATGTGGATGCTTTGGAGAGGGTTCAGAGGAGGTTTACCAGGATGCTGCCTGGACTGGAGGGCTTATCTTATGAAGAGAGGTTGACTGAGCTCGGACTTTTTTCATTGGAGTAAAGGAGGAGGAGAGGAGACCTAATTGAGGTTTACAAGATAATGAGAGGCGTAGATAGAGTCGATAGCCAGAAACTATTTCCCAGGGCAGAAATGGCTAACACGAGGGGTCATAGTTTTAAGCTGGTTGGAGGAAAGTATAGAGGGGACGTCAGAGGTGGGTTCTTTACACAGAGAGTTGTGAGAGCATGGAATGCGTTGCCAGCAGCAGTTGTGGAAGCAAGGTCATTGGGGACATTTAAGAGACTGCTGGACATGCATATGGTCACAGAAATTTGAGGGTGCATACATGAGGATCAATGGTCGGCACAACATCATGGGCTGAAGGGCCTGTTCTGTGCCGTACTGTTCTATGTTATATGTTCCCACTCACAAAGCCATGTTGACTATCCCTAATCATTCCTTGCCTTTCCAAATACATGTACATCCTGACCCTCGGGATTCCCTCCAACAACTTGCCCACCACCGACGTCAGGCTCACTGGTCTATAGTTCCCTGACTTGTCCTTACCGCCCTTCTTAAACAGTGGCACCACATTTGCCAACCTCCAGTCTTCCAGTACCTCATCTGTGACTATCGATGATACAAATATCTCAGCAAGAGGTCCAGCAGTCACTTCTCTAGCTTCCCACAGAGTTCTCGGGTACACCTGATCAGGTCCTGGGGATTTATCCACATTTATGCGTTTCAAGACATCCAGCACTTCCTCCTCTGTAATATGGACATTTTTTCAAAATGTCACCATCTATTTCCCAAATTCTTTATCTTCCTTGTCCTTTTCCACAGTAAATACTCATGCAAAATACTAGTTTAGTATCTGCCCCATCTCCTGCAGCTCCACACAAAGGCTGCCTTGCTGATCTCTGAGAGGCTCTATTCTCTTCCGAGTTACCCTTCTGTGCTGAAGGAGAACTTTAGGAATCAAGTCATAAATTTCAAAATCACCTCAAATAAAGGCAAACTACTTCAAATGATCGAGAAACTCAACAGTTTGGCAGCATTTGTGGAGAGAGGAACAAGGTTAATGCTTCAAGTTCCAAGTGACTTCTCATTATTTGGCATGTTTTTATAAGTGGCACTGATTTGACTTTACATTTGGTTGTTGGTCTCTGTGTAGCCCCAGTGTGACTCTTAGTCATATAGTCATAGAGATGTACAGCACAGAAACAGACCCTTCGGTCCAACTCAACCATGCCCCTCATGATTTTATAAACCTCTATAAGGTCACCCCTCACCCTCCGACGCTCCAAGGAAAACAGCCCCAGCCTGTTCAGCTCCTTCCAATCCTGGCAACATCCTTGTGAATCTTTTGTGAATGCTTTCAAGTTTCACAACATCCTTCCTGTAGCAGGGAGACCAGAATTGCACACAATATTCCAAAAGTGGCTTAATCAATGTCCTGTACAGCCGCAACATGACCACCCAACTCCTGTACTCAATACTCTGACCGATAAAGGAAAGCATACCAAACGCCTTCTTCATTATCCTATCTACCTGCAACTCCTCTTTCAAGGAGCTATGAACCTGCACTCCAAGGTCTCTTTCATGAGGCATAACTTCATCACCACATAGGACACATCATAAATCGACAGCCTGTAAGCCTCTGAAAAGGAAGGTGACAATATCAAGGGCAATAATGCTTGCTGATGTCATAGGTCCCTATCTGATAATATCTTGACTGTTCCCCTGGCCTGTGTCCAAAAGTGTTGACGTGAATGAGTTATTCAGTGATGTTTGGGACAGAGTGCACTAAAGAGAGGGGGCAGTGCATTTGGATAGTCAGGGATTAGGGACCTTGCAGCTCTGTGTCCTGTCCAGTTTGTGTGTCGTATTTCCATTTGAAAACCCTCACATTGATGGTTTTGTGGCTGCCTCTTTCACAGGCAGAGACACAAGTCACCCACTCTGGTTGTGCTCATAGCTGTTTTCTTCTTCATTAGACACTTCTGATTTCCAGCATGATCGAAGGTGACAGTGAAAGCTCCTTGACCTGTGACTTTCAGCCTCCACTGCTCCTGATGTTCAAGGCCTCACAGACAGTATTCATCAGGAAATTGACGGAAGGTATCATCAAGTTGACCTGCTCAGCCATAACCTGCTCAATGACACACAGTTTGGGTTCTGCCAGGGCCACTCAGCTCCTGACCTCATTACAGCCTCGGTACAAAAATTGACAGAAGAGCTGGATTCCAGAGGGGAGGGGAGAGGGACAGCCCTTGACATCAAGGCTGCAATCAACCGAGTGGGGCATCAAGGAGCCCTGGCAAAACAGGAATGAATAGGTATCAGGGGGCAAACTCTCCCTTGAAGAGTTGGAGTCATACCCGGCACATCGAAAGATGGTTGTAGTTGTTGGAGGTCAGTCATTTCAGCCCCAGGATATCTCTGCGGAGGTTTTCAAAGGTAGTGCCCTCAGCCCAACCATCTTCAGCTGCTTCATCAATGGCCTTGCCTCCATTTAAGGGCAAGTGGGATGTTCATCAACGATTTCAAAATATTCAGCACCATTCGCGACTCCTCAGATACTGAAGCAGTCCATGTTCAAATGCAACAAGATCTGGACAATATCCAAGCTTGGGCTGACAAGTGGCAAGTAATATTCATGCCACACAAATACCAGGTTATTACCATTACCAGTAAGAGTCAATCTAACCACTGCCCCTTGACAGTTAATGGTGTTATCATCACTGAATCTCCCACTATCAACATCCATGGGGTTACCATTGCCCAGAAACTCACCTGGACTCGCCACATAAACACAGTGGTTACAAAAGTTAGTCAGAGGCTAGGAATATTATAGCAAATAACTCACCTCCTGACTCCCCAAAGCCTGTCCAACTACAAGGCACATGTCAGGATATGACGGAATACTCCCCACTTACCTGGATGAGCACAGCTCCAACAACACTCAAGAAACATGACACCATCCAGAACAAAGCAGCCTACACCTACACCATCCTCCTACACCTCCACAAATGTCCACTCCCTTCACCACCAATCATCAGTACAGCAGTATGTAATACCTACATATGCAGGCCCTCAGACAACATCTTCTAAGCTGACAACCACTTCCAAACAGAAGGACAAGAGCAGCAGATACATGGGAACACCACCAGCTGCAAGTTTGCCTCCAAGCCACTCGCCATCCTGACCTGGATATATATTGCCATTCCTTTGCTGTTGAATTCTCTCCCTAATGGCATTTTGGGTCAACCCACAGCAGGTGAACTGCAACAGTTCAAGAAGGCAGTTCAGTCCCACCTTCTCAAGGGGCAACTTGAGATGGGCGATAAACACTGCCCCAGCCAGCTATGCCCACATCCGACAAATAAATATTTTCTAAAGATCCATAGCCCTTTCCTGATACTCTTCCCATAAACCCCATAAGCTCTTCATCTCCCCAGGTTCCCACCCACCTACTGCCCCTGCCCCATGCTCCTGCCCCTGACAATATGAGGTGGCAATGCTAAATGTGGTCATATACTGTCTCCCCTTCGAAGCTTGCGTGCTCCTGACTATGGACAACAGCCTCTTGCACAAACCCCTTCCTGTTCATGCTTTACAGATACAGCCGCATTTACAGATACTGTTTTTCCCTCCCCCTCTACCCCCAAACTGCAGTCCCAGTGCTGAAGAATAATTTGCCAAGTCTCCTTCCCATAGTAACACACCCTTTGCAAACTCCCCACTCTTTACTTCCTATAGTTGGCCTCAACAATGACTGACATTTCTGAGAACCTTAACCAGACAAGCTGGGTAGGGGTTGCTCAGACAGTTGACTGGTCACTGTACGTGTCCCCAACTGGAATGGCCATTTCCACAGGCGTACTCCTGCAGAAACACAGAAGCATGACTGAGAACACCCCGAGCAGACACTGACTGATATGGAAAGCTGCCCTGTTGAGACTCCCTGTTAGATCATGGCTCTATGAATGAGGACTACTGCACCTAGACTTTGAGACATGGCTGCTCACTTGTATATGTGCAGTGTGTTTGTGATGGCACTTGGTGCAGATGACATACCACACTGCTGTGCAGTAAGACGTGCACCACATTATCCAAGCTGTGGGACTGTGCTGTAGTGACCTAACCATTTCTTCACCATCCTCCTACCCACGATTCCTCCTCAATCCCTACTTGCCATTCTCTCCAAGTTATTTGCCACCTTTTTCAAAACTTGCCCCTTTCATCTTTCTTCACTTCCTTCCTCCCATTTCCTAGCACAAGATTCTCACTGGGGGGAGATGAATAAGAATCCTTGAGGCATTGAGATTTCAGTTTCGTGCTATTCATACCTGATCTGTTCAGTGGATTAGCTTTCACATATTTCCCAGTCTCTTGATCCTCTTGTTCCACAGACTGTATTGCATTGTCAGGCTGGTAGGCTGGGTTAACAAAATCAATCTGAAAGCAAGTGTTTAATTCAATTCATTTCAAAATGTACCATTGTTTTGGTCTTTATGTGCATTGTGGTATTCCAGAAGGTCCCAGGGGTGATGGTGGGGTAACAAAACGCTGAGGAGGAGTTACAAATCAGCTTTGTCAGATTATGGATAGAATTAATTAGTGAGGGTGTTATGTTGTGGCCAGTATTTGATTTGTGCAAACGTTGAAGGCAAGACAGAAATAGACTTGTCTGTGGACAAATCAATGTTGAGCATCTTGTAGCCCACAGTCTCTCTGGATGGATGTTTTAAAAATTGGGAGGCTGAGGGGAGACCTGATAGAGGTTTATAAAATCATGAGGGGCACGGATAGGGGAAATAGACAAGTTATTTTCCCTGGGGTGGGGAGGAGTCCAAAACTAGAAGGGCATAGGTTTAGGGTGAGGGGGAAAAAGATTTAAAAAGAACCAAAGGGGCAACCTTTTCACTCAGAGGGTGGTACGTGTATGGATTGAGCTGCTAGAGGAAGTGATGGAGACTAGTATTACAACATTTAAGAGCTATCTGGATGGGTATATGAATAGGAAGGGTTTAGAAGAATATGGGCCAGGTGCTGGCAAATGGGACTAGATTAGGTTGGGATATCTGGTCGGCATGGAGGAGTTGCACCGAAGGGTCTGTTTCCGTGCTGTACATCTCTATGACTTTTATGACCATTGGGTATTGGGTTTAGGAATGGGGTAAACAAAGGCTGGCTGTAGGGTTGGACCTGCAAATGTAGAGGAAAATGACAAAGGGGCAATGAAAGATTTGACAGAGAGCAATACCAACTTCAAGCAGGACCTGAGATATTTGGCTGGATTTTTAATCTCCACTGAGGCAGGAACAGAGATTTAGCAGCAGGGATTTTCAGGCTGCCAGTTTACCGGTTCCCTGGTCCCATCACAACTCCTGGACCATTCCCCCAAAGCAAGATTTGGGTGACGGTGAGGAAATGGGTTTGGGGGGGGGGGGGGGCTGCTGTCTGGACATAGCAGCTGTTATGTTGAGCTAATTAACGTAAAGTTTCCAGCTAGTGACCGATTCTTAGTGCGGCTTGGTCTAATCTTTCTATCAATTAAGACATTTTGAAGGGATTCCACACTTTAAATACCTGAGATAATCAGCCAGCAACCTATTCGACTCTTACCTTACTCTCCTCTCTCCTGTGGTCTTCCAAGATGATTTCTGTGAACTCCATTTTCTCCATCATTTGAAGAAACCCCACACTGATGACAAAAATCATCTAAAGAATTTTACTGAAAATTGGTTGCATTTCCTAGCAAGACTTCAGTGTGTCCAAAGAAAGAATATTTAATTTTACAATTCAACTTCAAGATAATCTTATTCTATTTCATACTTTGTTCTTATTGCTACGTGTAAAAAAGGTTTGTTTTGCTGTCACCTCCCCTTTATCTGCTCTCTCTGCAACCCCCATAAATATTTGAGTTTCTGTATCCCTATCTCCATCTCACTTCCTGTCACTGCTTCTGTCTCTATCCAAGTCTCTCGCTACCCTCTCCTTTTATATCTTCCTGCCGTCTTGCTCCCTGTATCTGTTTAGCTGCATTCCATTTTCTCCAAGTCTCTGCTCTTTTCTCCCTCACTGTTTGTCTTGCACCTGACTTTCTCTTCCTGTGTAACCATCCCCTCCCCATCTCTTCCTCTTTCCTCACCACATACACACATCTGATTTTCTCCTCCCCACCTCTACTTTCCATTAAATTTTCATTATTACTCACAGGTTCTCAAGCAGTTTAAAATCCTGGATCAGGTGCTCCTTAGCTGGCATCAGTTCAAAGACGACAATTCAACACATTTAATGATAAAAACTAAAAGATTTTAGCTAATGATAGGAAGATTCTCATGTTTGAAGTTCAGTGTGTAAATTACTCCTGAACTCTGCGTTCTGAGAGTCTAAGTCAAACAGCTGCCTCACTTGATCTCTATTCCAGTCACATGTGACACCGCTGCCACATTCTTTGGGATTTATCGTTCTCTCTGTGTGAATAGCTTGAAGTTTTTCTTTAATCTGAGTTGAGTGTGATTTGAGTCACTAGAGCAGGAGTGTAAAAGGATCAGACCATTCAGAACTCAGCACAGTCCCAGCACTTAAATGATTCAGCCCTACAACATGATTTGACATGATGAACTCCAGTATTTATGCAAAAGTGTGGTCACCTTTCTAAAACGTTCACAATATGCCCTGAAACTACAATCAAATATTTACCCTCACCAGAAGCATGATGGGACATGAAGTGGGATTCGACTGGACAATAAAAAGCAGGGGATTAGACTAGCTACAGGGAGACCAAGTGGATGGGAGGGAGAACACAAGGAGGAGAGAGCAAATGGAGTGAGGGAGAAGCACCAGGGAGTTGACCGAGGGATTAACTCACTTAACGAACCCCATTTTAAATTCTCTGCCAGGCTAAACCCTGAACAATTCCTGACCTTCTGAAGAACAAATTTACTTCCCAATCCTGAGAGGATGCCCAGCATCCACAAGACCAGAGATTTAGGCATGGTCAAACATGCCTAAATCTCAAGCATTCTTAATCCAGCCTTTTCTATTAAACGAAGCTCCTTCCTAGTGATTCTTTATTGTATGAACATTCCTAAAATAAACACATGCCTTGATCTCAGCAGAGGTATTACAAAGCATTGAGAACATAGGGCTGTGATGTATTCTTTCAGTCTCAATTGTAATATTTAAATATTACAAATGTTGGAAAATATAAATAATGTCTCCACGGATTCTCTACTTTCATTGTCACCTCCTTTCCTTTTCGAATTGTCTGTTACATGAAATCACCATCATGCTAATTGATCACCTTCAGGTCAACTATAATTTTTTGGGGGGAAGATTTGGTGGGCGGTGCCCCTTTCTGCCACTAAATGTTCCCATTTATCCGGATTGGGGACTGGCACCAATGCACACGTGCCAGTCTGTACCAATGACTGATTCTTCCAATAGCAGCTGCTCAAAAGGAGAGTAACACACCAGGCGTTACCTGTACTGTGTCCCAGCCCATAGCAGTCATGGGATTCTCAATGGAGTATCAACATATTTTACTCAATGTATTCATATGTGTTTATGAAGGGTTGGATTTGTGAAGGGTAGGTCTTGCCTTACAAGTCTTATTGAATTCTTCGAGGAGGTGACCAAGCATGTGGATGAGGGTAGAGCAGTGGATGTAGTGTACATGGATTTTAGTAAGGCATTTGATAAGGTTCCCCATGGTAGGCTTATGCGGAAAGTCAGGAGGCATGGGATAGAGGGAAATTTGGCCAATTGGATAGAAAACTGGCTAACCGGTCGAAGGCAGAGAGTGGTGGTAGATGGTAAATATTCAGCCTGGAGCCCAGTTACAAGTGGAGTTCCGCAGGGATCAGTTCTGGGTCCTCTGCTGTTTGTAATTTTTATTAATGACTTAGATGAGGGAGTCAAAGGGTGGGTCAGTAAATTTGCAGATGATACGAAGATAGGTGGAGTTGTGGACAGTGAGGAGGGCTGTTGTCGGCTGCAGAGGGACTTAGATATGATGCAGAGCTGGGCTGAAGAGTGGCAGATGGAGTTCAACCCTGCCAAGTGTGAGGTTGTCCATTTTGGAAGAACAAATAAGAATGCGGAATACAGGGTTAATGGTAGGGTTCTTAGATGGAGGAACAGGGATCTTGGGATCTATGTACATAGATCTTTGAAGGTTGCCACTCAGGTGGATAGAGTTTGTAAGAAGGCCTATGGAGTATTATCGTTCATTAGCAGAGGGATTGAATTCAAGAGTCGTGAAGTGATGTTGCAGCTGTACAGGACTTTGGTTAGGCCACAGTTGGAGTACTGTGTGCAGTTCTGGTCGCCTCACTTTAGGAAAGATGTGGAAGCTTTGGAGAGGGTGCAGAGAAGATTTACCAGGATGTTGCCTGGAATGGAGAGTAGGTCGTACGAGGATAGGTTGAGAGTTCTCGGCCTTTTCTCGTTGGAACGGCGAAGGATGAGGGGTGACTTGATAGAGGTTTATAAGATGATCAGAGGAATAGATAGAGTAGACAGTCAGAAACTTTTTCCCCGGGTACAACAGAGTGTTACAAAGGGACATAAATTTAAGGTGAAGGGTGGAAGGTATAGGGGAGATGTCAGGGGTGAGTTCTTTACCCAGAGAGTGATGGGGGCATGGAATGCGCTGCCCGTGGGAGTGGTCGAGTCAGAATCATTGGCGACCTTTAAGCGGCATTTGGATAGGTACATGGATGGGTGCTTAATCTAGGTTAGAAGTTTGGCACAACATTGTGGGCCAAAGGGCCTGTTTTGTGCTGTATTGTTCTATGTTCTATGTTCTAAATGTCTGACAGGGGCAGGACCTGAACCTAGACGCTACCAATATAGCATAAGACCATAAGAAATGTGTTTAATTTCAACCGTTCACATCAGATCTAGAAATCTTCATTCTTTCACCAGGGATTGAGTACAGGCTGTGGCAGCGAATCTCAATGGTTACACACCAGGGGTGCTTTGAGAAACCATGTACAATTATTCATCCGAGAATGGACATTTTCGAATAGCCAGTAAAAAATTCCCAATCTTTTCTAAACAGTCAGGATTAATTATGTTAAATGCTATTGTGTAAATATTTCTCTTTCGCAGCTGCTATTTGAACTGGGAGTAATTCCAAGGTTTCTGTTTAATTTATAGAAATTCAAGTTACAAAACTTCTGAATTAATTGCAATAAAGTCAACTCTTCCTCTCCCCATGTATCTAGAGTACTCTTTCCACCTCTGTCCGTGTCTGTTGCATGTAGACATGATTCTGGGGTTGGGGTAGTTCTATGCACATTCGGATACAAGAATACAAATCTAAAATTAGTCAGGCAAAAAGAACAAAAGACAGATTAATCTTTCAGAGCTCAGGCCTGTACCCAAAACATTAATGCTCATTTGCAGAAACTGATGGTGCTCAGATTATTTGCTGCATTTTTGGTTTGTTTCTACAAACAAAATATGAATAGATTTGGAGTAGATCATCTGATAAATGTACAAGGATCTACATAATTTCAGACAAGTTCCACTGTTCAATTTATAGTCCCCACAAAGCAATCAGCTCAGAATATGTTCATGCTTAGTGATGCTGTCACAGTTGACTTATGTGCTACCAAGGGAACTAAGTCAGAGCATATCATAGAATCCTAACTGTAGAAAGGTCATTTGGCCCCTCAAGTCTACACTGATCTTCTGAAGTACATCCCACCCTGACCCAACAACCCCCGTAACCCTGCACTTCCCATGGCCAATCCACCTAACCTGCACATCTTTGGACTGTGGTAGGAAACAGGAGCACATAATGAAAACCCACGCAGACAAGATATTTGGTTGAAATGGTTACTAGGACTGTTCCACAGTACATTTCTACCCTCAGGGGAGGGGGACAGATTTTCATTGCCACTAAACTTGGAGATATCTGGTCTCCTTTGACAGAGACTGATTTCAGAGACCAGCCACCAGGCTCCAGTTTGCTGACTGGAAATCTGTAAAGCAGAGTCATATGATTTATTCTAATAACTCTCTGGTGCTGTTGAAAACAAACATTTGTGGAAAAACAGCAAGTATTTAATAAAACATTACTTCAGTTATTTTATTGATATAACCCAACTGAGTTTGCCCAAGAACAGCTCAGAAAGCCCATTGAACTCCTGCCAATACCTGCTTAAACCACTGACCCACTATCTGATCCCTGGTTGGTTCGTTTCAGTCCATACCGACTGGGATTTGTTTTGAGGTCCAGTACAGAACACCATGACAGAAAGGTTGTAATTCAGAATTGTTGTTACCTTCAGAGGGAAGGCAGTTCAAACCAGATCCTTTCATTAAGAGTACAGTATATGACGACTATAACAGCAGCAAATGTCACATGGTTAGTCATCATGTGATGATTTATATCATTAATACAAGTCTCCAGCAATACCTCCCACAACAACTGGCTATCAAAGCTAAACCAAAAGGAATGGCAAGAGACATTTTAATATTCACAGTGTTTTTATTCTTTCAAAAGTAGTTTCTTAAAAAAAAAGGTGCATGCATACACCCTTCAGTGAGCCCCGGTGATGCACTGAACCCACTGAGTAGCTCTGCAGAAAGCGCCGGTCCCGCAGCAATAACAAAGTGCAGTCAGTTTTTGATTTTGTATTCGTTTCCCCCCCACCCCAAACATTCCAGTTAAAAAGAGATAAAACAATACAAGAAATGAACACCAACAGCTGAGGAGGAGCGTGGGCCGAGTGCTAGGAACCCCCTGCTCCAGAGAACTTGCAGCAGTTTCACAATAATGAGTAACTCATGTGCTCACAGTTCCTTAGCATCATTACAAACTCCACATTGTGGCACAGTGGGGATGGAGAAAGGACAGGAAAAACCTGGGGCTATAGACTAAACAGCTTGTTATTCTGTAACCAACCAGGGCAGAGAGAGAGTTTCCATCACCTTTCCTCCCCAGGCAGGAAGGAGGCTGTGAAATTCTCCAGACTGAGGAGGCAGATCCTGACAGTTTAAGCTGGTGAAAGCATTTAATTGAATATAAACAAATCAAACTCACTTTGTTTAAACAGGGACAATCCAATAGTGTGTGCAGGTCCCTTGGGATTCTGTCCCAAGAGAACTTTTGAGTGTCACTACACCAAACGTATTGTGTATTTCAACAAGCGTCCCATCCCATCCCTAACGTTGAGAAAGTGGTGAACCAAAACTGACTTTGTCAGCAGCACTCATAACTCACGTAAGAATTTCAAAAACCCCTCTTGTAATTGTTCTGCTTATTGAATACTGACACATGCATTATCACTGAAGAGTCAGAATTCCTCTAACTGATTAACAAGCCTGCACTTGAGAGGAGAACTTACCCAGCCTTTGTTCTCGAAATGATAATTTCACTATTAAAAGAACCCAAGGCATTTGATAAAAGGACAAGTTGGGAACTGGTCACAAGAACAAAACTGGGAGTATTTAGTCCAAACAAAAAATGGGCATGTTTTCCAAACCAGGATGAACTTAGGGGGAAGAAACAGATCAGAGTAAGGGAGATTTAAAAAAAAACAAAAACTGTAGAGAAAAACAAGTGAGAATTCCACACTTAGAGTTCAGCATGGCCTCCTCCTCTACTACCAGAAAGAACAACATTCCTTTTTTAAATTAGGCAATACTTCAAACAGGATTTCAGGCTGTACAAAAAGATCAAAGACCATTGCTTTGCACTTGCTCACCAGGCTGTCATTTCAAGGCATAGATTTATATATATATATTTCTCTTTTGAGTGTATACACACAGGTGTTATTCTATATATATACACACTATAGATATCTATTTAGTTAAAACTTCTTATGTACAACTCCTCACCGTACATAATAAAATATATCCATTGTTTGTTTACACAGTAAACAAGATCTATCCATAAACCCACAGCATATCAAAATAGAACAGTCATCACGTCTCCATGCATTAGTTTAGAATTTAAAATTAACATGTTAAAATTAGAGTTTTTTTTAAATAAGACAAAATTAAAAAGCCCTATAGAACAATGGGTTCTGGGATTATAGGTGTGAAAAAGACGGACTTATGTATCAAAAACCACAGTCTATCCTGGGATGGTGAGCATCTGAACAATCAGCAGAGTAATTACACTGCACTGGAGAATGCAGCATTACTAATTGGAGGGTAATACAAAGGGAGCAGAATGAACAGGTACAGGCCAGTTAGGAGAATACACAGGAAAAGCTGGTCAGAGAAGCCAGGGCACTGCGTCAGATGGTCACTGTTTGAGGATCAGCTTTAAACAGCTATATTTATGAAGTAGGGCAATTAAAAGGATGTAAAGACTAGGAGAGAGATGAAAGGAGGTACACTTGCTAACAGATGGTAGAGACTCCATCATCTGTCTGCATTTTTCCCTCAAAACCCTATCTTTTATGAAATAATGATATTAAAGAGAGTCATTGGCTCAGAGGGTGATGCCAGAAAGTACAATGGACAGTGTGTGCATTTCAGAAGTCATCCAGTTACATGTCGGCCACAGAGAGAGAGAGAGAGAGAGAGAGAGAGAGAGAGAGAGAGAGAGAGAGAGAGAGAGAGAGAGAATAACAAATAAACCCAAATAACAGGATGTTTGAAAATGTTCTGAGTAATATTCTCTACAATCCTTTAAATCACGAACTAATCTCTTGAATTCCAGGTGATTTTGTATCTCAGATCAAAGACAAAGACAAATTTCCAACGTCAAAGCAGGGAGGATCTGGAGGCAAAATTAACAGTCGACAAATATCAGGATCCTATTATTTGAACCTACAAAATGACCTTATTGATGTTTTCAGCTGGAAACCATCTTGTTATGGCAGACATCACAGGTTTGTCAGATGTACATACTGCTCACCTCATGCAACCTCGTCACAGTAAATATCTCTGCAGAACCTTTTATATTTTAAACAACTGCTGTGCTAACACCCAATAGGAAGTTGAACTTCTTAACCCAGTATCTCCTTCTCCAGAGCTTGGCTGTGCAAGAAGAAATGACCAGAGGAGTCGTGTACTGGGGAAAGATGGAGGTTGGGATCCTAACAACAGCTGAAAGGGTTCACTTTATGATCAAGCAATCTACCTGTTTTAGTTGTGAAGCTGAAAAGTCCAAATTATTTAAAGATTACTATTAATATTGTCTCTCTCTTCAAGTTTAATTCCTTTCCCCTGAACATTAAAAAAAAAGGTACATGTGAAGTGAGGAAGCAAATGAGAAATGACCTTGAGAAGATGCAGTACCCTTGAAGAAACGATGATAGAGGCAGGAAGGTAAATAGAGGGAAACAAAAAAAAAATTTTAAAAAAAAGGAAACGTTAGAATGAAACAAGACAAGATGATGGAACACTACTACTCACTGATCACTTCCCAGAGCACCAGCTGTAGGTCTGAGTAGCCTGAGCTCTACTGACCAACTCCATGGTGTTCAGAATACCCCAGAAACAGATTTTGTCAGGGATTTTAAAAAGTCTAGCATTGCAAACACTGTGGTAGTAACCACTTGTTATCCTGTGTTTTTAGGTTCCAAGAAGAGACCCTTCTCTAATCAGGTTATAAAAAGGATTCTGTGCCAGTAACAAGTTAGGACCTTATTAGCTGCACAATGTCTTCCCATTTAATTGTTTAACAAATAGGGATCACTTAGACATATCTCTGCAATTCAGATGAAGCTGATTAATTCAGGCAAGTAAAATGTGACTTATCAGTCCTCAAGAACAGTGTACAAATTCAGGTAAATCAACACTAATTCAGAGCTGGCTAGATTCCTTAAATCTGAAATTATATTTCAAATTTACTGAAATGTAAATATTTTTTAAATATTTAAAATTGCAGGTTCCTCATCGAAGGGAGCAGTTAGGGAAATTAGAAACGTCTTTGGACAGTGATGTTCAACCAGATGTGCCAAAGGAATTCAGGCAAGTCACTGCAACTAAATTAAATTAACACTTAAATAAAAATCCCCCCGAACCAGATTCCCTGGTTTGTAACTGAGGATCTGAAACAGCAACAGATCATCTCTATCCCTCTATGCAACAAATTTGTGGTTTTAATGTTTCAAAAGACTTGCAAGAAAAATTCTGCAATTGAAAATAAACAAACATACTCCAAGACAGTGTTGAGGAGAGATGCTGATGTGGAACCTGCAGCTCCAACAACTTACTGTTGTAGGCAGTATTTCATCAGCAAGATGTGGATCTAACCCAGGTTCACTCTGCAGCAGATGCTGGTGTGTACTTTGGAAAATATCTGTCAATGACTTCAGGGTTGGTGACCCCTGAATTTCTGAAAGACAGCCCTTTGTGTTGTCCCTCCCCCCTTCGCCCCTCTTGGTCCTGGTGCAGTCAGTCATTCTGGTCATTGATTGGTTGAATTCCTAGTCAAGGACTTTGTGTTGCACCATGAGGACATACGTGATGATCATTTGAAAATGTCAGCATTGCTGAGACAGTTTAAGTGGCTTGGTTTGTCCCCTGTTCTCATGACCAAAAAACTTATATCCGAGAGGAAGGACAGGAGAGTTCATAAAATAGCACGTAGGCATCACTTGTCCGTATCTGGTTTGATGACATTGGAGTTACTCTGCAAAGAAAAAAGGAACATTTATGAATTATGCCTCATTCTCCTGTCTTCCTATGCTTTCATTTGGGACTGCTCATTAAATGGTGCAATCCTACATTCACAAACATGCATTTCTTTGACTGTACAAGTAACAGCAGGGTTTTACTCCTGCCATATGTCAAAGGGAGACATGCAAGTCGGGTCAGGAGTCCTGGCTGAACTTTTCCACGGCTAGGGATAATTCCTATGAAGCATTATTTAACAGAATTGCTTCCTCCCTCTGCTTTCATTTGTTAAGTTGCTTGGCTTTCAGGGTCATTGTGGGCTAACAAACATGTTGGTGTAATTTGCCATTCAATACAATCACAGTTGCTCTGATAATGGGTGTAAAATCAATTTCTAACTGACCCTTAGGCTCTTGACTAATAATAAAAAAAAAGACAACTCGCCTCTTAAACAGTATTCAGTGATGCTGACTCCATTACTCTCTAGGAAAGAGACTGGCATAGATTCACAGGCCTCTAAAGTCTCTTTCATCTCCCTCAGTGATAAGAGGCTTCCTTTTCTCCCCCCAAACCTCACCTCCTGGTGCTACTCTCCTACAAGGGGAAACATCCTTTCGACATCCACCGTGTCAGGTCCCTTCAGAATCTTTTGCATTTCAATAAGATCACCTTGGATTCTTCTAAGTACCAACCTTCCAACCTTTCCTGATAGCATGAGGGCTTATCCTAGGAATCAGGTGACTGAACCTTCTTGGAATGCTTCAATGCAGAATTTGTCCTTTTGGGTTACAGGCAGCATTGCTGGAACTCACCTGGAGTCATTATAGTTGTACCACTCAGCAGATTGTGGGTTCTTGCAGTATGCAGTGTAATGTCCACCCATGGTGGTGCCCGAGTGATTGGACACAGCATAGAGATTGTAAACTGCATGAGCTGCCAAAAAAAAACATTTTCAGCATATTTTAAATCATCGCTCTCATACCAAAACGTTACTATAAGAGAGAAGCCTTTTACTAATTTTCTGTTTGTGTCAGAATATTCCATGACACAGCAATGATGGACTGTGTACAGTTAAATCCTTTCCTTTAATGCTCTTGATTAAACTTTTATCCTTTTTCCATCTACATATGGAATGAAGTGAACACTTCAGAGTCTAACCTTTCTCACCACTCATTGAAATTTTCATCTCAATGTCTTTTTGCCTCTCTAACAAAACAAAAAGTCCATTTCAAAGAAACACATTTAAAGTCAACAATTTTTACTTTAAATCAATATGTTGTTCAGGGACAGAGGGAGATAGAGAGCCTGCAATATTGCAAGAAAATGTAGTTTTATTCTAAATCATTGAATTTTCAACTCCTAAGACCACGAATGTTGAGCATACCATTTGACTGACTTGATTACAAAAGCAACAAACTCGAAGAGAAGACAGACTCAATGATATTGCACTCTTCATGATTACTGAACAGCTCAAAGACATCCCTTTTCTCTCTCCACCCCCTTGGCTCAAGCTCATTCCTGATGAAGGGCTTTTGCCTGAAAGGTCAATTTTCCTGCTCCTCGGATGCTGACCTGCTGGGCTTTACAATCTCAAGGTGCTTTTACAGCCAATGCAGTCCTTTCAGGATCTAGCCACTGTTGTAATGTGGAAAGCATGTCAACCTATTGGTGTTTTGTGGATTAAAAGATAAATATTGGTCAAGATACCAGAGTGGGGGGAGGGGTTCCTGAGCTCCTCTTCAAAGTAGTGCCATGGTTTAACATCTCAGTTTCACATCTCACCTGTAAGATGGTGCTATCAACAGTACACCACTCCTTCAGTATTGCTCGGAAAAGATAGCCTTTGTTTTTGGGACTGGAGCCTGAAATCTTTTAACAATAAGGATCACAAAGTGACTGAGCCATGGCTAGCATGCGGGAGGATTGGTGCTGTAATGTACCAGGACCACAAAGAGCATGTTGGATACAGATTCTGTACATATTAAGTACCCCTACAATACTCACCAGAGTTTTCAGATGAGAACTCTTGAAGGTCAAGGTCTTTCAGAGGAAAATTTACAAAGGTAGTGAGCTTACTGGTGCGGATCCGAGCTTCAGAGAATCGCTTCAAATCTGCAAGATGTTGAGTCAAGGTTCACAGAATTTTTTTTTCCCCTTCTTGTAAACAATCACAGGTTCTGTGTTTCATTGAGATATCAAATTGAAGAACAAAAAGGAAAAATGACCACAGAAATCAGGAATTGCTGCATGGAATTTTGAGCAGGCTCATATCCCTCCCACCTATCCCTCAGGTTACTTAGCAAACAATCCTGCTCAGGGATCAGGCTGGAAGTGATAGCATTTTTAAAAATTCATTCACAGGATGGGGGCATCACTGGCTTGGCCAGCATTTACTGCCCACCCCTAATAGCCCAGAGGGTAGTTAAAACACAACCACATTGCTGCAGGTCTGGAGTCACACGCAGGCCAGAGAAGGTAAAGATGACAGTTTTTTCCTTCTCTGAAGGATATTGATGAACCAGTTGGGTGTTTCTGACAATCGACAGTGGATTTGTGGTTATCATTAGACTCATAATTCCAGTTTTTATTCAATTCAAATTTTCACCATTTGCCATGGTAGAATTGGAACTCAGTAGCCCAGAATATTATCAGAGTCTCTGGATTAAATGTGAAATGATAATACCACTAGGCCATTGCCAACCTCCATCAGGAGCTGGTACCTGGAATCAGGGAAATGTCAGGCCCAGTTTAAATTTGCTTTTGAATGACTGAATTGTGATCAGAAGTCCACATTCCCATCTTTTCCTGATGACTTTTTAGCCCCTTGCTTAATAAGGATTGAACCAGCTCAACCTTTAAAAATATCCAGAAGATTTTGCTTCTGCTACCTTTCAGGAAGAGAGTTCCAAAGACACAACCTTCAGAAATACTTTTGTCATCTCGACTGTTTTGAATGGGAATGCCCTTTTATTAAACAGTAACTGCTTGTTCTAGATTGTCTCCATGTTTACTCGTCATAACAGCTATATTTCAACTAAGTCACCTCTATCCTTTTAAACTCAAGTAGATACAAATCCAGCCTGTATAAACTTTTCTCAGAAGGCAACTCATCCATTTCAGTTACTAGTCTAATAAACCTTCTGAGCTGTTTCCAACAAACTTCATACATTTCTATTCAAATCTCCTTGCAATAAGTAATAACATTCTATTAGCTTTCCTGATTACTTGTTATAGCTGCATACTAGCCTTTGCAATTCGTGCACTCGGACACAGAGATCCATTTTTAGATTGCTCAGATGCAATCTTTTACCACTGAGAATGCATTTGTTTTTTTTAAATATTCTTCCTACTAAATGGACTAGAGTCATAGAGATGTACAGCACGGAAACAGACCAGTCAGTCCAACTCTGCCATGCCGACCAAATATCCTAACATAACCTAATTCCGTTTGCCGGCATTTGGCCCATATCCCTCCAATTCATATACCCATCCAGATGCCTTTTAAATGTTGCAATTTTACCAGCCTCCACCACTTCCTCTGGCAGCTTATTCCACACATACATCACCCTTTATGTGAAAAAGTTGCCCCTTTAGATTCCTTTTATATATCTTTCCCCTCTCACCTTAAACCTATGCCCTCCAGTTCTGGACTCCCCGACACCAGGGAAAGGACTTTGTCTATTCATCCTATTCATGCCCCTCAATTTTGTAAACCTCAAAAGGTCACCCCTCAGCCTCCGACGCTCCAGGGAAAACAGCCCCAGCCTATTCAACCTCTCCCTATAGCTCAAATCCTCCAACCCTGGCAACATCCTTGTAAATCTTTTTTGAACCCTTTCAAGTTTCACAACATCTTTCTGATAGGAAGGAGACCAGAATTGCACGCAATATTCCAACAGTGGCCTAACCAATGTCCTGTACAGCCGCAACGTGACCTCCCAAATCCTGTACTCAATACTCTGACCAATAAAGGAAAGCATACCAAACACCACCTTCACTATCCTATCTCCCTGCAACTCTACTTTCAAGAGCTATGAACCTGCACTCCAAGGTCTCTTTGTTCAGCAACACTCCCTAGGACCTTACCATTAAGTGTATAAGTCCTGATTTGCCTTTCCAACTTTCCACCTCACATTTATCTGAATTAAACTCCATCAGCCACTCTTCAGCCCATTGGCCCATCTGGTCTAGATCCCACTGTAATCGGAGGCAACCTTCTTTGCTGTCCATTACACCTCCAATTTTGGGGTCATCTGCAAACTTAATAACTATACCTCCCATGTTCACATCTAAGTTAATTTATATAATGAAGTATTTCATATTTTTCCATATTATACTCTATTTGCCCACAACCAACGAATTATCCTTTTGCAGCTTCATGATCTCTTCACTATTTGCTTTCCTATATATCTTTGAGTCATCAACAAATTTGGCAACCATACTTTCTGTCCCTTCATCCAAGTAATTTAAAACCGTGAATAGCTGAGGCCTCTGTGGTACACTGCTTGTTATTGTGCCAACTAGCAGTTACTCCTGCTCCCTGCATCCTATTACTGAGCCAGCCTTCTATTCATGAGATTAAGATTCTTCCAGCTTACTGTCATGCAGACTCTACATTCCTTCCACTAATTGTTTTGTTGTACAGGACTTAATTGTTCACCATGCAAACTTAATGTTGAAACTGAGCACAAAGCCACCCACTGGCATAATGGCTACATTGATCAGAAGTGTTTTTTTTTAAAACTTCTGTTGCACAAATTCATGGAAGTGGTGATACTTGCTCATGTAAAATGCTCCATTGACCTCAAATTACCCTGGAAGGGTTGGGGGATCTTAAACTATTTAGCAATATGTGTTGCTAGCTATTTTGTGCTATTACTTTGCAGTAGCAACATGAATAGTGTTTGCCATTAACAGGATACTGTCAAGCCAAATAAGACATTCTATTATCACACAAATGAGCAATGTGGTTTATGCAGTTGTGTGCTTTTGTGATGCCAGGTATATCGGTGATACATCTCAGAAACTGGCACATGATGTCAAATGGCACAGCCCTTCAACCATTTGCAACAAGCAACAATGGTACCGACTGACCCCAACTAGCTCAAACTCTGCAGGATCCCAAACTAGATGTAATTCTTCAATTGAAGAACATTTGCTAGATAATCATGAAGGTAAAGAATTAGACTTGCAATCTAGGATTGTCAGTCAATTTGCAATGTGGCACACTTGTCAGTACTGGAAAATACATAATAATACACAAGATCCTGTTCTTTGAAGAAAGAAAGAACATAAACACACTGCACCGGTTTCTACTCAATTGCTGGTTCATTTCTCAGGGCACAGCCTTGACCAGAGTCAGTCAACCTGCCTGGTTTAAAGTTTAAACAAAGCTTGGCTACTGGCTGTCAATTAACATTGATGATGCATTCTCAATGCCAATGCTGCTACCAAAGTCTTGCCAAATAATCAGCATGCCTTTCAACAGTGCAAGTGTTGGCTTCCCCATTGAATGGATGTTGTTGTGAAACGTTCTGGTGAGTGCATGATAAAAAGCTTTGACAACATGAATAATTTTCCAGCAATTCCCTCAATTCCACAATATACATACTAAACAAACATCAAGGTCGTGATTCAAGGTTTCTCAGAGAGCACAGAAGGATACGAAGCACAAGGATCTTTGGGAATTTCTGGATTGTGAATTTCTTGGTACATTTTCTTCGTGTTTTACACCTGTAGCAGGTCTGGAACACAATGCACACAGTTACAGGTTAAAAAAAAAATCTAAGCCCACACCACAGAAACTCAATTCAGGAAGGTCTTGCCAAATGAAAATCTATGCTGAAATAAAAGGAGGAACCACATGTTGGGTGTAGACAGCAGAGATCAAGTGAATCCCGGAGAAGAGTTCAAGGACAGTAGGAGTATATACTTGACAAGAAAATCAGGAGGGCAATAAAAGGGACATGGGATAGCTTTGGCAAACAGGGTTAAAGAGAATCCAAAGGGATTCTATAACTACATTAAAGGACAAAAGGGTAACTAGGGAGAGAATTGGGCCCCTTAAAACAAAAACAAAAAAAAAATCAGCAAAGCCAACTATGTGTGGAACTGCAGATAGGGAGATACTAAATGTGTATTTTGCATCAGTGTTTACCATGGAAGATTTAGAACTTGGGGAATAAATAGCAACATTGTGAAAAATATCCACTTTACAGAGGTGGTGGTACTGGATGTCTTGAAATGCATAAAGATGGATAAATCCCCAGGACCTGATCAGGTGTACCCTAGAACTCTGTGGGAAGCTAGGGAAGTGATTACTGGGCCCCTTGCTGAGATACTTGGATCATCAATAGTCACAGAAGACTAGAGGGGTGCCAGAAGACTGGCATTAACATGATGCCAGTGTTTAAAAAAGGTAGTAAGGAAAAGCCAGAGAACTATAGACCTGTGAGCCAGATATCGGTGGTGGGCAAGTTGTCCCTCAGGATTCCTTCCAACAAGATGTACATTTATTTGGAAAGGCAAGGACTGATTACAGATAGGTAAAAACAATGACTGCAGATGCTGGAAATCAGATTCTGGATTAGTGGTGCTGGAAGAGCACAGCAGTTCAGGCAGCATCCAAGGAGCTTCGAAGCTACTTGGATGCTGCCTGAACTGCTGATTACAGATAGTCAACATGGCTGTGCGTGCAGGACATTGTGTTACAAACTTGATTGAGTTTTCTGAAGTAGTATCAAAGAGGATTGATGAGCTGTGATCTATAGGGACTTCAGTAAGGCATTTGACAAGGTTCCTCCTGGTAGACTGGTTAGATCACAGAATACAGGGAACTAGCCATATGGATACAGAACTGGCTTGAATGTGGGAAACAGACAATAGTACTGAAGGGTTGCTTTTCAGACAACAGGCTTATGACCAGTGGTGTGCCACAAGGATCAGTGCTGGGTGAACTGCTTTTTGTCATTTATATTTTAAATTTATAAATAATTTGGATGTGAACATAGTCACAGTTAGCAAGTTTGCAGATGACACCAAAACTGGGAGGTATAGTGCACAGCAAAGAAGGTTACTTCAGATAACAGTGGGATCTTGATCAGATTGGCCAATGGGCTGAGGAGTGGCAGATGGAGTTTTATTTAGATAAACGTGAAATGCTGCATGTTGGGAAAGTAAATCAGAGCAGGACATATACACTTAATGGTAAGGTCCTCGGGAGTGTTGCTGAACAAAGAGACCTTGGAGTGTGGGTTCATAGCTCCTTGAAAGTGGAGTCGCAGGTAGATAGGATAGTGAAGAAGGTGTTTGGTATGCTTTCTTTTATTGGTCAGAGTATTGAGTACAGGAGTTGGAGGGTCATATTGCGTCTGTACAGTGCACTAATTAGGCTATTATTGGAATAGTCCACTCAGTTCTGGTCTCCTTCCTATCGGAAGGATGTTGTGAAACTTGAAAATGTTCAAAAAAGACTTACAAGGATGTTGCCAGGGTTGGAGGATTTGAGCTACAGGGAGAGGCTGAACAGGCTGGGGCTGTTTTCCCTGGAGTAGAGAATGTGGTGCTAGAAAAGCACAGCAAGTCAGGTAGCATCTGAGGAGCAGGAGAATCAATGTTTCGGGCACTCTGGACACTGATCTCCAGCATCTTACATCCTCGCTTTCTGTTTTCCCTGGGAATGGAGGCTGATGGATGACCTCAGAGGTTTATTAAAACATGAGGGACAAGGATGGGATAAATAGGCAAGGTCTTTTCCCGGTGATGGTGGGGGGGGGGGGGGGGGGGAGAAAGAGTCGAAAACTAAACGGCATTGGTTTAGGCTGAGAGAGGAAAGTTTTGAAAAAGGACTTAAGGGACAACTTTTATTTGCCCAGAGGGTGGTACGTGTATGGAAAGAGCTGCCAGAGGAAGTGGTGAATGTTCGTACAATCTCAACATTTAAAAGGAATTTGGTTGTGCATATGAATAGAAAGGGTTGAGGGATATGAGCGAAATACTGGCAAATGGGGCTAGATCAGGTTAGGATATCTGGTCGGCATGGACAAGTTGGACCAAGGATCTATTTCCGTGCTGTACAGCTCTATGACTCTGTGGACCTTTGGTACTGGGCGAGAGCATTCAGCCTGGTTCTGCTACTTAATTCAATAAATAGATGGTGTTTCAGCTCCACATGTTAAAATCATCCTTAAAATTGCCATGGAAGAGGAAATACTTTTCTCAAACAACACTAACATTTTAAACGTATCAATTAGATCATTCTTTAAAATCTTCTCAACAATTAAGCACAAGCTTATACTATGGAATCCATCTTCATAATTTACCCTTCCAAACCTGGGATCACTAAATTATCATTAGCTTTCTCAATAGCAATTCAGTTAAGGGCTTGTCAGAAACAAAGGACTGGGGAAAGAGTCAAATTAGTCAATGTTGCAGTTCCATGACTGGTGTTCAGAAAGCTGTGCTCTGATCGGCATGTAGTGAGGCACCCATCAGAGCAAAAAAAAATTTAGAAAAAAAAACCAAAAAAATTAAAAAAAAAAAAAATCAATCCTACAAAGGGAAAAAGTGAAATAAGGGTCCATGGATGTGCAGCACACATTGGACAGAACATGCAAGAAGGGAAAACATTTCTCAAGGAGTTTACTGTTGATTAAACCCATTCACAGATTTACTTTTACATTTTGTTCTTGGGATTGACAATAAAAACAGGCTTTGCCCACATTCCAAGTTGGCCTCCAGAAGGTAACTAACTGTTTTCTTGAACAGCTGCAGTCGACATGGTCCAGCTAACTCGGTGTTTGCAGAGAAGTTTCAGAACTTGGAGACAAAATTACACGTGATACTGCTGGGTGACATCAAAGTTACCTTTTGTCAAAAACAGCTGGCATGTTCCAAAGCACGTTTGAACACTAATCCTGGTTTCTGTTGGTCATCCACATACCAAGTCCTGTAACATTCTTAGGCAACTAAAAGATTGTTGGTTGTTTTTAAAGTGAATAATGTTAATCCGATCAATCATGTAACTGGTGCTTTGATCTCTTATTTTTCATGGGATTGAGCGATTGAATTCTTTTTTTAAAATAAGGAAACAAAGCAGGTTTAAATTTAATCTTCAAAAAAAAAACCTTCCATTCAGTGAATAAACTTTCACCTTGCCAAATTTCAAGGGATTTACTGCACTGGTGCACATTCTGGAGTTCTTGTCTCAGCCATCAAGATATTCAAGGTAAAAACAATGACTGCAGATGCTGAAAACCAAATACTGGATTAGTGGTGCTGGAAGAGCACAGCAGTTCAGGCATCATCCAACGAGCAGCGAAATCGACGTTTCGGGCAAAAGCCCTTCATCAGGAATCTGATGAAGGGCTTTTGCCCGAAATGTCGATTTCGCTGCTTGTTGGATGCTGCCTGAACTGCTGTGCTCTTCCAGCACCACTAATCCAGCATCAAGATATTCAGCAGAATCTATTTGCAACTTTATTCTACAGTCTACAAATGTTGAGACTTTCCACAAGGGAATCATTCTGATCACCTTGAATAGAACAGAATCCCTCCAGTGTGGGAGCAGGCTATTCTGCCCATTGAAACCACACTGACCTTCCAAACAGCATCCTATCCAGACCCATATCCCATCTCTATTTTCTATGTCCAATCCACTGAACCTGCACATCTTTGGACAGGGCTGACCACTAAGTCACTGTGCTTTTTTTCAAAGCAGTGGTTTGTAGGAAGGTGTATGTTCAGTATTCAGTGAGTTTAGCTTTCAGATCAATTCAGATCAATCAAGGCTGAAGACAAGGCAAATGACAAAGCTGATGTATTAACATCTATCTTCGACCATCAGTGCCAAATGGACAATCCATCCCAACCCCTTCCAGTGGCCCCCAGCATCACAAACATCAATCTTCAGTCCAACTGGATTCACTCCACATGATAAAGAAACAGCTCAAGATACTTGGATACAAACAAAGTCATGGGCCTGGATAATATTCCAATAATTGTACTGAAAAACTGTGCTCCAGGATAAACTATGACCCCAGCCAAGCTGTTCCAGTACAGTTACAACACTGGCATCTACTTGGCAATATGGAAAAAAAATTGTCCAGTGCATGAAAAGCAGGACAAATCCATCCCAGCTGATTACCACCCTGCCAGTCTCCTACCTCTCAGGAGCAAAGCAAATGGAATGGAGACAGTGCTATCAAGTGGCATTGGCTTAGCAATAACCTGCTCACTGATGCTCAGTTCCGGTTCTAACAGGGCCACTCAGCTCATGATTTCATTACAGCCTTAGTCCAAAAGATTCGAGCTACAGAGAGAGACACAGCCCTTCACAAAGCTCTGAGTGCGTGTGGCATCAAAGGCCCAAGCAGGACATAGGTCAATGGGTATCAGGGAAAATCTCTCATGGTTGGAGACATAGCTAGCACAGAGAAAGACGGTTGTGATAGATGATTAACCTCCATCATGGTCACAGGACATCTCTGCTGGACATCCCCAGGGTAGAGTCCTAGGTCCAACCATAGGATTCGTACAATGTGGAAACATGCCACTCAGCCCACCGAGTGCACACCAATCCCCTGAAGAGCATCTCACCAAGACTCATCCCCTCCGTGTAACTGTTTCCCTGGCCAATCCACCTGCTTATACATCCCTGAACACTATGGGCAATTTAGCATGGCCAACCCACTTAAGCTGCACATCTTTGGACTGTGGGAGGAAACCCATGTAGACACGGGGAGAGCGTGCAAATTCCACACAGACAGACAGTCTGCCAGAGGCTGGAATCGAACCCGGGTCCCTGGCACTGAGGTAGCAGTGCTAACCACTGAGCCATCGTGCTACAGGGATCAGTGCTCAGGCCATAAATATTTACAACGTATTGGTGACTTGAATGAGGAAAGTGAATGTATTATAGCCAAGTTCACGAATGGTCCATCATAAAAGACAGGTGGGGATGTTCACTGATAATTTCAGAACATTCTGCACCATTCATGACTGAAGTAACCTGTGTCCATATGCCAACATCCAGGCTGGGGTTGGCATGTGGCTTCTGACTTTTGCACCAGTATGAGGAAATTACCACAAAGAGAGACGCTTGTTTTTAAAACTGCCACCATGTGTATTAGTAATAAGCATTTTCCACACAAGTATTGACAGATCTTTCAAGTGACCATCAAAACAGAAAACATCAACTTACTGGCTTTTCATCACCATCCAGAACATCCTCTTTTGTGAAGAGTCTTATACAATCCATTAGTGAAACTTCACCATAACCTTTCTGTAAAAGCAGTAATAGGTAGGAATTAATAAGCAAAACCAAACATTTGAACTGTTGATAACAATAAGACATTGTTAAGACCATTAGAAATACGAGTGGAAGTAAGGCCATTCGGCCCATAGAGTCCACTCCACCATTCAATCATGGCTGATGGGCATTTCAACGCCATTTACCCACTCTCCCCATATCCCTTAATTCCTTGAGAGGTCAAGAATTTATCATCAACCTCTGCCTTGAAGACATTTAACATCCTGGCCTCCTCTATGCTCAGTGGCAATGAATTCCACAGGGTCACCACTCTGGCTGAAGAAATGTCTCCTCAGTTCCGTTTTAAATTGACCCCCTCTAATTCTAATTCTGGTTTTTGGAAACCAGCTTATTTTTGGGATGGAGTTGGGTATGGAGGGATTTGGATCACACTGGCCTTTGCATCCAGATCCTTGCCCTTAATTTCAATTGATATACAAGGAACATGCGCAAAATATTTTTAGCTAAAACAAAAAAAAACTGGCAAAGCAGCAGAGCTTAAGCATGCTATTAAAAGAAATGTTGTGATGGCAACAGGAAAATCTAATTAGTCATAACACTATTATTCCCTTTCACACGGAAGGAATTGGCAGCTCTAAAACATTAAAGCAAGGCTAAAGCCGTTAAAACAGATCTGCAAGCTCCAAACAAGATTATTAAAAGCCAACAAAAGAATATATAATGAATGCTGGAAATCTGAAGTGAAAGAAAACAAAGTGCTGGAAATACTCAGCAAGCCTGGTATTAACTACTGACAGAGAAATTAGAACAAACATTTCAAATCAAGGTCCCTTCCAGGTCAAGAAGGGATCTGTTCTGAAGAAATAATGTCCTTTTCTTGAAACGTTCACTTTGTCTCTTTCCACAGGGGTTTGCTGGTAATACGAGGCATTTCAGCACCCACTCCCATGACACAAACTCCCAAATTAAAATTTCCTACAGCTGGAGTTCACTCCTATTTTTGTGTCATACCAGAGATGGTCAGCACAGTTTATATTAGATTTCAGAAATTATAACTAAAAGTTCAGGGCAAGTTTAAATCCCAACAGGTTCATTACAGAAATTCTAAATAAAAATCGGCCCCAATACAAATGAGCATGAACTTACTCAAATGTCATAGGTAACCAGCTGATTCGTTATAACTGAAAAAGGAACACATGCTTCTGACCAGCTTTGGCTGATGTAGGACTCCAGACCAACAACATTTTGGGAAAGAGGAGTTGGACAGAGGTTTGTCAGAGGTTGGTGGAGTGTATTTTCAGGATGGTTACCTGGAACTAGTGGTGTGCTTGGACCACAAATATTTACAATATTAAATGAGTTGAATGAGGAAAGTGAGTGCATTATAGCCGGGTTTACAAACGATACGAAAAATAGCTAGGAATGCAAGTATGAGGATCACACAAAGTCTGTAGTGAAATATAGTTGGGTTAAACGAGCAGGCAATAACTTGGCAAATGGATTATAATGTAGGAAAATGTGAGTCATGCACTTTGACAGGAAGAATAGAGGTGATGAACATTATTTAAACAGAGGAAGATTGCAGAAAGCTATAGAAGAGGGATTTCTGAATCCTTGTTCATGAATCATAAAATGCCAGCATCCAAGTTTAACAGGTGAAATGGGCTATTAGACTTTATCTCAACTGGAATGGAGTTGGAAGTAGGAAGACTTTGCTAAAACTGTACAAAGCACTAGTTAGACCACAGCTAGAATAATGAAGTGTTTTGGGGGCCCCCATTTGTGGAGAACTGCACTGGCATTGGAGGTAGTCTAGAAAAGAATCACAAGGCTGAGATGAGTCATGAAGGAGAGGTTGATTGAAGTAGATTGGGCCTGTACTCATGGGAATTACGAGAATGAGAGGCACCTTATTGAAACATACAGAGGAGCTGGTGTTTACACTGTAGAAATACAGGAGTAAATCAAGATGGCTGCTGATATCAGCTGTAATTTTGGTAGCGCACCTTTGAAATGGGCAGTGACAAATCCCAGAAGGGGTCAAACACTGTGGAACAATAGCCACATTCGCTGCAGGTCAGGGAACTTTTCAACTGGCCCACAAAATGATCTGAAAGGAAAAAGAGAGGAAAACAAAAATCAGTTAGGTTGTAATTGATGTGGAAAAATAGATTAGGTATGCTCAATTTTCCCTGATATTGTAATTCTGATCTGCACAATTGCATGTGGCTGCGTTCATATGAAAACCCAAATGTATTGCGCTCACCTACAATCCAACTGTCCTCTCTCTCCAGGTATTTCTTCCACATTCTTCTCCCCTTTTCATTGTCCCTGGAAGTGGGGATGAAAATTTAAAATCAAGCGCCAAAACAAAACACCAACATAAAAATGATTTCAGCTTGTTGTGTAACAAAATACCACCCACAATTGGAGATTTTCCTAATGCATTAATTAACTGGAAACACTTGCCAATGCCAAACTTGAAAATGACTTTTTTGTATCAACAAGGAGCCACAGAAAGTCAGTCAGGAACACTGACATATAGCAGAATGTGTGGGTGAAAGTCTGATCCAAGCAACACCTCTGTTCTACACAACAACAGAACCCTTCCAGACATTAGCTACAATAATTAGGGTTAAAAAGGCAGAGGACGATCACACAGTCATTTCAGTCAGCAGTTTTAAAAAAAAACGCAAAGTTGATTCTAGAACATTGTTGGGCAATGATTGGACACAGGTTCAGCTAAACTATGGGGTACAATTGGGGCACCACTGTGGCTAGCACCGCTGCCTCAGCACCAGAGACTGGGTTCAATTCCAGTCTCTGGCCACTCTGTGGAGTTTGTACATTCTCCCCTTGTCTGCCTGGGTTTCCTCCAGGCGCTCTGGTTCCCTCCCACAGTCCAAAGATGTGCAGTTCAGGTGATTTGGCCACGCTAAATTGTCCATAGTATTAGGTCCATTAGTCAGAAGGAAATATAAGGTAGGAGAATAGGTCTGGGTGGATTACTCTTCAGAGGGTCAGTCTGGACTTGTTGAGCTGAAGGGCCTGTTTCCACACTGTAGGGATTCGAATTCTAATTCTCTGAAGGAGAGTGGGAATAAGCTCATCTGAGCCATTAACACCAATGAATAATCAGTTCTTGTGATGTAAATTCTAAGAAAGTTGAAATGTCAGGGAAATAAAAAGGTCACATCTCTCATAGTCAGAGTCAAAAGGTAAGATTGTAAACTTGAAACCTGCATTGAATGAAAATACTCTGCTCAAACCAAACTGCTTGAAGCAACGTGCACACCAGCAGCTCTGACTGATAAACACCGGTAGATTGTTAACACTTACGGAAGATGGTCCAAGTCCTCCACGATAGCCTTGGAACGCACCAACACTCTGTTCACTTCGTTATGAAGCCCATCCAGCAAGAAACGCAAAAACTCCTGGGCATCCTGTTGACTAAGTGAGCAATAAAATTTCAAAAGGTCAGATAATGACTAACCAATAATCCTACATCTACACAGCTTTCACCATCGCCCAAGACCTTCAATACAAGGGATTGAATAAGTCCTGGGGTGGGGTCTGCTGGTACCAGGAACCACACCAACAGGTTTCAGTCTCAAAATTATTATTGATATTTTGGACAGGACTTACTTGTATCCGACAAATCGTGGAGCGTATTTTTGAATTTGTGTTTTGAACTCTGAAGGACTGATGGGATCATTGCTGGAGGATGTCCACATGGTCTGGAGAAGTTTTGCAAATTCTACAGGAGCAAAAATTGACAAATGAACTTTAGTGGGTCTTGGTCAATGCAGGTTGAGGAACATGTTATTTTCACTATCATAAAGTCATTCAGCACATTATTAATTACACTGCCTTGGTAACTAGCTCCTGTTGTAGTGGGTAGTTGGCAGAGGTTAAAAGGTTGATCAGACATACACTTTTCTAGCCAGATACTTGTTCTCTATCCACACACAAGCCTAGAGTTTTAATTAATATATCATCTGTTCCCAACTTCCATTTGGTCTCAGACATTCCTGCCAGACCCTACTAGATAATGGTGAAAAATTAGTGCCATTTTATAATAACAGTATTCCAGATGATGTAAACATGTTGATATATTGGAGAGATCACACAAAAACTAAGAACATTTTATTGTCTTTGGTAGAGGGTTGGGGGCGGTGGTGATGGTGGTGGGGTGGGGGAGGGAGAGGATATGGGGATGGAAGCACTGGATTCACTGTTAGAGACCGAATGACCTGGCCATAGCTCTTGATCAATAGCTGTGAGCACTGACCCTCCATGAGTGCGGTGTTGGTGCGGCCCCGGTTGTTCAGATCTCGCCGATACGTGTTCTGAATACAATAATCTCTCAGCTCCCAGGTGTTACTCAAACACTGCAGAATGGAGTTCATGAAACACTACAGCAACAACAAAAAAAAAGAGAAACAGGAATGTTAATGACCACACTTCAGGCAAACGAGACAAGGGGAGCAGATGAAATTCAGAAACTAGTAGGAATGCAAGTAACCGGAGACCAGCACTTACGTGCAGCAGAAATTGGAGGCTCCAGACTATTTAACAAAGCAACAAGCCTGTAGCTGTCAAAACTACCATAGTCAGGGTAGTTTTCACTCTTAAAGACAGATTAACAAATCTAAAAACAAAAGCCAAACTGGCTCTTTCAAACAGCAGTGTTTATGGTCTGCAGTTGACTTGATTTATTGTTGGTAAAAACAATGACTGCAGATGCTGGAAACCAGATTCTGGATTAGTGGTGCTGGAAGAGCACAGCAGTTCAGGCAGCATCCAAGGAGCTTCAAAATCGACGTTTCGGGCAAAAGCCCTTCATCAGGAACAAAGGCAGAGAGCCTGAAGCGTGGAGAGATAAGCTAGAGGAGGGTGGGGGTGGGGAGAAAGTAGCATAGAGTACAATGGGTGAGTGGGGGAGTGGCTGAAGGTGATAGGTCAGGGAGGAGAGGGTGGAGTGGATAGGTGGAAAAGGAGATAGGCAGGTTGGACAAGTCATGGGGACAGTGCTGAGCTGGAAGTTTGGAACTAGGATGAGGTGGGGGAAGAGGAAATGAGGAAGCTTTTGAAGTCCACATTGATGCCCTGGGGTTGAAGTGTTCCGAGGCGGAAGAGGCGGCGTTCTTCCTCCAGGCGTCTGGTGGTGAGGGAGCGGCGGTGAAGGAGGCCCAGGACCTCCATGTCCTCGGCAGAGTGGGAGGGGGAGTTGAAATGTTGGGCCACAGGGCGGTGTGGTTGATTGGTGCGGGTGTCCCGGAGATGTTCCCTAAAGCGCTCTGCTAGGAGGTGTCCAGTCTCCCCAACGTAGAGGGGACCGCATCGGAAGCAACGGATACAATAAATGATATTGGTGGATGTGCAAGTAAAACTTTGATGGATGTGGAAGGCTCCTTTAGGGCCTTGGATGGAGGTGAGGGAGGAGGTGTGGGCGCAGGTTTTGCAATTCCTGCGGTGGCAGGGGAAGGTGCCAGGATGGGAGGGTGGGTTGTAGGGGGGTGTGGACCTGACCAGGTAGTCACGGAGGGAACGGTCTTTGCGGAAGGCGAAAAGGAGTTGGGAGGGAAATATATCCCTGGTGGTGGGATCTTTTTGGAGGTGGCGGAAATGTCGGCGGATGATTTGGTTTATGCGAAGGTTTGTAGGGTGGAAGATGAGCACCAGGGGCGTTCTGTCCTTGTTACGGTTGGAGGGGTGGGGTCTGAGGGCAGAGGTACGGATGTGGACGAGATGCGTTGAAGGGCATCTTTAACCACGTGGGAAGGGAAATTGCAGTCTCTAAAGAAGGAGGCCATCTGGTGTGTTCTGTGGTGGAACTGGTCCTCCTGGGAGCAAATACGGCAGAGGTGGAGGAATTGGGAATACGGGATGGCATTTTTGCATGAGGTAGGGTGGGAAGAGGTGTAATCCAGGTAGCTGTGGGTGTCGGTGGGTTTGTAAAAAAATGTCAGTGTCAAGTCGGTCGTCATTAATGGAGATGGATTTATTGTTGTCATGTACCAAAATACAGTGAACAAGTGTTGTTCTGCAAACTCTACAGGCAGAGTGCTGCTGAATTAAGGAGGCAGAACATTACTGCTGGAATAAATTCCAGGGCTTAGGAACATGTGCCCCTCTCTCATTATCCTGTTGTGCCTTCTCTCGATTCCCCATCTCCTATCCTTTGGAATCAGCCCGGTGACTTGGCTAAAACAAGTATCTGCTGAATCAGAAGATCCTAACAAATGGACAGAGCTCCAGCTGGGAATTCTGGACTCCTCGCACCCAAATGAACTCTGGGAGCTCAAAGTCATGGAACGTAGTTAAGGTTCCTTCAGGTAGAACCAGAGACAATATCAACTGTGCTGTGACTGACTTTCCTTCACTCTTTCTACAACTTTTAGCCCATCTATTCCTGGGGACTTGCTTTGTTTAAACACAGATTAAAACGAACTGACCTTACAGCTCAGCTTGTTTATAAAACAAGTGTAAAGCCAGGTGTCTTGAATGGAGGTGTATGTTTGCAAATCCCATACCACTATTCCCACAACACAGGAACACCCATCATCTGTTTAACCAACACACACTGTTTTGGGTTTGATTCACAAGCTCTCTTGTACTTTCACTGCCTCTGTCAAAACAACAGCACTGTTGAGAGAATACTTCAACTGCACATCAATTTCTGATGAAATGTGCTTCACTCCATTTCATAACCATAACAATAATTCTTAAATGCACAACCAGCAGATATATTTTCCAGCATCTACTTTATGTTAACTTGGGAGCACAGCGTGGATCAATAATCAATTCTGTGTCCCAGAGGACCATGAGAGGGGACAGGGGGACAGAAATCAACCAAAGCTCCTGTTCCTGATCACTTCAGTAATCCTGGCTGGAAAACAAGAGTATTTCAGTTCAGAACAAGATTATTTAGGTTGTGATGCCCTCATAGTGCAATAGCCCATCAACATGTTCTCTCTGTTCCCACTCTTGACTATTTTTTTGGGCGGCGGGGTGGGAAAGAGAAGAGGTGAGAAGGCAAATCGAGGTCAGACAAGCCCTACACCACTCTAAAGGGGCACAAAGCCCTTTTAAACCACAACAAAATACTTGCAAGACTTATTCTTAACTAAATACCAATGCATGAAGATTATCTACAAGTTGAGGTAAATTGTCTTTTGAAAAGTGAGACTCACAGTGTTGCCCAGATTTCGAAGGCCCACAAGACCCTGGCTGGTTTTAGAATTCTGAAAAAACAAGAAAAAAAAAAGAATTAAACAAATGTTCTAAGTATTGATATATAAATCATTTTCTAGAGTTGGTGTGGACTTTTGAATTAGTTGAAACTAAACCCTGGGGCACAGCTGGAGTAAACATGAGCAATGCTACTTGGCCCAGCTCCAAATCACAGAGGAAACTTCAGGGAGCATACTTCGACATGGATCATGGAGAATTGCACCTACCTCCCCACACACAAATCCAAATCAGGAAGGCAATGAGCTAGTGGTATTGTTGCTGGACTGTTAATCCAGAGACTCAGGTAATGTTCTGGGGACCCAGGTTTGAATTCTGCCAAGGCAGATGGTGGAATTGGAACTAAGAATCTAATGATGACCATTAATCCATTGTCAATTGTTGGAAAAAAACTCATCTGGTTCACTAATGGCCTTTAGGGAAGGAAACTGCTATCCTTACCTGGTCTGGCCTACTTGGGACTCCAGACCCACAGCAATGGGGTTGACTCTTAATTGCCCCCTGAATGATTAGCGATGAGTAATCATTGCTGACCTAGCCAGTGACACTCATCTGTAAAATGAATTATTTTTTAAAAAAGTTACAAGAATTTGACTCCTCATTGTCCAGTGCTCTGTCTGGAAAGGTACATCCAGGAGATTGAACATTGTCAGCAAGCAATCGTTCCTCCTGTATTTACTTATACTGGATATAACTATCCAGCAACTCCACTGTTAAAAGAGATTTATTAGTAATGATCACAGCACTGAACAATGCCCCAAATTGCTTTTCAATTCATTTCTGAAGCCCAAGCATTATTTTGCTAGTTTTTCCATACATAGTTATTTTTCAGATGTTCCTAAGTTTCTCATGGTATTGCCAGAAGGTTGAAGAACTCTGCATTCATTCTGTGTTCTGAGAATAAAAAGATTCCACTTGAGACAGTAGATGGAGCCTTTACTTTATTGACATCACCCTAAAAAAAGAGAGACAGTGGCAGTGTCCCTGAGCCAAGAGACCTGGGATCAACTCCCACCTCATGGAGGGGTATGGTATAAGACAGCTGCCAGGCTGATTAAAAAAAATGTGCAAAAACACCTCCAACCATGCAGCACCCCCTCAGTACTGCACAGGGTGACAGACTAAATTATCACTGCAGAGGCCTGAGTGCACAATCAACCCACAATGATGAAACAAACTGGAGGGGAGAATGATCTGTTTTTCCTACCACCAGGAAAAAGGGAAGTGGTGACACAATGGTCACATCACTGAGCTAACTAACACCAGTTGAAATTTAAACACAATTAAAATTTGGAATTGAAAGTTAAATCAGTCATTGTGGCCACTACCAATTGTCATTAAAACTATAGAGTTCCTAATGTCCTTTTGGGGTGGAAACCTGCTATCCTCAGCTGGTGAGCCCAGACCCTGAGCAACAGGACTCTTAATTGGATGGTCAAAGCAACACGAAGCTCTGTCACAGACACCAACATCACAGAAAGGGATTTTTAAAATCCCAACAAAAGCCATCTATTTGAAGTGTCAACAACTCATACAACCACACAACTGACTATAAATGGAGAATGCAGCCCTGTCCCAATCACTCCAAACCAATTCCCAAGATTCCAAAGCATGAGGCTCCCAGTATTGGGAAATGCAGGAGCTACAGCAGGTAATCCAGGAAACTGGAATCAGTGGCTCAGGAACCAAAGACTGAGAAACTACTGAAACAGCTCAGGAAGCAGCTCCCAGCAGGAGGTGATATTGCATCTGCTCCCTTTAATTCCATTTATGAGCTTCTGTTCAAAATGGGAGCACTATTATTGTCTCATACTCCCCCAAATTGGAAATTTTAAACACACGTCTATAACCAGCCAAGTAAAACTCCACTGTTTCAATGAAATAAACTCCAGAAATCCCAGGTTTCAAAACAGGAATCTTCACATTGCAACCCTCTGTCCCAAGCGTTCTAATCTCTCAATAGGCTATTGCCACCTAATTGTTTGTACATCTTGGCATCTCACTCTGCAGCCATTCTTTCAAATAACAATCATTCACAGGCTGTAAACAAGCGGGCCATCATAGTCGAGCCAAATCTCTCTCCAGCCAGTATCTGCACACTTTCTGCAGAAGAGGCCACTGCAGGGAGATCAGGAGAGAAAAAAAAAGCCCTGCCAGTGGATTTACTCTCGCTAGCCTGGAATGCTGCAACTAACTGTAACTGGGACTGGGACAGCTTACACTGGTCCACACCTGCTTTAAACCCAATTTCAAACGCACCACAGTCCAAATTAGGCCATTCACATTCTTGCCTGAACTGTATTAAAAAACACAATGACTAAATCAGTCAAACCCAGGTTGTGAGAAGAGAAAAAACAAAATCACTGAAAAAGTTAAAAATTTGCATTTCTAGATATTTTTGTAGTCAAGTTGTTCTCAATGTTATTACACATCTTTGGAACAATTCGGACTTGAGCCCAGGCCTCCTTGTAGCGTTTATACCCATGTGCCACAAGAACCGCACCCCCCCCTCCCCCCCCCCCCCCCCCCCCTCCCCCGGTTTGCATTTCTATTGGGATCTTCATGACCTCAGGATGTCAGAAAGCATTTTATTGCCAACCGTGTACTTTTGAAGTCACTTTTATAATGTTGCAAATGCAGTCCATTTGTACAGCAAGATCCCATAAACAGCAAGGAGACCACATAGGCTGTTTTATTGTTGCTGGTAGAGGATAAATGTTGGCCAGGACAATCAGGATAACTCTTTCTCTTCTTGGAAGCTGTGACAGGATCTATTCCTGGACCAGAGAGCACAAGGGTCTTTGGTTTAAATGGTTCATCTGAAAGAAAACCATGCCAACATTGCTGTATTCCCTCAGTACTACACTGGATTATCAGCCTCAAACTTTGTACCAAAAGTCTTCACTTGAAGATGTGATTTTGATTCAGCTGAGTGCACTACTAAAAAAGCAACATTTTGCCTGAACTGCTCCAGCAGACGCTCTGTCTGACATAGTTTATGATAATTCGGATTTTGAAAGCCTCACTATTTTGAATCCTGTTACTGGGGACCCTTCCTGGCATATTTCAGCAACTTGAAAGTAATATTCCACAACACATCCTGACATCTCAGTGCTTTGTAAAAATGATGCAGAGGCGAAAGTATCTCTTCAAAAGTTACATTAGTGTTATGGAATTTATTGTTGAGTGAACACTTCTGGAGAGAGTTGACTTGAGCCATTGACAGTGAAGGGTCTTTTGCAATTAAAAAGCACTGGGCTCATCTTAACCCTGTTCCCAAATGAACATAAAACTGCACAGAACACTGGGTTATACAAAGATGTACAGATCAAGCAATAGCTCAGTGTCAATAGTCTGAACTGAAATGCAAGGTCATGGGTTCTAATCCCACTCCAGAAATGCAAACACAAAACCTAGACTGATGCTCACTACAATCTGGGAGGGGTCTTTACTGTCAGAGTGGACCAACCTTTGCATGAGACATTAAATCAATACCATGGATCTCACTACATTTTACATCCAATCCATTTGATCATCTACCTATCTTAAGTCTGTATGATTTTTTCAGTTGCATCCTCTCTCCCTTCAGGTATGGTGTGCCTGTCCACAGTTACACCAGTAAAGGTACTGCAGTGGTTTACTACTGCCTTCTGTAGTGGTTCACCAACATCCTCCCTGTTCTTAATGCCAACCATTGGCAAATGCTGGAAATAGTTGTAAGCTGATACTCAACCTTTTAGGCCACACTACAACATACCTTCCTCAACCATCAAGTCCTCTGGTAGATCTTGAGCCAGGAACACCCTGGCAGAGGCAAATACACTATGCACAAGAGCTTCAAATTTAGTCTTATTAGTCTTCAAATAAACCTTGCAGTAACCGTTCTTTACTCACATCCACCGGTACTACAAACCCAACTTGTATCAGGAATCAAAAATCAGACCAAGCACACCGTTAATCTTCCTGTGGCTTCTTGCATTTCATGAAGTTCTTATCCAAACTGGGACTATTCTCCAACCACAGCATTGTCACTCCCCTTTATACAACAAGGAAAACCTCAGAGAAACATCAATTTTATTTCTCATTTAAAATGACACCTGAGAACACATTGCAGTTTGAATCCCCATTTGCTCTCCATTCATTGCACCCTATCAACTAACATCCTTTAGTCCTTTCTCACTCCAGTTTACATAACGTCCTCTTAGTGCACCAGTTATTCATCTCAGAGAGCCCCTTTGATAAGGAGTTCCACATTCTCTTCCACTTTCAAGAGGAAAAGTTTCTAGAAAAAAGAAGAGGTGCGTGGTACAATTTTTAGGAGGTCACTGACCTGAACCGTTTGGCAACGTCTGGAAAGACAATGAGCATTTCCAGCATCTTTTCCTGGTGATATTTAACTGGTCTGCATAGATTGGGGTAATGACAGCCTGGAAATTAGATTGTATAGGAATAACCAGGAGGCAAAATCAGATAGAAATTTGAGGGAGTTGATGAATGAGGCAAGTGAGCAGCCAGTCAGGTAATGTACAGACTCTGTCCAAAGTCACGATTCCAGGCTGATCAACATTTCACAGCAAGAATCGGGATTGGAAAATTGTCACGTGCACAGAAACAAAATTGCTGGGGCAGTCACTGGCTCATTTAAGGGCAATGGGGAAAGCGGGTGGAAGAGGATTCACACCCACGGTTTTGGATTGAAACAGGGTCTCAGTGACCAGATTTGTTCAGTCAAACTTAATCAGAGTCTTATACTAGAGGAGCTACTGCTTGCTTTTTTAAAAAAGCCAATACCCATTCCTCTCTGCTAAGGCCAGAAAGCTGAGCAGGCGGAGGACAGAAATAGCCGTGTTCATGTTGAGTGCCACCCCGCTGAGAATAGCGACAAACATCAGGCCTTTTGCGATGATCAGCGACTGTAATGACGTCTCGGAGACAGTGACGTGAAGTGGCTGTTACTCTGGCTCCCAGCTCCCTCTGATGTGACACCATTCAGCTACATGTACGTTTGCTTTCCCCTGCAGATTGCCGCGTAAAGGCAAATTAAATCAGCCATTAAACATGGCGGTGGAAGGATTCTTATTTAGATCAGTGTGCAAAACAAAGAGATTTGCAAACCCAGCCACTGCCACTTACAACACCCACGTTTACAATCGCTCTGATTTTCTAAGCATTGCCCTCATTGGCAGATGCACAAGATCCTGCAGAATTACCCCAAGAAAAACTGGGAACTACTCCCTGGCGCCTTGCCAACACTCACACCTCAAATCATCAACAGAAATCGATTTACCCTGTTAGTATTACATTGTCATTCTGGGTTAATGTGTGCAAATCAATCACTGTGTTTCCTGCATTACAATAAATAAGTACACTGCAAAATATCCCGAGGTCATGAAACTCGCGTGTGGATGTCTTCCATTTTCATTTATTTGGGATGGAACTGGCAAAGATTGATGGAGATTCTGCTGCATCTCCTTTCAGAGACTCATGCTGCAGTGTATAGTGTGGATGGGATCAGTGACAGCTCACGGTTTAAATGCTTTGCCTTGCCATCTGAACTAACTGAAGCTAGCGTTTTGGTGAGGACCTGGATCCAGCGAGTATCCAGCAGGACCTCGAATATCCGGAACAATACCCCGACCCAGCACTCAAACAAGCTGAAAACAATCACTTGTACATTTGCTCAAATTACCAGCCCAGACAGAAATGTGATTAGCAATCCTTCAGATGAACCCAGCTGTAAGATCATCAAGCATCCCTTTTGGAAGGGGTACCGGCAAACTGGCACTTTTGAGGCTCACAGCTTCTCAAAGCCTCAGAGACCCCTTACAAATTTGAACTTCATAATAAAAAAAAGGTGCAGCGTGAGTGGAGGGGGGGGGAAGAGAGGAAGAGATTAATGAAAAACAGGAGAGATAGAGAACCGAAGGAAACAGATGAGACAAGAGGTTACAGAACAGGAGAGAAACAGGCGAACATGGATGGAGATGGAGAAAGGGAAAGGGGGTGCTTACATTAAAAGAGGTCAGGAAATTTGGATCCAAGACAAAAGTGTATTGGTCCCCCCGCCCCCCTCGCTGAGCTGTAATCATGGATTTAGTTACTCGGGATTCAAAGGTTCATGTCATTATTAGTCTGGTTTACCAATAGGAAAAAAATGATATTCCGGCTGGTACGTGGAATTAGCCCCGAGGTCTCCTGAAGGTAGTGTGGCCCATACCAAAGCAGCAGCTTCTCCCTCCCTCAGCACATTAATCCTAGCAGCTGGGACAGACACTGGCAGAGGGAGCCAGGAGGTACATCCCACTGAAGCCCGCTCTCTCTCTCACACACACACACACACGATTCACTCCCACACTGGTATTATACAGAGCTCCAAATGAATACTGCCACCCCCTCCTGAAGGCGGATGATGGAAGTTGCCCCAATTAGTATCACAGGCATTTCACGATGAGATCCGTGACACACGCAGCGAGTCCACAGCTTGGCCCGTTTTGTAAAATTAAAGTACAGTTGATTGATTGAAGTCGATACAGGTCCCTCCCCCGCTTCCCTGAGAGTTCACTTGTAGCCCAGGGTCGTTAGTAAATTCAGGGCACACACTGATTAGCAATCCGAGAGCGGGAGATGGGGTTTTTAAAGCTGTATATTATGAAACATTCCATCACAACCCTCCACCTCTTCCCTCCGACCCCCTACTTCAGTCAGTGACCCTGTCATTCTTCCCCAGTGTCCCCTCTCCCAGGCAGGGTCACAGCCTAACTCACCAAAGGCCGAGTCAGGGGCTCGTCAGCTCGGGCCGGGCCGAGCGGCCGGCCGGAATCTCCTTACCTTCGCCTGGTTGATGAGGAGCCCCACGAAGGTGGAGACGATCATGGAGCCCGAGACGCTGGGAGTCTTCCTGCGCAGCTCCTTGTTAAAGAGAGTGAGGAGCGGTTCCTCAGTGATAGTCACGGTGTAAGACTGCCGCATGCTGGGCATAGCTCCAGGGGGGGGGCTGGTACAACACTCAACTGGCCAGCTCCGAGCCCGGCCCCGAGCTGCTTTTATAGCCAAGCCAGAGCTGCCTCACACGTCAGGTTCCGCGTGTGCGAGGGGAAGGAGGAGTTTAGTTTGTGTTTAACACATTCTGCTCCAGCACCTCTCTCACCACAAGTCATATACTCAAAACAAAACACACCCAAAACTGCCTGGACAGAGTCACTCCAGTGTGAGGACTCAATCATTTAAATATAATGTGAACATTTTCTTCCCAAATAACATCTTGGATACGTTTCCTGACACTGATATTGTCAATAATACAGTTTCTAACTTCAATCACCACCTGTAAAGGCGACCACTAACCCTGGTTACTCACCCTACGTTAACTTTAATGATGATCTCCAAGTCATGAATGTCACTAGACATTGTCACATCATCCACTGTACTATTGACAAGGGGGACCTTGTAACTCCAATAATATTTTGTGACTATGGTTTATCATTAGTTGAAGCAAAATATAAAAGATAAAGATTTGCATTTATATAGCACCTTTCACAATATCTATTTTTTGATAATGTCCACGATAGGAGAGTGTTAGCAAAATTAAAGCACCTCCTAAAGGGAGGTTTTTTTCCTATCTACATCCCCCAGAACATTTTACAGATTCTCACTTTATTCTCACATTGGCAGGTTATGACTAATGGGGCATTACAAGGAATACGGTGGCTCAGTGGTTAGCATTGCTGTCTCACAGCGCCAGGGACCCAGGTTTGATTCTACCTCCGGTGACTGTCTGTGTGGAGTTTGCACATTCTCTCCATGTCTGTGTGGGTTTCCTCCCACAGTCCAAAGATGTGCAGGTCAGGTGAACTGGCCATGCTAAATTATCCATAATGTTAGGTGCATTAGTCAGAGGGAAGTGGCTCTGGGTGCGTTACTCTTTGGAAGATCGGTGTGGACTTGTTGGGCCGAAGGGCCTGTTTCCACACTGTAGGGAATCTAATCTACCTGAGTCCCAGCTGTTCACAATATATGTCAATTTGGAGGTGGGGATCATATGCAATATTTCCAAATTTTCAAATGATACAAAGCTAAGTGGGAAAGTGTATTATGTGGAAGATGGAACGGAGCTTCAGGACTAAGTGGACAAAATCAGTGAATGGATAAGAAGATGTGGATCGGATATAATGTGGTAAAATATGAGGATGTCTACTTGGTAGTGGAAACAGATACAGAGGGGTTTTCTTGAACGGTAGGATGATAAGTGTAAATGCACAAAAGGACCTTGGTGTCTTTGTTTATAAGTCACTGAAGACTAACTTGTAGCTGTGGTAAGCTATACATTTAATGGAATGTTAGCCTTTCTACAAGAAGATTTGAAAACAGGAATGGTGAAGTCTTGCTGCAATTGTACAGGAATTGGTAAGACCACATGTGGAGCACTATGTGCAGTGTTGATCTCCTTATCTCAGAAGGGATTTAATGCCATAGAGCACAATGAATGTTCATTTCAGTTGTTCTCAGGATAGCAGGTCTGCCCTATAATGAAAGGCTGATAAACCTGGGTCGACTTTCTCTAGAGGTTTGAAGAATGACAGGTGATTTCATTGAAACATACAAAATACTTAAAAGGAAGAAACAAAGTTGGTGCAGGTAAGATGTTTCCCTTGGTTGAGGATTCCAGAACCAGGGACAACTTTAAAAATGAGGAGAATGCCATTTATGACTGAGATGAGATGACATTTGTTTACTCAGAGGGTTGTGAATCTTTGGAATTCTATCCTCCAGAGGGCTATGGAGGCTCAGTCTTTGAATGTGCTTAAAGATGAGGTAGATAGATTTCTGATTACAAATGGTGTAAAGAGTTAAGGGATACTGTGGGTAAAAGGCATGAGTGTTCGATCAGCCATGAGTAATGGACGCCAGAACACATTCACTGTGTCTAATTTTATTCCAAACTGCTTGAGCCAAAAAAAATTTTAAAACGTGATGATTCCAGCTTTGTAGGAAACGCAGCAGTCAATCTGCCAAATTACTCTGGTTGAGGAGTAGGTCACCATGGGGAGCTCTACCTCCAATAATACCATGAAATGTTTATCTCTACCTCAGAGGATGGATGGGGCAGCTGATTCATATCTCATCAGACAGGTAACACTTCTGACAGTACAGCAATACTGCAATGCTGGTGTCAACCTGAAACAGGAGTTCATGTCCCTGGGGTAGGTCCTGAACCTGCAATTTTCTGATTTAAAAGTTTTTCTTTATTTGAATGAACATTAGGCTTTAAAACTAAGCAACTGAAATCCAGGGCAGTATTGGAAAAACAGTAACAGAAAAAGCCGGAAATATTCAGCAGATCAGCCGGTCAGTTAATGTTTCAAGTTTAAGGGTTCTGAGGAAGAGTCTTAGAAATATGGAACTGACTAGGTGTTGTTTCAATGTCTCCATGGAAACTGCCTGACTGCTCAACAGTTCCAAATTCTTCAGTATCTGTGTTTTGATTTCCAGCAGTTATAGTGTGTTGTTTCACTTGGTGACAATAAAATGATGCAGCTGCTGCCTGTCTTGACACTGTGCACTTTCTGCCCTTTAGCTGAGTTTAATGTGTGAGCCAATACAAGGAGCTTCAAATCTTGCACACTTCAGATACCACATCCCCTCATTTAAGAGATTGCAGCCTAAAAGGTTGGTTTTACTAATTCACAGGATCTAAGTGTCACTGAGGTTTTGCCTATCCCTAATTGCCCAGAGCACAGTTGAGAGTCAACTACATTGTTGTAGTTTGGATTCACATGTTGGCCAGAATGGGTGAAGATGACAGATTTCCTTCTCTAAAACACATTGGTGAATAAGATGGGTTTTACAATTATCAGCAATGGTCACAGGATTGCCATTAGGTTTTTTTTTAAATTGATAAACAAATTGCTACAATTAGCAGCTCAGGATTGTAAAAAAAACAGAAAGAGCAGTGGGCTTCATTTCTAGAGAGTCAGAGTCAGAAAAGCAGTGCAATCATATTAAATTCTTACTGAAGCTTAGTACTTGGAGCACTGTACACAATTCTAGTATCCTCCTTAGAGGCGTTATTGCACTGAAAACAATGGAACATAGGGGCAGGAAACTTTGTTGCAGCTGTACAGGGCTTTAGTGAGCCCTCTCCTTATTTGGAAAAAGATATAATTACGTAAGAAATTATTCAGAGAAGAATCACTTGACTCCTTCCTGGAATGAAGGATGCATTGTATGAAGAGTAGTTAGACAACTTGGGTGTGTACCCATTGGAGATGAAAGACAGATGATCTTTTGAAACGTATCAATCAGAGGAGAGTTGATTGTGGAGAAAACAGGAGGATGTCTCATTTTATGGGAGAGGTAGAACTAGGGAACACGGTTTAAAAACAGGTTTTCTTTTTCAGATAGAGGTGAGGAGATTACTTTTCCCTCAGAGGTTGTTAGTCTGTGGAATTCTGTTCCTCAGAAAGCCGTGGAGACTGTGTCACTGAAGTTATTCAAGACAGTCAGATTAAATTGCTGATAAACAAGGGAGTCACCGATATTGGGGCATGGATATGAAAGTGGAACTGATGCCACGATTGGTTTAGTTATCATCTTTTATCAAATGACAGCGCAATCTCAAATGGCCAAATGAAATTCTATGTTCCTGTGATATATCTTGATTTATCTGAAGCACGTCCCAGTGAGTGAGTGACATTTGATACTTAAGACTCAGAGATATACAGCCTTTGGTCTAACACATCCATGCTGACCAGATATCCTAACCCAATCTAGTCCCATTTGCCAGCACTTGGCCCATATCCCTCTAGGTCCTTCCTATTCATATACCCATCCAAATGCCTTTTAAATGTTGTAGTTGTACCAGTCTTCACCACTCCCTATGGCTGCTCATTCCATACACGCACCACCCTCTGCATGAAAAAGTTGCCCCTTAGGTCATTTATAAATTTTTTCCCTCTCACCCTAAACCTATGCCCTCTAGTTCTGAACTCCCTCACCCCAGGGAAAGGACCTTGTCTATTTATCCTATCCATGCCCCTCATGATTTTATAAACCTCTATAAGGTCACCCCTCAGCCTCTGATGCTCCAGGGAAAACAGCCCCAGCCTGTTCAGCCTCTCCCTGTAGCTCAAATCCTCCAACCCTGGCAACATCCTTGTAAATCATTTCTGAACCCTTTCAAGTTTCACAACATCTTTCCGATAGGAAGGAGACCAGAATTGCACGCAATATTCCAACAGTGGCCTAACCAATGTCCTGTACAGCTGCAACATGACCTCCCAACTCCTGTACTCAATGCTCAATGCTCTTGCAAACCAGTTTTCTTTTGAATCTAGTCAATTCACTAAAACAAGCAAAGTCATCATTTCTTCTGTGGAAGCAGAGTCTGTTTATTCAACACAGAAGTGACTAAGAAAGCAAATTTTTGGTAACTTTTCACAAACACAATACACCTTAAAGTGCCATACAGCTAATGAAGTACTTTCGGAAGTGTGGTCATTGTTACCATGTAGGAAACAATGAAAGCCAGTTGCACAGAGCATTATTTCACTAACAGCAATGTGTGATGCTGTCAGGTTAAGGCTGGCTCACCACAGAAGGCTGCTTTTCTTGTAAATATCTTTTACATCCACCCGAACAAGTAAATGGAGCTCAAAGTTTGGGAGAAGATTTGTAGCTCGGGTGCTCGTTGTTGCGGTTCTGTTCGCCGAGCTGGGAATTTGTGTTGCAGACGTTTCGTCCCCTGTCTAAGGTGACATCCTCAGTGCTTGGGAGCCTCCTGTGAAGCGTTTCTGTGATCCTTCCTCCGCCATTTGTAGTGGTTTGAATCTGCTGCTTCCAGTTGTCAGTTCCAGCTGTCCATTGCAGTGGTCGGTATATTGGGTCCAGGTCAATGTGCTTATTGATTGAATCTGTGGATGAGTGCCATGCCTCTAGGAATTCCCTGGCTGTTCTCTGTTTGGTTTGTCCTATAATAGCAGTGTTGTCCCAGTCGAATTCATGTTGCTTGTCATCTGCGTGTGTGGCTGAGAGTGGCTGTTGGTTTGTGTGCTGTTATGAGTCCTAGTGGTCGTAGTAGTCTGGCTGTCAGTTCGGAAATGCTCTTGATGTATGGTAGTGTGGCAAGTCCTTTGGGTTGCGGCATATCCTCGTTCCGTTGACAACTCTCAGACAACAACTCACCAGAACGAAGGACCCAATACCCAGCATGAGCAAAACCAACGTAGTGTACAAAATCCCATGCAAGGACTGCACAAAACACTACATAGGACAAACAGGAAGACAGGTAACGATCCGCATCCATGAACACCAACTAGCCATGAAACGTCACGACCAGCTATCCTTAGTAGCCACACACTCAGATGACAAGCAACATAAATGGAGCCTCCGTTTAATGTCGCAACAGTGCTGTACTCCCTCAGTACAGCACTGGGAGTGCCAACAAAGATTAAAGGCTCAATTCTCTGGTATGGAATTGAAAGTCATAACTTCCAGATTCAGAAATTCCAATGCATTTATTGCATAAGCAAGTCCAGATTTAAATACAAGGCTCATTTTGGTTCAATATCTCATTCCAAGGTCCTCTCCCACATTACAACATTAACAGATTGGCTAACACACCGATGATAATTGAATTGGCAAATCATTATCACATAAAGAGAAATTTTACAATTAAACCCATAAAGAAATAAAATGCCAGAAACAATTTGCTGAGACAAATAAATTCAGCAGCTGAGCTCTGGGTCAAAATCCTGGAACTCCCTCCCTAACAGCTCTGGGCATGTTCCTGATAGCAAGTGCTTTCAGGAACATTAGTGACTGCAGTGGTTCAGGAGGCAATTCACCACCACCTTCTGCAGATCAATCAGAGATGGGCAATAAATGCCAGCCCAGCCAACAACATCCTATCTCATGAATTAATGGTTAATAATCCTCTCTGACCGCTGCTGGCCTCAAGAGTTTATTGCCCCTGAGCCGAGAGGCTGAAAGTAATTACTGGTAGTAACGACTACCATTAACCCTATATATATTTTATCAACTTCTATCAGGTCGCTTCTAAACCTGCTATGCTTCAGTAAAAACAGTCCCAGCCTATCTTTATAATTCAAACCTTCCATATCGGGCAACATCCTGATAAATCTCTTCTGAACCCTCTCCAGCTTGATAATATCCTCCCTGTAACTGGGCGACCGGAACTGGACACAGTATTCTAGGAAGGGCCTCACCAATCCTGTACAACCTCAACATGATTCCCACTCCTATAGTCAAAGGATTGAGCAATGAAGGCAAGTATGTCCAAAGGCCTTTTTAACCATCTTGTCTATATGTGATGCAAACTTCAAAGAATTCTGTACCTGAACCCCTGATCTGTCTATTGAGTTGGTATTCCTGCCTTTGAATCACATGATCACTGCATTAAACCTCAATCCAACCCACCCAGGCTGTGGGTTTGCCAGGCAGCAGATACTCGTGTCTTATGGGTGTGGGCAACCTCCCTCTATCATGGTGAGAGCCCAAACAAACTCTCCTGTCATATGGGTTTAGATTCTGCTGCTGAGATACATGCTATGACCCATATTTATGTGGCAGCCTTTCAGATTGTTCTTCAATTGGAAATCCTTCCATTGTCATCCTGGGGCAGATTACAGAGATACAAAATCTATAGTCAACGTCAGTGACAGAAAAGGTTACTTGGATAATGGGCTCAAGCAAGTTATGATCAGGATGACAGGCAAGTTCCTGAACCAAACCTGGTCTCTGATCCCACTTCTTACTCAGTGTGGTTTCATAGATCTAGTAACCATTAAATAATAGTACAAATGTTGCCTAGTCTATTGTAATGCATTATGGCATTTGTCAATATTTCTGACATTGGTCTCCAACTATTTGGGGAAGGTTCCCTGCCACTGCTGTTTCCCTCTATTGAAAAATTCAAAATGATCTTACTTAAAAGATATTGTTACTTCAAAATTCTGTTGGGAAGGGGGATAGAACTGGGCAAACAGAATGGTTGTGACTTACCATCCAATAGGAGGAGCACTCAGCCAATACGAGGAGCAATCAACAATGGCTTGGAATTACAGAGTGAAATAAACAAACACTATCAGGAACATTATCTGTCCAGCACAGGACCAATCACATACTCAGCAGTTTAGAATTATCAACCCACTGGCTACCAGAAACTAAAAAGTTAAATCAAAGAGCCTCTGCTCTAATATCTTCAAAGTTTTGTGGCCAATGATTTCTAAAGCTATACTATAGTGATCTTCAGCTGAAGTTAGCAAAGCTAATATCTCATGAGTACAGGTTGGTAAACTCGCAGAATGCATTCTCTACATTTCTTTAATGCCTTTGCCTACTTTTTTCACTCAAAGTACAGTAATACAAACAGGAATGCTCATAGCTTCAACCTAATCCCATGCTTCAGTCTCTGCACTAGTGAGACAGGAAAGTCATGCTTTGAGGTCATACAATGACTATAGGAAACTGGTCTTGAGAACAGTAAATTCACTCCAAGATAAACCACAAATAATTACTGTAATTAGACTTGGAAGCTTGACCTCACAGCTGAGCATAAAGTGACAGGTCCCGAGAGGAGGAATTTGCTTATTTTGACCTTGTTCCCAGTGGAATCAGATTCCTCCCTGTACACTGCTTATTCTTTTAATGGTGTGTCTCGATGACAGCTCCAGTAAAATATCCCTGCACCATGGTGCTAGACAAGCTTCTGAATCTAAAGATTGTGGATTTGAACCCATAACCAGGCTTACATTCACAGTGCAGTACTGAGTGAACCCTGTGTTGTAGCACTCTGAGTGGGTCAATATTGACAGAGAGTGCTGTCTTATTAAAGAATCAGTACAGATGCAGTGTTGTCTTCTTGGAGGATCAATACTGAAGTGGTGCTGCACTGTCAGACACACTGACGTTTTGGATGAGATGTGAATTGGTGCCTTCTCAAACGAATACAAAAGACCCTCTGACTCTATTTGAAGATGGGCGAAAGTGAGGACTACAGATGCTGGAGATCAGAGTCAAGATTAGAGTGGTGCTGGAAAAGCACAGCAGGTCAGGCAGCATCTGAGAAGCAGGAAAATCGACGTTTCGGGCAAAAGCCTTTCATCATTCGTCGATTTTCCTGCCCCTTGGATGCTGCCTGACCTGCTGTGTTTTTCCAGCACTACTCTAATCTTGACTCTATTTGAAGATGATCAAGAATCAAATTGCCTAGTCAATGTTTAGTAGTTGTTTGTGGAAGCTTACCATGTACTACCTGACTGCTATGTTTCCTGCATCATAATTATGGCAGCTACGTTTCAGTTAGTGAATGTAGTGTCACCAAAGTGCTGGAAGACTGTAGGACTATTCACTCATGAGAGACCACTGGTGGTGGTTTAACCTGATGAACCCCTTGCCTCCAGTGTGGGGAGAGGTTGAGAAAGAGAGTCCTTCACGGTAACCTTAACCATTGTGGGATCTAAACCCATATTCTTGGCGTCACTCTGCATCACAAAACCAGCCATCCAGCCAACTAAGCTAACTGACTCCCACAGTGATCTCTGAATCATAAGGTGCTGGGTTAAAATCCCACTCCAGGGACAAAAATCAAGGATTGCATTCGAGTGCAGAACTGTGGAAGTCATAGGTTCCATCTTTTGGATGAGATGTTAAATTGAGATCCTATCCTTCTGTTTGAGTGGGATATGTTAAAGATTCCATGGGACTATTTCTGACAAGATCAGGTGATCTATCCAAAATTCTGGTCAATATTGGGCTCTCAATCAACATCACAAAAAAACAATGATATCGTCATTATCATGTTACTGTTTGTGGGAACATGTTGAGTGCAAATTATCTGCTGTATTTCTTATTTTACACTCATGACTATATTTCTAAAAAAAAGTACTTCTTTAGCTGTAAAGTGCCTGAAAGAGGAAATGTGTTATATAAATGTAAGTCTTTTTTTTCAACTTCCTCTGGTTAATGCAAGGTCATTGCACTCCCGAATTTCAAACCAGTTCTGGGTTGAGTTGAATGCTGAACTTGTCATTGCTTTATTGTATAGGGCAGGTTTGAAATGTATTCTTGGATGTGGAATAGGCTGGCAGTGTGCCAGTCACAAAAGTTAGTATTTTAAACATTTATATTGATTTATTTAAAAATTTTATATTATACTAGCAACATTGACCTTGATATCCTGATGCCCTGCTAGGCTACTACAGGGGCCAGTCGAGGACAAAGTATCCTGGTGAGAGACTGGAATTATGTATAAACCCAGAAAGGGGACTGATCTTAAAAGGACATTAGTGAACCCGTTGGTTTTAACAATGGTCCAATGGTAGCATTATTCCTCTTACTGAATCCAGCATATTTTACAGATTTTTAAAAAATCGAACCACAAATTCCCAAGCTGCCCTGGTGGAACCTGAAATCCCATTCAGTTGATGATAAATGTACAGCTCACACCTCCTCTGGATTACTGCTCCAGCCCCTGCACAGCTTCAGTCTCAGCTGCGCTGCCAACAGCAACAGCCCAGCTGGCATTCAGGAGCACAACGAGATTGGCAAGAAGTAGAATGGAAAATCCCAATGCTCCCTGTCATCACCATGTCAACACCACGTGCCTCTAAGATAATGATGCAGATTGAAATCAGTCGCTCTACGATGGGAGGGGGACAGAACTTGGGAGGAAGGCACAGCAAGAAAAACAGATTAGAGAGGGGGAGAGAGAGAGAGAGAGAGAGAGAGAGAGAGAGAGAGAGAGAGAGAGAGAGAGAGAGAGAGAGAGATTTATGATACAAAGAGAGATGTGGGAGGAAATCAGGATGGGGCAGCATGATGACTCAGTGGTTCACACAACTGCCTCACAACACAAGGGGCCTAGGGTCAAGCCCAGCCTTGGACAACTGTCTGTGTGGAGTTTCTATGTTCTTCTCGGCTCTGTGTGGGTTTTCTCCAGGTGCTCCGGTTTCCTCCCAAAGTCCAAAGATGTGCAGGTTAGAGTGGATTGGCCAAGCTAAATTGCCCATAGTGTCCAGGGGTGTGTATCCAGGGATAGCCATGGGAAACACAGGATTATAAGAAAAAGGTAGGAGACTGAGTCTGGGTGAGATGCTCTTTGAGGATTGGTGTGGACTCAATGGGCTGAATGGCCTGCTTCCACACTGTAGGGATTCTATGATTCTGTGACAAAAGAAAAGGAGATGGGACCAAAACATGTTACAGCCAACGCCCACAGCAACCAATTAAATAATGACTGTATAACTATCTGTTTTGTGGGTTGTTAATTGAGGGATAAATATAATAGAATAGCAAGGATATCTCCCCTGCTTTTCTTTCAATATTGTTATTAAATCACTTCCATTGACCTGAGAGAATAGACAAGGCCTCAGTTTAGCTTCTTACCAGAAAGATCGAATTACTGACTGAAAGCTTGACTTTTGGGCTGGAGTGGAACTTAAAGCCAGAAAATTTGCAATTAAAAGTGAGAGTGCTACCACTATGTGTGTGTGTGTGTGTGTGTGTGTGTGTGTGTGTGTGTGTGTGTGTGTGAGTGTGTGAGTGTGTGTGTGAGAGAGAGAGAGAGAGAAAGAAAGAAAGAGAGACAGTGAGTGTGTGTGTGAGAGAGAGAAAGAGAGATAGAGAGAGTGAGAGAGAGAAAGAAAGAGAGATAGTGAGAAAGAGACAGTGAGTGTGTGAGAGAGAGAGAAAGAGAGATAGAGAGAGAGAGTGAGTGAGAGAGAGACAGACAGAGACAGTAAGAGAGAGAAAGTGAGTGAGTGAGAGAGAGAGAGACTGATTGTTTGTGTGTGAGAGAGAGAAACTTTCTTGAGCAGTCATGCTATACGATTCAAAACATAATCTAAATAGAGAACAAACATTTGACATTTCTGTAAGAATGCACAGTGCTGACCCCTGAAAAGACTGCCAGCATGAATAACCTCAATAAACCTTCATTTCAGTTCCAACTGTGTGAAGGCAGTACAGACAGAGATGAACTTAGGATAGTGAGAGGCTAATTACAGAATCTCAAAGCATCAAAAAGCAAAATACTGCAGATGCTGGAAATCTGAAACAAATGCAAAACATACTGGAGAAACTCAGCAGGTCTGTTTCTCTGTCTGTAAATGATTGCAGAGTTAATGTTGAGTCCAATGTGACTCCAGTTCAAATCCTGTCCATACTTGAATTGAAACATTAAGTCTGTTTCTCTGTCCACAGATGCTACCAGACTTGCTGAGTTTCTCCAGCATTCTTTAATTAAGTCACACAGTATGTTTAGACCATAAGATACAGGAACAGAATTAGGCCATTTAGCCCATCAAGGCTACTCCACTATTCGATCATGTTATGTGATATGCTGAATAGAATCTTAGAATCCTCCATTCAGCCTGAGGCCATACCCCAACCCTGTGAAGAGTATCCCACCCCAAACCACATACCTCCCCCCCAGCCCCAACCTATCCCTGTAACCCTGCATTTTCTAAGGCAAATCCACCTAACCTGCACATCTTTGAACTGTGGGAGGAAACCAGAGCATCCGGGCAATAGTTAGAACCTCTCTTCTTGGAGGTGGTTATTGCCTGGCAATTATGTGACATAGGTTTTACCTGCCACTTTTCAGCCCGACCACGAATGTTGTCCAGTTCTTTCTGTAGGACACAGACTGCTTCTGAGGAGTCACTACACACTCCCATCATCAGTGACCACCCGTACCTCTGACCTTCGGATGGAGGGAAGGTCAGTGATGAAGTAGCTGAAGGTGGTTGGGTCTAGAACACTACAGAGAAAAACTGCTGCAATGTCCTTGGGCAGGACAGCAGGAGATAAAATTATTCTTAAAGAAATAGTCAAGGAAAGCAGTTTTTCAGTGGGACAGTAAATAAAAGGATTGGTTTGAATTACAATCAGAGGATTTTTAGCAAATTAAATTGCAAAAATCTCACTGGAACCACATGAATTCAGTTTAAAATCCTTATAGTTGTTTCAGTAAGCAAGCACCATAACTTTGAAGAATCAGATCATTTTGTACCGCATTCATGTTCTCCAATTGTTTCCAGAACAACAAGGGTCAACTTTGGTTTGTCTTAGACTGGATGGCATGTTGAATTAGTGGTTTACGTCAGTTGCAGCCAGCTGAGAGAATTAGTGCAGGAACACAGGGGCAGGTGACTGATTACACCAATGATTCACAGGAGTGCAGGATCAAATGCTTTGCTGAAGGAACAGGCACACAAGGGCAGCCTGCAAGGAGAAAATCTGTGAAAGGCAATCTGGGACAAAGGGGAACAATCGAGAGAGAAGTAAAAACAGGCACAGAGAGAGAGACAGAGAGACAGGGACAGAGAGAGAGAGAGAGAGAGAGAGTGACAGAGACAGAGAGAGAGAGAGAGTGACAGAGACAGAGACAGAGAGAGATACAGAGAGAGAGAGAGACAGAGAGACAGAGACAGATACAAAGAACGACAGAGAGAGAGAGAAAGTGACAGAGATACAGAGAGAGAGAGAGAGAGAGAGAGAGAGACAGAGAGACGGAGACAGATACAGAGAGCAACAGAGAGAGAGAGAGAGAGTGACAGAGAGACAGAGACAGAGAGACAGAGAGAAAGACAGAGACAGAGAGACAGAGACAGATAGAGAGTGACAGAGACACAGAGAGAGAGTGTGACAGAGACACAGAGAGAGAGAGAGAGAAAGAGAGAGAGAGAGAGATACAGAGAGCGACAGAGACACAGAGAGTGACAGAGACACACAGAGAGAGAGAGATACAGAGACAGAGACAGATACAGAGAGAGACAGACAGACAGAGACAGAGAGACGGAGACAGCGGGAGAGGAGACAGAAAGTTGCAAAGAGATGGAAATTAAGAGAAAAGGACAGAGGTAAAGAGACAGGGAAAGGTAGACGTAGCGGTATAGAAAATAAAAACCATTTGACTTTCAAGACCCACAGACTCTGAACACACTTTACAGTTAATGGCTACTTCTTAAAGTCTAGTCACTATTGTAATGCAGAAAGTACGGCAGATAATATTCATACAACAATCTCCCATAAGCAGTAATGTGATAATGACCTGGTAATTTTATTTTTTGGTTATATCGATTGGTAAATAACTTCCTTGTCCTTTTTCAAAATAGCTCCTTTACATCTACAAAACCAGACAGATTTTTTTGGGGGGAAGGGAGGGGGAGGAATGAGAGTGAGAAATTGAGGTGGACAAAGACAAACAGATGGGGGATGAAGAAGAAAGGCAAATAGGGAGAGAAGGAGGGAAGGCAGAGACAAACAGAAAGTGGAGAAAGAGAGTAACTTAGTGGAGACAGGGAGTTGCAATAGAAAGAGATGATACATGCAGAGGGTGAAGAGAAGGAAGACAGCCAGCATGTGAGAAAGTATCTACATAGAACCGTCTTTGTGAGATAGCTGACTGACACTGGATTTTGAAACAGTTACTGTTAAATTGGTTTGCAGGTGAATGTAGCAGATAATTCATACAGAAATTGTGAAAGAGAAGTTTATTAAAGGTAACATCTCAAGGTAGTAACATTATGAAAGACAGATACTGGAATTCTCTATTTCATCATAATGTCTGCAACACTGGTACCAAACTATGAGCAGAATATTGAGGTTCAGATGGAGTTTGTGAAACTGCCATTTATGTGGCAACCCAATACAAAAATCGTCTTAAAATTGTTTACTTTGTATGCACAGTGCAGATTACATTACAATATGAGTAAGTGTTTAAAATAGATGAGGCAGATAGATTCTTTCCAGCAGCTGAAAGTACAAGAAAGCTGCTGATTTGATTAAATATACAAGATTTGGAATAGAAGAGACAAAATTTCACACAGAGATGTGAGGCTGTGAAATTCACTCTAATGATCAGAGAGAAACTGTTAACATTTGAGATTAGATTTTGGGGAGAGTTGAAAGAAAATGATTTATGGGAATTAGATAGGGCAACATGATGACATTTATTTGCTTGTTAATACCCATATGGACAGAATGGCCTGTTTCCTTGATGCTTTGATGCAGAACTGCAGGATAACTCTGAAGAATCCGTTTCTTCAAGCCAGGAGGATTGGATGCAAGCTACATTGCAGTGTACTGTCCTGTATCAGCAGCTCAGTGGAGTATTCTATCAAGGCATTCATAGAGTCATAAAGCAGCAAATGGCAGGGTTAGAGTTGAACCCAGCAAAACAAGTCAGCATGGAATGATTAAAAGGAGGCCATTCAATCCAACGTTCCTTTACTAGATCTTTGAAAAAGTCATCCACTCTGTTTTTCTCTAAATTCTTCTTTTTTGAATATTTATTAGTTCCCATTGAAAGTTCCTAATGAATCTACTTACTTTTGTTTTCAAGATAAAAACAATGACTGCAGATGCTGGAAACCAGATTCTGGATTAGTGGTGCTGGAAGAGCACAGCAGTTCAGGCAGCATCCAAGGAGCTTCAAAATCGACGTTTCGGGCAAAAGCCCTTCATCAGGAATAAAGGCAGAGAGCCTGAAGCGTGGAGAGATAAGCTAGAGGAGGGTGGGGGTGGGGAGAGAGTAGCATAGTGTACAATGGGTGAATGGGGGAGGGGATGAAGGTGATAGGTCAGGGAGGAGAGGGTGGAGTGGATAGGTGGAAAAGAAGATAGACAGGTAGGACAAGTCCGGACAAGTCATGGGGACAGTGCTGAGCTGGAAGTTTGGAACTAGGGTGAGGTGGGGGAAGGGGAAATGAGGAAACTGTTGAAGTTCACATTGATGCCCTGGGGTTGAAGTGTTCCGAGGCGGAAGATGAGGCGTTCTTCTTCCAGGCGTCTGGTGGTGAGGGAGCGGCGGTGAAGGAGGCCCAGGACCTCCATGTCCTCGGCAGAGTGAGAGGGGGAGTTGAAATGTTGGGCCACGGGGTGGTGTGGTTGATTGGTGCGGATGTCCCGGAGATGTTCCCTAAAGTGCTCTGCGAGGAGGCACCCAGTCTTCCCAATGTAGAGGAGACCGCATTGGGAGCAACGGATACAATAAATGATATTAGTGGATGTGCAAGTAAAACTTTGATGGATGTGGAAGGTTCCTTTAGGGCCTTGGATAGAGGTGAGGGAGGAGGTGTGGGCACAGGTTTTACAGTTCCTGCGGTGGCAGGGGAAAGTGCCAGGATGGGAGGGTGGGTTGTAGGGGGGGTGTGGACCTGACCAGGTAGTCACGGAGGGAACGGTCTTTGCGGAAGGCAGAAAGGAGTGGGGAGGGAAATATATTCCTGGTGGTGGGGTCTGTTTGGAGGTGGCGGAAATGTTGGCGGATGATTTGGTTTATGCGAAGGTTGGTAGGGTGGAAGGTGAGCACCAGGGGCGTTCTGTCCTTGTTACGGTTGGAGGGGTGAGGTCTGAGGGCGGAGTTGCGGGATGTGGACGAGATGCATTGGAGGGCATCTTTAACCACGTGGGAAGGGAAATTACAGTCTCTAAAGAAGGAGGCCATCTGGTGTGTTCTGTGGTGGAACTGGTCCTCCTGGGAGCAGAGGAATTGGGAATATGGAATGACATTTTTGCAAGAGGTAGGGTGGGAAGAGGTGTAATCCAGGTAGCTGTAGGAGTTGGTGGATTTGTAAAAAATGTCAGTGTCAAGTCGGTCATCATTAATGGAGATGGAGAGGTCCAGGAAGGGGAGGGAGGTGTCACAGAAGGTCCAGGTAAATTTAAGGTCAGGGTGGAATATGTGGGTGAAGTTGATGAATTGCTCAACCACCTCACAGGAGCACGAAGTGGCACCAATGCAGTCATCAATGTAGCAGAGGAAGAGGTGGGGAGTGGTGCCGGTGTAATTACGGAAGATCAACTGTTCTACATAGCCAACAAAGAGACAGGTGTGCCCATGGCTACCCCTTTGGTCTGGAGGAAGTGGGAGGATTCAAAGGAGAAATTGTTAAGGGTTTGGACCAGTTCGGCCAAATGAATGAGAGTGTCGGTGGAAGGGTACTGTTGGGGCGTCTGGAGAGAAAAAAACGGAGGGTTTGGAGGCCCTGGTCATGGCGGATGGAGGTGTAGAGGGATTGGATATCCATGGTGAAGATGAGGCGTTAGGGGCCAGGGAAACGGAAATCTTGGAGGAGGTGGTGGGCATGGGTGGTGTCTCGAACGTATGTGGGGAGTTCCTGGACGAGGGGGAATAGGACAGTGTCGAGGTAGGTAGAGATGAGTTCAGTGGGGCAGGAGCATGCTGAGACAATGGGTCGGCCAGGGTGGTCAGGCTTGTGGATCTTGGGAAGGAGGTAGAACCGGGCAGTGCGGGGTTCCCGGACTATGAGGTTGGAAGCTGTGGGTGGGAGATCTCCTGAGGTGATGAGGTTCTGTATGGTCTGGGAGATGATGGTTTGGTGATGGGGGGTGGGGTCATGGTCGAGGGAGCAGTAGGAAGAGGTGTCCTCGAGTTGGCGTTTGGCTTCAGCAGTGTAGAGGTCAGTGCGCCAGACTACCACTGCACCCCCTTTATCCACTGGCTTGATGGTGAGGTTGGGATTGGAGCAGAGGGATTGGAGGGCTGCACGTTGTGAGGGTGAGAGGTTGGAGTGGGGGTGGGGGGTAGACAGGTTGAGGCGGTTAATGTCCCGGCGGCAGTTGGAAATGAAGAGGTCGAGGGCAGGTAATAGGCCAGCGCGGGGTGTCCAGGTGGATGCAGTGTGTTGGAGGTGGGCGAAGGGGTCCTCGGAAGGTGGGCGGGAGTCCTGATTGTGAAAGTAAGCTCGGAGGCGGAGGCGACGGAAGAATTGTTCGACATCACGGCGTGTATTAAATTCATTGATGCGTGGACGGAGGGGGATGAAGGTGAGTCCTTTGCTGAGGACTGATCGTTCGTCCTCAGTGAGGGGGAGGTCTGGGGGGATGGTGAAAACACGGCAGGGCCGGGAGCTGGGATCTGGTGTGGGTGTAGAGCTAGGAGTGGGAGTGGAACCTGTAACTGGAGTGGGTGTGATGGTGGGGGGAATGGGGGTGGAGTCATGGGCAGGGGTAGTGTTCCCCTCAGGGTTCTGGGGGGTGGGGATAGTGACAGTGGGGTCTGTGGGGGGCATGTCAGCAGAATGCATGAGAGTGGTGCTGGTGGGGGCGATTTTTTTTCAGGCAGCACATTCAACATCATAACAATTTAGTATGTTTTAAAAATTCTTTTCGCCTACCTCCTAGTACTTTTGTCAATCACCTTAAACCTGTATCTGCCTGGTTACTGACCAACCTGTCACTGAAAACAGTTTCTTCTCATTACCTCTGTCAAACCTCCTGAGTTTATATTTAGCTCAATCAAATCTTCCCACACCGTTGTCTGTTTTAAGGAAACCAATCACAGCTTCTGTAATTCCTCCTCAGTACTTACAACATTGAAACGTGTTTTTAAAAAAACAGGACAAATATTCTCTTCTTTCCCCTAGTGATATATTCAGGAGATTGAAGGCTTTGTGATGTGGTGGTGGTATCCAAACCTCTGAACCAGGAAGTTTGGGTTCAAGTCCTGTCTGTTCTAGTCTTATGATATCTCTGAACAGGTTGATTAGAAGACATCTATATTCAGGGGATTCGATTACAAGGGATGTCAGTGATTAAAAGAAACCCTTGGCACAAAAGGGCTCATCATTTCTCCCTTGTCCCACTGCATCCTAAATTGCAGCTTCATGCACGTGGTTATTGATTTATTATTCTCTTATTGAAAATGAGCATTTACATTAATTACAAAAATATATCCTAAAACACAAAGTTACAAATAAAAATAACTATAATTTGAATGCTATGCTGCCACTGTGTGGTGTGTCACACAAAGTTTAAACAGTAAGTATTGACAACTTATTACAAAGTGTAAGGATCACAGCTCAGGTCAGCTTTGTTCTTAACTGGAGGAAGGAACTACAACAGATTCTGCAGGGTGGAATAACTGTGCATATAACCATTGGGAATACACAACTGAGGAAGCACTGCACAAATCAAAGAGAGAACCACAGGTGCCCAAGGAGAACGGAAGCCATACTCAATGTTACTCGTTCAGTACTTTACACTGGAACCATATGTACAATGACTTCACTGTAGCTCGCTTTGCTTACTGTGCTGCGACAGCCCCATTGTCTGGAGCACTGTGCTGGGAGGGCCACACTGTAAACAATACCATGTGAGAACACAGTGTTACACAATGTAACGTTTGGCAGGGTCTCCTAAAAAACAGACACTAAAACTTTGTATCACCTTCTCCCATCAAAAGCTCGGACAAGTCTCAGGATTTCATCGTGTCTGCCCTCATTTGGAAACACCGAGCTGCATCCAAGCAAGAGGCAGCCAGCAGTTCAGAATCCCATCTGTAAGACTTGAGGGAAGGGTGTTGACAGTGCCATCTTCGAAATAGACACTGCGGAAATGTTCACCAGTTACACCTGGAAGGCAGAGGCCAACATAACCACGTATTACATAACTGTGTAATTTGTGTATTCTCACCTTCTGACTAACAGGGTTGTGGCTTCAAGTCCCACTCCAGAACCCAGTGACAATCTCAGTGCAGTACTGAGAGAGTGCGACACTGTCGGAGGGTCAGTGCTGAGGGAGTCCTGCAATGATGGTTGGGTGGTACTGATTTAATGTCACATTGTTGGAGGTGCTGTCTCTTGGATAGGATATAAAACCAAGTCCCCCTCCGCCTATGAGGTCGATTGCATTATTTTGAAGACCAGAAGGTGAGTTCTCCTTACTGATAAGACCATAAAAGAGAAAAGGAGTAGGCCATTTGGTCCCTCACACTTGCTCCACCATTCAATAGCATCATGGCTGATCCTCAAATCCACCTGCCTGCATTTTCCCCCATAACCCTCAATTCCTCTACTGATCAAGAACCAATCATCTCAGCTTTAAATGTACGTAAGGACTGTGCCTCCACAAGCTCTCTATGACAAGGAGTTCCAAAGACTCTCAACCCTCAGAGAAGAAATTTCTCCCCATCTCAGTCTGAAATTGGTGCCCCAATATTCTGACACTATATGCCCTGGTCCTAGACTCTCCCTGAGGGGAAACATCCTCTCAGCATTGACCCTGTCAAGCCCCTGAAGAATCTCATATGTTTCAATGAGATCACCTCTCATTCTTCTCAACTCCAGTGAGTCCCAGCTTGCTCAGCTTTTGCTCATAAGACAATTCTCCCAAACAGGAGATCATCCATGTGAACCTGCTCTGAACTGCCTCGTAGATGTTCTTCTATATTGAAACCAGAACTGCTCAGTTGTAAAGAATTCCCTACTCTTATACTCCAACCCCCTTGAAATGAGGGCCAATATTCCATGACACTTCCTGATTACATGCTGCCCATTTGCTGGGTTTTGTGCACAAGCCCCCACCAACTCTCCCCCCTCCCTCCCCAAGTCCCTTCGTGTTTCAAATTTCTGCAGGTTTTTTCCTCATTAGAATAATGTTGTTCTTCTTTTCTCCCTTCAAACATGAACAACTTCACATTTTCCCACATTACACTTTGTTTGCCAACCTTTTGCCCATTTGCTTAACCTATCAATATCTCTCTAAACGGTTTGTACCCTCTCACAAACTTGCCTTTCCACCCATTTTTGTGTCATCTGCAAATGTGTCACTTCCTTTCTCCAAGTGATTAATATATATTGTAAACAGTTGCAGTCCCAACACTGATCCCTGTGTAACCCCACTGGTTACAGGTTACCAATCTGAAAAGGAATCTCCTATCCTCACTTGTTGTTTCAGGTCCATTAGCCAATTCTCTATCCATGCCAAAGATACCTCCAACTTTATCTGATGACTTAACATTTTTTGAAAACCTTGTCAAACTCCTGGCCAATATTTTTCCAGTAATCACTGAATTCATATTACTTGGTCATAAGCACATTAAATGTTTTGGGATCTTGCTGTGCATACAATTTACAAGACAGTGAAAACTTTTTTAACATAGTGACCTGTCAATCTGATAAAGCAAGCATTATGGAGTGGAGTAAGAGAATCTCTTGCAGAGACAGTTGAAGGAACAACAATGGATGGGATGAAGGGATATAGATGAATGAGAGGGAGAAAAGACCTTTCCTCATATCAATAGTCTCAGTGCCCATCCTCACTTTGCATCAGTCAACCTCCTGCTTCCTCAAACTGAGACACTGAGCTCTGGGGGGGGGTGTCAGACGGAGCTTCAAGCTGCTGAAGCTTCTCCGTCCTCGTGGTACCCCTCCAGGTCAGGTCAATAGATCTTTCTGCAAAACTTATATCTACAGTTCCTCAAAAGCAACTCATTCCCCTACAATCCTCCGCCCTCACCTCAAACCATTACGCCTTCATCACCAGCCTCCCAGGCCCCCAGGCCCTTACCCTATCATTCATCTCAGTCTTTAGCTCCTCCCAATCTCTGACCATCCAAATGCCACACTCCCACCCAACCCCTTAGCCCAAACCTTCCCATGCTCCCACAAGCAACCCTTACCCCATACACATCCCCAATCCATACACCTTCTCAACCCCCAGCTCAAACCTCAGTCACTGAAACCTGATGGAAAGGTTAAAGCTCTCGATTTGACCAAATGCTCTTTGGAAAGCAACACTTCCCATTATTCAAAGAATCACTTCAGCGCTGGACATTCTTGAGCCAAGGTCACAGTGAGATACTGAAGCCATGTGACTACTTATCACCTCCACTATGTCAGAGCAAAGTTATCCAACTGTCAAGTGATAGTAAAATTCCATTCCATGAGGGGCTGGTTCGGGAACAGGAAAGATTCCTGGAATCTTGCCATTCTAAATGGCAGGAGGTGAGTGCAGATTTCCTCCTCCTCTCCTCTCAGGCTCACCTTCTTTAACAATGTGAAGAGATATAAACCCTGTTGAGGCTACAACAGATCAATAACCATTAATCATTAGGAGATCTTGACAGCCAGGACCTGAACACTAGGTGTACAGTGAGAGCTACCTGAGAGACTGTGTAAGGACCTCCTCATTGATAGCTAACATAGGGATTTTACTGCATTGTCTCTTCTCCCAATAAACACCTTTCACAGAATCCTCACGTTCCTGGGACTTATTTCCACCATGGGTAGGGTATTGCATCTTTCTCTTTCTTGGCTGAGGTCAGAACGTTGTGGGATCGAATCCTGCTACAAAGACTGGAGTACATCATTAAAGCTGATCCCCTAATGTAGTTTAGACGAAATGGAATGTTGTGGGGTGTCTACCTGCCTCGTTCAACTCACATCCACCTTCCTGCCTTGCAACACAGCCAACGTATGGCCAAACCCTTGCCGCAAGCTTGATTTATTTATATTCATTCATGGAATATGGGATCACTAATTAGGGTGGTATTTATTTCCCAGCCCTAATTACTCTGGAAAAGGTGATGGAGAGCTAAAATAAAACATAGAACTGAAGATGTTGGAAATCTGAAACAAAAACAGAAAGTGCTGGAGAAACTCAGCAGGTCTGGCAGCATCTGTGGAGAGGGAAACAGTGAACATTTTGAATTCAGTGATTCTGTTAGAACGGTGCTGGTGAGCTGTCTGCATTCACTGCTGTGGGTTGTGAGGTATTGGGACATCCCCAATGCTGTGAGGGAAGAAGTACTCCTCAACAACTGATTTCCCTCTCTGAGTAAAGTGGAGAAATAGCCTGCTTGCAATTTACTGCGTTCGACTAGAACCTCATCTGGTGCCTCTCATCTGTGGCAGGAGCAAGGCATTCTGTACCTTATACTGCGCTCACAGTCTGTGACTAATGGTCTACTAACTGCAATGTATTCAGTCTGCGATGATGAAATATAGACTGGTCGCTTGGACTTTGTACAAGATGGAGAAGATACCAAGCATTTGTGATGGCAAGGAGGGGTCCGTCTACCTTGGGTACACTGTTATGTTTTTGTCTTCGAGTACAGAACAGCATGTACCAAGACTGAGCACTGACTCATTATACTGAGTGTAGGCCAGGTAACCAGGAGACCACTGAATGCCTTCATTACCTCAAAGTGTAGGGAGAAAAATAATTCTGCTATAAATAAGATGGAAATATACAGAGCAGGCATATATTACAGGAGAAAGACTTCATAATTAGCAAATAACAATGGGGCTTTTGAGAGCAGTTTTAAGTAGATTAGCTTGAGGGAACCATGGCAATCCAAATTCATTTCAGAAAGGCATCTTCACCCTTTTCTAGTTACTCCTTTCCCTGCTCCCAACCTCCAACCATGAAGGTGCTGACTCTCGTTGGGGTACAAGGTACCCCCACCCCACACACACACACTCATTGGGGTACAGGGGTACAGGGGTACAGGGGTACAGGGGTACCCCCCCCCCCCCCCAACACACACACACACACACTGGGATATAGGGTCCCACACACACACAGGGATATAGGGAGACACACACCACTCTCAGACAGCCTTGTTTTACTGTGGCCTGTATTTCACTACTTTCAGTACCCAAACGGTCATTCTTCATCTGTGTCCACAGACAATGAGCGTCCATCCACAGTTGAAATTGCAGCAGTTTTGCACTGTCAAACCCAGTCTGACGTTTCCTTCTTTATCCAATGGTGCATAAGAGCAATAACCTTGGCATGGCTTCAACAAAAAGATTAAGGCTACAACCTGTAAAATACACAGAATACTCTATTCTGTTTCTATTCTCACCAACAGAATCATAACTAATCACTAAGCAACTTCAAAATCACCCCCACCCATGTTACCCTTTATGATCTCCCAGGATACTGTCATCTACAGGCTTCCCAAAGACATGTATTCCAGTCATAGTCAACCAAATCACTTCACCACATCTCAACCCTTCCACTGTCTATGGTTTCACCCTCTTTGCCCAATATCCAGTCTTGAATGAACTGCTATCAAACATTGTAAGAATGAAGCCATTGTCTATGATGCCGGCCCGCTCTCCCAGGATCATTCTGAATATTCTGTTTAACACTGAACTGTTCTCTATCGCAAAACTCTCTAGAAGCTGCTCACTTAGATGTTGGCAACATTGCCCGTCATTCTACAGCCACCTCCCATGTGATTTCAACCAATATTTTACATAAATCACAGTTCATTCAAAAATTCTGTTGACTTGATCATCACGTCCCACTCAACTTCTGACAGTGCAGCTGAGTACGGGCCCACTGACACTGCAGCATTCACTCACTACTACACTGGAGCATCATCCTTGAATGCATCTTGTTTGTACCATCCTCTTACCCACATTGTGCCCCACTGATGTTTATGAACATATTAATGTGAATTCATCAACCTTGATCTCAATATTTTTCCCAATGTGAAATGTTGCACATTACCTTTCAGAGCCTCACTTACTTCTCATCACAATGAGACATCTCATTCAGCCAGAATGGGTCAGGAGTTGGTCTTCGAACACAGACATAGGAGCAAAATGAGGCCATTCAGCCAATCGAGTCAGCTCTGTCTTCGATCAATCTGATGCGTTTCCTAATTCTATCCTCTTGCCTTCTCCCTGTAACCCTTGATCCTCTTACTAATCAAGAACCTATCTATCTCTCTCTTAAATACACTCAATGACCTTGCTTCCACAGCCCTCTGCAGCAATGAGTTCCACAGATTTACCACTCTCTGGCTGAAGAAATTCCTCCTTCTCTCAGTTCTAAAGGATCATCCCTTTACTGTGAGGCTGTGCCCTTGGGTCCTAGTAGAAGCATCATCTCCTCATTCACTTTATCCAGACCACTCAGTATTCTGTAAACTTCAATCAGAATCATCCTCAATCTCTCCTCAAATCACAAGGATCATTTTTGTAACCCTGCTCCAGTCCAGCTCTGAAACTAGCACATCCTTTCTTAGATACAGACTCCAAAACTGCTCACAATATTCCAAATGTGGTCTGATAACTGTCTTACACAGCCTCTTATATTCTAGCCCTTTTGAAATAAATGCTATCATTGCAATTACCTTCCTAACCACCAACCGAACCACAGGTTAACCTAAACAGAACCCTGAACCAGAACTCCCAAGTCACTTTGCATTTCAGGTTTTGAAAATAGACAATGGCTCTATTCTTCCAACCAAAATGCATAACCTCACACTTTGCTACATTATATTTCATGTGCCACATCTTTGTCCACTCTCCTAGCATGTCACTGTCCTTCTGCGGACTCCCCCTTAACACTACCTACCCCTCCACCTACCTTGTGTCATCACCATAATTAGCAACAAAATCCTCAGTTCCTTCATCCAGATCGTTAACTTATAACGAGAATAGTCACTGACCCCTGTGGTACTCCATCAGTCACGAGCTGCAATCCCCTTTATCCACCTTCTCTGCCTTCTGCCAGTCAGCTAATCCTCTATCCAGGCCAATACTTGCTCCTAACATCCTGGGCTCTTACCTTCTTTAGCAGCCTCCTGTGCAGTACCATGTCAAAGGCTTTCTGAAAATCCAAATAGATCATGTCCACTAGCTCTCCTTTGTCTAATATGCTTGTTATCTCCACAAAGAATTCTAACAGATTTATCAGCCATGATCTCTCCTTGATGAAGACCTGTTTTACCTTGCACTTGCATGTTCTTCCCGATCTCATCCTTAATAATGGACTCTAAAATCTTACAATGACCAAGGTCAGACTAACTGGCCTACAATCGCCTCTTTTCTCAAACTTGGGTGTTAGGTTAGCCATTTTCCAGTCCTCTGGAACCCTTCTTGCCTCCAGTGATTCCTGGAAGATCACCACTAATGCCTCCACAATCTCCTCAGCTATCTCTTTCAGAATTCTGGGGTGTAGTCCATCTGGTCCATGTGATTTATTAACCTTCATACTTTGTAGCTTCTCCATCACCTTCTCCTTAGTGATGGCCAGCACACTCATCTCTGCCCCCTTACTCTCAAAGTCCTTTTATGTTATTGGTGAAACCTGACGTATTCAGCTCCTGTGCCATTCCTTTGGTCCACTGGCCAGTTTTGCCTCTCTCTTACCTTTCAGATATCTAAAATAACTTTTGCAATCTTCTATTATTAGCTAACTTATTCTTAAATGTCATCTTCTTCCCACCCTCACCCCAATGCTCTTTAAGTTATCTTCTGCTGGTTTTTAAAGGCTTCCTAATCCTCTAGCTTCCAACAAATCTTCACCACACTGTCTTCCTGATTTTATGCCTTCTCTCATTTTCCGTGTCAGCCATGGTTCCCTCATCCTCCCCTCAGTATGTTACTTCTTCCTTGGGATGAATGTCTGCTGTTCCTCTTGAATTACCTCCAGAAACTCCTGCCATTGCTGTTCCACCACCTTCCCTGCTGGGCTTCCCTTCCAATCAACTCTGGCCAGCTCCTCCCTCATGTCTTTGTAATTACCTTTACTCAACTATAATACCATTAGACCTGATTCAAGCTTCTCTCTCAAACTGCCAGGTGAGTGTATCATGTTATGGTCACTGCCCCCTAGGCCTGTACATAATTCCCAATCGGGTCTTTTTCTCTTTGTGGTTCCCCACACCCTCAGACTCTATAAAATCCCTTCTTGCTATCCATGTAATTTTATTTTTGAACAGGAAGTGCACTTCACCTCCCCCTCCCAATTGGGTTTTGACCCCATTCACATGGAATTAAGTTACTGACACTCTATAGGCAGTGAAAGCCAACTCTCTATTAAGGCAAGGGTTAATAAATAACAAGGAACTATGAACCCTGCACAGCTGACAGAAATAGAAACACATTAAAGAATGCAATAGCAGTGCAATAAACACTTATACCACTACTGATACCACTCTTAGTCAGTACACACACACCCACACACAAACACACACACACACAAAAACACACAGCCACACACACACACACACACACACACCCAAACATCCAAACACACACACACCCACACACACATACACGCCTCGGAATGTCTAACTCAGCTGATATTCTCATCACAGGTATCAGTAATCATACAGTCACAGAGATATACAGCAAGAAAACAAACCCTTCGGTCTAACTCGTCCATGCCGACCAGATATCCTAATCTAATCTAATCCCCTTTGCCAGCACTTGACCCATCTCCCTTCAGACCCTTCCTGTTCATATACCCATCCAGATGCCTTTTAAATAATGCAATTGTACCAGCCTCCTCCACATCCTCTCACCTTAAACCTATGCCGTCTAGTTTTGGACACCCCCACCCTGGGGAAAAGACCTTGTATATTTACCCTATCACATTCCAATCACTGTAGGGCACTCACACATTCCTGGTAGCCCAGGAGTGTGAATCACTGAAGGTTGTAATTGGGTTAATTTTGTGCAAATTAACCAAATATTTAGGTGAATTGGTCATACTAAATTGCCATAGCATGCAGAGATGGGTAGGTTAGGTGCATTAGTCAGAAGTAAGTATACAGTCGGAGATTGGGTCTAGGTGGGTTACTCTTTGGAGGGTCGGTATGGACTTGTTGGGCCAAAGGGCCTGTTTCCACACTGTTGGGATTCTCATTCTAATTTCCTTCTCCCTTATCGTACGTATGGTTATCTCTGAGCTAATCTTGGGGTATCTGTCCCCTTGCCTGTCATGTGACAGGAACCAGGATTATGAATGGGACCAGTTTGAGGGGGTGATATCCCAGACACCATCCCCTTATAGAGAGGTGCACTGGACAGTGATCTGGGGCAGGTTTCACATCCCATCTCCAGTTTTGACCACATTTTGAAAATTCACAGAACTTGAGGAGGCCCCTCAAACTCACTAACCTGTATCACAAATCCATTTTCCTGCTTTTGCCAAATGCAGGGAAGTTATGCTGAATCTTTACAACCTTCTCTGGTTAGGCTGCAGCTACAGGGTCAGAGGCCTCAGGTTCGAGTCTCACACTTTCAAAAGGCTATCACTTCAGAGGTTAGTAACAGCAATTGCTGTTGGTCTGGAGTCACATGTAGATCACATCAGGTAAGGAAGACAGGTTTCCTTCCCTAAAGGACACTTGTGAACTAGATAGGTATTTCTAAGAGTCCAACAATTTGCTAATCATTATTATTGTGATTAGCTATAAATACAAGATTAATTTAGTTGAACAAATTAAAATGCCTCATCTACAACTATGACGTGTGTGTGTGTGTGTGAGAGACAGTGTGAGAGAGAGAGCGAGAGAGAGTGTGAGAGAGAGAGCAAGAGAGAGCGAGAGAGAGAGCGAGAGCGAGAGCGAGAGCGAGAGAGAGAGAGCGAGAGAGAGAGAGAGAGAGAGCGAGAGAGAGAGCGAGAGAGAGAGAGCGAGAGCGAGAGAGAGAGAGAGAGGGGAAGACAGGTTCAATCCAGTATCTACCTGAATGAAAACGTTTTTGGATTTGTGTGGGAATGATGCAGTTTATTGAATTTCCTGTGGTTTGTTCTGTGTGATTTGAGGTTTTCTGGTAAATTGAGGTTAGAGCCGAATGGTGAACAAAGAGAAGTGACTCAGGTCACTGAACACTTTTCAGCTGAAAGCAGCCCAGACTGATAGCTGCTGGGAAGGATCAAGGTCAAACTCTACACAGCCAGGAGCAAGCAGAAAGTCAGTCAGGCAACCCTCCACTACACCAGATTACTTCATACGGCCACCACAGACAAAATCAAACAAGTATAACCATTAACAGAGGAAAATTGATGCTTTTAATTTTCTTCAACGTAACAGAGATTGGGAGAGGAGATTAGAAAGAAAACAATATCCAGAAAGATCCTGGAGACAAGTTCAGAATAACTGTCCAATGACACTAACTGGAAGAGGAACAGGTCAAGAGGGAGATTAATGTCAACAGAGTTACAGTCAGTTAGATAGCGTATGGGGGGATTACTGAGTGACTGTGACATTGAGGTGGATTAGCATTAATAGAAATACAATCATAAAGGGTGCTCAGATATGAACAGACTGGTGAGGCTGAATGGCCTCCTGCTCCTAGGTGACCAACACAGCAAGAATACACAACCTCACAGGACACAACCATCACTGTACTGTTTACCCTCGTACTCAAGTTAATACCAGGGTCGTGCTGTGACCTTGTCATGTCCTGCAAGTCAAACTCGTATCCTTATCCACTACACTAATGAGATATTGTGGCTGTTTTAGATTCACTTGAGATTGTTGAGAGCTATGGTTGGATGTTTAATTCATTTTTGGTCGTTGCTAGCAGATGACTGAGTGCCTGGAATGCAGAACGGGACAGACCGAACCAGGTTAGATGGATTGCTGTTAGTCCAGGGCTAACACACCCAGGGGCTGTTACTCCTGTATGGTAGCTGGGGAGCCATCTGTTGTTCAGTGGGTAGCATTACCATCTCAGAGACATGACACATAATTCAATGTGACATTCTGGCTCAATACTGTGAGAGTGCCACACTGTCAGAGGGTCAGCAGTGAAGGAGTGCCATAATGTCAGAGGGTCAGCACTGAGGGAGCCCCATAATGTCGGAGGGTCAGTGTTGAGGGAACACTGCACTGTTGCAGGGTCAGTGCTGAGGGAGTACCACATGGGCCAACATTTTCTGCCTATCTCCAAGGTTCTTTCTTTCTGGTATCAATTGTTTCCCTGGATTACAGCTATCTGAGTAACGCTGCAATGGTTACATCCCTGCACACACACAAGCAACATTTCAATGGGATTTACTTATGTTTGAGGCTCATCAGCTACAAGAGAAAATCTCTCACTAGGAGTTGCTTCTGCAAACTGTTTCCCAGAACATTGCTATTGTGTCAGGACAGGACCCCAGTTTCACAGTGAACCTTTCACCCACAACACAGCACATACCTACATGTGCATTACACACGCCTCACATATCATCAGGTCATCGCTTCCCAGCTTATTACACAGAACAAAGAACAGAATCTTATTTTGTAAACTTGTAAAATGGCATCATTTCCTATCCCCACCTCTTCCTGTAAGATGCTGATATATTTCACAGCTCCTTGTTACTTACACAGTGAGTTATGATGATCTTGTAAGAATGGTGGAAGTTAATTCAATCATAACTTTCTACAGGAGGTTGGATAACAATTGGGGAAAATTTGCAGAAACATGGGGAAAGGTCTGGTCAGTGAAATGATTTGGATATTTTTCAAAGGATCAATAGAGGTACCCTGGGCTAAACAGCCTTCTTTGATAAGAATACACTCCCAGCACTCTGAATGTTTTGGTCTCTTTATCTAAAGAAAGATCCTACTGGTTTTGAGGTAATTCAGTTAAAGTTCACAACATTGATGCCCAAGATGAAAGTGTTGTCTGTCCTATTGATGAGAGACTGAGTAGCAGATACCAATACCCTTAGGAGTGGAAGAAATAATCTCATTGAAAACTAACAATCTTTTGGACAGTGTTTGATGGTAAATACTGAGAGACCAGTTTCTCCAGGTGGACAGTCTAAAAGAAGGGGGCTTTGACTCAGGAGAAGGTCCTAATTATTTATGACTGGGCTGAGGAGAAAATTTCTTCATGAACGATGTTGTGTATTTTTGGAATTCCTTCCCCAAAGAGTTGTAGATTTAGTTGTTGTTATAGTTCAGTCATGCAGTATATTCATGGCAGTGATCAGTATAGTTTTGGAGACTTTGGGAATCAAAAGGAATTTGGGATGAGTACCGGAAGGTGAAACGGAGGTAGATGATCAGCTCAGATCTTAATGAAAAATGAAAAAATAGGCTTGAGGAGCCAAATGATCCCCTTTTATTCGTATTATTGATGCCTTATGCAAGGTCCCATGATCACCTCTGGTCAACAGTTTAACCTCACGACCCTTCCACTGATCCCACACTTACCGTTGTCTCTCGAACAGGTGAAGTACACCTCCCAGTACTCACACTCCTCTCCCATGCTGGGCTGAAGCGATCAGTATTTTTAAATGAAGCAGTAATGGTTTCCTGTGTCACGCTCCGTGGTAAGCTGTAAGTTCCTGAGCCCTTGGTACAGTAACCCTCGGTGATGTCACTCCGAGTGTAGCCTCTGTAGCTCCCA